>NC_083696.1:738750-1470000 GCF_033118175.1 Dama dama
TTATCATCTCACAGTCTCCACGGGCCAGCTGATGCATGTGCTGGGGTCTCTGCAGGCTGGCCTAGGGTGGGGCCGGGCTGCACTCTCGCCTGAAACCAGGTTCTCTGGGGCTGAGGGCGGCATTCAGTTCCTCAGGTTTGGGGGCTGGGTCCCCATCTCCATATGCATTCCACCCTCTGTCAGGCAGCAGCAGGTGACCTCTTGTCCTGGGCTCCTGACTTCCTGTCTCTGACCTCCAGGCCTCATGGGAAGGACTTGAGACAACATTGGGCCAGCTGGATAATTGTCCTAATTTAAGGACAGCTGACTTCAGATCTTAACTACAGTAAGTCCCCTCCCTACAAACAAGTTCCAGTTCAAGAGCAAGTTCTTAAGTCTAATTTGTTCACGTTAAGTCCAACAAACTATGCCTAAGTACCCAACTAACACAGTCGGCCAGATCGTGCTGTGCTGTGATGTGTTTATAACACGGTTCACACAAATAATACATAACAAACACACAAAAATGAAGAGAGCGTTTTTGATCTCGCGGTTCAGTACCTGGAGAAATACTGCAGTCCGGGACGTCGGCTGGCACACGGGGCTGAATCTGGTGAACGGGGTGAGAAGGGTGATGCGGGGACAGTAGAGCTGAAGGACCCACAGCAACAGGAGACGCGGGGCGAGCTGCAGGTCCGCCCCCGCTGGCGCTGGCAGGGTGCATGGCCATGGCTCTGAGGTTTGCATCCTGAAGGCTCGCGTGTAGAGACTTACTGCCCGCTCGCAGAGCCCTGGCAGCAACACAGAGCTCCGTGTACGCAGAGCCCTGGGCGCAGCTGCGGGCTCAGAGGCTGGGAGCCCCGCCAAGGGCCCCGCGTGGCCAGACCCGGAGCCTCGGTTCAGGAATCGGTCCATTGAAGATGCTCTTGGCCTCGCTCTGCAGTTGCGTGTGAGCTCACGCGGTCCCCATGACAAGTCCAGTTTAGGTGCCCAGACCTGGGCTGACAAGGCACCCACTTAGTGTCTGTAATTCAGAAGCTGAGGGGAGGGACCATCCTTAAGAACAAGGGGAACGTGTGCTTTAGAGACGTCCATAATGGATCCATCCACGGGCAGGGGACTTTAGATGCTCTGAAGCCTGGGCCTCTGGACTTGGGTCAGTGGCTTTACCTCCAGGGGGTAGGTGATGTGGAGGAAAGAACGGGTTTGGAGGGAACCAGCTCTTATCCCGCTTCGTCCGTGGGGCTCTTGGGGCCTCGCAAGCCCCGCCTGACGGCCGAGTGGGCAGGAGACACGGGAGTGCTCCTCTGCTTTCTAAGGGCGTTTTATGGAGAAAACGTGAAACAGCACGCAGTTCATTGGAGCTTTTAAACTCCTTCTGGGGGGTACTGACCGCTGTGGGTTCGTTAGTGGTTTGTGGGGTGAGGAGTGCCTGGATAGGGGCACGGAGACAGTCTGATCGATTCCCATGGCGTCTGCGTGCCTGTGACTCTGGGGGTTTTGGTGCCCGAGGCGCTGGTCCTGTGGTTCTGCCCAGATGAACCCTGCCCAGGTATCCGGCTTCACGGTGGCCTCGAGAAGTGCAGGGAGTCCCTTCCTTTGTTCCTCTTTCTAAGGGAGGGTGGTGGGAGGGAACTAAGCAGTATTGGTTCTGTTTGTCCCCCATCGTCCGTGTTTGTGAAAGTAACAGAGATCTGACAGCTTGTCACTGACAATAAGACCCCGCTTGGCTGTGTCGGGGGTGTCATTGTTTCAGAGGAAGGAGCGTGGATGGGACCCAGGGGCTTTACGGCAGCCGCACTGGGACAAACTGCAGATGAGCGTACTGGGAACAGTGATGCTGGGAGTCAGAAGGAGCCCGCTGAGGCCTGGTTTGTTTTGCTAAGGATGGCTTCATGTTTACACGCTCGTGCCAAGCTCCCCCTGTTTACTTGGGAAATCCTGAAAGCACAGCTCGCTTGGTGGGGAAACAGCGTCCCGGGGGCTGTAGGCATCTCCACAAAGGGAGGGCCTTCTGCAGGGTCCTCTTGGGGGTCATAGCAGGGCCAGGTCAGGGCCCGCTCTGCACTGGGGCTTGGAGGGTGGGCCCCTGTGGTCGTGGCTGAGCTTGCCTTGATCCGGGAGGGTGCAGGCTGGGGGCTGTAGGGGCAGGGCAGGCCTGTCCTGAGGACGCACCGTCACAGGGAGGCCAGCAGGGGTGGGACACAGGGGAGATTTGTGACTGAACAGCCTTGTTCGTAGACTTCAGGGAGAGGCCTTGTCTGCTGTGAATGGCCTTGAAACTGTTTATATTCATCAGAAAAACCCCACAGCCTGGCTGGGAGTTGTTGGCTGTCAGGCTGAAACAGAGCAGGACCCTGTGGTCCTCGCTGTGACCTGTCCTCAGCCTGCCTTCTGTCTGTAGAGAAACTTTCAGTTCAGTTCAGTTGCTCAGTCGTGTCCGATTCTTTGCGACCCCATGGACTGCAGCACGCCAGGCCTCTGTGTTCATCACCAACTCCCGGAGTTGACTCAGACTCACGTCTATTGAGTTGGTGATGCCATCCAACCATCTCATCCTTTGTCGTCCCCTTCTCCTCCCACCTTCAATCTTTCCCAGCATCGGGGTCTTTTCAGATGAGTCAGTTCTTCACATCAGGTGGCCAAAGTATTGGAGTTTCAGCTTCAGAGAAACTTTAGTCAAAGATAAGTTTAATCACAGAAGTGAGAAAATGCAGAAACAAAGGAAAACAGTCAAAGGAGACCAAATATTAATAGTCATTAAGCAAAGTCAAGGAGCTTCAGTTCCTCCCCAAGGGCTGTAGATAATATTCTGAGCCATGTCCTGTGAGCTGTCTTGTAGATACTGAACCCTGCCAGGTGGAGGCGTTAACTACGTGATGACCGGACTGTAGCCAAGTCATAAGGTGCCATGATTCTAAGAACTGGCCTCAGGAAAATGGGAACACACCAACCCTGGAATTGAAGACTGACTGTACCTCAAAAGTCAAGGTGACACTGGTCAAACCACCGATGACCAATTTCAAGATGACCGTCAGAGCTGACTGCGCTGTTTCTGCCTGGAGCCCCCTCGCTCTGTCTATAAAATATCTCACCCATGGACTGTCGGGGAGAAGGGGTGGGGATGGTGAGCCTTTGGATAGGCGTCCACCCTCTCCCCGGGCTGCCAACGTCCAAAATAAAGCTAGCTCTCATTCCCACCAACCTCGTCTCTTTCTTGGCTTTTGAGCAGTGGGCAGCCAGCCAGCCTGCACCTTTGGTACCAAGGCTGCTGTCGTTCTCAACTCACCACGTCTTTAGTTTGTTCTGAAATTCCCGCTGCGGGGAGAGGAGTTAGGGTGTGCGTGTTTGTAGAGGGGATGATGTCCTTCTGTGAAAGCTCCCCAACCATCCAGACTGCCTGCGCTGCACGCGGGGTGGAGGCGGGGTGCAGGTAGGCTGGCCCTACCAGCCCAGCCCCTCCGGTCCTGAGAGCTGCTGGCAGCCGTGCCCACAGAGTTATGGGCAAGGCTGGCCTCGGGGCAAGGTCGTGACGGGCCACAGGGGTCGTCAGCCGGCTTTGTACATCCTGCAGAGGGTCTCTGGGGAAGAGAGCCCGCGGGAGCTGAAGAGATGCTGGGAAAGATTGAGGGCAGGAGGAGAAGGGGACGACAGGGGATGAGATGGTTGGATGGCATCACCGACTCAATGGACATGAGTTTGGGTGGATTCCAGGAGTTGGTGATGGACAGGGAGGCCTGGTGTGCTGCAGGTCATGGGGTCACAAAGAGTCGGACACGACTGAGCGACTGAACTGAACCGAACTACTTTATCATACTGAATTATTTCTGTTCTTGATTTATAGTATTTTGAACTTTGTTCAAAGTAATTTCAATCATTATGCAAAGTGGAATTTTCAAAGGCGTGGTTAATTTAGGAAGAATTTAGGAGCATAATGAAGATGATGAGACAGGTTCTAAACACACGTTTGCAAGCACAGCGCTGGTTGTCGGGCCTGCTTGCTGCCGTCCCTGTGTGCTGGCTGCACTTCTGGGCCTATAGTTACGCCCCCAAGTGCGCCGGGCACGGCGCTCTGCCTCAACCCACCGCACCACCACCCCACCGCCCCTCACCCGCGGGCAGCCCTTCAGGCGCCTGTGTTCACAGGCTGCACCCTGGCTTGGGGGACGGAGGTTCTGCATCCGTGGGCCGTGAGGAGGGGGGGAGGCTTGCACATCAAGATGCATGTTCTCCAGCGTTAATTCACAAGTACTCTTGCACCCCTGCTCCATGCAGCGCTGGCTTGCTTGGGGGGCAGGGTGGGGAGGTGGGAAGGATAAGCAAACCTGGGAGTCCGTGCTCTCTGGAAGCTTCCTGTCCGTTAGGAAATGCAGGGCCTGAGGTCAGAGCAGAGGGAGACCTGTATGAGATGGTTCTCCTCCCTTCCCCTCAGTGGGACCCTGGGCGGTGCCCCACCATCCAGCTGGGACCCTGGGCAGGGCCCCACCATCCAGGGTCAGCCCCCTGCTCCGTGACTGGCCGGAGCTCAGAGGACTCAGGCCTGGCCTCAGGACAAGGGTGATGGGGGGACAAGTTGGCCTTTGGGGTAGCACAAAGGGGAAACTTTTTTTTTTTTTTCTGAATTTGGCGAACTTGGGTGGTGCCGCAATTTTCCAGTAATAGTGGCTTTTTAATAAACACACTGACGCAGGGAGAAGGGCGCCTGCATTTAAACTGGGTCTGTGTTAATATTTCATGTGCGTCCTTGGAGATGTTGCTGCATGGTGGGAAAAGGCTTCCATGAAAAAATACTACCCATGCCACAGAGGCAGGCTTGAAGTGTGATGTGTGAATGACAGTTTGGAGATGTTTTTCAAATTCTGAGGAGTATACACATTTTTTCCCTCTCATTTTGTCTAGTGAATATTCATAACTCTTGATGTGAGTAAACAGATACCACCCTCTGCTTCCAGTGCCCGAGGGCTTCAAGTTCATCAGAGCGGAGACACTGCGGTCAGCTGCTCCCCCTGGACGCTGTCTGGGTATAACGGAATGGGACTGGCCGGGGCTGGGGGCCTGGGTGGCTGTGGGCCGTGACTCGTGGGTCAGCTGTTCTGTGGGTCATTTTGGAATAGCGAGTGTATTCTTTCTTTAACAAACGCACAGTGTATTACAAAAACGATTTGTAACTCTGAGTTCTTTTTCTCCGATGTCACAGCTTTGACAGCCAATCAATCAGGTGCCGCTGGAGTTCCCCGGCACAGCCGAAGGGGGTGTCGGAGGGGGGTTGCTGCTGTGGATCACGGACAGGAGTCCAGGGCCGTGAAATCGTGTGGTCACGGCAGCCGACCTAGCGGAGGCGCTGGTGCAGAGCTTCTCAGCAGGGACACAGGGAGGGTCCGCGGTCGGGGGGGCTGGCTTCTGCGCCGGGGAGCAGCAGCAGGACACGGGAGTGCCCCCGGGAGAGCCAGTGCTGGAGTCTGTGGAGAAGCAGGGAGCCGGTGTGAAGGGGAGGAGAAGGCCCAGACCACTCCTCCTCCAAGCGCAGCGCTGACGCGACATCGCACTTGGAGTTTCTCACTCTCCCGATAAGCTCAGCTGCATGAATGTTTAACCTTACTGGAAGAGATTTCTTTTCTTAGCCAGAAACCGAACTGTTTCAATCCCTACAGTATGGTACTGTCTTCCTAGGTTTCTCTTTGAAAATCAGGCTTTCTCTCCAAGCATGAGGAAATCCTGGAAAGGGTAGATGTTTCCAAAAGCACGGTCACGGTCCATCCTCCCCTTGTCTGGACTTGCCTTCTCCCTGGGAACTCAGGCACCAAACATGCCGCCTTCTCTGGATGTAGGTTTTACTGCTGATCTTTAAAAGCTGACATGTGACCTCACGGAGCAGCTGAGTCCTGAGCAGCGGGTACTCCGCCATTTCTAGTTCTGACCATGACCTTGACCATGCGATTAAAATACTGAGAATCCTGAGCAGATGCTGTGACCATAGAACCGTGAGGCAGGTTCCACCTGCGGATGGCAGAGGGAGAGGGACTTCCAGGGGAGTGTGAACGCTGCACCAGTGGAACGTTGAGAAGATAAAACCTCAGAGTTGATCGGGAGACTTCTCCATCCATTATCCAAGCACGCATGCGCACGATTTGTATGACGGACTCTAATTAGCATGACTTTTATAACAATAAGCCAAATCATGGATTTTCTTGTCGTACTTTGTTGGTGTGTTGGCATCTGTCATCTGCATTGATGCCAACATTTTCACTGTTTCTGCTCGTGTAGTTTTAACTGCTTCCTTGGCAGACGACCTCATCAAGCAGCAGTGTTTGTGTAGGACCTGCGGGTTTACCGGAATCATATCCATTACCCTGTGTACTTCTCCCAGGGTTTCCATTTCTAGTGCAGTTGGCATCTGAAGCCCATCATGTGGACGGGACTCCCAGAGCTTAGGTGTCTGCTTGTCCCACGAAGCTGAAGCATGGAGATGCTGGAATTCAAAACTCACCCCTTTTCCTCGGAGAGCCGGCTGTCTACACCCGGTGCCCAGGTGTTTGCTGGAGCCCTTTTTCAAACTGGGAACAACCCCGGTGTTGAGTGTTTTCTGGCATAAGAGGGCTTTGGGTTTTGCCGAGTGCTTTTCCTTCACCTGTTGAGATGATTGTGTGATTTTTAAAAATTCTGTTGCTATGATGTATGACATTAAGTTCCAAGTGTCAAACCAACCTTGAATTCCTGGGATAAATCCCGTTGATTATGGTATATAATTCTTAATAGATGTTCCTATTTTGAGTTTACTAGTATTTCATGGACACTTTTTTCATCTGTATTCAAAACAGGTATTGGTCTGTAGTTTTCTTGTGATGACTTGTGGTTTTGGTATCAAGGTAACTAAGTTGGAAAATGTTCTGTTCTATTTGGGGGAGAGTGTGAATAATTGTTATTAATTCTTCTCTGAATATTTTGTAGACCTCAGTGGTGAAGCCATCTGGGCCTCAGCTTTTCTATTTGGTTAGTTTGGGGTTAAAAATTGAGTCTCTACATTTGTATTATTATCTTTTCAGATTTCTTCCTAAATCAGCTTAAATAGTTGTATCTTTCAAGGATTTGCCCATTTCATCTAATTTATCTCATTTAGTGACAAATAGTTGTTCATATAATTTCTTTATAATCCTTTTTGTTTTTGTAATACTGATGGTAATTGTTACACTTTCACTTCGTATTTTAGTATTTTGAGTCTTCTTTCTTTTTCCCTTGGGCCATATAGCTAAAAGTTTATCAGTTTTGCTATTCTTCTTAAAGAACCAGATTTCGGTCACACTGATTTTCTCTGCTCTGATTCATTAATTCCAGCTCCAGTCTTCATTAGTTTCTTCCTCCTGCTTTCACTGTGTTTAGTTTGCCCTTCATCTGTATGTATCAGTTCAGCTCAATTCAGTTGCTCAGTCATGTCCGACTCTTTGCGACCCCATGAACCGCAGCACGCCAGGCCTCCCTGTCCATCACCAACTCCCGGAGTTTACTCAAACTCATGTCCATTGAGTCAGTGATGCCATCCAGCCATCTCATCCTCTGTCGTCCCCTTCTTCTCCTGCCCCCAGTCCCTCCCAACATCAAGGTCTTTTCCAATGAGTCACCTCTTTGCATGAGGTATACACATGTATATTTAAAATTACTAAAGAAATGTAAATGCTTAATTAGAAGATATTCCCTAATGTAAAAAAAGCTGGAACAGAGGAACAAAAACGACATGAGACACATAGAAAATGAAAAGGAAAATGGCAGACAGGTCTACTATACCAATAATAAAATTATATTTGAATTTTTAAATAACCTGATTAACAGGTAAATGTTTCAGACTAAATAGAAAAAACAAGATCTATCTTCAAGAGACACATTTTAGAGACAAATAGATAAAGAAAAGATGAGAAAGATATCATAAACAGTAAACACAAGAAAGAGGGAGTGATTATAGTGGTGCCATATGAAATAGAATTTTAAACTAAAATTGTTATTAGAAATAAAGAGGGGTATTTTTTAAAGATAAATATTTAAATCATCAGGAAGATATAACAATTATAACTATATGTACACCTAAACAGAACAGCAAAATACATGAAGCTAGAACTAACATACTGAAGGAGAAATAGACAATTCAACAATAGCAGTGGGATGCCTCAGTACCCCAGTTTTAACAGTGGGTGGAAAGGCCAGGTGGAACCTCAAAAGCAAACTGGGCTCCAACAGAACTATAAGCCAAATCGACCCAGTGACATTTGGAGAGCCTCCATCGTCAGGAGGAAATGGGGATTCTAGGGTTTTTAACTTAATTTCAGTATATCTGCCTAGGATGCTGAGACAGGTGAGTTTAAGCCCACGGCTGAGCTGTGCCTCCCGTGGTGGCAGCCTCGCGTTGCTGAGCAGGGCTGATGGGGCTGGCGGCAGGACCACCCCCTCCCAATCCAGAGGCGCTGGGCCCAGGGCTTCCTCCCAGCCTCTCTTCTCTTCCTCCTTCAGGTCCGGCGCGATCCAGGTGCAGGCCCTGGATGGGGTGAGCTCGGGGCCCCTCCAGTTTCACACGGCCCAGGAGCGTGCCGACTGGCTGAGGGCAGTGTCGGCCAACATCAGCGATCTGATGCTGCAAAACGTGAGTGTGGAGATGGTCCCCAGTCCGTGTTTGCTTTTCGGTCCATGGAAATAGTCACGACTCTTTGTTATTTAAGATTAACCCTAAGACAGTTGGTCATAACATTAAACAGAAGAACCTACTTTTAAAGAAAGCTTTTATTTGGAGGATAATTACTTTACAGTATTGTGCTGGCTTCTGCCATACATCAACATGAATCAGCCACAGGTGTCCATGTGTCTCCTCCCTCTTGAACTTCCCTCCCACTTCTCACCCCACCCCACCCCCTAGGTTGTCAAGAGCATTATTCACAGTAGCTAGGAAGTGGAAGCAACCTAGATGTCCATCGAGAAATGAATGGAAAAAGAAGTTGTGGTGCTTACACACAGTGGAATATTACTCAGCTGTAAAAAAGAGCACATTTGAGTCAGTCCAAGTGACGTGGTTGAACCTTGATCCTGTGGTACAGAGGGAAGTAAATCAGAAAGAGAAACACACTGTACTCTCTTCTCAACAAATCTAATCTCTAACTAGGAAAGTTAAAGGTTAAGTCACCTGAAAGTTTCCCGGCCTGAGAGGAGAGGCTGAGTCAAGCCCCCGGACTCTTCACCTTGGCCTTGTCTCTTGTTCTTCCTTTCCACGTACCGACATGGCAGTCTCTGTGAGCACACACTTTTATATGTTCTCTGTCCAAATGCACTGATGTAATGTGACATGTATTTGGGGAACCCAACTCGGTTAGAGATGTAATTCTCCAAAACATGGAGGAAGCTTAGAAAGAGGCACGGCCACCAGATATTCTCAGCGGCTCACAGCAGGTCCCCAGGAGAGAACAGGTGCTCTGTCTCCTTGAATGGTCTGTGTAATGATCAAAGTCAATACTGAAATAAATAAATGTGTACTAAAAGCACATGGGGTGGGAGCAGCACGTGAATCAACTCCGAAGTGCCCTGGAGCACCCCGTATCCAGGCAGTAACATCGTGGCCACGGCCGCGGGGGCTCACGCAAGACCAGCCCTTGGCCGAAGGTGGCCGTGGGCCGGTCTCGTGGTCCTCAGTCCCCACCGGGTGACTTGCCCCACTACCCACATTCGCACCCTCTGGTCCAGGCCAGCTGGGGGCAGGCTGGGCCTGGGTGTTCGGACGCCCGCGGTGTGAGGGGAGGGCCCCCACGGCCCCCCCTGCGGCCGTTTCTCTCACTCCTGACTTGTTTCTGGAAGCTGCCCAACGGTGGTTGCCCGAGCACTTTGAAATACCAGGGAAGCAGAAATGCGTGAGATTTCTATTCCAAAGACCTCAGGGGCTCTCCTCTACACAGGAGGTACCACGTGTGTGCTAAGTTGCTTCAGCTGTGTCTGACTCTGCGATGCTGTGGGCCGTAGCCTGCCAGGCTCATCTGTCCGTGGGATTCTCCAGGCAAGAATACTGGAGTGGGTTGCCATTCCCTCTTCCAGGGGATCTTCCTGACCTAGGGATCAAGCCTGCATCTCTTAAGTCTCCTGCATTGGCAGGTGGATTCTTAACCACTAGGGCCACCTGGGAAACCCACCAGACCCTCTCTAAAACCTCAGTTTTCCAACTCGACATTTGATTTCAAGGGTATCAGGGTGGATAAAAGGCAAAGAGAAAGCCGGGTGGTGGCAGCTTGGTATTTGCAGAAGCACCTGGCTGCATATGAATCTCTCACATGGGGCTGCTGCGCGGGGCAGAGGGAAGGAAACCCGAACACCCGAGAGCCAGAACTGTAGATGCAGAGTGCCATTCCCGCAGCAATCTTGACCGTTCTATTATTTTGGATTTTCATGTCCTCGCTGGTTGGATGTTGCAGGATTGCTGGGAGAATCGGGGAAGGAGGAAGTGTGAAATGTGAAACTATAGTCACCTGAGATGGTGTGTGCAGAAGTCTTTTCCCTCAGTTTTTCAGATGTTGAAATGTAAGCTTCTGCAGCCTCATAGCTTCTCTTACATGAAGCGCCCATAATTGAGAAACAGCGGTGTCAGCGTGCTCATCCAGGGTGTTCCATCATGGGAATCACTGCCACACGTTCCTCTGTGCTCTGGTTTGGTTTTCAGGAAAGAAAAGCATTATAAAAGAAACTTACTTCTGGGGACACTTCATGCAGCTAATTAATTTCAGTTGCCAATTAGGCAGGTTGAATAATTATGCCATTAATAAAATTATACTGACTCCTTGCTTCCCTCTCTCTCCAGGTGAAAATGGCAAATAAATGCTGTTCTCCTTGTGACCAGGTAGGATTTGTGGTTTTCATGTTGATCACACAATGTCTCCAAAAGTTGCCTCTTTCTGTTTTTGAAATCTGATTTGGAAATTTTGACAGAAAAGTATTAGCACACGTGTGATGAAGTTGTGGTCCTCACCTTCAGGGTTAACTCCGTAAAACTGCTTGTTTATCCTGGAGATTGTGTAGCAGGAATCATCCTACCTGAGGGTGGTCAGGTTACCCGTGATCTAGGGGCACTTACATTTTATGAAGGAATCGTGATCCAGTGATAACCCAGATATGATTGTGGAGGCTTCGAGAGGTTTGATGACTGAGACCAACCTGTATAATTCAGAGTCGTCAGCATCGTGTAATTTTCTTGGCTAGCTTCTTCATTGGCAAGTTTCGCTCCGGGAGGCCTCTGTCAGGGGAGGCGCTGCTGCAGGTGGGGTGGGAGGAGGGCGTCGTCCTGCCGCAGCGCGCAGGCCTTTGTTCACCTGGAGGGACCTGGAGCAGGGTCCTGCAGCCCCGCCTCCTCAGCCCATTCCTTCCAAGAGCAAAGTGAAGTGAAGTGGAAGTCGCTCAGTTGTGTCCGACTCTTTGCAACCCCATGGACTATATTGTCCATGGAATTCTCCAGGCCGGAGTACTGGAGTGGGTAGCCTTTCCCTTCTCCAGGGGGTCTTCCCAACCCAGGGATTGAACCCAGGTTTCCTGCATTGCGGGCAGATTACCAGCTAAGCCACAAGGGAAGCCCAAGAATCCTGGAGTGAGTAGACTATCCCTCCACCAGCAGATTTTGTCCCGACCCAGGAATCGAACCGGGGTCTCCTGCATTGCAGGCAGATTCTTTACCAGCTGAGCCATGGGGGAAGCCCTCCAAGAGCAAAGTCCAGCTTATAATATACCTGGTTTTCTGACTCAAGGACAGCTCACTTACTAGGCCAGTAAGTACTTAGATGCATATCAGATAAATAAACTTCGAAGTTACTACATTCTTTTTCTCTTTCCTTTTTGATAAAGTCATAGTTTAAGCTGTAAGTGGGAACTTTTTAAATAGATGGTGCAGGAGCTTTCAATAGATCTCTCGGGTTTGAGGAAGTGTTCATTGTAGCCTCAAGTCAAGAAAACAAAAGGAATGTGTTCAGTTTGCTTTAAATAGTGCTTAGAAATACTCTTTAAAAAGTGCTGAGTGATAAAATTTGAATTAAGAATGAAAGGCATTCAGGAGAGTAAATACCTGCCAATCAAATATTTACTGAAAAATAAGAAATTTGGACATATTTTTAAATTAGACCCCTCTAGGAAACATTTTTAAATTAGGAAAGAGACACAAAGAAAAGTTTTTCTTTTATTTCTTGTAATGTTGTTTCTAAATTTATGAAGAACTAGTTTTGTTTACCGGCTTCCCAGGTGGCTCAGTGGTAAGGAACCCTCCTGCCGATGCAGGAGAGGTGGGTTCAATCCCTGGGTCAGAAAGAGCCCCTGGAGGAGGAAATGGCAACTCACTCCAGTGTTCTTGCCTGGAGAATCCCATGGACAGAGGAGCCTGGCAGGCTACACAGTCCATGGGATCACAAAGAGTCGGGTATGGCTTAGCGACTAGACAGCAACAAAAGCTCTGTTTACAAAGCTAAATGAGAGTGGTCAGCTGTTTAATGAGCAATAGTCCTATAAATCTCTAAGGTAATACAGACTCATTTCATATTGTCGCAACAGAATGGAGTTTTCCTGCTGTACACTGTGTTTCCAAGACGTTTCTTTTGGACTTTTCCCCCAGGAGGCACCTCCCCATAGTTCACACTTAAAAGTCTGTCTTCTTGAGGCTGAAACCAGCCTCTGGATCCCAACACTGAGTTAAATCTCGGAGACAGACTTTTGGGTGAAGTAGGAAAGAACAGCTTTATTGCTTTGCGCAGCAAAGGGGCCACAGCGGGCTAGTGTTCTCAGAACGGTGTGACCCCCGGGGGCGGGGGGCAGGCCGCGGGGCATCTTCTCGCCCAGGTGGGAGCGCTGATCCGCGCCCCAGCGCGTGCGGGGCCGCGTTCCTTCTGTCCAGGGACCAGCTGGCATCAGGTGGTCTTGTGCTGGGCTTCAGTGGTTCCTGTCGAACGGTGACCTTCTCTCTGGAATGAAGAGGGCTTCATCTGGTGGGGTTTTCATGCTGCAGAAGAGCTCACATACTGTTCTGTGTGTCCCCTAAGGGCGAGGCAGGACCCTGCCCCAAGGATGCACTGCAGTTTCTGCACCGCCCCTCCCTAGTCTCCGCATCCCGACCCGTCCCTGATTAACAGCTGCTGAGATCTGCCTTTTGGAACCCAGGGAAGGTCCCCGAGGCTGAATGAAGCCTATTCCCCACAAGCAAGAAACGGGGGACACGGAAGGGCTTTTGTGTCCAGAAACCCCGTGGGGCCCACGTGGTTTTAGGACCGCAGAGAGCGTGCCCTCCAGGAGCCCCTCCCTTCAGCGGCTCCGTCCTGTCACAGGGACGTCAGCCTCTCCAGGACTTTCCAGACACATCACGCATGGCCGGCGGTCTAGAAACGCGCACACGTGAGTGCCCATTATGCTGAGAACATGGCGCTTCCGCAGGACTTGAACCTGACGTATTTGGAGGACACTGCGTTCTCGTGACTGTACTTGATTGCCCGGCAGGTTGAAAAGAGCACCCGTCTGGAAATCAAAACATGTTTTGTTTTACTTAGAAATTAACTCTTCTTTCTCAGTGAATCACACGAGAGAACCGTGAACTAGTTCAAGGAAAGTTAAAACCATCTGAGGAGCAGAACTCCCAGCACAAGGACATGAAATGAGTTAGATTTCAAAGGCCCCCTGAGCAGTGGAGTGATTTTGCAATGGTTTTATCTTAGTGAAATGTTATCACGTATTAAGTCATGTTTGTGTGATATCAGTCTTGGTGGCCTTATGTGAATAAAACCTGGATTCTGATCCCACTAACCCCTTCTCCGGTGGTGTAGTTGGAGCAAATTAACAGCTGAGCCCTGGTTTCTTAATCTACGAAACAAGACAGTGGTAATGGGTGATCTAACTTTTTTTTAACTTTAATATTTCATATAACTTTGAGTTTACTCAAGGGGTGGATTTGATTATCTAGAAAGAAGTGCTAGAGATGAGCCTCGCTGTGCGGGGCTGTGAGAGAGCTAAGCCCTGCCCTGATAGGCCCAGTTTCTAGTAGAGGACTGTTTCACATTTCTCCAAAAGCTAAACATTTTGTATGCATGGTAGGAGTTTAGATTTATGATGTTGGACCCTATTTTAAAAAGGAAAGATTTTTTCCTCATTTTTAGCAATTAATTATTGATTTTGGAAGGTAATAAAAATAACATTTGAATAAGCATGAAGAAATAAAGGCATTTGACAACCACTGAAATTGACACATGAAAACAAAAGAAGACAGACCTGGAAGGATAGTAAGAAAGGCATAGGATATAGATTTTTAGACTTTTATGTTTGGCTAATGAAAGGACTGATTTGTCATCAGACCTAAAAGTAATAGTAAGATGATAGCAGTAAATTTAGAATTTTCCCAGGAAATCCAGGACATATGGTCACCCTGCCAAAATAGCAAGGATATATTTTACAAAATAAATTTCTTCTGAAAAACCTCACTTAAAGTGGATACCTTAATCAGAAAAACCAAAAGAGGCTTAAATAACTTAAGGTATTCGAGCTGCTTCTGTGGAAAGGAAGAGACTAGTTGTATAATTATTACCTGATGGGTGCTTAACTAGTTACTTTGACTCAGGCAAGTGAAAAAAACAAAGAAAAAGGAATTTTCAATAAAAATGAAATCAGAAAAGATAAAGAAAAATATGCTCCTTTATTTTAATAGTTATATTCCCTTAATTTAATACAATCAGGTAGGTGTTCATAAAATTATATTTTCATTTCTTGGAATATGTAATAAATCATTAGAAAGTTCATAATGCAAAAGATAAAGTTAGCTTTTCTTAAAATTATTTATGCACTGCATATACCTAAAGAAGAGTCATAGAGCGGCCAATGTTCCCAGTAACAGCTAAGCGATCACTTATTTCTCTGCTAATTAATCCAGGCAGAATTAAATTACATATGGAATTGCATTAACTTCACATCCCGTTTGTAGACCTGTCAGGTTATTAACAGTCTGGCATGGGCATCACTATCTTTGCTGGAAGACGAGCTCCGAGTTTGCTCCTCGGTATGTAACACCTGCTGGACGTGCGCCCCGCACTGTGTCAACTAAATGAGGGAGGAAGAGCGGCGACGCTCCCACAGCGGGTGCCGCGTCTCCAGAGAGCCAGGGCGCCCCTCGGGGAATCAGAGGGGGACTGTCCCCAACACGCTGTCCTCCCGAGAACAGCGCTTGCTGCTGCCCTGCTGGAAACAGTCCCAGCGCCTCCAAGTCAGCCTGGAACTTACACATTCAGCTTCCTGCTCACCCCTGGTCCACCTGGAAAGGGATCTATCCATGTATCATCTATCTGTCCATCCATCTATCTATCTATGCTTATCTATCACCTATCTATGGACCTATCCATCTATCTATGTGTCTATCATCTATCCATCCATCCATCCGTATCTGTCTGGCTGTCTGCCTACCTATTGATACATTTTCATGTCTGGGTATTACAGCTCTATCTTAAGCTAAGTTCCCACGTATCACGTTCCAGTATATCATCCACCTCTTGTGGGACCTACATCGCCATCTCTGAGTATTTCATGAAGAGAAAGATGATTGTTGGAGACTTGGCAGCATTTGAATATATGATTGAAAAACCAACAGTTTTTCCTTCCTACAGGCAAAAGAATTACTTATATATATGTAGGTCCCTTATGTATTTGTAGGTCCCTTATGTATGTGTAGGTCCCTTATATATATGTAGGTCCCGTATGTATATGTAGGTCCCGTATGTATATGTAGGTCCCTAACGTATATGTAGGTCCTTTATGTATATGTAGGTCACTTACGTATATGTAGGTCCCTTATGTATATGTAGCTTACTTATATATAGGTAGGTCCCTTATATATATATGTAGATCCCTTACATATATATAGGTCCCTTACATATATGTAGGCCCCTAATGTATGTGTAGGCCCCTCACGTATGTGTAGGCCCCTAATGTATGTGTAGGCCCCTCACGTATGTGTAGGTCCCTTACATATATATAGGTCCCTTACATATGTGTAGGCCCCTCACATATGTGTAGGCCCCTAATGTATGTGTAGGCCCCTCATGTATGTGTAGGCCCCCTACATATGTGTAGGTCCCTTACATATGTGTAGGCCCCTCACATATGTGTAGGCCCCTCACGTATGTGTAGGTCCCCTACCTATATGTAGATGAATTACTTCCTCTCCCCTGCCCGTTTGAGATCCGAGCTGAAGCCTGGTCTGCCAGGAGTCCTCAGCAGAAGGAATGTGTCTGCGGTCTTAGGGACCCTCACTCCATGTTGCTAGAGACCCACCAAGCGGTTTTCTTTCTGTGACTTGGTTTTCCTTCTGAATGGTGTTTATTTTTTGGTCCTACCAGTCTTTACTAAATTAGTACCTTGAAAAGAATCTTGGTAAGATTCCTGGTGATAAATACGGTATCAAAGCAGATTTTTGAGCTTGCTAGTGACTTAAAGATTTGCAATAGTTGGAGAAGAGGGTGACAGAGGATATGATGGTTAGATGGCATCACCAATTCAATGGACATGAGTTTGTGCAAACCTTAGGAGATAGTGAAGGACAGGGAAGCCTGGGGTGCTGCGGTCCGTGGGGTCACAAAGGGTCGGACACGATGGAGGCAACTTAGCATGCACACATACAGTGATAGGTAAAGAGTCATGCTTTCTTTCAAGATATTTTAAGGACAAGCCCTCCCTGCCAGTCGTGGGTGTGGAGCAGATATAGGTGAAGCCGTGGGCCTTGTCCTCAGAGGGCGTGTGGTCTAAGGCAGATGCAGAGGGAAGTGGGATAAGAGACCCAGGGAAGACACCCCGGGTCTTGCACAGGGGCTTAGCTTATTGCTAAATCCATGCACTCAATTCTTAAGCTGCATGACTGTGTCCATTAGCTTTTTTAATCATATTCTGACTTGTGACAGTTCACCTTGCGTGTCACTAGATAGTCAAAGCCAGTTTTGAGAATCTAATATTGTTGTGTTACATTTATTGTTTTTAGAAAGCTGAGCTATAAAGAGAGTCATTTCTCCCATGTGTCTTAGTGATATGTTTACTACAGAAAGGAAAAATATACTAGTTGTTTTTGCAACCTCAGAGACAGATTAGAAGTACTAATCTCTAACAGAATGTGATTAAATCACTTGCTTTTAAATATATGTGGAAGGCAGAACTCGGATGTAGCTGAGACATCCAGCACTGGCCAAAACTAAGATAACTCAGAAGCTCATGTTCAGAGCCTGGCCCAGTGCCGCAGTCTGGACCCGGGTGTCACACGTTCGTGCTGTGTGCCCGGATTGGAGGGTGGCCGCGGCCGGGTCGGACTGTGGGGGTGGACGGCGTGTCATCTGCTCCCTCCACCCGGCGGCCCTGAGCTCTGAACGAGGCCTGGTGGTTCATTCTGAAGGTTTTGCTCCGCAGGTCATCCACATGGGCTGGGTCAGTGAGCGACTGGGAGGTGCCGGCTCGTCTCAGACCTTCAGACCCAGGTTCCTGGCGCTGAAGGGCTCATCCTTCTATGTCTTCGTCTCTCCTCCTTGGGGCTGGGAGGGACGCTGAGGAGGCTGCTCTCTAAGCGAAGACGCGTCAGGCTCAGCATTTGGAAGTGGTCGGGAGGGTGCGCGGTGGGCCAGCCTCCAGCCCCACGTCCACAGATGGAAAGGATTCTGCTGTGGGCTCTTCTTACTCTAAGCTCATTAATCAGCTGGCCACGGTTCCCTTCTTTTCAAGCAACCACTGAGACGTGAGCGTGTTTTCCTGCTGAAGATACCAGCCGGCCTGGAGGTGGGGGTGCAGAGGCGGGGGTTTCTCAGACCACCGTTCATGTGGTCAAAGGAGCCACAGAACAGGAGAAGAGCCTTCTCATCAGAAATTCCTAACTTCATGGTCAAATAAAGAAACACAAAAAGACATTTTCTCTCATGTCCTCCAGGTTTTATAAAAATAAACAGCCTGATTTAGTAGGGCCCACAATAGAACTTTAATGCTGAATGCTACAGTTTGCAATTTATTTTCTAATTCTCACCAGCACCACTTTCTCAAAACTGACCCAGTCAGTGTGTGCCCTGCCTCGAGGTTTATCGGTAAAAGCTGATTCACTTTCTGAGTCCGAACATCAGAGCTGCAAACAAATAGCACAACCTGATCGCTTCAGGATCTAACAGTTGAGATACAAGTCACCTACAGCATTGTTGTTATTCTGCCATTAAAAATAAATGAAAGGGTGTCCTTCCCTGTAGGGCCGAGTGCCCTTCTGCTGTCCGCACACGGCCCGTTTTCTTTATCCGCCCTCCACCCATCAGCGGACACTGTAATCGTGTCTGTGGCCGGGCTGCTATGAATGGTGAGGGACAGGGGGCGCAGGGCTCTAGAGACTCAGAGTTTGTTTCCTTTGGATAAATATCCAGGAGTGGGATCGCTGGATCGAACGGTAGTTCTGCTTCCGTTTCTTTGAGAAGCCCCCACGCTTGAGCAGAGCCCGGTGTCCGTGAAACTGAAACTGCCATGGGAAGTGGATGAAATCATCTTTCCCCAGAGCAAGTATGGAAATTTGATTAACATTTAAAGCACTTCTCACAACTTAGAAAGTTGTGTGTGGGGAAAACTCATACCCTGAGGGTCTTAATTAGCAAGAAAGGAAAGATTAGGAGGACTTTCCGGCGCGTGATCTGGGGCATCGCAGGCTTCTCCCCCTGTTCTGCGGCAGGGGGTCCCTCCCTCAGGCAAAGGGGGTCCTCCCCCGGGCTCTGCTTGTTTATTTTGAAATCCCATGGCAAATCCCACGGGGGCCGCGCCGTTTACACGCCTCACATCCACACAGCACCGTCGTCTCCAGCTGTGGGGTGATGGACGTGTTTATGACAAACGGGGGGTGCTGGTTTCATGTGTCTCCTCATCTTCAGACTCACCAGTTGTGTGCGGTACATCTTACAGCTTTTGGAATGTCAACCATATCTCAGTAAAGAAGTTTTAAAAATAAAAACAGTAGAGGGCAAATCAAGTTTTACTCTCAGACATCTAAACAATAATGCATGCTTTCATCGTTAAGCAAGGTTTTCTTTAATAAGCTTTTTACTGGGGAATAATTTTAGAGGATGAGATGATTAGATAGCATCACCGACTCAATGGAAATGAGTGGGAGATGGTAAAAGACAGGTGAGCCTGGCGGGCTGCAGTCCATGGGGTCGCAAAGAGTCGGACACAACTTAGCAATTGAACAACAGCAGTTTCTGGTAGAGAAGTCGTGTCCGAGGAGGAGGACTCCCTCCAAGTTCCTGAGTGCTGACTTTGTACAGAACTGGGGTCTGTGTGTTGAAACTGAAGGATTATCAGTGGCAGAACACAGGGTACTAAACCACGGATGCCTCCAGGCTTGTCTGCCCTCAGAGCTTTTTTCTGTCCCCAGGACTCAAGCCAGGATTCCACCAGGGACCTGAGTTTTTCCAAAAACCAAGGCTGTGAATTACTATGCAGGAGAGCTATCTACAGATTTGCATAATCACTGAATTTTTCTCACATGCAGTGAGGTTCTTTAACATTGTTGCTAGGAAAGTAAACATAAGGATAACCACAGATAACCCCCATGGTCTCAGCCCAGGCCCCGCGATGTCACGGAAGGCAGCTGGGGTATGGCTGGCAGATCCGGCATCAGAACTCCGGGGCTCTGGGCTGAGGGGCCCCCCGCTGGCCCAGGACAGTTCAGGGGAGGAGGGGAGGGCAGGGTCAGCCTTCCTGCACCCACTTTGCCTGAGGGAGGGACCCCCTGCCGCAGAACAGGGGGAGAAGCCTGCGATGCCCCAGATCACGCGCCGGAAAGTCCTCCTAATCTTTCCTTTCTTGCTAATTAAGATTTCAGGGTATGAGTTTTCCCCACACACAACTTTCTAAGTTGTGAGAAGTGCTTTAAATGTTAATCAAATTTCCATACTTGCTCTGGGGAAAGATGATTTCATCCACTTCCCATGGCAGTTTCAGTTTCACGGACAGAAATTCTAACCGGGGGTCACAGGGTCCTCCAGGATCTCCGGCTGGACAGTGTCATTTCTGTTAACACCGGGCTCTGCTTGTTTATTTTGAAATCCCATGGCAAATTTTCTTGGCATCGATCCGTGGCACAAACATCACATCATACAAATCGATTGCTGACCTCAGCCGCTGGGGTGTGTTCGCCTGGCGCCAGCTGCTGCCACCTGAATCCTGTGCTCAGAAGCTTGAGATCCGCTCAGCACTCTGCTCTGAGCAGGGGTCTGGCCGAGGGGCCGTCTAGTCTCTCTGCACCCTGGGGGTAGGGTCCCCCTCCCTCTCCCCCTGGCCTCCCTAGAACTGGAAGCAGCTTTTACGTCTGCTCCTCCCTTTTCTTAGGTGGCTTTTGACGAAGTCCGACTCTCTATGGCCCCATGGACTGCAGCCCGCCAGGCTCACCTGTCTTTCACCATCTCCCAGAGTTTGCTCAGACTCAAGTCTTTTGAGTCGGTGTTGTAACCTTATCATCTCATCCTCTAAAATTATTCCCCGAGAAAAAGCTCATTAAAGAAAACCTTGCTTATCACTAAAACATGCATTATTGTCTAGATGTCTGAGAGTAAAACTAGATTTGCCCTCTACTATTTTTTAGTTTTAAAACTTCTACGTCACAGGTAGTTTAGTAGCAGCAGGTACACCACGTCTTTTCACAGACGCCCCCGCTCCTGACTCTGGATTCAGGGGGTACAGATGCTCAGCTGACCCCAGAGGTGAAAAGGGCAATGCAGCAAGTCTGGTCCTCTCTCCAAGCCCTGGCTGCCTCTGGACCGAGGTCAGCTGTTCCGGCTCTCACCAGTAAATTAAGGTTTGCATGAATTCAGTGCGGGGCTGGCGGCTGCTGGGAGCTGGAAGTCCGGATCCATCCTGACCCTGCCCACCATCTAGCGAAGCCGTGCCACCTCCCGCAGCGGGCGTGAGTGCCCAGTGTGCGCCGACGTTGGAGGGCGAGACGCGTGGTGAGTGGCACCCGGCTGGTTCCTGGTCCCCGGGGGGAAGCTCTGAGCTCCGCTCCCATTACCAGCCATGAGTACCTGCCTCGTGGCCTGAGGCTCTGTTAGGTGCAGCCGTGTTAAGGATGGTTACGTCTGCTTTGAGAACTGACTGTTAATCCTTCCGTAATAACCTTCTTTGTGCCTGATAACCACCTTATTGTAACATGTGTTCTGTAGGAAAGGGATACCCCCTCTGCTTCCTTCTGATCAGGGGAGTCTTTTCTCCACCCCCTGCTCTCAATCCACGTGTGTCTTGGGGCCGCGTCGGGCCCAGGCCGGTCCGTCTCTTTGGCTTTAAGAAGATTGGTGACGCTTCCGTCCGTTCAGGCCTGTGCTGCTGCTCACACAGGCGTGCTGACGCTCAGCCGCTTACCTGCGGAACCAGAAACACAGCAACTTTATGAATAGAAAAAAAAAATTTAAATGTTTCTCCTACATAGTGGCATTATGCTGGTTTAAAATGAAATGTTTAAATAATTTTCACAGACTATCCGAAATAACGAAAGCATATTTTAAAATGGGGGCTGAAAAAAAAAATAAAATAAATTGAAGGCTGAAAGATTTAATGAGACAATGGAAATATTTACTCAGCAAAATTTTAGAGAAAAGGGCCTTGGGGAAAGGAAAAGTTGTAAGTTGACGACTGGAAGCTTTGGACTGTAAACGGAATCCTTCCACTTCCGGGCTGAGGGAACACAGACACCTCACCCACCCTCTGCTCAGAGGTTTCCTCAGTTGTATGAAAAAGTCACAAATGCTAGCTGAATACCTCATAGGATCAAACAGAACACTAAGGATTGATTTATATACTTAAAATGTGTCTGAAACTCCAGAGCATTTGCATTTAACAGATGAAATTTTACGCTTAGTACTCGGCAACTTCTCACTGTAAAAGCAATACACAAAGTATGGCCAGTGAGTATTTACACATATTTAAATCCACATATGTTCTGTCTGACCTTGGATTTTTGTATCCTGGAGCTAGAGGCAAATTGCCAGTAATGATTTCTGCTTTGCCCAAATCTAAAGCAACCGTATGTGAAGCTCTTAACGCTATATTTATCTGTCTCCTGTGTGCTGACGTGAGGAGTGAGGTCGTGCTGGTGAGGGGACTATTGATGACTCGCAGCATCTTACCGGTATCCTGGCCCCCGCTGCTGGGCTCTGCGTCCGCAGAGGGGTGGGCCACACGGGAGGGGCTCGAGGTCACCTGGCTTCTCCGGGCTGGGATGACAGGACAGCTCTCTTGCGGGGCGGGGTGGGGGTTGGGAGGAGAGCAAATAAATTCCTCCGGGAAAGCGGAGCCCCAGAGGCACCCGGGATGTGCCCTGGGACCCAGTCCGGCCCCCCGCCCCCCTCTGTCCACGGGGCGTCAGGCATTGCCAAGGCTGCCCAGCCACCCGCGTGGAGCCGGGTGTCTACCACACTGTGTCAGATGTTGCAGTGAACTTTCAAAAGGCCCGGAGATTCTGTGGGAACCATGAAAGAGAAAGTCCTGTCATCAAGGCTGGTTTCTGAGCTCCTCCGAGATGAGAGGAGGGAGACGCTGAAGGAATTGGGGGGAAGTGGAGAGAAAGGCTGGAAGGAAGGGGCAGCCTGGGGCGGGGGCGACCGTGGGTTCCCTGGGCCCAGGTACCCACGAGAGGACGCAGCCAGCAGCGAGGGTGGGGCGCCCAGGTCATAACTGAGGGCTGGTCAACGTGGGAGAAGCTGGATTTTCCCAGCCTTCTCATGTACTTGACCTTCCTTGCTTAAAGTGAGTAGTTATTTCTGTTTGCAAATTGGAACCTGAAAAATAATGATTCAACTGCTGTGTTTTCAAACACCATTAGAATGTGTTAAACAGCACTTATGAAACCAATTTTACAGCATCTTACAGCGTTAACACACATTACGTGGCACTTGGCTATGAATATGCAAGAAAAATCGGAAGTAACTTTAAGGTTGTCAAGTAGGGAAATGTATCACTTAAAAAATATTTACCTGGAAAGAAATAAATTAAGAGAAGATGTGTAAGCTGAAGGCATATTAGACAATTATGTACCCAGTATAGAATATTATTCTTTGTCACTTCTGTGGGTACGTAAGTGTTCCACAATAATATTTAAATGTTCCAGGATATTACATCTGAGCATCTACAGTTTCAACTCTGTTTCAGGTGAGATGTGCTCAGATAAAATAGAACAGTGTCAAGACAGAGGGCAAGGAAGAGACCTGCTTTCAGGAATTGATGAATAGACCTTGTGGGGTTTGCAGAAAAGTGAGTAGCTAGTGGAGTTCAGGCCCCGCCCCCCTCTCATCGTCCTGGCTCAGTGGGCCGTGTCCCAGCTGATGACCATCACAGGGACATCAGTGACCTCTGCCACGGGGTCCCCACACAGCTTCCGGAGGCTCTCAGGGCGGAAGCGCTTCTCTTCAAGTCTAGGGAAGAAACAGTTCCACCAGAAGCCGGAGCCTCTTCTCAGCCTCAGGCGCATCCCTGACCGGGCTTGTTCTCCTTGAAGCGGTCTCTGTGGCCCAGAGGGGGAGATGCACCGCCCCCCGGGCTGAGCTTCCACCTGCCAGTATCACGTGAGCCGGGTGTGGAGAAGGGTCTTTCCCAGGTGCGGGGGAGAGGAGGCTGACTGTCAGCAAGAAAAACTGGATAGAAAAGACACCTCCAACCACAGGTGGCCACTGCAGACCCACAGAGAGCAGGGCCTTAGCAGATAGGTCAGGACCGAAGCAGGGTGAGTGAGGAGGTGTGCCCTGGGAGACTCAATACCCCCTAGATTCTTAAATTTAACCCAAAGTTGGTCCTTTACTTAAGGTAAAAGCATCCAAAAAGAATTCCTTAAGTGATGCCCAACTGTGTAATAGGTAAGTTCCTCCATCACCAGGTTCTAGAATCAATAATGTGTGTAAGTATATTCGAACCTCATGCCAAGACTCCAAGGGCGGGAACACACAGCTACTCGTCGGAGTCCACCATGGCGTCTAGTCCAGTTTGCCAGCTGTCCTGCTCCTGCTTAAGGCTTAATTAAGGAAAAGACACATTGACTGACTTTATTGTTATAAATGTTTAAACTCTCATCCTGAAAACATTTATCTAATTTCATGTATACTTTAAAACCGTTTTTCCAGTTTTATTGAGGTACACTTAAGAAAAGTGTAATATGTGTAAAGTGTACAGTGTGACCGTTTGATGTCCGTGTACCTTGTCCAGCGAGTCCCACAACCGGGGTAATTAACACCTCCGTCACCTCACACGGCTCCCCGTATTTTGGGTGAAAACACGTAAGATTCACGTGTCTGTCTTATGTTTCTTACAGGTGAGCACATTGGATTGGGTCCAAGCAGAAAAAACCTATCACCTCTGTGAGGTTCTGTTTAAGGTTCACAAGGTAAGTTTAAGCATCCTTTGCACACCAGATGTGTCCATGGTAACAGCCGTCCCTTTGTGCTTGAAAAGGGAGAGAGAGATTTACCAGTGTCAAAACAGTCAGATGACATGAGCATGTACAGGTTCATCCCGCCATCACTCATCAAAATTCCACAAAGAATGTCAGAGAGGCGCACTCAAGTCTTCATTTTATGTAGGCTCCGCATTGTTTCATTCTGGCCTTTTTATGTTTACGACTTGTTTGTATGGCTTTCCATACACCTAAGAGTGGAGAAGGAAATGGCAACCCACTCCAGGATTCTTTCCTGGAGAACCCCATGGACAGAGGAGCCTGGTGGGCTGCAGTCCCCGGGGCCGCACAGTCAGACACGACTGAGCGACTAAACCACCCCCACCGTACACTTAAGAGAGCTTCCAGGGGGCGCTAGTGGCACAGGACCCGCCTGCTAGTGCAGGAGATGGAAGAGACGCAGGTTCGATCCCCGGGTCAGGAAGATCCCCTGGAGGAGGGCATGACAACCCACCCCAGTGTTCCTGCCTGGAGAACCCCATGGACAGAGGAGCCCGGTGGGCTACCATCCACGGGTCACAAAGAGTCGGACACGACTGAAGTGACTTAGCACAACATACATCTATATATATTTGGTATTGGAATGTCTCCAAAAACCATCATATTTTATATGTGAGCTTCATTAATAAACTATAGAGCCTCTTCTATTTTATCCAGCATATTTTTTCAGAAAGATTGAGAAAATGTTTAATCAGTAAATATGCTGTGAAGTAACTGAAATCAGGCAGTTAGCCAAGAGGATGATTACAGCAAAAGTGTTAAACTCAATTCAGGGCAAATAATAGCAACAAGCAACAACAATAATCAATGCACAGCATTTGACATTTTTAAAAGGAGACTGAAAGTTGTGGATGCCCTATGAGAAGCCTTTAAACGGTGATCTTACAAAATCTCCCCCTTTCTCTTGTGACTGTAGTCCTTGATGTTGAACATATAATTTAAAATTATGATATTCAATTCACCTTTCAAAAATTGAGATAAATGATTATTTTAAGAACTAGTACTTTATAATTTTTAATGGCTTATTTTCATAATTATTCAAAGTATAGTCGTTAATATATAGTCCAGAAATCAAATTTTGTGATTGTCGTGGTGTGTTTCTGCAACATTTTCTCCTCTCCATAAATTCCTTTTTCTAGTTCTTAAAGTTATGTGTCTGTATTTCACACTCACCATGAAAGAGATGAGAAAATTAAATCAATCAGACTTGATGGCAGTTGTGACTGAAATTATAAACAGCCCCCACATAGTGGGTAGTGAAAGCACTGCTCAGCAGTGAGGCACCTCCTGTGTGAATATCCCCTCCCCGCATGAGAATATCCCATCTGCATTTCTCAGTGCAACTAGTTACTCACCTGTTTGGCAAAGGCCCTTGATACCGGGGTCTTCCCTTTGTGAGCGCCGGTCCTGGAGCTCTGCTGGGTGCTCCGTCTCCCTCCTGAGTTAGTCCCACCCCACACCCCCCACGAGGGAATCCTCATCGTGTTCGTCTTCCAGCTGAGGCTCTGAAGCACAGACTAGGGAGTAACTTCCAGAAGCTGCTCTGGAGGCGGGGGGCCCAGGCTCCCTTGGCCTGAAGCGTAGCTGAATCCTGTTTTACTTTCCATACACGATTCTTTCTTCCCTCTGCAGATGGAAGCATACGCACTAACCCTCACGTCACTTTTTGCTCCGCAGTGTAACTTGCGGATCTTCAATATACACAAAGAGGTGATCCCTCTTTAATACCACTGACTAGTATTTAATTCCATGAATATATCATACTTTATTTCACCAAGCCCTTATCAACGAATATTTAATTTGTTCCCTTTTCTGAAATTACAAACAATGTAATAAATCATTTTACATGTGTGCAAGTATAACCAAGAAAAATGTATAGAGGCGGAATTTCTGGGGCAAAGAATGTGGACTGTTTGCATTCTGATAACCAACAAGGACATATTGGGTAGCATAGGGAACTTTGCTTCATAATCTATAACAACCTGAATGGGAAAATGATCTGAAAAATAATAGATACATGTATAAATCAACTTTGAATGTTCATTGGAAGGACTGGTGCTGAAGCTGAAGCTCCAATACTTTGGCCATCTGATGTGAAGAGCGAACTCATTGAGAAAGACCCTGATGCTGGGAAAGACTGAAGCTAAAAGGAGAAAGGGGAGGCAAAGGATGAGGTGGTTAGGTAGCATAGCCAGCTCAGTAGACATGAATTTGAGCAAACTCCAAGAAATAGTGGAGGACAGGGAAGCCTGGAGTGCTGCAGTCCATGAGGTCACAAAGAGTCGGACACAACTTTGCAACTGAGCGCCAACACACTTATGTATAACTGCATCACTTTGCTGTGTGCCTGAAACTAATACAGCATTGTAAATCACCCTTGTGTGTGGTGTGTGTGTGTCTGTGTGTGTGTGTCTGTGTGTGTGTGTTTTTGGTGTGTGTGTCTGTGTGTGTGTCTCTCTGTGTGTCTGTGTGTGTGTCTCTGTGTGTCTGTGTGTATGTGTGTGTCTGTGTGTGTCTGTCTGTGTGTGTCTGTGTGTGTGTGTGTGTGTCTGTGTGTGTCTGTGTGTCTGTGTGTCTGTGTCTCTGTGTGTGTGTCTGTGTGTGTGTGTCTATGTGTGTGTCTGTGTGTGTGGTATGTTTGTGTGTGTCTGTGTGTCTGTGTGTGTGGTGTGTCTGTGTATGTGTCTGTGTGTGTGTGTGGTGTGTCTGTGTGTCTGTGTGTGTGTGTGTCTGTGTGTATGTGGTGTGTGTGTGTCTCTGTGTGTTTTTGGTGTGTGTGTGTGGTATATTTGTGTGTGGTGTGTGGGGAATGTATGCGTGTGTGTCTGTGTGTGTGGTGTGTGTGTGTCTTTGTGTGTGTGTTTTTGGTGTGTGTATGTCTATGTGTGTGTGTGGTGTGTGGGGAGTGTGTGTGTGTGTGTGTGTGTGTGCCTTGTCAGTGTACCTGACTGTCTTGCGACCCCGTGGACTGTAGCCAGCCAGGCTCCTCTGTCCATGGAATTTCCAGGCAAAAGTACTGGAGTGGGCTGCCATTTCCTCCTCCAGGGGGTCTTCCCAACCCAGGGATGGAAACCACGTCTCCTCCATTAGCAGTGGAATTCTTTACCACTGAGCCTATTCTTTACCACCTTTACCACTGAAGCCCTAAATCAACCTTACTCCAATAATAAAACATTTTTAAACAGAAATAAAAAAAGAAATGCAAGTGAAAATCATGAAGTGATATGTTTGCCGCCTAGAGTGTCAAAGATGGGAAGGTTGGTACCGATGGGAGGAGGGATCTATCAAAATGTGAGCAGCCCTTCGCCCTGGAAATCCCACCTGTGAGTGCTGGTTTGTCTCACTTGTCGGCAGCACTGGCCTTGCAGGAAGCGCTCTAGCTTCCCTCTGGGACCTGTTCTCCACCTGCCGCTCGCTGGACCCATGTGAATAATGGCAGTGTGACTCCTCAGGTCCCGTTGGAAGAACCGTACCCATCCAAGTTGGACAAGGACGATGTTCAGTGCGGGCAGAGACTGACCTCAACTCCCCTGGAATAAGCGGGGGCCCCTGAGCTGGGTGAGGAGGCGAGCGTGGGCCAGGTGGGCCCCGCCTGCAACCCCCGACCCCCCACTCCCCGACAAAAGGAGAGGACCTCTCTGGTGTCTCCGTTGGTGGAGATAGTCTTGCAGTTTGGTTGGACCCCTCGGAGGGAGAGTCCCACGTGCAGAGCTTGGAGGACAGGGTGACGTCCTGGGCCTTCACCCTCCAGGGATGTGGAGGGCTCCGTAGAGCTGACGGCGGCTTTAATAAGATCTCCGTCTCCAAGGGGCAGAGAGAGGACTCAGAAGGCTCTCCGAGGGTGGCAGACCCGGGGAGGTGGTGGGCAGTCGGCACGGGGCCATGGTAGCTGTTGAGGCGTGGGAAAGGAGTGGGGGCCTAGTTACTCAGTCTCCACAGCAGCTCAGGGACCTTAGGTTTGAAGTCGCTCCCAGTCTTTGGTCATAATGAGACATTGTAGTTCAGGAGAACTGAGCCTGTGGTCTCCAAAAGGGCCCTGGGAGATACCTGGGGTGGAGCTGTGCATGTCAGTAACCTCACTCATTTCTCAGCATCAGTGTCTCAGCATTCTTTGTGGGGCTCAACAGATTTAGTTTCAGGAAGTAGTCACATCTGCGAAACCCTTAAGCATCCTTCCCAGGGATTTCTTGGGTTGGGCAAAGGCTGTTTTTAATGCTTCTCTTTGTTCTTGCACATAGAGCTGAGGCTTGTCCATTCAGATGAAGACTCACACGCACTTGACTGCTCCATCAGACGAACTCAGGCTTAGGAACTGAGTCTACACGAGAAAGCCACAGGCGTCAGATAGCTGTGCCCGTGGAGATATACAGTGGTGCGTTTAAATCAGTGAAAGTCGGATGAGTCGTTCAAAAACCACTGAGAGAGAAAGTTTCAATGTGATCGCGCATTTTACGTACTCCATTAAAACCACATTACACACTTATAGAATTATGTGTACAAAGAGGTATGAAAGAAAGAAAGTGAAGTCGCTCAGTTGTATCCAACTCTTTGCGACCCATGGACTGTATGTAGCCTACCAGGCTCCTCCGTCCACGGAATTTTTCAGGCAAGAATACTGGAGTGGGTTGCCATTTCCTTCTCCAGGGGATCTTCCCCACCCAGGGATCGAACCTGGGTCTCCCTCACTGCAGGCAGACCCTCAGAGGGCTTTACCCTCTGAGCCACCAGTGATCTGGAATCTGGATGCATTGCCTGGAGGGACTATAAAAACAAATTAGATGACAAAAGGCAGTCATAATGGACTTATCTGTCTTTTAAATTTCCTATATTGCTGCTATCATATTTTCAAATAAATAGAAGCAGGAAAGACCCAGGTAATTTTTTTAAGGCGGTCAGACATATTTCACCTTACATGATGAATGTACTAATTTTCCAGATTATCTTCAAATTGGGATCACAGATTAATTTTTCTTTTGACAATTGTTTGGTATTTTTCACTTTTACACAATCCAAACAAGGGCTTTGCACAAATGCAACATCCAACTCAAACAATAAAATGACCGTAGCACAAATAGAAGTGCTGCAGAGACAGAAGACAGAAGTTGAAAGTGGCGTTGGTGCCATAGCGACCCCATGGACTGTCGTCCACCAGGCTTCTCCGTCCATGGGATTTCCCAGGCAAGAATACTGGCGTGGCTTGCCATTTCCTTCTCCAGTCAGGTAATTTTTTAAAACAGTCTTTGCGTTTGTTTTCCAAAGAGTGAACGTTAGGTGGTCTCTCTTCACAGGGTCTGGGGCAGGGGGGCGCCTCGGGGTGGGTGGATGGAAGCATGATGCTGGCTTGTGTGGTCGCTGATGCACTCAGGAGCCCGTTCGCTGCATGTTAGACGTGCAAGCTCAGTCTGTGCCCCCTCAAACCTGCCTGACGGCCGGCGTGCTCGGTGTAAGCAGAACGTGAGCCGCGTGGTGAGGATGCAGGAGCCGCAGCCTCATTCCCGACATCCCTTAATTAGCCCAAGACTTGCGGTTCAAGTGGGACACTCAGGGAGAAGTAAAATCTCAAGGTCAACAGCTGACAGTTGGCCGGGAAGGTCCCAAGTGCTGTCTGTCTGGCCCCAAAGCCTGTTTTTATTCTATTGAAATGCACAGCCCCCTAAACCACACCCAGCGTAGGAAAGAACATGGCCGCAGTTTCCCCCACACAAACACTCACTAAGAGTCCTTTCTTCTTTGGTGGGCAGTCCTGACACTCAAGGTTGGTAGCCGTGGACAGTTTCTGAGAAGTCAGGTCCGTGACCGAAGGTTTGCTCTTCTTGGCTCACGACCTGATGTCCTATTTCCTGTGTGGTTTCTGGGCGTCCCCGTCTGAGGTCACGGCCGGGGGCGCAGCTGGGGAGCCTCATTGAATTCAGCATTTGCTGGCTTGGGGATAAACTTCAGCATAAACACTTCATAACTTTCATCTTTGTCCTGGAAGCTAAACGTAGAAACAGACTGTGGTCGCTGATAATGCAGGTGAAAGGCATTTCCAGCGTGTAGGGAGTGGGACACAGGTGACGCACGGAAGTTACCTTACAGGCTCGTCTCTGCCGCAGCGGTGTCGGGGGGCTTCTGCTGCGGGGGGTCCCTGTGGAGCACGTCCCGGGCGGGTCCTGGGGGCCATCCCCCTCTAACCGGCATCACCCCCATGCATTTCAGCTCTGGCTCCCAGACGACTGCTGGGCACAAGCCAGCCTCTCCCTGGGACTCCAGGATCCCGACGGCGGGGACCACGGGCCCTTCTGCTTCAGCGTCCTCGTGGGCCACGGCGAGGGCCACGTGTTCGGTGTGGAGCTGGGCAACGAGCTGGCCGCCTGGGAGCTGTCCTTCCAGAGAGCCACCTTCCGAGCCGTGCAGAGGACAGGGGTAAGCGGCCCGCTCGTCTCTGAGCGACCTGAATCAGAGCGGACGTGGCGGTCGTTCCGGGAAGCACGCATCTGCAGAAGCCGGGAGGACTCTGCCCAGGGTCCCGGGCCCAGCGCGTCGGGAGCCGCTGTGGAAGGTCATGGAGGGAAGCGAGGTGGGGAGTTTTCATCTCGTTCAACCCAGCGTTTCTGTCCAGCGTGAGGTAGGGGCCTGGATGCCAGCCAAGGGAAGCCCCCCACTGAGGGCACGCCTGGGTCCCTGGAGTCTGCTCATCACCCAGGTTTACTGAGACGTCACTGGACGCTTGGCATTTCTTCAGGCACTTGATGGCCCTTCCTCAAACTCACTGACCCAGTGAGGAGCATAACACAGCTCGAATATTTGGGTTGTTTCTCCCTCCTCGGTACAGAAGGTAAATCCCACAGATCGAGCTGTGTGTGGATGGAGCAGTCCCCTCCTGAGACCTTATGATGTGAAAAATAATAACCTTGAAGTTGTCCCAGAGCTCTCTTAAGCTGTCCTCATTTTAAAATTCTTCTTTTCTGTTCGGCATGGGTGATTCCCACTGCTCTGTCGTCCAGCGTCCTGCTCTGCTCCTGTGTATCATCTAGTCTACTCTTGATTCCTCCTAGTGCATTTCTAATTTTTCAGCGCTCTTTGATTCATCTTTATATTTTCTGACTCTGTTAGACTTCTTACTGTGTTCATTCTCCTCCCCAAGTTCTCTCAGCATCTTTCGGGTCATTACCTTGAACTCTGTTAGGTAGATTTCTTATCTGCACTTTGCTTGGTTCTTCTTGGGTTCATTGTACCCCATCACTGGGGAAACGTTCCTTCATTCCCTCATTTCGCCTACTTCTCTGTGTCTGTGTGTCCCAGGTGAGCCGGGTACTTTTCCCAATCTTGGAGACGTCCCGAGGCTCCAGCAGCACCCAGCCCCCTGGACGCCGGAGCTGTGCGCTCCAGCGGGGCCCCATGCGCGCTCGTATGGGTGCCTTTGTGCAGACAGGGCTGACTGCGGTGGGCACACTGCTGGACTGCTGGTCCCCGGCCCCCCCGGCTGCCAGGCCCCGCCCGTGTGGAGGTCGCTAGATGCTGGCGGTGAGGCTGCGTCCTGATGCAGCTAGCCGTGGAGTGTGAGGGGCCCAGGGCTGGTCCAGCTGGTGGTGCTGGGTCCTTTGGTGGGGCCGTGATGGGGCTGGCCTTCTGGTGGCTGGGCCTGAGTCCCCTCGTGATCGACTGCTCAGCCTGGGGTCCCAGGGCTGGTGGGGGAGCTGAGCCCACGCCCACAGACTCTGGGGAGGACCCCACAATGGCCCTAGTCAGCCCCTGTGTCCCCGCACCAGAATCTGCTTCCACATGGGCGCTGCACCATCCTCACCCCCAGTGACTTCCAGCTGCCCCCAGCCTCCCTGGAGATGCTCCAGGGTCAGCAGGTGGGCCTGACCCCAGCGTCCTCCCAGTTATCAGCCCTGCCTCAGAGGGAGCAGGTCAGCGTGTACCCGGCCGGCACAGCGCCCTCACACAGGGGTCCCGCCTCGGGCCCCCGGGAGCATCGTCTTCCAGGAGCTGTTTCCCCACAAGGGCAGAAGCTTGCCTGGGGAAATTTACCTTATCTTTTCATAGGGAGCGTCCTCCTCAGCAAGTTGGCTCAAGTATCCCTCGGTGTTGACCCAATTCCCCAAAGGTGTTATGTAAGGACACAGGACATGTAGCCCGGAAATGTCGCGACTGGAGGAACTGTCTCCTGAAACAGGAAGGGGGGAAGGCACGGTCCCCCCAGGGGCTGGAGGGCTCACCCTTGGCTCCTGCCTCATGGGTCTGGCGTGCCTGGCATCACCACCACTGTGCCAGGATCTGTGCGCTTAGCTGAGAATTTGGCAGAATAGGACAGAATAGCACCGACCGTGCCTCTGGTGCTCACACGCAGCCGGCACTGCTAGGAGCTGTGTGCACCGATGGCCTGATCCTCCCTGATCCTCGCAAACCCCGAGCCTGTCGGGGTCGCCCTGCCCGCCCCCACAGCAGTCTCCCTCCCTGGCCCCGGGCGCGGAGCTTGGTGGAGTCTCTGCTGCTTCTGTCCTTTGCTCTTGTTCTGGGTCAGACCCCTCGGAACATCTCCCTAGAGCAGCCGGGTCTCGTGTCTGGGGACGCAGGCTGGCCTGTCCCAAGGCAGCTTGTAGGAGCAAAGTGTGCACGCTCATTCGTGTGACAGGGATGGTGCTGGGTGGCATCACGGGGAGTTGTGATCTGGGGTTAGCGTGTTTCTGGAGGACGCCGTCGGGCTCCGCTCTGCTGAGACCGGCACCTCTGCTGACTGCGCCTGCTGGTGGGCCAGCGCGGGAGGCGCCGCGCGAGAGCCGTGGCCCAGGGACCTCCGTGCGCTTTGATTTTCTAAAAGCAGGTTCTGATGGGGGAGAATAGTGTAAGTAAGTGTAAGTGTCCATCGCTCAGTCGTGCCCGACTCTTGGCGACCCCACGGACTGCAGCCCACCAGGCTCCTCTGTCCCTGAGATTTTCCAGGCAAGGATACTGGAGTGGGCTACCATCTCCTCCTCCAGAGGATATTGTAGCTACCCAGCTAAGATTAAGCACCATTTTAAAAAGATGTTTTCTCACAATCGATCCTTTTTTCTAGTCCAAAACGTACCCATGCAGCTGGCAAGGAGCCACGCTGTGCTTCACGGTGGACTTTGCTCTCGGCTTCACCTGTTTCGACAGCAAGACCAAGGTAGGTGCCGCGCAGGCAGGGGCGGTGCGGGTGGGCGGAGCGTGCGTTACATTTCAGGGCTGCTGCGCCCGTCCGCGTCTGCGCACCACCGCCCTAACAGCCGTGTCCTCTGCGCCGACTCCTTCGTCGTGACCCGCTCTCGGAGAGCTCAGGGTCCCAGCACCTTACAGGTCCAGAGCCGGGCGGGGCTGACAGCGCATCAGCGTACCGGAGCGATTCAGTGTGATCTTAACGTCCGTGCCCAACAAATAGCAAGGACTTCTCTTTAAGGACCGTCGTGGAGCCTTTAAATGATAAGCGGGGAGTTTTGCATGGTCTTATCTGTACTGTTTTAGCAGTCATTTATGATTCTATGTAGGTAATAATTCTGTAGGTGGTTCCTAGAAAGTTACCACTGCTGAGCTTTTCCTCTTCATAGTTGAATCTGACCCAACACCAAGTAACGTTCTCAGAGCAGTTTGGGTCTTGCTTATTTTGTGGAAAATCTGGCAAAACCACGGTATCAGGTTCCTCCGTCTCCTCTGGACACAGGCCCTTACGGTCACAGGTTCCTGGTAGGACAGCTGGGTGTGGGCAGATTTAAAAGTGGGTGAGATTTGGACTGTTTTCATGAAATCTTAGAGGCTGAAATCACAGCCGTCTTTCGCAGCCCTCTGAGGACAAGGCCAGGCGGGAGGTGGGAGCTGCCTGGGAGGGGGTGCCTGAGAGCTGCCCCCTGAATCTCATCACTGCCCCGGCCCTCCTGGCTGGGCGATGTGCTGGGGGTGGGAGCTGCCTGGGAGGGGGCGCCTGAGTGCGCCCCCCGATCTCATCACTGCCCTGGGCCCTCCTGGCCGAGCTGCTGATGCTGTGGCTGGTTTCTCTGGCTCATCGCAATGGACCAGCAGCCCTTCCAGAACCTGCTACCGTAGCAGTGATGGAAGAGGTTTCTGAATGTCCTCGTTCTGGGTCCAGTGATTCCCACCCGAAAGGGCCTTGGTGCCCGAGTTGGGGAGCAGGGGAGCCTGGACCCCACTTCCCCATCATGGAAATGGATGTGCTGGAGTCACTGTCCCCTGAGACCCCTGGGGTCCCGAGTTCCCCAACATCGAGGAGGAGCATACATGGTGGCACTCGGCTATGAGATGCAGAGACCATTTGGCTACAAGATCCAACACGAAAGGAAGGTGCGCAAGGGCCTCAAGGCCGGTGCAGCGTGAACAGACGGCCAAGGGCAGAGGGAACAAGAGCACCTCTGCAGTCCTCCCCAGCTCCCAGCCTCTCGGCCTTTGTGATCCTCAGAGAAAAATATGCTCATTATTTCAAAATAACTGCCTTTAATACAGTGCAGCTTATAGCTTGCTGAAAAATTACTGTTCTCTATTCAGGTTTTTTCTGGGAAGGTAAAGATTTGTTATCATAAAGGGCCTATAATTAAAGACTACCTTCTTTAAAGGCTTTCCTCATAGCTCAGTTGGTAAAGAATCTGCCTGCAATGCAGGAGACCCTCGTTCAATTCCTGGGTCAGAGAGATCCGCTAAAGAGACAGGCTATCCACTCCAGTATTCTTGGGCTTCCTTGGTGGCTCAGCTGGTAAAGAATCCGCCTGCAGTGTGGGAGAACTGGGTTCAATCTCTGGGTTGGGAAGATACCCTGGAGAAGTGAAAGGCTACCCACTCCAGTATTCTGGCCTAGAGAATTCCAGGGACTGTATATAGTCCATGGGGTCGCAAAGAGTTGGACACAACTGATTGACTTTTACTTACCTTTTATAAAAGAAAGTCATGAAGTCTTTATTTGCAACAGTCTTTTTTTTTTCCCATTAAAAGAGTAAGCATTTATAGAATACACATCATCTCTATAGTACCTTAGCTAATAGTAAGCAGTCTTTGCAATAATATTGAAAGGTAATATCATCCATATTATTCAGCAGGGTTCAAGAGAATCCAGCACTGAGTGACTTGAACGTTGTCTTGTTGGAGGGGTGACCCAGCAGGCATCAGTGTACACGGGTGACCCAGCAGGCATCAGTGGCATGGGTGACCCAGCAGGCGTCAGTGTACACGGGGGACCCAGCAGGCGTCAGTGTACACGGGGGACCCAGCAGACGTCAGTGGCATGGGTGACCCAGCAGGCGTCAGTGTACACAGGTGACCCAGCAGGCATCAGTGTACACGGGTGACCCAGCAGGCATCAGTGTACACGGGTGACCCAGCAGGCATCAGTGGCATGGGTGACCCAGCAGGCATCAGTGTACACAGGTGACCGAGCAGGCATCAGTGTACACGGGGACCCAGCAGGCATCAGTGTACATGGGTGACCCAGAAGGCATCAGTGACATGGGTGACCGAGCAGGCATAAGTGTACACGGGTGACCCAGCAGGCATCAGTGGCATGGGGGACCCAGCAGGCATCAGTGTACACGGGGGACCCAGCAGGCGTCAGTGTACACGGGGGACCCAGCAGGCGTCAGTGTACACGGGGGACCCAGCAGGCGTCAGTGTACACGGGTGACCCAGCAGGCATCAGTGGCATGGGTGACCCAGCAGGCGTCAGTGTACACGGGGGACCCAGCAGGCGTCAGTGTACACGGGGGACCCAGCAGGCGTCAGTGGCATGGGTGACCCAGCAGGCATCAGTGGCATGGGTGACCCAGCAGGCCTCAGTGTACACAGGTGACCCAGCAGGCATCAGTGTACACGGGTGACCCAGAAGGCATCAGTGACATGGGTGACCGAGCAGGCATAAGTGTACACGGGTGACCCAGCAGGCATAAGTGTACACGGGTGACCCAGCAGGCGTCAGTGTACACGGGGGACCCAGCAGGCGTCAGTGTACACGGGGGACCCAGCAGGCATCAGTGTACACAGGTGACTGAGCAGGCATCATTGTACACGGGGACCCAGCAGGCATCAGTGTACACGGGTGACCCAGCAGGCATCAGTGACATGGGTGACCGAGCAGGCATCAGTGTACACGGGTGACCCAGCAGGCATCAGTATACACGGGTGACCCAGCAGGCATCAGTGTACACAGATGACTGAGCAGGCATCATTGTACCCGGGGACCCAGCAGGCATCATTGTACACGGGGACCCAGCAGGCATCAGTGTACGTGGGTGACCCAGCAGGCATCAGTGTACACAGGTAACCCGGTGGCATCTGCATTTACTGAGGTTATTTAACAGCACTGACTGATGTTAACTGAATGAACGCGCTCCTTTATCTAAAGCACTAAGGACCACCTTCTTTTACAGGGTGTGCTCTGGAGGTTTAAGTTCTCCCAGCTGAAGGGATCTTCCGACGATGGGAAAGCTCGGGTGAAGCTGCTGTTTCAGAGTCTGGACACCAAGCAGATCGAGATGAAGGTAGGGACTCGTCCATGGTGCAACCTCGCCTGAGTGAGCCAGGTGTCCAGGGCTGGGCCTGCCATTCTCCTGGCCTGTGGAATCACCAGAATGCAAGTGTGAACCCTCCTCGGAGTCAGCCAGAGTGTCATGGGAACTCAGAGGCTTTAATATCCTGAAACTGTAGTTATTGAAACCCATTACTTGATTCCATCGAAAAGCACAAGTTTCTTAGTAACTATTAGCAGGAAATCAATGCTTAAACATATAGGAGAAGTCAATATTTAAGGGAAGAGTTGTACAAACTGCATTATGTGATGACTTGTCTGTGATATTGAGGACACACTGCTCTGTAAATTCAAAGGATCTGGACATAACTTACAAGTTATGTGGAGACAGGGGAGGTGCACCCACCTGCATCCAGGTCAGAACCCAGCATCATCCAGCCTGGGGACCCTGGCCCTGGCCACCCTGAGGCTAGGTGGAAGAGACCCGGAGCTGGCCAGGCACTGCACGCTCCCGTCTCCACCGCCTCTGGTGCTGGACGCAGGCTGCTGAGGGTGTGCGGGGGACCCCTGCTGCCTCTGCCCGGCAGCGCGGGCCTGGCCCACATTGCCACAGCTGCCCACACGGGGAGCCACTCGGGGAATTTTCTGAACTCTGCCAGTTCATCGTCAGAGCGGCTCGGAGCACAACCCCGCCCGGGTCACAGAGCCCTCGAGTGGAAGACCCGCGCCTGACCCCTGGCGGACCCGTCTCCACCCCACACGTGTGAGCCTTCATATTATGAGAACTGGAAAGTGGTTGTGCCCTGATCTGAGTTCCCTGAGAACAAGACACAGGAAAGTGTTCTGTGCACGGTTATTCCTGCTGAGTGTCACTTTTAATTGTATTTGTTTGGGGCATTTTCAGAGGAAAATTATAGAGCATATTCATTTACTCCAGGTATTCATACATTTATTTAACAGTCATCTCTTGCAAGTATAGGTTTGTTCAGCCTCCACGTTGAATTCTTTGGGAAGGACAGTGGTTAAGGCTTCCTTTGAAATACAGTTTGTTTTCACTGTGGACGGTGACTGTAGCCTTGAAATTAAAAGGTGCTTGCTCCTTGGAAGAAAAGCTGTGTCAAACCTAGATATCATATTGAAAAGCAAAGACATCACTTTGTCAACAAATGTCTGTATAATCAAAGCTGTGGTTTTTCCAGTAGTGCTATACAAATATGAGATTTGAACCATAAGAAGGTTGAGCACCAAAAAATTGGCACTTCTGAACTGTGGTGTTGGAGAAGACTCTTGAGAGTCCCTTGGACTGCAGGGAGATCCAACCAGTCCATCCTAAAGGAGATCAGTCCTGGGTGTTCATTGGAAGGACTGATGCTGAAGCCGAAACTCCAATACTTTGGCCACTTGGTGCGAAGAGCTGACTCATTTGAAAAGACCCTGATGCTGGGAAAGATTGAGGGCAGGAGGAGAAGGGGACGACAGAGGATGAGATGGATGGATGGCATCACCAACTCGATGGACATGAGTTTGAGTAAACTCCGGGAGTTGGTGATGGACAGGGAGGCCTGGCGTGCTGTGGGGTCGCAAAGAGTCGGACAGGACTGAGCGACTGAATAACAACAGAATGTGAAGTGCTACAGCTGAGTGGGAACTCTTCTCTTAAATGACAATAGACTTTAGAATCCCCCCTCCAGCGTCGGGCCATTAGATTACACTCAGCGAAAGCGAAGAGCCCAGGACGGCCGCTCATCAGAAGTCTCAGGACAGTTTCTGACAAACATCTGCCTTCTGTGCAGTAAGAGGGGAACACGGGCTCTGTGAAGGAGTGTGATTTCCACCAGAGGAGGTTCACAGAGGCCACGCAGGCAACGTTCACACTCATACATTTATTGAAAGTGTCACCCTTGTGAGAGACGCGGCGTTCCTGAGAGTGAGGCTCATGAGAGGAGTGTTTCCTCAAGTTCAGGGACCTCGTTCTTTGTTGTCTGACAGCTCAGTGCAGACCCACCCGGCTTCCTGAGAGTTTTACCTAATTAAGGAAAAGATCAAGGTATTAAAACATTCAGAGGTTGGTAATTAGATCAAGCTGCAGATCATATTTAAACTCAGTATTTCAGCCACAGTGAAATGTTAAAGGAGTTTAATAAAAATCTAGGTCCTTAGGATAAATGAATTGCAGAGGAGACTGCCAGGGTGGCAGGGTTAGAGCAGGGGCTGAACCTGATGCTCATGCAGGGAGCTGCCTGACCTGCAGAAGCAGCAGACACACATATGCCCGCGTATGCACATGCATGCATGTGCATAGATGCATGCAACACAGTGCATGTGTGAACACAGGCACAATATACACAGACACATGTGCACATGTAGAGGGGCACATTTGTGCACATATATTCACACACGTGCAGGTGAAGCCAGATTCCTTCTCCTAAATTGTGACGGTGAGCCCTGCTGTGACATCCGGGCAGGGGCCGCCGTGAGCTCCTGCAGGCTTTGTGGAGGCTGAGGACCCAGCATAGATGGACTCAGGGTTCCACACAGAGCACCTGTGTGTCAACCCATGTTAGTCACCAGAAATTGGGAATTGAACCCATCAGTCAGGATGTCCATGCACAAAACCCCCCAGAAAACCCGCGTGTCCGTGTTGACAGCGGCCTTTCTCACTTGGTGAGTGTTTGTTCTCGAGTCAGTCTCTAGTGGTCCTGAGAACACAGGACCTGTGAGTGCTCTGCACTGTGCGGTTCTCATGCTCAGAGTGTGTGAGCACGTTGCGCTTTTCCGGCAGGAGCTGGAGTTTCAGGATCTGACGGCGGTCCTGCACTGCATCCACTCCTTCATGGCTGCGAAGGTGGCCTCGGTGGACCCCGCGTTCATGGACAGTCAGAGCATCACCGGAAGACACATGTGTAGCAGCTGAGCGGAGCTTCTGTTGAGTGCTGAAAATTAAATTATTTTCTTAAGCAATGACTATTTCCTGCACAATGTTGCCACTTTGTGTGATTTTATAATGATTCTATAGTTGTGATACCAATAAAATATGTCACTAGTTTCCAGAGACGAGTCAGCCTTGTTCACTCTGACGGGGGATGCAGAGCCGTGGTTGAGAACATATTTCAACTCCCCATTGAAATACTTGCATCACCCACGTTCCTCAGACCGCAAGGAGGCACCAGCAGCTCACGCTGCACCCCACGCAGCTGAAACCCACACTTTATTTTCAGAAAGCATATGAGAGGAAATGCCAGGAGCTCACCACTTTCATTTTCCCCAAGAATGAAAAGTTTTCCTTTGAATTCCATTAATTTATCCCAGGACATCAAATGTAGTTCCCTGCGCTCTACGTCAGCTACAGGTGGTCACATGAAGCACAAAGTCAGAGAAAGACATGCATCGGATGAGATCGCTTCTATGTGGAATCTTAAAAATGAATCAGATGAACTCAGTTACAGAACAACCGACTCACAGTTACCAGAGGGGAAAGGCTGGCAGGGAGGGATGACTTGGGAGTTTGAGATTCACACACACACTAATATGTGTGTGTGTGCTCAGTCGTGTCCCAACTATTTGCAACCCCATGGACTGTAGCCTGCCAGGCTCCTCTGTCCCCAGGATTCTCCAGGCTAGAACACTGGGGCGGGTTGTCCTTTCTGCCTCCAGGGGATCTTCCTGACCCAGGGATCAAACCCAGTTTCTTGCACTGCAGGCAGATTCTTTACCACTGAGCCCCCTGGGAGGCCCATATCCACACTAAGACACAGATTTCAAAAAGAAAACCATACAAAGATGCAGTGGTTGCTCATAGCCAACTTGGTTTCACTTGGAAAAGCCTTTTTCTCTCTGTGGCTGAGTCCCTGCTGGACACAGGGCCGTGCACACGGACGCCTGTCTCAGAAGGCCTTTCCGCCACCGTGGCCTCCTTGGACAAGGGGACACCGGGCTGTTGGGCTGCCCTGCAGGCCCACCATGGGGCAGAGGGGACTCCGGCCCCCACGGAAAGCCCAGGGAAGGCAATCAGAAAGAGACGATTGGTGGAAACACAGAATGGAAACTGTACAGCTCCTACCAGGCTAAGTCCTGGGATAAAACCAACCCAGCATATTTTAAAGGGAAGACTTAATTTCTTGTCCACTTGGGCTAATAAAATTCACTTTTATCATCGAAAATACATCACAAAATACATCGAAAATTGTGAGTTTATATTATGTACGAGTCTTTTAACACACAAAGTATTGGGTATTTGTCATTAAGTTGAATTAAACAGAATGCACATTTTAACTCACTATTGTTGATTATGAAATAACCCACGTGCATTACAATGGATTAAACAGTCAGAGGGAAGTAAGGACTACATCTTACTCCACCTCTGACCCACGATGCAAGGAACCATGGCCTTGTTACTCCACCATGAGACAGAAAAGGGGCCGACGCTCACAGATGAGATGGTGATACTCACTTGGAGAATAATGCTGACATAAACAGGTCTCACAGAGGCCGGAGCAGCCACGTTACACCATGTGCTCAGGCCAGGCCCTGCGGTGAGGTGTCCCTGGGGCTGGAAGGACCACGGGGATGCAGGAGGAGGATGCCTGGGAAGCCGGGTGGGGGAGCCCAGGAGGATGAGCCTGTGAGGGAGCCGGGTCCACGGACAATGGGGACACCCGCCGTGGCTCAGGATGAGCAGGGCCGACCGGACGGGGCGGGGTCTGGGGCGAAGGCAGCCATCCCTGTGACAGTTTCATTCGGACCAGCACCAGTGGGGCGCCCCGCTGTTGGCGGGAGCCTGGGCATCTCTGAGCCTCGGATTCCTCGTCTGAAAATAGAAAGGAAGGCGGGGCCTCGTCAGGACGTTTCGGGAGGAACACGCGGTCACACGTGTGCAATGTCACATCCTTCCTCCAGGCGCCCGGCCTGGGAAACACGCATCCACGTTTACTCAGCACGTGGTTTCTATGAATTCTCGCAACCAGGAGACTATTACTGCTTCCCAGGGAAGTTGCCCCATTTTTGCCACAAGGAAACACAAACCTGGAATACAGGGCTTCTCGCCACAGAGCCCTTTTAGCCTGGACTCCTGGATTCTAATTTCTGTCCTTTCTACAGCATTCAACCTTCATCCTTGTTGTCAAGCTTCTACATTCAGAAAACTCATTTTGCAAAGTTATTAAAGATCGGTGGGGGGGGGGGGGGGGGGGAACTCCTGAGTTACAGAAAACACATACGCTTGTACCTAAAATCTAGAAATACTTGTGATTCGACTTTGCAGTGACTGAGAAGAATCGCACAGTTACCATGTGCAATCTCCTCCAGCAGCCTGAATGAGAATGTAAATTTACCTCACGTTGCAGGGAAACTAAGGATGCTTCATTGCAGGTTTGAGTTTATTCAGGCTTTTCATTGGCGAGAACCAAATATTGCCCCCACGTCACCTCTCTTCATGTCCCAGCAAGTCAGTCACTAATGACTAAGCCTAAGGGAGAACTTTTTAAAAATTCCTTTTATCTTTAACAGAATTTTAAACAGAGGCTGCTTTCTAATCTCATGTCCTTGTGGCAGAAATTGTTAGCAATAGAAGTGATTCAAACGCCACCCTTACAGAGCCTTTCTGGGCCTGGACAGAGCATCCTCCTCTGCATCTGAAAGGTTGAGGGCATTGGTCCAGGCACCCTTGTGGGCACCTGGGCTCTGAGGTCACAGAGGATGTGTGATCCCGGGAGCTGGGCCCAGGTCTGTCCAGCAACACCTCTGTGGACAATGCACTCTGCTCTCCCTGGAGAAGCCGACGTCACAGCTGAGCCCCGCCCCACTCCATCCTCCCAAGGTCCCCCCCGCTGGCCCCCAGGAGCACCCACCCCAGCCCGGCCTTGGACCTGCAGTGGAAGGATGCAGCTGCCACACCCACCTCTAACCTGGCCGCCAGGCCCCGCTGGGGACCCACTTCTGCAGAGATGGGGCTCCGAGCATCCGACTTTCAGGGTGAATTCCAGATTCCTTGGGGGCGGGAGAGGGGCTGAGGGTTGGCCAGAAGACTAAACAGCAGGAGGAAGAGGGCCCTGGAGCCCGTACCACAGAGCGGACGTCAGGGCGAGCACCGCCCTCCAGCCCTGCACCCCCTGCCCCTCAACCTCGAGCCGAGTCCACACCTGGGGTCCCACCAGCAGAGTGGGCCTGAGGGCTTTCCCAGCCAGCCCAGGCACAGACCACCAGCCTTACCCCAGACGAGACCACTGATGTGCCCGGGCTGGCTCTGCCCACATGGCTTGGGGCTGGCGTCAGGGCGAGCCCCCCCATGACCCAGGCAGGACCATGCCTGCAGGCGGCCACATCACCGTGGACGGGAGGGGCCCTCACGTGGCAGGGGGTGGAGCAGGTCCCTGGCACAGACCGCGTCCAAGGATCGCGTGTGAACTGGGTCTGGAGGGCCCGGGGCCGTGGACACACACGTTTCTTCACCACAAGTCCATGTGAGTCTCCTGAATGGCCCCCTTTCCTAGACTGTCTATCAGCAGTGACTGGGGCATGTCAGGAAAGCCATATAGGTTTTTGTTTATAACTCATCAAATATCAGTGCTCTTGATATGCAATATAAAACAGGTCATCAGAATGTTTAATAAACCAGAAAAACCCAAGACCCTCTCAATGTCCACTGACATCTCCAGCACTCCTTAAAGTGACTTAAATGCATGAAAGAAAGAATAAAGCTGCCCCTTCTTCCCTCTCTTTCCTGGAGGACGGTGACCTCTGTCTGCCCCCGCCCCCTCGGGGCAAGGCTGCCTGGCTGAGCTTCCATCAAACCCTCAGAGCCCCGGGCAGGCGTGAAGACTTAAGGCCCGGGGCTCCATCCCTGTCTGACACGCTTGCTCAGCCCAGTGCTCTTAGAGCTGCCGGTAAGGACGAGGACACAGTGGGGGCACCACTGAGCCAGAAACCCTTGAGGGCTCAGTGGCCCGGACACTTCACCCCCCAGCGGGCGCCTCACAGACTCCAGGCTCTGCAAGGGTCACGAGAGCTCAAGGACCCGCTGCACCTGGATGCGGCCGGCCGCGGTGAGGGCACAGCCACGTCAGGGCCGGCCTCCAAGGCTGTGTCACGCTGACCCCCTCTGAGTGTCCACGTGGCGTCCATTGAGGACTCGGGGTCCCAGGTCTCCCCCGGGGTTGCTCTCAGGGTCCCAGGTCTCCTCCGGGGTCACCCTCGGGGTCCCAGGTCTCCTCCGGGGTCACCCTCACCCCAGGCCCTGACAGCCATCACCAGTGGAGTCCAGGAGAGGCTCCTGGCCCATGTCTCCCTGGCCCCTCGCGTGTCAGGCAGCGGCCCCTCTGTGCCCCCGCACCCCTCAGGCAGACCCCCCAAAGCTCTGGCCAAGTGCAGCTCTGGTCCTTAGAGCCTGAGTCCAAGCTCTCCTTCAACAGCTTCCCCAGCATCAGAATGGGGTCCCCAAGACTTCAGGTGGCAAACTCAGCCAGCTGGGGTCCCCGTTTTCAGGAAAGCGAGTCTTCACGTCCCTGGCTCACTGACGGCAGGGTCTGGCCCCTCCTCTCACCGACCCGGCCTGTCCCCGCTGTTTCAGGGAGAAATCACCAGAACTGTTGAGGGACACCCCACCTGCTTGTCTGACTGTGGTCCCTGCAGATGGAGCCTTCCAACACTGATCATGGCATTCCGATGCTTCAGGGACCTCCCGATGCTCAGAGGCTTTGCACATGTGTGAGCGTCTAACCTCGGCTGTCCTGCAGGAAGCATCCTCCAGGCTCGAATAAGTCCCGAAGGAGATGGGTCTTCCCCGATGGCTCAGCCAGTAGAGAATCCACCTGCAACACAGGAGACACACGAGATGCAGGGTCGATCCCCGGGTTGGGAAGGCCCCCTGGAAGAGGAGATGGCCACCCACTGCAGGATTCTTGCCTGGAGAATCCCATGGACAGAGAAGCCTGGTGGGCTACATTCCAAAGTATGCCTCAGGCTTGAATAAGTCCCAGAAGGAGAGAGGGGGAAAGAGGAGGAGAAAGATGATCTTCGTGTACTGAAGAGAAAAACTGCAAGACTCAGATGGGGACTGCAGAGGTTCAGAAGCTGACCCCACAATCCGGGAGACACACTCCGTCCCCTCCCGGAAATGGGGCTGCGAGCTGGGTCATGGAGGACCAGCGGCAGGGCTTCTTGGAGCGTCGGGCGCCCCTAAAGACCATGGCACTCTTCATACGGAATTTAATGCAGAAAAGCCAGAGGGGACAGCGCCAGGGTTACCAGGGGCCTGTTTGACTTGGTTCCTTCTTTCCCGACACGTACCCTCTTTCCCTTTCTTTCTGATTCCTCGGCCAGAGCCTCAACATCCGTGGGCCCAGGTGAGGTCGCACCTGCTCCGAGCTGCCAGCAGGCGGCACTCTGTGCCAACCCAGAGGCCAACGTCCAGCTGCCCCAGGGTCGGGAGCCAGTCTAGCTCGGTGACGTGGGCGGGAGGCAGAACCCAGAGCCGCTTTATAGGCGGGAGGCCAGGCCCTGGGGCAGCTGGCCGTGTCCAGGGGTCGCCTGCCCTGCATGCCTGCCTCCAGGCTGAGCAGAGGAGAAGGTCAGGCCTCGGGACTTTGTATCTCTTTTTTCTGGGAGAAATCTGTCACGGAGACCTGCAGAGTGGTGGGAGGGAGGTGGTGGTTTGGGCTCAGGGCTCGTCTGGAGCTAGCTGGAGGAGAGACTCTGGGCGGACGACGCTAGGTTTCCTGTGATCTCAGCGCAGAAGCACGGCCTGCAGGTGCGGCCAGGAGGGTCCGCAGTCAGCAGCCCCAGACACACTCTGGGCTCCACCTGGTTTCACAAAGTCTGTGGCCCGAAAATATCGACAGAAAGCCGGAGGTTAGGAACAGATATAGGTTAGGAAAAAGGAAACATTTGACGAGGAATCTTCTGCTTTGTCTTAACAACTCTGCAATTCTGAAATAGGTTTATAAGCAGGAAAAAGAAAGTTGTAGGAAACCCTATATCCATTTAGGAATTTTACTTACCTCTTTTCTAAAGGCTAAATTCCCTGTACTATTCTTTTTTTTTTTTTTTTTCACTAAGATGTGTTATAGGAAATAGATTTATCTTATTCCTAGTAATTACTCCCAGAAATTTTATACCATTCAACATCCCCATGAGTTAAAATAGGTTGTCACTGAGCTGTTCTGGGGACCACGGCCACTCAAGAGGAAAGATCTGTTTCCAGACGGTCGAGCAGGCACGGCCGGTCCCTGCCTTGGCCAATCAGCCCCCAGAGTCAGACCCTGGCCGAGGCGGGCAGCCAGGATGCAGGCACCACCCCGCAGGGCAGCAGAGACAGGGCTCCCCGTGGGGGCGGGCTGACGTGTGCCTCCTCGCAGATGCGGACGCGGGCTGTGCTGGGCGCGGTGCTGGCCGTCACCTGCGCCGGAGCCGTCTTCTCGTTCCTGCTGAGACCCGGGGGCCTCCTTTGGGGTGAGTAGCGATAAATTACGGTCTTTTGAAATCACAAAGGAATTGCTTGCAGCTACCAGAACAGAAAGCATCGTGAGTGCTCCAGAGTCACGTAAGACCGCTTCAGTGTTTCTTTTGTTTTCCAAGAAAAGAACAATAATTCTTGAGTTTAGAAGGATTAAAACACAATTCTTTCTGAAAAATAACTGACTTTCTTATGATTACGCAACAGAAGACGTCAATTTTACCTGCTTGCATATTTTAAAACCATTTCTTTGGGAGTCGTTGTGTTTTCCTTGACCACACAATCATTTCTCATTAAGTCACTCCTTTGTCATATTTTGTGGAATCAGGGGGCTGCAATGCCAAATTCAGTTGAGAAAGGTACAGCTGTGCTGTGGTTAAAATCTTCACAGCTCAAACTCTGCTTTTGTTTTGGTAAAAAGAAAAGAAAAAAGTCTCAAACACAGAGGAGGGATGTTCCTGGTGCAGGACACGGGAGGGCATCTCCTGGAGGCTCTCCGGCCGCCAGCGTCTGCACCAGGGGCCTTGCCCGGCAGACTTGTCCTGCTGGGGCCATCGGGGGTGGACGCTCTGCTCCTCCAGCCCCTCCTTGGGGACCCTGGTCATCCGCGGGCCTGGCGAGCCGCCCGAGTCCCTAGAGTCACCTTCAGCCCCAGGGAGCTTCCTGCTGGGAGCCCCGTGTCTCCAGCGTCACTGAGTACCGGCTTCGTGGCCACACGGACAGTTGCAGCAAAGCCCTTCGTGGACTTAGACGCTCCTTGGGAAATCGGCCTGGCCTTTGAGGCCGAGAGGAGGCCAGGCTGCCGCCCCGTCCCTGCGCATTGCTGACGGGGCCACTTTCCTGTCTGTGAAATGGAGAAGACTGGAGGGTTCTCTACCACAGCCCTGTTTGTGAGTGTCACCGAGACGCTCCGTTTAAAGTACTGAGTGCATGCTGTCTGGACAACACAGACGCCAACCTCGCCTTAAGTGTCCCCCATCCTCCAAGCCCAGTGAACCCATCGCCCCAAGACCCGGCCCAGGATGAGGTGCAGTAAATGCTTGTGGACTGACTGGTCATTTCATTCCACACTTATCAAAGACCTAGTTCTACAAAGCCACAGTAACAAAGTCGTCATGAGTGAGATCTATTCGCTAAAACACAGAAGTACCCGCACACAAGAGCTCCAGTGTGAGAAGTCATGCATTTTTTAGGAACTGGGAAAGATGGTAGTTACAGCTTTGCTAGAGCAACTGTTACTATTTCTCCATCTTGAAGAGGTTTTTTCCTTAAACTTTCAGTATATATATAAATAATACACAACACAGCATTTGATAAAAACACTGTACTTTGTACTAGTCCATTGTTCATTAGAGTATTTTGAAGGTGACTACTTCTTTACTTTTGAAAATTACTTATTTAGAAAATATTATTAGTCATAGGGTTTAAAGTTTACAATCTTTAATACAATGATGTTTTTTCCAATCGACAAGTCATCAGTCATTTTAAACAAAACAATTACACGTTAACTCTTTATTTATTTTTAATGGAAGTATACTTGATTTAGGGCTTCCCAGGTGGTGCTAGTGGTAGAGAATCTGCCTGCCAACACAGGAGATGCAACAGACGCGGGCTCAGTCCTTGGGTCGGGAAGATCCCCTGGAGGAGGAAGTGGCAACCCACTCCAGTATCCCTGGCCGGAAAACCCCACGGACAGAGGAGCCTGGCAGGCTGCAGTCCGTGGGGCCACAGAGAGTCAGACAGGGCTGAGCGACTGGGCACGCAGTTGGTTCACGAGCTTGTGTTGGTTCTGGGTGTGCAGCAAGGGAATCAGTTACACGCGAGTGCTAAGTCGCTCAGTCGTGCCCGACTCTCTGCGACCCCATGGACTGGAGCTCGCCAGGCTCCTCTGTCCATGGATTCTCCAGGCAGGAACACTGGAGCGGGCTGTCGTTTCCTCCTCCAGGGGATCTTCCCGACCAGGGATTCAGCCTGAGTCCCTTCTGTCTCCTGAACGGGCAGGAAGTTTCTTTACCCCAGTGCCATCCAGCTCAGAAGCCCATACTTACATCTGTGTGTGTGTATACATATAGATTCATTCTTTTTCTGATTCTTTTCCCTTCTAGGCTATTACAGAATCCTGAGCATGTAGCTCCCTGTGTTACACACTAGGTCCTGGCTGGTTAGCTGTCTTTCATACTGAAGGGTTGGACTTTCTTTGACACATCGCCTTCATCAGTCACAGCCTCCATGACAAACCTCCAGCCCTCTTGTCTGAGCTGGGTTACATCACTCAGGCTCACAGACTGAGACATGAGCCGTCGGGGGCTCCCTGTCACCGTCCAGAGCCCGCTGAGGGCACCAGGCACTAGGACCAGGCCTGGGCCACGGTGTCCGTCGGGTGTCCAGGGGGCGCCCCTCAGCGTGGGGTCTCTGCTGGGTGGGCTGCTCCTCCTCTGGGGTCTTAGAGATGGCAGGGCTGTGGCCAGGCTCACACCCGCCTCCCAGGGCCGCACGTGGACACCACACGCACTTGGGAATCTGGCTGATAAACACTGAGGAACAGGTGCCCTTAGACCCACATCTGGTCTGTGAACCGTGGGACTGTCTGTGTATCAAGGCTTCAAGTCCTTTCTCAAAAACTCCACACAGAGTGTTTATCGTGGAAATCACATGCCACCATCACCACGTGGATCGTGGTTCGTTTCTAGGTTTTGTGCAAAGTCGAGACTGAAATGCAAGGATGTTTACAGCAAATGTAGCTGTTAGGAGAGAATCAGATGCAAATGAACCAGGGGCAGTGGGGGCCCTGATGGAGAGAGGGGAAGGGGAAGGGGTTGGGGGGGACGGGAGAGGGGGAGGGGAGGGGGAGGAAGGGAGGAAGGGGAGTGGTAACCGGGCGGAGGCCCAGAACCACCTGGCTGTCACGGCATCAAGCTGGACTCAGGAGAGAAACCCAGGGGGGCGGAGGCTTGGTGAACTTTGTGTTTGATCCTGTGATGTCTCACTCACAGGAGAGGCCGAGGAGTCTCGGGTCAGGGGCATCGTGGAGGCAAGCAGACTCCTGGTGGACAAGTCCATCTACGTTGCGATGAGAAGGTACGGTGCCTGGGGGCAGGCGGTGGGGCGTCTGCATGGATCTGCTGATCTTCATCTTCATGATGTCCTGCATTTCACAAATTAGGAGCTGAAACTCACATGAGTTTATTCATGCTTCTAGGATCGTGTGCAAGTAACTGAGAACCTCACTCAGTCTCAAAGTTTCTCTCTTAGCAAAACAGAGCCAAGGGCAGTGACGCAGTGGGAATTCAGCATTTCCCGATACGAAAGGCAGAAGAGTGAGCCTGGCTCCTGGAAAACGGCCCGCAGACTGAGGAGGGAGGGGGTCCAGACACACAGGTGTAACTTTACCTAGGAATGAAATCTGCCCACCAGTCTTTTTGAATCTTTAGGAAACACCTTAATTTTAAATAGAATCAACATTAAGGATATTATAGTCTCACATTTGTTGTTGTTAGTTGCTAAGTCATGTCTGACTCTTTTGCAACCCCATGGACTGCAGCCCGACACACTTCTCTGTCCATGGGATTTCTCAGGCAAGAATCCTGGAGTGGGTTGCCATTTCCTCTCCAAGCACAACAAACAAAAATCTAAAACACAGGTTTTATCTTCACAAGTGTGCTATTTTGTTGGAAACTAAGCAATAATTGTATCAGCTCTCAAGACACAAAATATCACAAGGCAGTGGTTGATTTATTTCAAAATTTCTATTATTCCCACCAGAAAAAGCCTCTATTGTCCATATTAGCTGCAATGAAGTTTTATTTATTTTATAAAAATTTGAATCAAAGGGGAAAAAAAGAGAAAAGATATTTCCCATGAAGTCAGACAATGTTAGCATGTCCACAACCATGGTGTCAGCTATCCATGAAGATGGGGCAAGGACATCTCCACGGGTTGGGAAGGACTGCCCCTTCCTGTCCCTAGGTGACCTGCCTTCTCATGAGGGGGAACTCACTGCTAACACACAGAGTTCACAAAATTTGTGGCCTGGGGACTTTGTGTTAAATGCAAATGTTGAAACAAAGGCTTCTTGCTTACTAGGCCAACAGTGGATTTTAGTAACAGCAGAAGAAAAGCACTAGAAACCTTTACAACAGGCTGCCCCCACTGAAACCAGAGCCCCTGGACAGCTGAGTCCCAGGCCTGTGGCTGCACCGTGCCGAGCCGCTCCGCTGAGAGCGTGCGTCCCGAGGGGTCACAGCCTCTGTGCCTCGGGGACTGGGACCAGGACGGCTGCTGGCTCTCAGAGCCCCTCCCAGTGGTGGGAACCCACACGTCCAGCCAAATTTTTTTCAAGTTACACAATTTACTTATTCACAGTGATATCCTCAGAAAGATTAATTAGTGCTTAAAATAGCCTCATGTGCATGCATGTGAAGTTGCCTCAGTGGTGTCTGACTCTGTGACCCTGTGGACGGTAGCCTGCCAGGCTCCTCTGTCCATGAAATTTCCCAGGCCTGAATACTGGAGTGGGTTACCATACCCTGCTCTTCTTGACCCAGGGATTGAACCCATGTCTCTTGAATCTCCTGGACTGGCAGGCGGGTTCTTTACCAGAAGCCCTTAAAACATCCTTAAATAACACTAAACACCACTATTTCACAGTAGGCTAGAAAAATCATCCAGATAAAATGTGAGATCACCTTATCGAAACAAAAAATGGAAGTCCACTACAAAGAGTAATGTGAATCAATGGCAGACACACACAGGTGAGACACTGTCAAAAAGTGTCCTAAAAGTAACAGAATCTCTGTCTCCATGGTGATGCACAGTGAATGGACAGGCGATGAGCAAGTCCGTTCACCACCTGGATTTTGACAAGCAGGCTGACCCCACACAGTGGTGACAAGGATTAAGTGAGCTTGCTTGTGCAAGTCTGTCTGTCTCTTCACCTTCCAAAAGGTCTGCACGCGGGTCCTGTCCCTTCACTGAATCCCTGGTCCTCGTGGATGGGGTCCCTGAACCCCACCTGCCTGTCACTTATGATTCAGGTTCACATGACTGATTATTAAGTGGTCACCAAACACCATAGAAGAACAAGTGACTTCACATCTCCTCTTTGTGGGCTCCCCAGGTGGTGCTAGTGGTCAAGAACCCTCCTGCCAGTGCAGGAGACATAAAGAGATGTGGGTTCAGTCCCTGGGTCGGGAAGATCCCCTGGAGGCACCCCACTCCAGTATTCTTGCCTGGAGAAGCCCAGGGACAGAGGAGCCTGGCGGGCTACCCTCCCTGGGGTCACAGAGAGTCGGACACGACTGAAGCGAATTACCTCACACGTGCTCACTCCTCTTTGTGCCTAGAAACCTCCGCAAAAGGGAAGTTGTTTCCCCATCGCAACTTCTGTCCTTCTCCAAACTCCCTGGGCCCACGAGCCGCCCTGCGTCCCGGGCGGCGGAGGTCATGGAGGCCTCAGTGCAGGAGGCAGTGAGACGGGGCCACCTGAGGTCTGGACAGCCCCAGCTGCCCACAGGTGAGTGCCCGGGGCCAGGGCTGAGCGCGGGGAGGTGGGGAGGGTCCTAGCAGGGCGTGAGGCCTGTGCCCCTCGACGGCTCACGGGACAAGCAAGCAGTGCTTGGGACGCTGGTCAAGAGCCACGACGTCCTGGCTTTGCTGGGTGGGAAATCACTGTTTCTCTGCTGTCCAGGCTGAGTTTGGAGAGCCAGCTGAACAATCTCAGCGTCCTGCTCTATGGCCTGAAATAACTGGAAGGTTCTTCCAAGGCCCCCACCGACCCGGTTAAAACTTGGGGAAACAAGTTTCCGGGGGAGGCAGCGTGGTCCAGGGAGAATAGGATGGCCACCCCACTTCTGAGCAAACTGCCTCTGGGGACCTGCTGGGGCCTCTGGGGACGAACGTGCTCCCCCTGAAATGAGCAGTCGCCATTGTGGTCCGCTCAGCTGGACGCCGGCAGACCAGTAAACCGGGGCTGCGTCCCCCCGAGGACTCTGCTGACTTAAGAATCCAAGTGGCGTTTAAGTGGAGTTCCATTCCACTTCAGAATGGAAGTGCTTTCGAATGTGAGGTACATCGGTGAGCCCTAGGACGAGGAACTGAAAAAACACGATCAGTTCCAGTGAACTTCTGCAGACTTCTCCAGTGTGGTGCCATGAGCTGCTTAGTCACTGAGTCTTTCCTCCCAGCTAGCTGTAGGTGAGTTTAATGCTGATTTACTTTAGAATGAGACAGACTCAGCTAAATTGAGGTTAACCAGAATTCTCAGACATTGGGCTTAACACTTCAGTTTAACCAACTTTATAGCAACCAAGGACCCGTTTGAAAATGTTTTCATTGAAGCAGTTGAAAATCATTTCTGAGGACTGTCGGTCCGCGGTCCTGTCCTGTGGCGACGACTGTGGCCATAAATCCCCTGGCCTTGTGTTCACGCCGTAGAGTTGCAAAGCCATTGCCCGGGTCTGTGGCTGCAGCTGTTTGTGGAGCTTCAGTGGATGGGTTCAGTCCAGGCCAAGGTGCAAAACTTAAGACCCCTGTAATCTAGGGTGTATTTTGTTATTCCCATCATCAGCGTAGTCTAGAAAATTCAGAATGTAACACCAGTGACAGGATCCAGATGCCCCCTACCACCCCATCACCAGTGGGCATCTACAATCTAACGTTGGCACCCTCCCTCCCGGATGCGTCTTAGTGTTGGTTTTATATTGATGCAGCTACAATCGTGGTCCTTCTCATGGACTTCGTTTGTTAAACTCTTGTGTGTGCTTGAGCATCTCCTGGTATGGAGCATTTTTGCCCGTTTTGTTCAGGAATGCCTATTTCTCCATCAGCTGAACAAAATCGTGGCCTAAGCTTTATTCAGCTGTCCACAGAGTCATTCCACAGAGGTTGTACAGGGAACATTCATAATTGAGAAGCTGTTTTGTTCCTCCTCCCTTTGAAATCAGGATGCATGCCTTCCAGTGTTTTGCTAGTGAATCTCATTTCCTTGGTATCTGGTCAGTTTTATGGCATTGTCTTTGAAGATTTATACGAACCATCTTGGAGAAACAACAATTTCTTCAACTAATAGTCCTTGCTTGTATTTGTCACAAATGGCAACAGAATCGGCAAAAAAAACCAGAATAGATTGTTTTCTGGGGCCCTAAAACTAGAAAGGTTTATAAGTAGGACCCAACATCAACATGAAGGGAAAAAGGAGGGTTTTGTAGAGGGACACTGGGGCGTTGTTAGGGAGCATCTGAGGCGGGGTAGGGGCTGATCAAGGCCATGTAGTCAAGTGTCTTCTGGGGCTGGGGTGGCGGCAAACCTGGGGTTCTACATCCAGGCTCCCAGTGCTCATCTCTGGGGCCAGAGCGCTCAGAATTGCTTTTCTGAAAGAGCACAAAGCAAAGATAAACTTTTAAACCCCAGGTTCCTAGCAATGAGGACACTCAAGAAGGGTAAATGAGCAAGGGTTGATTTCAAGGAGAAGGAAGGGCTTCCCACCAAGAGGGACAAAGTCTCCGTGTGAATCCTGCCGGCAGGGGTGGGGGCCAGGTTAGGACAGTCACTGGGCAGGCAGGCTGTCCTCGCCGCAGAGGGCTGATGCCCCGGGGCCTTCCCTCAGATGCTCTCTCAGAGGGGCTGCTGAGCGCGATCGCGAACCTGTCTGGATGCCTGCCTCACATGCTGCTGCCCAGATGTCCGGACACCTGCCTGGCCAACAAGTACAGGCTCATCACGGGCGCCTGCAACAACAGGTACTTCCCGGGGTCCTCATCTCACCTGCAAATTGGATTTGAATGTGACAGTCGCCATCAGGAGGGACTGTCCCTGGATCATCTGAGATTTTGTTAAAGAACGCGCCTAATACTGACTCTACACAGTGATAAGAAGCGGTCCAGCCTCTCCCTTACACCCATGTCCCCAACACTCCTGTGTGTGTCTTCAATAAGACACAGGTCTCAAAGGTCTTCAGCTCCCCGTAGACAGGAACCACTTTCACCAGGATGTTAGCTGTAAAACTCCCCAGCTTCCCTGGGGTCACTCCAGTTTTCTTCTATCTCTTTCTCTGCATGTCTGCTGTCCACTCTCGGCTCGCTCCGTCCGGAGGTCAGTCCATTTAGGCAGCGCTCAGGTGTCCCAGGTGACCCCTCTGCCTCCAGACCCTTGCACCGTGAGCCCCACGGCCCGGTTCCAGGGAGACTGTACCTGCAGACAGGTATGGAGTCGCAGACGGCAGGACCAGGCCCCAATCTCCTCTGCCCAGGGCTGCACTCTCTGCTGTCACCCCAACCCCAACAAGGGGGCAGCCCAGCCTCCCTGCTGGTTGGCCCGAGTGGACATGCCCTCCAGGGAAACGTGGGTGAAGGTAAGTCTCTCTCCTTCCATGACAACAACTGTATCTTGCGTCCCAGTATTTACAGTAACCAGATCCAAGGACCAACAGGAACGTCACACTTCTTCCGCCCAAATCATAAAACACCTGCCCAGAGACCTGGAGGGCCAGCGCCTTGAAGCTGGGTTTGCTGTCTTATAAATGAGCCGCTGGGGCCACTAGGCTGAGGGTCAGCCCCAAGGTTGCTGGTTCTCTGCAGGCTCAGACCTGCCCGCTTCAAATCAAAGTGTTCCCACATCCAGTTCTTATCAGAAGAGGCCCAGAGACTGTCAGGCTCCTGGTGCCCAGGAGAGAGGAGCTGATGCTCAGACAGATCCCAGGGAAGGGGGGACACCTGTCTCCCTCTGAAACTCCCCTCCAGAGATGTCACCCCCGCTGGTTGTTAGCTCTGCGACCATTCCCAGCAAGGTCACTAATGCAAAGCTACTAAAGGAACCACGTGCTGGGGAAGTTGACCCTCTGGGGACTGGGTTATCCCGCCCCAGCCAAGCAGCTTCCAAGAGCGGGGCCAGGAGCCTGGGAGGGGGGGGGGGCCCAACCCAGGGGCCACGAGGCCCCCCACATGGCGCCCCGGGTCCTGCCCAGGAGGCTGGGCTCTGACCCCAGAGTGAGACGGTCACGGAGACCACCGGCCCTCCCAGGAGCTGCTGAAACCCGACAGTCAGTCAGCAAAAACCCTGTCGCCTGAGCAGTTAGGTAAACACTCGCATGATTCTTGAGTCAAAGAGCAGCGTTTTACGGGATTTCAATAAAGACTGGCCGCTGAAACTCATCAGAACACCATGTGAAGGCTGACTCACTGCAGCTGATGAAACGCGGCCCTAAACCGAGCCCCTTCAGTGGTGCTGGAGAGCAGCAGAGGGTTGATGCTAGAATTCATGCCCATTCCCTGTCCTTCAGACAGAAGGGAGCGCCCCCACCTTCTGCTGCTCATCACTCCTGAGAGCTGGGCTGGGCGGGAGTCTCGGGAGAAAGGAAGCGCCTTATTTCCAGGCTCAGGAGCCACGGGCGGCCCTGCCTCAAACAGGCGCTTAGAGACAGTCATAGTCCTCAGCACACGGCTCCGCTCCCTCTCAGGCAGGACACCAAACAAGTCGCATTCACATAGGAACAATGGGTGGGTGTTACAGTCCACTGGTAATAAGTTAGTGTCAAAACCACTGATTTTTTAATTAATTTATTTTAATTGGAGGCTGATTACTGTATTGTGGTGGTTTTTGCCATACACTGTCATGAATCAGTCATGGGTGACCACCCTCCCACCTCCCTCCCCATCCCATCCCTCTGGGTCATCCCAGTGCACCGGCCCTAAGCACCCTGTCTCATGCATTGCACTTGGACTGGTGATCTATTTCACATATGGTAATATATATGTTTCAATGGTATCCTCTCAAATCACCCTACCCTTGCCTTCTCGTGGAGTCCAAAAGTCTGTTCTTCACATCTGTGTCTCTGTTGCTGTCTCTCATATAGGGTCATCATTACCATCTTTCTAAATTCCATGTATATGTGTGTGTATTAATATACTGTATTGGTGCTTTTCTTTCTGACTTACTTCACTTTGTATAATGGGCTCCAGTTTCATCCACCTCATTAGAACTGATTCAAATGTATCATTTTTAATGGCTAGGTAATATTCCATTGTGTATACGTACCACAGCTTTCTTATCCATTCGTCTGCCAATGGACATCTAGGCTGCTTCCATGTCCTGGCTATTGTAAATAGTGCTGTGATGAACACTGGGGTACACATGTCTCTTTCAATTCTGAAAACCACTGATTTTTCAATATTTATATTTACAAATACTTTAAAAACCCTTAGCAGCTTGCCCCAATTCTTGCAGACTTCACTGCCTACATGTTCTAAGTGCCTACACGTCAGATGCAGGAAAGAAGCTCAGAAGCCTGGATCCTGGTCTTCTCGACTCAAGTGGCTCTGCCACGTGACCCCAGAGAGCCCAGCACAGTTGTCTCCTGTTCACCTACAAACCCTAGCCTCACTCATGTCTTTTTGGAAAACTCTGGAACCATCAAACACCCCAACAGCTATTACTGCCACAGGGCTGTGTTGATAAAGACCGAGGGACCTTGGATACCACAATTTTGAACCTTAAAATCCATTTTTATAGAACAGAGCAAATTTTTCTCTAACAAAAAACTCCCATATTTTTCTTTTCTCTTTGAACAAACATTTCCATTCTAATTTGTCTGACTTTTTTCCTACATGTAGGATACTCTATGATTAAAAGTATTTTATTTTCTCCTTTATTTTTACATATGTTCTGTAGGTATTTTATCCTTATATTTTGTAAATGTTTTTATTTGTGTGTTTATTTTGTATGTTTACGTATTTGATCACCTATATATAGATTTACTATTCATATCTAATTTACTCAAGGACTAGTTACCAATCAGTCTCTCATTTTCTCGTTGTGAGAAACATTTCTGGGACATATTGATTCTTCAGTTCAGTTCAGTTCAGTCACTCAGTCGTGTCTGACTCTGCGACTCCATGACCTGCAGCACGCCAGGCCTCCCTGTCCATCACCAACTCCCGGAAGTCACCCAAACCCATGTCTATCAAGTCAGTGATGCCATCCAACCATCTCATCCTCTGTTGTCCCCTTCTCCCGCCTTCAATCTTTCCCAACATCACAGTCTTCAAATGAGTCAGTTCTTCACATCAGGTGGCTGAAGTATTGGAGGTTCAGCTTCAGCATCAGTCCTTCCAAAGAACACCCAGGACTGATCTCCTTTAGGATGGACTGGTTGGATCTCCTTGCAGTCCAAGGGACTCTCAAGAGTCTTCTCCAACACCACAGTTCAAAAGCATCAATTCTTTGGCGCTCAGCTTTCTTTATAGTCCAACTCTCACATCCATACATGACCACTGGAAAAACTATAGCTTTGACTAGATGGACCTTTGTTGGCAAAATAACATCTCTGCTTTTTAAAATGCTATCTAGTTTGGTCATAGCTTTCCTTCCAAGGAGCAAGCATCTTTTAATTTCGTGGCTGCAATCACCATCTACAGTGACTTTGGAGCCCAAGAAAATAAAGTCTGTCACTGTTTCCATCGTTTCCTCATCTATTTGCCATGAAGTAATGGGACTGGATGCCACAATCCTAGTTTTCTGAATGTCGAGTTTTAAGCCAGCTTTTTCACTCTCCTCTTTCACTTTCATCACTTTCATCTTGTTCTTCTTTACTTTCTGCCATAACGATGGTGTCATCTGCATATCTGAGGTTACTGATATTCCTCCTGGCAATCTTGATTCCACCTTGTGCTTCATCGAGCCCAGCGTTTCTCATGATGTACTCTGCATATAAGTTAAATAAGCAGGGTGACAATATACAGCCTTGACATGCTCCTTTCCCAATTTGGAACCAGGCTGTTGTTTCACATCCAGTTTTAACTGTTGCTTCTTGACCTGCATACAGACTTCTCAGGAGGCAGGTCAGGTGGTCTGGTATTCCCAGCTGTTTAAAGAACTTTCCAGATGTGATCCACCCAGTCAAAGGCTTTAGGGTAGTCAATAAAGCAGATTTTTTTTGGAACTCTCTTGCTTTTTTGATGTTCTAATGGGTGTTGGCAATTTGATCTCTGGTTCCTCTGCCTTTTCTAAACCTAGCTTGAACATCTGGAAGTTCATAGTTCATGTACTGTAGGAGCCTGGCTTGGAGAATTTTGAGCATTACTTTGCTAGTGCGTGATGAGTGCAATTGTGCAGTAGTTTGAACACTCTTTGGCATTGCCTTTCTTTGGGATTGGAATGAAAACTGACCTTTTCCAGTTTGATTGATTCTTATCAATTGATTCTTATTAATACCTTAATGTTAATATTGATTCTTCTTAATACCTTTCTCCTTGAGGCATCTTCATGACACAAAAGGCAGGCTCAAAAGTCATTTGTGAAATCAAAATGACATTAGGCAGAACTCTGCCTGAACAGGAACTTTATGTTTTTGTCAATAAATCTTGACCAGTAGAACAAAACTACAGATCCGTCTGTTTAAGGAAAACATTCCCATCTTCCTCTTTGGCTGAGTCCATCTCGTTGTCTGATCAGCCAACCAAGTGACAGTTCCTCTCTCTCAGACAAGGGCTGGCTTATTTTTGATTCACATAAACGTACGAATACAGCCGTCCCACTTCTGAACTGAGAACGCTTCAGGAGTCAGCGAGCTCATAGCGGAAACTCTGTCCTCCAGGTAAACACGGGCGACCGGAAACGCGGCTGCGCAGGCGGCTGCAGGGCGCCCTGAGGGCGGGTGCTCGCCTCTGCGCGGAGCCCCGGGGTGCCTGCGGCGCGTCCCGCCTTCCGGGACGAGAGGCAGCCTCAGAGGGAAAGCGGAAGCTGGGCGGAGGGGCGCCCGCACGCGGACGCGCAGCCCGCACCCGTTCAGGCGCTGGGCGAGGGGCACGTGCTGCCCCCGTGGAAGTCAGTTCTCGCGAGACCACCGCTCCCGCGCATCCCCCGGGCATCTCCCCACCGCGGGGCGCGGCTTCACGTCCGGTCACCCCCAGGGAGCAGCTGCACCTCGTGCCTTCACCCGGAGACCGTGGCGCCAGGTCACAGCGCCGGCCCATCGCTGCCTCCCTCCTCCTCCTGGACTCCCTACAGCTCCTGCCCTTCTGTCCCCACAGAGACCACCCCCGCTGGGGAGCCTCCAACACAGCGCTGGCCAGATGGCTGCCCCCCGCCTACGAGGACGGCATCAGTGAGCCCCGAGGCTGGAACCCCCACTTCCTGCACAACGGCTTTCCCCTGCCCCCGGTCAGTGCTGCCGGAACAGGGCTGCAAGGAGTCTCAGAACTTGGCAAACCTCCCCTCCCCTGGGGGGGCCCAGCCTCTGATGAGACCTTGCTCCGCAGGGCAGGCCCCTGCGGGTGCCCCTGTTGGAGGGAGGGGAGGAGGGGGTACTTCCCTTGTACCCCGGGAACTGTGGCTCTGACTAGCCAGAGAGTGGACCAACGCAGAGTCAAGTTACAAGTAGACGGAAAACTAGCCACGTTCAGAGATGCTTATAATTGATGAATTCACTCATTTATGCAAAGATGGCAATTTCTACCTACTCCCAGAGGCAAATCATTTATCAAACTCATACCTAATCTGCTGATCCCTTGGGTCCAAAAATGGGTCATCGGTCCCCAGCCTGACTGATTGCTTGGATGAATAAAGCAGTGGGTGGTTTCCACATTCCTTGGCTCATGGGCCGCCATGCCGGCAAGGCTGCATCTCTGTGCCTTTGCTCTAAAGTCGCATCTCCTGTGAGTCAGGAAAGGGTCTCAGGTTTTAAGGACCCATGTGGTTAGATCAGATCCCCCTGGAATCTAGGCTCGCCCCCAGCTCCAGGTCCTTACAATCACCAAACCTGCCAAGTCCCTGTAGCCATGTGATGTTGCCACGGGCTCTAGGGATGCAGTCATGGACATCTCTGGGGGCCATCACCCTGCTACCAGTCCACCCTCAGACCCCAGAAATGTCAGACCCAATCCATGTGCTAAACCCACCTACCTCATTCCAAGGCCCCCATCATCTCAGCCATCACAGCATCAACTCAGAATCCCAAATCTGATCTAACTCTCACCGTTTTCAGAGTCCCAAATCTCATCCTCTTGAGTAACCTGAATCAGGGCTGGGGAATCTCTGGGTGTGACCCCTCCTGGGGCAAAGCCTCCCTCCTTTGGGACCTGAGAAGCCAGAAAGGAAGTCTGGCCCCAAAATGCAATAGTGGGACAAGCACAGGATAGCAGGTGTACACGTACCGGGTCACAAACAGAGAAGTGGAAAAAAAGCCACTGACACCAAACAGGTCTGAGCTCGGGCCAGGCAAACTCCACGGGCTTCAATGCTGGGGAGCAACCCTCTCCCTCACCCCTGGGCACCAGGCACCCCCTCTCAGCCATGGACGATCTGGAGCTAATCCCTGGAGGATTCAGTGTAATGTCCACACCACTCCCGGAAGATGGACATTTTGTATTTTATTTACAAATGAAGAAACCAGTTCAGTCGCTCAGTCGTGTCCAATCTTTGTGACCCCATGGACTGCAGCACGCCAGGTCTCCCTGTCCATCACCAACTCCCAGAGTTTACTCCCATGTCTGTCCAGTCAGTGATGCCATTCAACCATCTCATCCTCCGTCGTCCCCTTCTCCTCCTGCCCTCTTGGCCCCAAATCAGCACAGAGCGATGAATCTCGAGGAGGACAGTCGGGGGTCTCCAGGGCCCTAAGCGCGGTGTGGAGCCCCTGAGACGCAGGCTCGCCCTTGGCCCCTCACTGCCAGGTGCCGGCTTCCGCACGTCCGCGGACAGGTGGCTCCCGCACGTGACGGCTGGTCTGCCCCTCCAGGTCCGGGAGGTGACCCGACGCATCCTACACGCCTCCAATGAGGCTGTGACGGACGACGACCAGTACTCCGACCTCCTGACGGCGTGGGGCCAGTACATCGACCACGACATCGCCTTCACGCCGCAGAGCACGGGCCCCTCTGCCCCCGGGGCGGGGGCTGACTGCCAGCTGACCTGCAAGCCCCGAAGCCCATGCTTTCCCATACAGGTAGGATTTCTGAACATCCCTCACTTTATTATGAAACTAACAGATACCACGTTAAAATCTCAAACACGGCTCACTCTTTGTACTGTTCCCAGGTGGGGGGGGGGGGTGTTTACGGCTGTGATGAATTTCCTGTATTTTCTGCCAAAAAGTATCTGCACATGTATGGGTATGAAATTATCTGTATGGGCATCTCCTGGTGGTCCAGAGGCTAGAGTGCCAGTTCAGTCCTTGGTGGGGGAACTGAGACCCCACAGAGCCAAAGAAAAAGAAATTAAAATTATCTGTGTGTGTCTGTTTATACCTTATTTGGTGGCTCAGTGGTAAAGGATCCACCTGCCAATGCAGGAGACACAGGTTTGATCCCAGGTCAGGAAGATCCCCTGGAGAAGGAAATGGCAACCCACTCCAGTATTCTTGCCTGGAGAATCCCATGGACGGAGGGGCCTGGCGAGTTACGGTCCATGGGCTCGCAAAGAGTCGGACACTACTGAGCATGCACATACACCTTACGTACATCTTGTGTCCTACTGCATGCATGATGTGAACACGGCATGAGCCGCTTACTAATAAACCTTACACACGGCTCCACGTCATCAAATGGACAGAAACTGGGCTGTTAAATGACCCTCATTACCCAACTGTGTTCAAATTACAACTTATTTAACCGGTTCGCTTATTGGTGAGCATTGGGGTTGGTTGCTTCCCGCTTTGTGGCTATTGTCAGCTGTCACACGTAGCCAAGCAGAGAACAGCCCTGCCCTGAATCCTCAGCGCACCTGCCTTCCTGACAGACCCCTGGGATTCAACCGCTAGCTTTCAGGCAGGAGCCTAGGAACTTCTGACAAAGCTAGCAGAACCGTTCTCTGTTAATATTCTTCTGGTTTCCCCACTGCCTGCAAGGAAGGAGATGTACAGGTAGGGTTTTTACTGTACTTCTACAGTGACTTCTCCTAAGAAAGAATCTCTGAGGCTGGCAAGGGACATTTCCTCCCCTTGAGCCAAGAATGCCTGAGCTGGGAGTACTCACTCACATTTACTCCATAAACCTTAGCTCAGCAGCATTCCCCACTAGGAGCCCTGAGCTAGGAAGGGCTGGAGAGATGCGGGCCCCACCCAGGAGGAGCTTCCTGGTTGGGGGAGAGGCAAGGAGAGCCAGCAGATGGGCGCTCCCCAAGCCTCACACCCACATTGCTGGAATCCGCAGGGGTGTCCCCCCAGGCGGGGCAAAACCAGAGGGAAGTTTGGGGCAGCGGGCGTTTGCGCAGCTGCGCGTCCGTCCGATCCCCCTGACCTGGGGGAGGGTTGCGCGCAGGCTGACACAGAGAGGCCGATGCCGTCGGGTCTGGGCATCCCGAGCGCCTAGCGCCTCTGGGGAGGGACCCAGGACGCGCTAACCCGACTCCCGCTCTCCCAGCTCCCGGCGAACGCTGCGGGCCCCGTCTGTCTGCCCTTTTACCGCTCCACGGCCGCCTGCGGCACCGGGACCCAAGGCGCCTTGTTCGGCAACCTGTCTTCCGCCAACCCACGCCAGCAGATGAACGGGCTGACCTCGTTCCTGGACGCGTCCACCGTGTACGGCAGCTCCGCGGCCTCGGAGCGGCGGCTGCGGAACTGGACCAGCGCCGAGGGGCTGCTGCGGGTCAACGCGCGCTACCGGGACGCGGGACGCGCCTTCCTGCCCTTCGCGCCGCCATCCGAGCCCCGCGCTTGCGCGCCCCAGCCCGGCGCCCCCGGAACCCGCGCACCTTGCTTCCTGGCCGGCGACGGCCGCGCCAGCGAGGTCCCCGCCCTGGCAGCCCTGCACACGCTGTGGCTGCGGGAGCACAACCGCCTGGCCGCGGCGCTCAAGGCCCTCAACGCGCACTGGAGCGCGGACACCGCCTACCAGGAGGCGCGCAAGGTGGTGGGCGCGCTGCACCAGGTGCGCGGGGGGCCTTGTGAGTGCCGCGCCTGGGTGCGCGCGGGGCTGCGCGGGGCTGCGCGGGCCCCCGGGGAGAGATTTATACCCCCCCCCCAATTCTGAAACACTAAGGCCCTGGAGGCCCCGTGGAAGCCCCGCATCCCCTGGAATGCCGGTTATCCCTCTGGCGGTGATCGTTCCGCAGGAGACTGCAGCCGCCGCAGCTGCAGTAATGCACGGCCCACCGGTGCTCCCCAGATGCCAAGACCATTCTAAGTGCTCCGGGGGTTTTAACTCATTTAATCCTCGTGGAAACCCTTTGAGAGGGGTTCCCCAGTTACTGTGATTTATTTTGGAGACAATGGAGAAAATAAAAAGGGAAAGCAATCCGAATGAGATTCCCAAATTAGCAAAAAGATGATTATGATATTTTAAACCTCAAATCAGAGGATGTTGAATGGAGTGTCAAGTTGGCCATTCTCAGTTGAGTGATGTTGGAAAAATTACTTGCACCCGACAGACACCATTACTGAGTCCACGGGTCTCACGGGGCTGATGGAGGGCCTTGTTTTAAGTCAGTAGTGTCGACTCACCGGTCTCTGATGTGGGCGCTCCTGCAGCAGACCCTGGACAGCAGCCCTTTAAGCCCTCGGTGACCCTGTAGATCCTGTGTTACAAAGGAGGAAGGCGGGTCTTGTCCAGGTCCACATGGCGACCTCGAGATGGGATGGGCCTGCTCCTTGTCCACCTTTGGCCCAGGGAAGCCCAGGCACCGAGGGGTCAGAGCAGAGGCCGCTGAGCCCTGCTGGGCCAGGCCTGCTCAGAGGGCGTCTGGGACTGTCTCTGACCCAACTCCACAAAGGCCGAGAACTCGGGAATTTATTTGGAACAGAGTTCCTGTCTCCTCCTCCCCTGACAACTGACATGACCCCCAAAGACAACTCTGGGGTGCGGCGGCCCCCAGGCTTGTGCACGAAGAAGCCCCTCCCCGTGGCCCAGGCTGGGACCCCGCGTCGGGCCGGGCTCCCACCAGCTCTCCTTTGTCCGCAGATCATCACGCTGCGTGATTACATCCCCAGAATCCTGGGCCCCGAGGCCTTTGGGCTGCATGTGGGCCCCTACAGGGGCTATGACCCCAGCGTGGACCCCACCGTCTCCAACGTGTTCTCCACGGCCGCCTTCCGCTTCGGCCATGCCACCATCCACCCGCTGGTGCGGCGGCTGGACGCCAGCTTCCAGGAGAGCCCAGGGCCCCGCCTGCTGCTGAGGGACGCCTTCTTCCGGCCCTGGCGGCTCCTCGAGGAAGGTGGGCACTCCTGGCCCGCCCTCGAGAAGAGGGGCCGGGTGGCATCCTGCCTGCTGGCTAGACACCCTGGAGAGCAGCAGCACAGCCAAAGTGCTTTTTAAACAGCAAACCCTGTTCATCAGACTCTCTCCGGTGTTCCGGGTTTCCAGAACTCCCAGGCAGGGCCCTGGGCACCTTCAGCCGTCTGGGCTTCCTTCACTGGTCTGCACTTTAGACTCAGCGAGCGCTTCCTTCTGCTGTAATGTTTCTGTGGCTCAGAAACGAACACAGCCGCCCTGCCCCTGAGCCGCCATCTGGTCCCTTCCAACGCACATCATGGTCGGACTGTTGGGGTCCGGAAGGGGGACTCCATCATAAGGCAGCACCCTAAGGGCTGGGAGACTTGAGGATCCCTGGCGGGGGTGGTTCCTGAGCTCATGAGAGACGTTTGTTCCGAAGCAGCCGACTTTGCCATCGAGGCCTGTTCTGTTTCCCAGGACTCAGCTGGGGGCGCACCTTTCTTCTCTGCCACCTCCAGGCGGCGTGGACCCCGTCATGCGGGGCCTGCTGGCAAGACCGGCCAAGCTGCAGGTGCAGGACCAGCTGCTGAACGAGGAGCTGACAGAGAGGCTGTTCGTGCTCTCAGATGCAGGGACGCTGGACCTGGCGTCCATCAACCTGCAGCGGGGCCGGGACCACGGCCTGCCAGGTGGGCCTCCATGCGCAGCGAGCCGAACCTGCGGCTTTGCCCACATCCAAGAAGCGGCTTGTAAGGCACATTAGTCATGAGACTGAAGGCCGTTCAGCTTTTCTCTGACACTGGAGCAGCCGATGTCCTGAGCCACTGCTCGGGGAAGGGGCCCAGGTGCCCAGGGGGAGCGAGTCGGGGAAGCGAGGCCATTTCCCGGACACACAGCAGCCGTCGGGCCCCAGAATGCAGTGTCCCCCTCCCCCCGACCCTCTCTGACCCTCCTCGGGGCCAGTGGGCGCTACCCCAGTGCCTCCAGGCTGTCGCTGGTCCAGTCTCCTGGTCGCTGGGGAGAGTCAAGACCCTCTCGTCGGGCCTAGACTCTGATAAAGACACAACAGCGCTGAGAGCCCGGGGAGGGAGACAGGAGTCTACCAGGCGTCCCTGACGGACAGCAGGGATGCCCGCTGCCCAGAGTGTCCCAGGGCCCGTCCCAGCCGCGGCACCAGGCTGAGGTGGAGCCCTCCCGGGGGAACCGCCCAGGCCAGCATCGAGCAGCAGGGCAGGACTCCCCGCTGGTCTGTGGCCAGACTCCGGGAGGCCCCGCCGCCCCCAGGCCTGGAACCATCCGGTCCGAGGTTTGCCGGGCCAGGGGCCTAGAGGTGCTGCTGTGGCCAGGATCCTGCAGCCACAGCTGCAGCTGGCGGGCGGGCGGGGGGCGTCCAGACCCCGGGGACAGGTGGCCTTGGCCCTCTCCCCGCAGGGTACAACGAGTGGCGGCAGTTCTGCGGCTTGTCCAGGCTGGAGACCCGGGCTGACCTGGGCGCGGCCACTGCCAACGGGAGCGTGGCAGACAGAATCCTGGACCTGTACGGGCACCTCGATAACATGGACGTGTGGCTGGGAGGCCTGGCAGAGAGCTTCCTTCCGGGGGCGCGGACCGGTCCGCTGTTCGCCTGCCTCGTGGGAAAGCAGATGAAGGCCCTGAGGGATGGTGACCGGTAGGGGCCCCGACCAGCTCTCTCTGAGGGGCCAGGGCGGGCAGTGCAGAGGGCTCCCCTCGCAGGAAGGGGTTTCACACTACAGAGAGAGGGGAGCGTGCTGGCCCTCAGGTCTGGCTCTGGCTCTGATGGCAGTGCGCTGTCTGGCGACGAAGGGAGCCTATCTCCAGCACTGGGATTGCCCTGCGATCCGTCCATCGGGCTGGGGGAGGGCCCCAGGCAGATCCTGCAGGGCAGGCCCTGCTGAGGCTGGAGCCTGTCCTGAGGCTGCAGGCCCTCCTGAGGCTGGAGGCCCTCCGCCTCATCGTCACCACCTGGTAGGGCCGGCCCTGCCCCCGAGACCCCCGTCGGCCAGGCGCGGTGCCCTGTGGGGGGTCTCAGGCCACGGCGGGGGCAGTGTGGGCACCGGGGTGGGTCGGCGGGCCCGGCCTGCGCTCTCACAGGAGTGTCCTCACGCGTGTCCCCCGCAGGTTCTGGTGGGAGCACCGCGCGGTGTTCACCGAGGCCCAGCGGCGTGAGCTGAGCCAGCACTCGCTGTCCCGCGTCATCTGCGACAACACCGGCCTCACCCGCGTGCCCCGCGACGCCTTCCAGGTGGCGCAGTGGCCCCGGGACTTCGAGTCATGTGACCGCATCCCGGGCATGGACCTGCGCGCCTGGCGGGAGGCCCCCCCTCCAGGTACCGGAACCGGAACCGCGAGCTTCTCTTCGGGGGTCACGGACGGGGTCTGGGGGCGGGAGCCCCGTGTCTCGGAGGGGAGCGGAGGGGAGGCTTGGTCTGGGGGCGCTTCCTGCTCAGCTGCTCCCTAGGGCACAGCCCGTACCTGCCCAGGAGCCACTGCGACTCCCAGGCTCAGAGCGTGGCCAGATGGCTGAGACCCGTCCCCGCCATGCGCCATGTGTACTGTGGTCGCACTTGATTAACGGGGTTCCGGGGGGTGGGCAGGAAGCCTGGGCAAGGCTGATACAAGGGGAGGCGTTAGAGGCCTGATGGGGCAGGGGGCGGCGGAGGGCCAGAGCTGGGCGGGGCCCGGAGCTGCGTCCTGCCTGGCGGAAGGAGACTGGGGACCGGATCCTGGGAGGCGGGGGGTGCAGCCCCGGAGGAGGGACTGGAAGGCGTGCTGCACTGACTGTGGTCCCTGGCGCCCGGTCGCCCAGACGACGCCTGCGGCTTCCCGGACACAGTGGAGAACGGGGGCTTCCTGCTCTGCGACGAGTCTGGGCAACGAGTGCTGGTGTTTTCCTGTCGTCACGGATTCCAGCTCCACGGGCCGGAGCAGATCACCTGCACGCAGCGCGGCTGGGACTCCCAGCCCCCGGTCTGTCGAGGTCAGTGGCTCAACGGGTGTCTCTCTGCAAGACTTGACCGCCGAGTCTGCATTTTTCAAATAACTTGTATAATATTACAGTGTAACATAATATACTGTTCATACTGTTCATGGGGTTCTCAAGGCAGGAATACTGAAGTGGTTTGCCATTCTCTTCTCCAGTGGACCATATTTTGTCAGAACTCTCCACCAAGACCTGTCCGTCTCCGGTGGCCCTACATGGCATGGCTCATAGTTTCATTCAGTTAGACAAGGCTGTGGTCCATGTGATTAGACTGATTAGTTTTCTGCGATTGTGGTTTTCAGTCTGTTTGCCCTCTGACGGAGAAGGATAGGAGGCTTATGGAAGCTTCCTGATGGGATAGACAGGTCGGTAGGTGCCCAGTATGCTCCTGGAGATCAGTGGAGAAATAACTCCAGAAAAAATTAAGAGACGGAGCCAAAGCAAAAACAACACCCAGTTGTGGATGTGACTGGTGATGGAAGCAAGGTTCGATGCTGTAAAGAGCAATATTGCATAGGAATCTGGAATGTTAGGTCCATGATTCAAGGCTAATTGGAAGTGGTCCAATAGGAGATGGCAAGAGTGAACGTCAACATTTTAGGAATCAGCAAACTAAAATGGACTGTAATGGGTGAATTTAACTCAGATGACAATTATATCTACTACTGTGGGCAAGAACCCCTTAGAAGAAATGGAGTAGCCATCATAGTCAACAAGAGAGTCCGAAATGCAGTACTTGGATGCAGTCTCAAAAATGACAGAATGATCTCTGTTCGTTTCCAAGGCAAACCATTCAATATCATGGTGATTCAAGTCTATGCCCTGAGCAGTAATGCTGAAGAAGCTGATGTTGAACAGTTCTATGAACCTACAAGACCTTTTAGAACTAACACCCAGAAAAGATGTCCTTTTCATTACAGGGGACTGGAATGCAAAAGGAGGAAGTTAAGAAACACCTGGAGAAACAGGCAGATTTGGCCTTGGAGTACAGAATGACGCAGGTCAAATGCTAATAGAGTTTTGGCAAGAGAACGCACTGGTCATAGCAAACACCCTCTTCCAACAACACAAGGGAAGACTCTACACATGGACATCACCAGATGTTCAACACCAAAATCAGATTGATTATGTTCTTTGCAGCCAAAGATGGAGAAGCTCTATACAGTCAGCAAAACATGACCAGGAGCTGACTGTGGCTTAAATCATGAACTCCTTATTGCCAAATTCAGACTTAAATTGAAAAAGGTAGGGAAAACCACTAGACCATTCAGGTATGACCTAAATAAAATCCATTAGGATTACAAAGTGTAAGTGAAAAATAGATTTAAGGGACTAGATCTGAAAGAGTGCCTGAAGAACTATGGACGGAGGTTTCTGACATTGTACAGGAGACAGGGAGCAAGACCATCCCCAAGAAAAAGAAATGCAAAGAAGCAAAATGGCTGTCCGAGGAGGCCTTACAAATAGCTGTGAAAAGAAGAGAAGTGAAAAGCAAAGGAGAAAAGGAAAGATATACCCACTTGAGTGCAGAGTTCCAAAGAATAGCAAGGAGAGATAAGAAAGGCTTCCTTAGAGATCAGTGCAAAGTAATAGAGGAAAACAATAGAATGGGAAAGACTAGAGATCTCTTCAAGAAAATTAGAGATACCAAGGGAATATTTCATGCCAATATGGGCTCAATAAAGGATAGAAATGGTATAGACGTAACAGAAGCAGAAGATATTAAGAAGAGGTGGCAAGAATACACAGAAGAAGTGTACAAAAAAGATCTTCATGACCCACATAATCATGATGGTGTGATCACTCACCTAGAGCCAGAATCCCAGCTCCACTCACCGCATTCTGGAATGTGAAGGCAAGTGGGCCTTAGGAAGCATCACTATGAACAAAGCTAGTGGAGGTGATGGAATTCCAGTTGAGCTAGTTCAAATCCTAGAAGATGATGCTGTGAAAGTGCTGCATTCAATGTGCCAGCAAATTTGGAAACTCAGCAGTGGCCACAGGATTGGAAAAGGTCAGTTTTCATTCCAATCCCTAAGAAAGGAAATGCCAAAGAACGCTCAAACTACCACGCAATTGCATTCATCTCACATGCTAGTAAAGTAATGCTCAAAATTCTCCAGGCCAGGCTTCAGCAATACATGAACCATGAACTTCCAGATGTTCAAGCTGGTTTTAGAAAAGGCAGAGGAACCAGAGATCAAAATGCCAACATCCACTGGATCATCGAAAAAGCAAGAGAATTCCAGAAAAACATCTATTTCTGCTTTATTGACTATGCCAAAGCCTTCGACTGTGTGGACCACAACAAACTGTGGAAAATTCTGAAGGAGATGGGAATACCAGACCACCTGACCTGCCTCTTGAGAAACCTGTGTGCAGGTCAGGAAACAACAGTTAGAACAACAGTTAGAACTGGACATGGAACAACAGACTGGTTCCAAATAGGAAAAGGAGTCTGCCAAGGCTGTATATTATCACCCTGCTTATTTAACTTATATGCAGAGTACATCATGAGAAACGCTGGGCTGGAAGAAGCACAATTGGCAGTGGAATCAAAATTGCTGGGAGAAATATCAATAACCTCAGATATGCAGATGACACCGCCCTTATGGCAGAAAGCGAAAAGGAACTAAAAAGCTTCTTGATGAAAGTGAAAGAGGAGAGTGAAAAAGCTGGCTTAAAACTCAACATTCAGAAAACTAAGATCATGGCATCTGGTCCCATCACTTCATGGGAAATAGATGGATAAACAGTGGAAACAGTGGCAGATTTTGTTTTTTTTTGGGGGGGGGGTTCCAAAATCACTGCAGATGGTGACTGCAGCCATGAAATAAAAAGACGCTTACTCCTTGGAAGAAAAGTTATGACCAACCTAGTTAGTTCAGTTGCTCAGTTGTGTCCGACTCTTTGCAACCCCATGAACCATGCCTCCCTGTTCATCACCAACTCCCCCGGAGTCCACCCAAACCCATATCCATTGAGTTGGTGATGCCATCCAACCATCTCATCCTCTGTTGTCCCCTTCTCCTCCTGCCCTCAATCTTTCCCAGCATCAGGGTCTTTTCCAATGAGTCAGCTCTTTGCATCAGGTGGCCAAAGTATTGGAGTTTCAGCTTCAACATCAGTCCTTCCAATGAACACCCAGGACTGATCTCCTTTAGGATGGACTGATTGGATCTCCTTGCAGTCCAAGGGACTCTCAAGAGTCTTCTCCAACACCACAGTTCAAAAGGATCAATTCTTCAGTGCTCAGCTTTCTTTATAGTTCAACTCTCACATCCATACATGACCACTGGAAAAACCATAGCCTTGACTAGACAGACCTTTGTTGGCAAAGTAATGGCTCTGCTTTTTAATATGCTGTCGAGGTTGCTCATAACTTTCCTCCTAAGAAGCAAGTGTCTTTTAATTTCATGGCTGCGATCACTATCTGCAGTGATTTTGGCGCCCAGAAAAATAAAGTCAGCCACTGTTTCCACCGTTTCCCCATCTATTTGCTGTGCTTCTTCCAGCCCAACGTTTCTCATGATGTACTCTGCATATAAGTTAAATAAGCATAGTGACAATATACAGCCTTGACGTACTCCTTTTTCTATTTGGAAGCAGTCTGCTTTTTCATGTCCAGTTCTAACTGTTGCTTCCTGACCTGCATACAGGTTTCTCAAGAGGCAGGTCAGGTGGTCTGGTATTCCCATCTCCTTCAGAATTTTCCACAGTTTATTGTGATTCACCTAGTCAAAGGCTTTGGCATAATCAATAAAGCAGAAATAGATATTTTTCTGGAATTCTCTTGCTTTTTCAATGATCCAGTGGGTGTTGGCAATTTGATCTCTGGTTCCTCTGCCTTTTCTAAAACCAGCTTGAACATCTGGAAGTTCATGGTTCACGTATTGCTGAACACTGGCTTGGAGAATTTTAAGCATCACTTCACTCGTGTGTGAGATGAGTGCAATTGTGCAGTAGTTTTGAGCATTCTTTGGCATTTCCTTTCTTAGGGATTGGAATGAAAACTGACCTTTTCCAATCCCGTGGCCACTGCTGAGTTTCCAAATTTGCTAGCACATTGAATGCAGCACTTTCACAGCATCATCTTCTAGGATTTGAACTAGCTCAACTGGAATTCCATCACCAAACTAGACAGCATATTAAAAAGCAGAGACATTACTAACAAAGGTCCGACTAGTCAAGGCTATGGTTTCTCCAGTAGTCATGTATGGATGTGAGAGTTGGACTATAAGGAAAGCTGAGCAGCAAAGAATTGATGCTTTTGAACTGTGGTGTTGGAGAAGACTCTTGAGAGTCCCTTGGACTGCAAAGACATCCAACCAGTTCATCCTAAAGGAGATCAGTCCTGAATATTCACTGGAAGGACTGATGTTGAAGCTGAAACTCCAATACTTTGGCCACCTGATGCGAAGAGCTGACTCATTTGACAAGACTGTGATGCTGGGAAAGACTGAAGGCGGGAGGAGAAGGGGACGACACTCCGGGAGTTGGTGATGGACAGGGAAGGCTGGCGTGGTGCAGTCCATGGGGTCGCAAAGAGTCGGACAGGACTGAGCTACTGAAGTGAACTGAACTGAACATAATATAAATTATGTAATATAATTTGTGTGCATGCATGCGTGCTAAGCCACTTCAGTCATGTCTGACCCTTTGTGACCCCATGGACTGTTGCCCACCAGGCTCCTCTGTCCCTGGGGCTTCTCCAGGCAGGAGTAGTGGAGTGGGTTGCCATGGCTTCCTCCAGGGGATCTTCCCAACCCAGGGATCAAACCCTGCGTCTCCTGCCCTGGCAGGAGGGTTCTTTACCACTAGCACCAGCCCATTATAACTTGTATAATATAGCATATCACATTATAATGTAAAATAACTTACATTATATGGTACAGCAGCTACACTTCAACTTAAAAAAAAACTGAAAGCAAACCCCCAATGCATGCACACCTAAGTGTAACTCATGCAGAAGTGCCTCTGGGTATCATTGCCTTCCAGGGACTTTTTGCCTGGATAAAGGATGCCCTCCCAGGGACCCCCGCCCCTCAGTCATCTTTCTAGAAATGAAGTCCCAGGAGTCACCTCACAGTTGCTGACAGGGTGAACGACTCGGGAAGGACAGAGGAGGCAGAAGAGGCTGGAACCCCAGGGAGGCTTGTGGGAGGGAGCTCGCAGAGCCAGTCCTGCAATGAAGCAGGTGTTTCCACTGGAAGCATCAAGGGAGCGGAGTCCCCACTGAAGGTCGCCATTTCCCGGCGAGACCTCAGTCTCCTCTCAGCGGGGACCCAGCATTCCTGCTCCTGGAGGAACCCAGAGCCGATATCCCCGGGCAGAAGCAGGATGCCTCCCAGACTCCAGGAGAAGTGCCCCCACATCAACCGCGTTAGTAGGACCTTAAAGAAGTGGGAGGTGGACTCAGGCAAGAATCGGGCTGGTTCACAAGAAATGAAAGCAAGATCCAGTTTGCTCAGTTCTACAGTTTCCATCTGGGAAGATGAAAATATCGAGAGATGCAGGGTGGTCCTAGTTGACGGCTTGTGAAGGTACCTAATTCGCCCAGAATGTGCCCTGAAAAACAGGGAAGATGGTAACTGTCGTGTTCTGTACACGTCATCAGGATACAAGATTTTCATTCCAATTCTGGGGATTCTAAAGTGTTGTCCCAGAAGGGCGCCGGCCTCTAGACTCTGCGTCGTGGAGGGGGCGCCCGGGAGAGGCAGGGGGCAGCCGCAGGGAAGGTGCAGATGCTCCCTCCGGGTGCGAGAAGGATGACCAGGCAGCGAGACAGTGGCCCCGGGCGACGTCCAGGTTCAACCTGGAGCCGAGCCGACGGCACAGGGGGCTGCCTGGAAACCGAGGGTGTGAGGGCATTTCTGTCTCGTCACGCGTCCAGATCTGCCCCGGAGGACGTGGGCGCGGCCGTGGCAGGCGCCCCGCCAGGTGAGGGCTAGGCCATGAGCGCAGTGGACTCGGGGGGGATGGCGGCCGAGGCCTCCCTCCCGGATTCCGTCGGAGCGTGGCTCCCCGGGAACCCGGCTGGGCTTAATGCGGCGACGTGTGGATGCGTCTGCTGTCTCCGTTGACCAGCTCTCCGTCACTCCCATACTTATGTCCCGCAGGTAACCCTTCAGGAGCGGAAGTCGTAGCGTTGCTTCCGGTTAGCGCTGGTGCGGAGCGGAAGTGCCCGCCTCGCCTAGGGCCGCGGGGCCAGCACGCACCTGCCCTGGGGCGCAAGCGCCCCGCTCGCACCCGGCGTGGCGTCGTGGGCGTGCCTTCCTCTGTTCCGCCTAAACCTCCCGGCCGTTCTGTGCACCACGCTGGCTGTTTGTTTCGGTGTCTGTGACCCCAAAGCTCTATTCCCAGGGCCCGTGAGGGACAGTGAAGGAGGAAGAAAGCTTCGAACCAGGAGAGCAGAGGAGAGTCCGTGCCTTGAGCTCACCCCCACCCAGAGTGTGCTCCGCCCCGGGGCCCCCGTCACACGGTCTCCCCAGGGAGGTCACACAGCCCCTCAGGGAACCATCGGTCGGAGAGCAGCATCGCCCTTCCACACCCGACGTCCTCACACCTCCCGCCTTTTCCTAACATAAGGTTTCACATCTCGGGCTGACTGCTCCCCGGAGACGGGTACAGGGTGGTATCGGGCTGACAGCGCTGTCAGCCGGATTCTGAACAGGCTGCCTGCTCCGAGGTCTGAGTTACAGCCCGTCTCAGGGGTCCAGGGTGGGGGTGGGGGCTCGGTCAGCAAAGGCTGACCCCTGCTCACTTATGCCTCCAAACGCAGGGCCCACGGAGAGTGTGGGGCAGTGTGTGTGGTCGTGGAGTGTGCAGGACGCGTCTTCTGTCTGCACGTCCTGCCCTAGCCCCAAGTCTCCTGGAATCGGCCGAATAGAGGGCTAGTTACTTAAGATGCTGGAGCCTGGGGAACTGGCATGGTCATGGGTTCAGGAGGCAGACCGCGGAGGCTGCACATGCTCCCCATTTTGGGGGCTCAGCTTGCGCCCCCACCCTCAGGCCCGGGGTCAGGTCTTGGCTCCCACTGCACAGCCAGCATGTCCTCAGCGGTGGACCCAGTGTGGACCGTGGGGACAGTGGACCCAGCATGGACCGTGGGGACAGTGGACACAGTGTGGACCGTGGGGCTGGACGCTGCGGCTTGGGGCGCCACCGTCTCCCAGGAAGGCCGAGTCTCTGCATCTGAGCGAGGCCCAGCGGCCTGCATGGTCTGAGCCTCCAGGCCCTGTCCCAGGGGCCTGCCCCGGGCCAACTGGGGGGCCACGGGCCTGGTGGCCGCCATGGAAGGGGCAGGCCTGGGGTGACTTCCCCCTGCTCCGGACGAGAGACAGGACCGGGGAGGAGTTGGCCTCCTGGGGACGGGCGAGGGGGCTGGGTACTGACCTCCCGTCGTGTGTGCAGACGTCAACGAGTGTGAGGACGAAGTGGACCCCCCCTGCCACGCGTCCGCGCGCTGCAAGAACACCAAGGGTGGCTTCCAGTGTGAGTGCAGCGACCCCCACGTGCCCGGCGAGGACGGCAGGACCTGTGTGGGTGAGACCACGGCCTCTGTGCCAGCCGGGGGTGTCTGTGCTACACTCGGGGTGACCGTGGCCTCCCTGTGCCAGCCGGGGGTGTCTGTGCCAGCCGGGGGTGTCTGTGTGACACTGAGGGTTACTGCAGGTCGTCGTCTGGCCTTGCGTTTCCCCACTACCACCTCCTCTGACACTGGGTGGGAGCAGGGTGCCTGCAGGTTTGTGCCTGAGACACAGGAGGCCATGAACCCCTGGGGGGGCGGTGCAGACCCTGCTGCAGATGCTTAGACAGTTTCAACCCCCCTGAACTGTCCCTGAGGGGGAAGCACGGTGTTTGAGCCCCACATGCCGAACAGAGAGGATAAGCAGCTTGCTCGGAATCACGCAGCCTCGCAGCTGCAGGTCTGGAATCTTAACTTGGCTTCCAGCTCCTGCACCAGCTCCTGTTACCAGGGCGAGACATTTCAGCAAAGCTCCCGCGAGAGGATCAGAGCTCAGCACAGAGCAGAGCTCAGCTCCAAGAGCAGCAGAGGCGAGCAGGGAATGGACGGCCAGCGGGACAGAGCTTGCTGGGCTCCCAGGGTCGGCGCGCCCGGGCTGGGGTCGGGTGGGCAGGCTGGCCCCAGTCCTTGGCTGGCAGGCTCGCTGACCAGCTACGCCCTTGTTCCAGACTCCGGGAGGCTCCCGAGGGCGTCTGTGGTCTCCCTGGTGCTGGGCGCCGTGCTCATCTGCGGCCTGGCTGGCCTCACCTGGACGGTGGTTTGCAGGTGGTGAGTCCCCACTTCGCAGCGGCTCCCCACCCTGGGCCCGGCTGTCCTGAAGCTGGTGGAGGCTGCGGCTGTCTCCACTGGCACCCATCTGTGTCTGGAGCCATTTGCCTTCCTGACTTGCCTTCAGCTTGAAATGATGAGGGTGGAGTGACCCTACACAGCAGAAGGTGTCCACCGTTCGGATGGAGACTCGGTGATACCAGATCGCTGGTCAGATTAAGTGGTTGTGATGAATGACGAAGGTTCTTGATCTTATGAAGGTTTCTCAGAGAAGAATGGTCTTTCCTGGATAGAACCTTATTCTTCATTCCTCTCTTTTCCCTCAAGAGCAGACTCCAGAGAAACTGGGAAATTGAAAGGTGAACTTTTGTTACAAATGGCCAGGTCTGTGTATTTCTGGGGGTGAGAGCCAAGTGCGAGGTTCCCCTAGGGGGCTGTGTCCACCCCTTGGGAGACTGGACCCCAGCCCCACCCCCAGCCCCCACTGCTGCTGTGGCCTCCCAGCTCCCGGCTCTGCTGCTGGGCGTCCAGTGTGCACTTAACAGACTGTGTGGCAGTCACCGTGTGGGCAGACTGGCCCAGGGTCCAGGCCCGCCGCCCTGACAGGCCTCTGATGCCAGCTGACCTTCAGGTTAGCCTGGGGGCCAGCTCTCCACTGCTGGCTGCAGGAGTCCTGCTTCTAAGACTCGGGTGCAGCACCCACCCCATGTCCGCACGTCACACTGACCCTCTGTTCCTAGGGGCCTGTGCTGGGTGTCTTGTCTTCCCGAGAGCTCAGCGCCTCCCGCACACCGGTAGATGACTTACCCTGACTGCAGACCAGGAGTCTTAGACGGGGATGGCATCAGGAAATGGCCCCTGTGTTTTCACAATCCCTTGGTCCTGGAAGTTTAGCTATTACCAGTTCTTAAAACCCTTAGATACCGAGAAATCAATTAAGCAATGAAAATGAGACAGGCTTAGGCAAGCAGCCCCGATCAGCTGGCTCTGTAGCTGTGAGCTACAGCTATCAGCTGGGAGCTCTTCACGCTCCCACTGTGAAGCTGGTGTTACCATAGCTTAGCATTTGGGTGCAGTTTTGCGTTTGTAGACCTTGCAGTCAAACATCTGTCACCTATTATTATGAAGAATGCTGTGCCTCCAGCCCCCACACTCGGGAGAAATAGCTGTTTTCTTTAAGATCATCAGCGTGGATGAATGAGTACCTTCCTGAGGGAGTCTGGGAGGGAAGCACCTGCCACACTTGACTGCAGACTCTGGAGCCTGAAGTCCCTACAGACACGACTTTGATTTGTGAAGTGTCTCTTACCTGAACCACCTGTCAGCCCGTGGGGGAGGGAGACTGCTGGCAGAGAGGGGAGGGGCAGGAGTTCTTTATGGGGACCACGCGGGCCTCTGCACGCGGGCCCTGGATACTCTGCATCCTCAGAGCCTTGATGGGAGGGGCCTAACCCACAGCTCCCTCTCCCAGACGCTCCTCTGAGCCCCTGGGCATCTGCACACTGCCCTGATGATTCCAGCCCCGTGGAAGGGAGGGGGCTGATGGGCAAGACAGAGAGACAGAGAGGGAGACAGAGACAGAGAAGAGACAGAGAGACAAAGACAGAGACAACGGAGAGAGACAGAAAGAAAGATGGAGAGACAGACAGAGACAGACACCTTTTAGGGCACCTCTCAGGTGCTCTGGGGGCCTTGACCTTCCTTCTGTATTGATTCTCTCCCCCCCCCCCCATTTATCCCTCCCCTACTATTTTGGATCTAAGCCTGTGCATTTTGGGGTAATGACTATTAACATAATTATTTCAACCAGAAATATGCCAGCATTGACATGTTTCCACTGAAAGACTGATCAACAAAGTTAACTCCATCAGACCAACTGTCCGATCAGCTTTCTTCATGCAATGAAAACACACCACTGTTTACATTATCTCATTGAAATTATGTTCACCAAGATAAATATTTTTCTGTGCAACTTTTGCACGAAAAGCTTGATTTGTGATCGGTTGTCTGGGCCCATCCATCTTGCTGATCAGTCTCCAGTCCTGAGAGCTTCTCTGCCGAGTTACTCCTGCGGTCTGAACTTCTCAGGTCAACCCTTTTGGGGTAAATTTCATCCGTATTGTGTTTACCAGTCAGTCATCAGTCCATCAGCGGGAAAGGTGAGGCTTCCACCTCAGTTCCTCCGATCTGCTCTCGTTTCATCATTTGTCCTGTTTCCCAGCCTGAGTCTCAGGTCCTGAGGTTTAAGTCCTCAGAATCTCTTTGTTTAGGACAAGCCTTATCCTGTGCCTTAGGCAGCTGGCAGCTGCATTTTGTGCTATTTCTACTGGAATGCTATTGTAACTGGGGAAAGAAGGGTTAATTTGCATGCTTCCCACTTACCCTCAAGAAGCTGGGATGGGGCCCCAGGCGGGGCAGCCTCTCCTGGGCCCAAGGGCTAACCTTCCATGCACACACCTCAGGTCAGCGCCCCTGCTTCCCCGTCCTGCCGCCTCCTCACAGGGAGGTGACCTGCTGGGAGGCTGGCCTCGCCCGCTCTGCCCGCCAGAGCCCAGAGCTGGCCTAAAGGGCACGTTCCTCACTGTCGCTGTAACAGCGGCTGCAGACGGTATACAGAGTGTGGTTTTGTTACTGTCAGTTTTTTGCTGTTTATCAGTTTCTCTTTGAGAAAAATATAGAGCTGTGTTCTTGTGTTAAGGGGCTGAATAGAGGCAGTTTCAGCCCAGTTTTCCTGCCCCGCCATCCAGCGAGGGGACCCAGACTCAGGCATCCTGCCCCACCATCCAGGGAGGCTGGTGTCCCATGTGGCCCCTGGCCCGGCAGAGCCCATGACGCCGTGTTCCGTGGGTCCCGTCTCAGTTCCCCTGCTCCTTCCCTCCTTCCCACTCACAGGGCCCCAGGACCCCCTACCTGGGACCCAGCCCCTTCAGCACCCCACCCTCCCCCCCACACCCTCCCCCAGGGTTGCTCAGAGCTGAAGGCTGATGGCCCACCCTGAGTCAGGCGTCCTCACACCTTTGGACGCGTTTCTGAAAGTCCCCACTGGCTCAGCCTGAGCTTGTGTCTGAGAAGTGGCCCAGCCGCCCCCACTTCCACGCCGTGACATCTGCTGTCCTTCCGCTCTTCACTTGGGGGTGGTGCTGGGTTCCCTGAGGCAGAGCCTCTTCAGACGCTCCAGTGGGGCCCAGGCGTCTGCCTCCAGCCGCGCTCCATGGAGTTTCCAGTTTTGTTTTCTAAATCAAGATGTTGGCTTGAATCTAAAGCACATCTCTGTGTTTGAGGAGTGAGCTGGTGCCGCTGGGAGTGGCCCTTGGAGGCTTCCCGGCGCGGGCCCTTCTAGGTGACGACCGCTGAGAGGGCATGTTTATCCACAGGACGCTCGCTGACCCCAAGTCCTCGCTGCCACCCGTGGAGGGAGAGGGAGAAGGACCCCGAGACGTGAGCACTCCACCGCCGGACGCTTCCGTGGGGCTTGCAGAGCAGGTGGGTTCATAGCGGGCCTTCCTGAGGTTTGCAACCTCACGGGTGTCTGTCAAGACCCAGGGAGTCAGTGGAGGCACTGGGGCTGCAGGCCATCAGCCTGCCCCTCCTGAGTTTCTGTCTGACGCCAGCTCCACCCTCCAGGGCACCTTCCCTCTGCCCGGTTCCTTCTATGAACTGCATTCATGGGAGATGCTAATTTGTCAAAGTGTTAACCTACTTTTTTAAAAAGTAGAGGCACATTGGAATCAATGACCTGGAGGGAAAGGACTGGAAATGCCTTTCATTTGTAAGAAAGGCTACCATCCCAAGGGTCCCTTCAGGCTTCAGCATCCAGCCTCAAGTACCAGCTGACGCTGCCTGCAGAGGAGCCAGAAGCTGAAAGAAAGTGTCAACTCTTACAGTGCGCTTCTTCAAAAAGGAAACAGTTATAATCAGTGTGAAAAGATCAGTCGAAACTAGCTTTTCACTATTTTTACCTTATAAGCATGAATGACCCCAATGGGGTTATATTTTAAAAGTCATTACTTGTCCCCGGGGCCTGCTTGGAATTAAGGGCTAGGTGGTGTTCAGAGCTAAAATGATCCCGTCCTTGGAGGCGGAGTGAAATCAGCCTTGGCACCTGCCTGCAAGCCTGGAACCAAGAATGCTGCCCCCTCCCCCGAGCGAGGAGGGGCCAGGTGGCCGGGGACCAGGTCTTTGTAGGCGCTTCATCAGCCTCCGGGGGGCGGCACGTGGCTTCCCATTGGTCTGAAGCTCCCCAGGGCTTCTCTCCCTAGGGCCCGGCCTGTGGATCCCAAGTCCTTCTCTGCAAGTAGGAGCCCCCGTGTGGGGCGTGTGCGCTGCTCTCCGGCCGGAGTCAGACAGCGCTCACATCCGCCTGGACACCTGGGGCACGGCGAGCGGACCCTCGCACGCTGCCCACTGCCTGATCAGGACACGCTGACCGGGCCCCGGGTGAATAAATCCCACCACCGTACAGTCGTCTGGCTCCTTTTGTAAACACACCGGACGGGTTCCTCCTGGAGGGGGGTGCCATGAGAATTTATTTACATATTATGTATATTTATGTTTTGTAAACACACTGGACGGGTGCCTCCTGGGGGGGGCGGGCAACAGAATGTATTTACATATCATACATATTTATATTTTGTAAGCACACCGGATGGGTCCCTCCTGGCGGGGGAGGGCTGTGAGAAGGTATTTACAATGTTACATATTTATGAACTTTCCCCTCCGCCCAGAGGAACAGAAGATTGTGTCCCCGCCCCCACACCGGCCTCACTGTCTCTCACTTGCATTCTGCCCCCTCTTCCACGACCCCATGCCTCCACCTGGGTTTCCTCCCGGCCCCGCCTCTCCTCCGCTGATTCTCTGGACGCACTGCGAGCCCAGGGCCACGTCATCCGTCACTGGGGGCGCCTGGACCCGCGTCCCTCCTCCCTCCTGTCCTCCCCCACGGCTGAGGCTGGGAGAGGGTCAGCGAGTCGTCCCGTCATCTGGGAACCTGCTGGTGGATTTTGGAGTCCAGACCCCACTTCCCAGCCACCCCCCCCCCCCCCCCCCACAGCTCCAGGCGATCTCTGCCCCTCCCTGTCCCTCGCTCAGCTGGATCATCTTCCAAGGGACTCCGGTGGGCTCGTGGGGAGTCCCCCCCCCCCCCCCGCCGCCCCGCTGGGTCCTTGCTTCCCCAGGACACAGGGAGCCTCCTCCTGGTTAGAACTGGGCGCAGAGAGCTGCCTGCGGCCTGCACCTGTCCGGCCCTGAGAGCACGGGAAGGTGGTGACAGACAAGATCCTGCAGCTCAGCTCTGCGCCAGCAAGAAGGGAGCCGGCCAGGAAGGCGAAGGATTGCTCTGTATGTTAAGGTGTTGCGCTGAGAAGCAGGTGTTACTCTTTGTAACCTGAAAATACCGCTTCTCGTAGGTCCTGGGTCAGCCTGGCCCGTGATCTTAAGTTCTTATTGTTGATATAAGACCCGCTAATGACAACGATTAGGCCACCACAGGAGACCCCCACCACCACCCTCCATTCTCGCCTGGGGAGAGGAAGCTGGTCCCTGGGGGGAGCCTAGATTGTCCCGAGGAGGGGAAGCAGTGACAGCAGACCCATGCGTCCCTGCGCAGCTGCGGGGGGTAAGGAGTGGCCGCTCCAGAGGACTTCTGCTGAGGAGGCAGAAGGACAGACGGGCGGGTGGTGGGCAGCCCTGATCCACGGCCTCGGGGCCCCCAACGGGCGCCGCGCCCCGGCACCGCCAGTCCGCTGGGACCTCAGCCTCCGGGACCTCGTTCTGCTCCTCCGTGTGCGTCAGCCCCCTGTGCTGGACCTGGGCCCCCGAGCCTTGTGAACGAAGGGCCGGAAGACAGCACCCCCTCCAGCACACGTCTGGCCCCCAGGGCTCCCAGAGCGCCAGGCTGCCTGCTCTGTGGGTGGACGGCACCACCTGCTGGGGGATGGGGGCAGCTCTGGCCGCGGCTCTCTGCCGGACTAGCCCCGGCTTCCACTGAGAGGACTGCCTCTTTGGCGTCAGTTCAGTTGCTCAGTCGTGTCCAACTCTCTGTGACACCAGGGACTGCAGCACACCAGGCCTCCCTGTCCATCACCAACTCCTGGAGTCCACCCAAACTCACGTCCATCAAGTCGGTGATGCCATCCAACCGTCTCACCCTCTGTCGTCCCCTTCTCCTCCCGCCTTCCATCTTTCCCAGCATCAGGGTCTTTTCCAATTTGTGCCTCAAACACGGGCAGCCTCTGCCTCTACCTGCTTCCTCGCCTGGGAGTCCAATGTCACCACTGCCCCTGTCGGCTGTCACCCCGAGGGGTCGGGTCCCATTGGGGTCACAGCACAGTGGGCCGGCAAGTCGAGAGGTGAGGTGATGGGGAAGGAATAGCAGCTTTACTTAGAAGCCAGCAGACAGAGGAAGGTGGACCAGCATCCTGAAGAACCGTCTGAACTTGGGGTGGAATTCAGGCTCGTCTGTACAAGGGAAGGGGAAGTGGAGGGTTCAGGATTGGGTGTGAATGTGCGGGGCAGGTTCTTAGAGCCCCAGCCTTAAAGGACGCACAGCATGTCTGTGTCCTTCTGCTTCTCCTGCGGGCTGGTCCAAGGTCCCGCAAGCCCTTGTGTTGTTAGCACTTCACACTTACCTCTGCTTATTCACAAGGCTTCTAGGCTGAAAGCGAACTTATCCACAATGTGTTTCAGCCATGAAATGTGTCCCTGGACACAGCGGCGATTCTCTAACATTTGGCTCTTGAAGAGCAGGGCTCAAGTGACAGGAGACAAGCCCAGAGAATGGGGTGGGGTGTCAGTGCATGTCAGCGCCCTTCTGCTCTGCTCCAACCCCCCTCCATCCCGCCCAGGCCTCTGGGGACCCCACAGGCACGTGCCCACCATGAGGGCCACCCTGCTAGGACCAAGGTGCCCCAACTTTGGGACAAAACACACTTCCCGTGGAGGGAGAGTTCTTAGAGAAATTCCTGTGGCAGTCAGAGAATTTCGCTGCAAACATTCTCAGGGTCGTTTTTAATCAGTGATGAACTTCCGGAGGCATCTTACCTGATGATCTGAAGACAAGATGAAATACTGCAATACTCACGGGTGTCCCTTTCTGCACGAAGCCTTCCTACCCCCAGCCTCCCCCGCAGGTGAAGGGGGATCTGTGTCCAGGGACCCTCTGCAGTGAGATACACTCGGCTTGGTTGGTACTGAGCTCATGAGACGAAAAAGAAAAAAACACTTAATATACAGCAGAATATTACCCTGCTTATTTAACTTATATGCAGAGTGCATCATGAGAAATGCTGGGCTGGAAGAAGTACAAGCTGGAATCAAGATTGCCAGGAGAAATATCAATAACCTCAGATATGCAGATGACACCACCCTTATGGCAGAAAGTGAACAAGAACTAAAGAGCCTCTTGATGAAAGTGAAAGAGGAGAGTGAAAAAGTTGGCTTAAAGCTCAACATTCAGAAAACGAAGATCATGGCATCCGGTCCCATCACTTCACAGCAAATAGATGGGGAAACAGTGGAAACAGTGGCTGACTTTATTTTTCTGGGCTCCAAAATCACTGCAGATGGTGACTGCAGCCATGAAATTAAAAGACGCTTACTCCTTGGAAGTTATGAGCAACCTAGACAGCATATTAAAAAGCAGAGACATTACTTTGTCAACAAAGGTCCGTCTAGTCAAAGCTATATTTTTTCCAGTAGTCATGTATGCATGTGAGAGTTGGACTATAAAGAAAGCTGAGTGCCCAAGAATTGATGCTTTTGAACTGTGGTGTTGAAGACTCTTGAGAGTCCCTTGGATTGCGAGGAGATCCAACCAGTCCATCCTAAAGGAGATCAGTCCTGGGTGTTCATTGGAAGGACTGATGTTGAAGCTGAAACTCCAATACTTTGGCCACCTGATGCGAAAAGCTGACTCATTGGAAAAGACCCTGATGCTGGGAAAGATTGAGGGCAGGAGCAGAAGGGGACAACAGAGGATGAGATGGTTGGATGGCATCACTGACTCGATGGATATGAGTTTGGGTGGATTCCGGGAGTTGGAGATGGACAGGGAGGCCTGGTGTGCTGCAGTTCGTGGGGTCGCAAAGAGCGAGACACCACTGAATGACTGAACTGAACTGAACACAGCAGAATCGAGACTGGGTGGAAACTTGCCTCAAAATACACAAGAATGAAAGTGGGCACTCCCCGGGGCTCTGTCCCAGCTCCCCCTCAAGGCTGTGGGGTGGTAGAGAGGGTGGCCGCTCATCCCCCAAACCCGGCAGGGACTCGGCGGTGGAGCGCAGTGGAGGGGCGCCACACGGTGTGGACGGCGCAGGCTTGACCGCATCGGCCAGCGGCACCCCTGTCAGCCCACAGACCCCCAGGCTGGCCTGCTGGGGAACCAGAGACGGTCCCTCAGCCCTGGCCCCGCTGCTGCTGTAGAAACCTCAGCTGGGAAACCTATTTTCTTAGCGGGCGGAGGCACTCCTGGAGATGTTTTCCTCAGGCGTAAGGAAGCGGGTTCCAGTTTCCGGAACTTGTTTTGGGGCCAGGCCACGGCGCTTTGATCCGGAGCGCAGCCGGCCCGCCCCGTGGGCGCCGGCAGACCGCGATGTGGAACCGCGTGGGCTGCGGCCTCTCCGGGGCTCCCATTCGCTGAGGCCTCTCCCGGCCTGGCCCCGGGGTGTGCTGCGTCAGGACCCAGCCCCACGCGTCAGAGGTGAGCGAGCAGGGTGCGCTAAAGGCCACCAGAGGAACGGCCAGCGTGCCCTCCCGGGGCGAGCGGGCAGCCCCACGGGGCACGGCCCCCGGGTGCCGCTGTGTCCTCTGGCCACGTCCCCCCGGCCCCTCGGGGGACCACCGTGCCCTCGGGCGGCACCCAGGGGGTCTCCCCGTCCGGCCTGTGCTCGGGGGGGGGCCTGCCCTCCCGGCCCGCATCTGGGGCCCGGCCTCCCTGACTATCCGCCGTCTGCACTCTCGAGGCAGACGGCAGTCTGCGGCTGCTCGGGGCAGCTCGTCGTCAGGGGGAACATGGTACTGTTCGTAAGAAATGCATCCTTCAGAAGCTTCCATTGCCAGGGCCGACCACAGAAATTCAGAGGAAAGGGAGGAGGCTGAGGCCGTGACAATCTATGCCAGAAAACGAAGGTTTGGGGGAAAGTAGGAGGGTGGGGTGTTGAGCTTGGCAGCAGCTCACGTCTTTGCCAGAGAGGAGAGACGATTTGTGCAGTTTCACCACGCGCGCCAGCCGGAATCCGTCTCTTCAGATTCATAAATGACTTTCCTCTCATATTACAGACCCGTCCAGGAGCTGAGAGGGTCACTTATATTTGCAGTTGTGTGTTATTGAACTTTATGAGGAAAATTACCCGGTCTGGTGGACTCAGAGTCTCAGAGCCGCTCCCCTGGCGAGCGGGAGTCTGGGGTCCCCGGATCGCCCTCCAGGGTCCACACCAGCCCTCCCCAGGGCCCCAGTCCTCATCAGTGGGGCCAGGCTGACCCCCTGCAAGGCCTGCCTGCGGTCAGCAGCCCAGGCACTTCAGCAACTGCTTCTGTCCGGCTGAGCACAGGCTCAGTACAGACAGACAGACCTGATCTGCTGGTGCCCACGGGAACCAAGAGCCCCGGGTCGGACAGGTGTGCAGAGAGGCCCCGGCCAGCGAAGCTTGGGGGTGTCACAGGAGGTGAAATTGAGGGGACTGCTTAGGTGATGGCAGCAAACTTCACTCATCATGGCTCCAAGCAGAGAGCCTGCTTTGGGAGAGCTGGCGGAGGGGTGGGGTGGGGGGCAGGAAACTTTTGCAGGGCAAAAATAGACTGAGGAAGAGAAGCAGAAACCACGTCTGGGGCGCCCGCCAGCCCTGTTTGGGGTGAGGAGTCCAGTGGCTTGGCGCATGGGGTGTGTGCCAGCCACGGTGCTGGGCCTGGGGGCCACGGAGCCTCTGCAGGGACATGGACGCTCCTGAGGGTCCTAGGAGGAGCGACTCCATCTAGGGCCTGGGAGGTTATTTCAGGACAGGGAACTTGCTGTTTCACCCCCCAAAGTTCACAAACCTGCAGATCCGCTAGGGAAGGGAACAGGGGGTGCCAGGCTTCACAGGAGCCTTCCAGATGTTTCCGGGAGCTCGGCACTGAAGGCAGACAGCAGGTGGGCAGTCGAGGGTCCGGAGCGGACAGCAGCTGGTCCTAGTGAGCCCTACTGTCCTGGGACACTCAGAGCAGCCTGCCTGCACACCGCTGCCATCTCTGAGCCTGGGTGTCCTGCGTGGGGCCCAGACTCCACCCCCTCCAGCCGCCTGGGTCGCTCTCGGGCTCAGTGGGACTGCAGTGATGACAGTGATAATAAACTTGACAAGACACACGCAACCCAGTGTTCACTGCCGCTCTGTTCACAATGGCCAGGACGTGGAAGCAGCCTGTGTCCATCACCAGGGGAATGGGGACCCAAGATGCGCTAGGTACAGGCAGTGGGATGTTACTCAGCCATAAAAAAAAATGAAATTATGCTATTTGCATAGATGGACCTAGAGATTATCATACCAAGTGAAGGAAGTCAAGCAGAGAAGGACAAATATCATGTGATATCACTTACATGTAAAATCTTTTTTAAAAAGGGGGTACAAATGAATTTATTTACAAAAAGCAACAGACTCAGACAAGAGAACACAAGTGTATGGTTACCAGGGGGGAAATTGAGGGAGGAATAAATTTGGAGTTTGGGATTAACATATGTGTACTATTGTATAAAATAGATGAACGAGGACATACCACATAGCACAGGGAACTATATTCAACATCTTGTGACAACGTATAATGGAAAACAATGAAAAACAAATATAAATAAATGTACACACGTACATATATAAAGCTGAATCACTGCTGTACTTATGAAAGCAATACAGTATGGTAAATCAACTATATGCCAATATAAAATTATTGATTAATTAGTGACAATGGCAACTCTGGGGGTCCTGACGTGAGTCTCAGTGCAGGTGGGCCCAGCTTGCTGGTGGGCTTGTGATAGATTCTCATTTCTCTTTTCTACAAACACCTCAGACGCTGAGCACAAGCTCATTCAAATTTCCCAAAAGTTAGGCTCTGGGCTGTAAAAATCCTTCTTGAGAAAATAGAGTTGTCTCAAACTGCCATGTGAACTATTTTTTATTGGCAGTGTTTAAATCCACTTTTCTCCAACCCCCAAACTGGAAAAACAATTTTCGTTTGGAAACGCCTGGGCTGACATGGTTGTCGAGACTGATCTTTCCCGGGGTTTGTGGTTTCGCCCAGGGAAGTGCTTCCATGTGTGTGTGGAGCGCTGACTGGTTTTCCTCGTTTCCAGCCAAAATGTATGTGCTTCCTGCTCCGACTCAGAGTGTGAGGCGCTGGGAGGTGGACGGTCAACCCCAGAGGGCCTGGGGGGCTGTCAGCCCTGCGGCGGCTCCGTGGGAAAATGGGAGCTTCTGGGTCAGGTCAGGGAGCGTGGACCTGCTTCCTGGGGACGTGCCCGGTCCCTGGCCCCTCAGACGATGGGGAGCTCATGGGCCCTCTGCCCCAGGTGAACTGTCCTCCATGGAGCCGGCCAAGCAGGGGGCTGGAGGCTGTGACCGGAGCCACGGGGCCCAGCAGGGTGGCTCCTTCAGATGAAGTGGGAGCTGGAGATGCACACCCCGCACTCGGCTCCCACGCAGAGGGGACAGGGCCAGCCAGGATGCCAAACTCGGCCAGGACCACCGGCCCCTGACGGAGCCAGCCGGGGTGCCAGACTCGGCCGGGACCACCGGCCCCTGACGGAGCCAGCCGGGGTGCCAGACTCGGCCGGGACCACCGGCCCCTGACGGAGCCAGCCGGGGTGCCAGACTCGGCCGGGATCACCGGCCCCTGACGGAGCCAGCCGGCCGGGGTGCCAGACTCGGCCGGGACCACCGCCCCCTGCCCCCACGTGGCCAGCCGCCTCCCTCCTTGGTCTCCTCCACGTCTGCAAATCACCTATTCTCTGAGACGCATTCATGACCCTGAATCGAGACTCAGAGCATCTTGAGGTCACCGATGGGCACCGCAGAGCAGGGGCCATGCCCAGCTGAGGTCCCAGCGCAACCTCTGCTCCAGCTGGCCTGGGCACTGGGGCTCCCTCACCCCCACTGGGTGCTGTCGTAGTTCTGTGCTCGGGGTGATGTCTCTATTTAAAGTGGTCCAACCATTGCGCCGCAGGGCGGCCTGGGGGCCCACAGTCCAGGAGGCAGTGATGCGTCTCAGGAGCAAACACATGTCAGCTGAGCGTCCTGCGGGTGCCGGGCTGCTGGCCGAGAGGGCACGGCCCCTCAGCTGTCTGTGTTAATATGGCGTCCTTACACAGACGCACAAGATGAGGCTGTGTTCCTCTGCTGAGCAGTGACCCTAGGCCGACCCCAGGTCAGCTGGAGCAGGACCACCGACCTCTGTTTCATCAGCTCCCGGAGCCGTGTCCAGGTTTCTGCAGCACCTGGCCTGAAGGTAGGAGCAGGTCCATCTGCCTGGAGGGTCTGGGAACGCCTGGCCAGCCCCACGGCGGCGAGCCTGCCCTCAGCAGCTCTGAGGGTCCGTCCTGTGTCCTCACGGCCCCCAGCCCCGCAGGCTGTCCCCAGGGTGTGTCCAGGGCTGGTCACGCCACCCTGACAGTCATTCTCAGTTGCGTCTGCAGGGCCAAGGAGAACAAGGAAACCATGACTCGAGCCCTTCAGGCTCAAGGAATCGCACCCCTGGGAGCAGAGTCAGCCGTCCACCCACTGGGGTGCACGCCCAGCCCTGCTGACCTCCTGCTGGGTCAGAGTGCTTTGCAAGCTATCCCCTGAGCAGCCAGCCTTCCTGACAGCAGCGACCACCTCGGGGCCCGCCCCTTGTCCTTGTTTTGAAGGCTCCCACAGTGACTCAAACACCCTCTGTGTGGGCGAGGCAAGAAGCAGAAACAAAACAACAAAGCGCATCCAGGGGGGCCCTGCCAGCCCCCCGCCCACGGGCCCCGAGACCCTGCCCCTCACCCCACGATCCACCCTCTACCACCAGGAGAGTGAAGCTGAGTGTTTCCAGACAGAGGCCACTTGCCAAGTCAGGGCTGCGCTTGCTTGGCTGGACGAGAATCGGGGAGACAAGGAGCCGAGCCTGGGCAGCCCCTATACCAGGTCGGAGGCTCACCCGCTCCCCGGCCCCCACCCCGTCCTGCGCCGGGCACTCAGCCACGGGCAGAAAGCAGACTGCAGACTTCCAGACAAGTCTGATGATTCAGTGCAGGCGACTCTACCGTCCGTTCAGACCGTGACGCTAACCAGGGCCCCCAGACTGAGCCACGTTGTCACCCAGACAGCTAGTGTTAACACAAAGGATGCCATCGGGATGGTCCAGGCTTAACAGTCCAGCAATACAAGCAAAAAACTATCATTTGTGAACTTTTGACATTTTGAACCATGAAATTGCTCAATTAGATGATTTGGTGCAGTTACACGTTGCAAAAGTAGTATCTTCAAAATGGTATAAAGAAGGCAGAAAAGCAATCTCAAGTTTACTGTAACAATTAGATTCAAAAATTCTCAAACAACAAGCCATTTCTGAGTACCAACTCTATTTATGCAAAAAAAAGAACAGAGGCTGACCACCTACAAATCACCATCCAGGCTGTGAACACGCAGGGCACCCAGTGCCATAGAAGATGGGAAGGAAACAAACAGAACTGTCCGTATTTAAAAAAAAAAAAGAAAACAAAAAAGATTGGATATGTAGAAAATCTAAATTATTTTTAAAAAGTTCTTAGGATTAATAACTGCACTTATACAGATTGTTGGATACAAGGTCAAAATCAAAAATTCACTTGCATTTTTATGCATGAACAACACACAGCTGGAAAGTGAGTTAAAAACAAATGGTGTTTACAGCAGCATGAAACAACAGTTTGTTGTTTAGCTGCTAAGTCATGTCTGACTCTTTGTGACCCCATGGACTGTAGCCTGCCAGGCTCCTCTGTTGATGGGATTCTCCAGGCAGGAACACTGGAGTGGGTTCCCATTTCCTTCTCCAGGGAATCTTCCTAACCCAGAGACTGAACCCACATCTCCTACAGGGGTAGGTGGATTCTTTAGCAATGAGTCACCTGGGAACACAAAACAGTAACAAGAAGCAAACCTAAGAAAAATGTGTAAAACCTTTGGGAAAGACCATAAATCCTTGCCAAAACCCATTAAAGAAGCCGTTTAAAAATGTAGGAATATGTCATGTTTATGAATGGGAGGATAAAGTGTTTACAAAGTCAACTGAACTAGATTCAATGCGATACCAACCAAAACCCCTGCAGGGAGTCAACAGGCTGAAACCAAAACACGCTGGGAAAGGCCAGGACCCGGTGGACACAGAGGGTCCTGCAGAAGAGATGCAGTTGGACCACTTCTGTCGAGAAGATGCTCACACCCCTGCACCAGCTCGGACAGTGGGCGCTGGCGCAGGCTGCAGCAAAGAGACGCAGCACACACCCAGAAACACTCCCACGGGGGCAGCCCCCCAGTCAAAGCGGCCGCCGCTGTGGTGGGGAAGGAGGGTCCTCCCCATGGCACAAGGGCGTACCACCAGGACGGCGCAGCAGAGAGGGGCACTCGTGCCGCCCAGCTCCAGAGGCGCCCATCTGTGAGAGACCGTGCCTCTAGCTTAGGTCCCTGCTGCCCGAATGCACCCGGGCTTTCCCGGTGGCTCAGCTGGTAAAGAATCCGGCTGCCATGCGGGAGACCTGGGTTCGATCCCTGGGTTGGGAAGATCCCCTGGAGAAGGGAAAGGCTACCCGCTCTAGTATTCTGGCCTGGAGAATTTCATGGACTGTACAGTCCATAGGGTCACAGAGTCAGACACGACTGAGCGGCTTTGACTTCAGCGATGCGCTCGTACTGGGAACCCAGCGGGCGGACCCAGTCACCAGGACCCAGGCATGAACCAGGGAGACGCACATGCGGATGTGAGTGCGAAGGGAACTGATGGAGACGAGCCCGGGCCGGAAGAAGACGCTCTGGATCCGAAGGTCGGGGCAGGTCGAGCTGGGATGCATGCGACGCCGGGACCCAGCACGCAGGCCCGCCTTCAGGCGCAGGCAGAGGCCGCGGCCAGCGAGCGTCACAGAAGCGGGGCTGACTGACAGCCCCGAGTGCGGGGCGGGGGTGGGCGGGGCTTCCGGGTCACCGAGAAGGTCACGGAGCTGAGCGCAGGGCAAGCAGAGGCCCCGGAGGGTGTTCAGGGGAGACTGGAGATCCAACCAGGTCTCCGCGCAGCCTGGGGTCTGCTGCCCGGGAGCCGGGTGGGACGGCCGGCACCTCCCCGCCAAGATGCCCCTGTCGTCTGAGGCATCGACCGGTTTCCAAGTTCAGAGCCGACGCGCTGCCATCCTGGACGGAGCGGACAGGGCAAGAGGGGCGGGGCGGAGGCGGGGCCAGCAAGGAGGGGACGAGGGTCCCCGGGAGGCGGGGCCTGAAATTCATGGACTGACGCGGCGGCGTGTGGAATAAGGCCTGCCCCCCGCGCAGACCTGGACACAGGTCCGGTCCGGCGGTCAGTCCTCCCGCTGCAGGGAGTTCAGGATGCCGGGTGAGGACCCAGCAAACGCAGCCCAGCTCTGCCTGGAGCAGCCTCTCGGGGCTCTGTGTCCGGAGAGCGGGAATCCCTGCGGGAAGAAGCCTCGGGCTGGGGCAGCACGTGTACCAGAAGGCTGGGGAGGGGGTGGTCAGGAGGCTCCGTCTGCTGAGAGGAAAGCACCGGTCAAGGTCAGGCCCAGCAGGCACCGGCGGCTCTGGGACTATCTTCAGCGCCAACAGCTCCAACTCCAGCCAAACACCAGAGACGCCTCCCAGAGCCCCAGCGCACAGCCTCCTGACGAACCCGCACCACAATCCGGTGGGCCCGGCTGGGAGATCCCAGAAGCCTGCGTGGGACCAAAGCCATCGCTCCCGGTTTATGGACAATCCAGGTTGCTAATGGCTTCCTGCGCACCAGTGACCACAAGAATGCCAGGAAACCAGCTTCCCAAGAGGGCACTGCAGGCCGATCTGCAGGAAACACATTGAGTTTCCTAAGATCCACTGACCGCGGCCCTGAGATGAGAAACCCCAACAGAGGGGGAGGTGACTGACGGCTGCCAGCCGTCCGGAGAACAGACTCCTGATCACACTGTGTTTCCTGCCAAGGACCTCGGCTCCCTTGTAGTTAAAGGTGTGATTTGCCCGTGAGGGACTCAAACACGGCCGTGATGACAGCTGGCACCGCGGCTCTGAGTGTGGCCAGCATGCCCACTCCCTCCCCAAAGACCCCCTATTGCTGGAGAGCGGCTTGCTCCCCAGGAGGGTTTTTGCACGTGAGGGGCCGTGTCCTCAGCCCACGGGGGCGGCCCTGGCGGTGGGCACTGCCACCAGCCACCCGATCACAGCCGTTTCCCAGGCCGTGAACGGGGCCTGGTGAGGCGGGACAGAGCTCGTCTTTCTGGGGGAGCAGACAACAGGAGGCCACCGAGATCCATGTCTTCCGCTGAGAGTCAGGGCAGCTGTGAGAGGGCGCACAGACAGCCTCCTTGAGTGCGGTCGCTTTCCCACGGGCCTCCCAGGGAAGTTCCTGTCCCCTCCGTGGGCTGAGCTACATGTTCATCATTGGCATCGAGATTCTGACGGCTCTAGGCTGTAATGCTGGGACTCCACACTCACCTTCTGCGTTTCAGCCAGAGGGTGTCAGCTCAGCCTCTGAAACATCTCCTGGCGTCAACAAGACTCGGTGTCTGTCTCCAGGGATGGAAGCGAAGAGGAAATCCACACCCAGTGACGTCTCACTGTGCGGGGAAGGCGCTCTTTGTCCCATTCCACATGAAGAGAAAGGGAACCCGGAGAGGTCAGGCCAGGCCAGGCCGAAAGTGAGCCAGGTGGGATGGAGGTGTCAGGAAAAGAACTCAGAGCAGGCTGGCTTCCACCCAGCACACCGACTCTTGCAACAAACAAGGAGGAAATCAAAGAAACTCTCAGAGCCCAGAGATGAAAGTGTAATGCTTGAGATACCCTTGTGTTGTTTAGTCACTCAGTTGTGTCTGTCTCTTTGTGACCCTGTGGACTGTAGCCCTGCACGCTCCTCTGTCCATGGGGTTCTCCAGGCAAGAATATTGGAGTGGGTTGCCTTTTCCTTTTCCAGGGGATCTTCCTGACCCAGGGATTGAGCCCGTGTTTCCTGCACCGGCAGGCGGATTTTGTACCACTGAGCCACCAGGGATGTCCTTGAAATTCCCAAACCACAGGGAAAGCCTAGATCATCCCCAAGAGCCGGTCTCCTTCCTGTTCTCTGACCCCTCGAGGCTGCAGCAGTGCTGGCCGTGGGTGAGTCACAGGAGAGAAGGACCCAGAGGCCAAGAGCACCTGGGCTCCCTCGGGCCCTGCAGGGTCTCGCCTGGGGTAGGAAGGGGCTTACGGACGGTCCGCAGAGCTGGACCAGACCGAGACCCGGACGGTCACACTCCCCATGGTCCCCGCGTGCTGACCCGGTCCGGCTGCCTCCCCAGCTCCCACGGATCTGCGGGTCTGGAGCCGCATGTGCTCCAGAAGGCCAGCTGAGGGCCTGACTCCAGGGGATGTGCCTGGTCGTCCAATGCATAGGTCGGAGTTTAGAGCGGACTCGTTGTTTTATAAGATTTAGACAAGACATCAAGTTTATAGGGCTTTTCCTAGACCTGAAAACAGAAAGTTTAAGGAGAACAGATGGTGGGGCTGTTTCAACTCATTCTTAGGAAAATCGGGGAGGCCCCACAAGACCTCCCTGGGGTCTCTCTTCTCCAGGGCTCCGTCTCCATGGCCAAGAGGAAGCGGGAAGGAAGCGCGTTTCTCATCCTCCTCTCAAGGAGGGCTGCAGGCGTCAGGGGCGCAAGCCGCGAGGGCACTGTCCCATCCCATGGGCCAGGACGGCGGCCACGGTGACCACAGGGAGCGCCACGGCCGCGTGGCAGCTGGCAGTGGGGTCCCTGCTCCCCGCACCCAGGCCTGCGGCCTCTAACCCTGTCCAGCGACCTCGTCGACTTGCCTGTCTTCAGATATATTATTTGCAAAAACAAGATCGTCACTATCAGCCTCCAAGTGAAGCTCTTCACCTTGAAGAGCAGAATCAGCAGTGACTTTGTAAATTCAATTTTTATGTTATGCAGAGGTAGGTTGGGAAGATCCCCGGGAGGAGGGCCTAGCAACCCACTCCAGCGTTCTTGCCTAGAGAATCCCATGGGCAGAGGAGCGTGGCGGGCCCCAGTCCACGGAGTTGCAGAGTTGGACACGATTGAAGTGACCTAGCCTGCATGCAGGCATAGTTGATTTACATGCTGTGTGTAGCTAAGTGAGTCAATTGTACACAGTATTTAGGCCTCACACAGTTCCGGCAGCCTCGTCGTCTCGCCTGCGGGGCATCTGGGCCGTTTTCCGACACAGGCCATTGCCGCGGGTTGAGTAGAGCCCCCTGTGCTATCCTGCAGGTCCTTGTTAGTTTCCTGTTTCATATACAGTAGTGCGTGTAGGTTAATCCCCGACTCCTGGCTTACCCCTCCCCACAACCTTTCCCCTTTGGCAACCCTAAGTTTGCTTTCTGTGTCGTGGGTGAGTCTGTCTTCTCTTTTGTAAGTAAGTCCACTTGTGTTGTTTTTAGATCCCACATATAAATGCCATCATGTGGTATCTGTCTTTGTCTGACTTCCTTCTCTCAGGACGGCCGTCTCCAGGTCCCCCTTTGCTGCGGCCAGTGGCCTTGTCGCCTCCTTTCTTACGGCTGGGGAGCGGTCGCTAGCGTGTCTGTGCCAAGTAAGAACTTGTGGAGACAGAAGGAGGGGGGCCCTAAGGCGTCCGATCTGGCGGGGCGTAAGCGCTCAGGAGACACGTGGCGAGTCAGGGCCGCCGCGCAGCGCGCTTTCCCGCAGGGGCCGGTTGCCGGGGGCTCAGGCGGGGAGCAGCGTCACAGGAATGGCTCAGGTAATGAGTGCAGGCAAGGGCAGATGCAAACGCGGGGCATGGCGGGGGCGGGCCCGGGACTCAGTCCCATGGCCAGGAGGCTGGGGTGGAGGCTGCGTCCAGGTGTATCCCCCCACCCCGGCGAGAGCTGGGAGTCGGCTGTCGGCCTCCCACTTCCAGTTACTCTGGGTCAGATGGGGAGATTTCTTCATTAAAACTCTGTTGCCTTTCAATTCAAGCAGCCTCTGAAATATTTCAGCATCCTCTCCCTTTCCTGTTTGCAGGAAAACACAAGTCAGCGATGACTGCTATTTTAAGAGCTAACGGTGGGACGGGGGTAGGTCTCTAAGCCTGGCGACTCCAGGAGCATGGCTGTGCACTCTTGGCCAGAGGGAAGCCACACTCACGTGTGCGTTAGAGCCTGGGCCGTGCCAGGCGCTCAGCCTGAACCCCCATTGTCTGCACAGCAAGGACAGGTGCTGTGGAATTAGACTATATCTATAAACGGCCGGGCACAACGTCCCGGTAAGCTAATAGAAACGAAGCTACAACTGTTGCTGCTGCTGCTAAGTCACTTCCGTCGTGTCCGACTCTGTGCGACCCCATAGACAGCAGCCCACCAGGCTCCCCTATCCCTGGGATTCTCCAGGCAAGAACACTGGAGTGGGTTGCCATTTCCTTCTCCAATGCATGAAAGTGAAAAGGGAAAGTGAAGTCGCTCAGTCGTGTCAGACTCCTAGCGACCCCATGGACTGCAGCCTACCAGGCTCCTCCACCCATGGGATTTTCCAGGCAAGAGTACTGGAGTGGGGTGCCATTGCCTTCTCCAGCTACAACTGCAGTTGAGCACAAATCAGAAGTCACATCTCAAGCATCCAGCCTCCCCAAGTTACACAGCTGCGATGTCTGCGGAGCATGCAGGGAACTCGGAGCTTCTGGAGGCATCTGGGGTGAAGCATGACAGGAAGTCGAGTGTTCGCATACGTGCTCATATTCCCCAAGTCTGCTGAGATGAAGAGCTCTGGCCTCAGTGTCGCAAGAAGTGGCTTTGAGTCTCGGGTCCCCGGTTCCCAACATCTGTGAGTGTCAGGGGTCTTGGGTGCAGGGGGTGACCCAGCCTGGCGGAGACGCTCCGTGGACAAGAGGCCAGGGTGGTACCACGTCCCAGACCCTGTGATTCCACGGGCACTGAAGCACGTTTACAAGAAATGATGACCCTGGCTATTCTCTGCGTTAATTTCTGGTGCTGTAATTTCTAAAGAACGCAAGCAGCAATGTTTTCCAGGAACTTCCCGTGAGAACAGCTGCAAACCAAGTCACCCAGCAGCGGCTCCGTCGCGGCCCCGCTTTGTTTTGCTTGAAGAGGACAAAACAACAGGAGAGTGGCTCTGTGCTGGGAAGGGTGAGGGTGATGGGAAAGCGAGCGAGCTGGTGTCTCAGCTCGGAAACGGGGCTTCAGTCCGAGCCCGTGCCAGAGCGATTCGGCCTGGGTAAAACACACAGCTCAGAAACGGGGCTTCAATTCGAGCCCGTGCCAGAGACTGGCTTGGGTAAAACACACAGCTCCGAAACCTGGGGCTTTCAATACAATCCCGTGACAGAGAGATTCGGCTTCGGTAAACCACATCCAGCAGGACCTTTTCTATGATGCCTGAGATGACGCTGGGAGTGGGAAAAGGGAGGTTACAATGGAGATCAGACCACCCCACACCCTCTCCCTCCCCAAACCCGCTTCCACCCTCGGACCCGTCTGTGCCAGCAGCAAAGGACGGCCTCCTCCCCTCCCCGGTCCCTGCCCACCCCCAGGGACACCGCAGGCCCACAGAGCAGCTGTTTCTGGCACACAGGCTTCCTGGCAGCAGCGACTGGGCCAGCACTGGGCTGATGGTCAGAGTTACAAAGGGGAAAACCCCGAGTCCAAGGCCGCTCTGTTAAGTTACAACACCAGGCAGAGCTGTTTGGGGAACGAGCCTGAGACCGGCGGGCTTCCTGCCTCTGAACAAAGAACTTCAGACGCTGAAGGAGAAAATAAGACTGAGTCACTTTTAGCAAATTTCACAGACATTAAAATAGGCACCTCTGGAGTTTCTGGAACCTTCCAAATTAAAACATGTGACCTCACTGACAATGCTCAAGGTTTGGGTTTGAGAGTCTCTATTACCATAAACATAAAAGGAGGAGGATACACAAGATTTCAAGCAGAAGGCATAACCCTCCACACCTGCAGAAGCAGGAGCGTTCTGCCCAGGGCCTGCGGCACAGGAGCTGCATTCAAGAAGCAGGATGGTTCCCAAAGGGGCGCCCCCAAGGGAGGGAACGCTTTCTGAGAGGAGCCGATGGGGCAGGGTAGACGTGGACTAGGACAGACACGAGACAGGACAGACAGACACGGGACAGGACAGACACGGGACAGGACAGACAGACAGACAGACACGGGACAGACAGACATGGGACAGGACAGACAGACACGGGACAGAGAGACAGACATGGGACAGGACAGACAGACATGGGACAGAGAGACAGACACGGGACAGGACAGGCAGACACGGGACAGACAGACATGGGACAGACAGACAGACAGAAATGGGGCAGGACAGACAGACACGGGACGGACAGACAAGAGACAGGACAGACATGGGACAGACATGGGACAGACAGACACGGGACAGGACAGACAGACACGGGACAGACATGGGACAGGACAGACACGGGACAGGACAGACAGACACGGGATGGACAGACAGGGGACAGGACAGACACGGGACAGACAGACAGATAGACACGGGACAGACAGACATGGGACAGACAGACATGGGACAGGACAGACAGACACGGGACAGACAGACACGGGACAGACAGAAATGGGACAGGACAGACAGACATGGGACAGACAGACACAGGACAGGACAGACATGGGACAGACAGGGGACAGGACAGACAGACACGGGACAGACAGAAATGGGACAGGACAGACAGACACGGGACGGACAGATAGGGGACAGGACACGGGACAGACAGACACGGGACAGACAGACATGGGACGGGACAGGACAGACAGACACGGGACAGGACAGACAAAACACGGGACAGACAGAAATGGGACAGGACAGACAGACACGGGACAGGACAGACAAAACACGGGACAGACAGAAATGGGACAGGACAGACAGACAGGGGACAGGACAGACACGGGACAGACAGACAGACAGACAGACACGGCACAGACACGGGATAGACGGACACGGGACGGGATGGACAGACACGGGACAGACAGACACGGAACAGGACAGACAGACACGGGACAGGACAGACAGACACGGGACGGGACGGACACGGGACAGGATGGACATGGGGAGGACACGCTCAGGACAGCCTGCAGGGAGCCAGGTGGGCTCAGATCTCTCTACCCCCCGGGCGGCCTCCCCGTGGGGGGACCTGGTGCCCGCACCCCCGCCTCCTGCCCACTCTCTCCTCTGCACTTACAGGTCGACCGGTGCCACTGTTGAAGCCAAGGCTCCCACCGTCCACAGTGGGGATCCCAGGGCGTTCAAGGCTCTGGCACGTTTGGGGAGAGACCACCCCAACCCCCGCCCTGCACCCTCATTTCCTGTCTTGAAGGTCCTGGGGTGCTATGGCTACAGCTGCGGGAGGTGATGAGGGCGTAAAACCAGAGAAACCTTCCTGAAACTGTCAGAGAAACCTTTTTTCCCCCCTAAATACATTTAAAATGCGTTGTGGTAATTCACTAGGCACACGAAAGAATCTTCTGGCAGATGGAACACAACGGTTTATGTCATTGCATGTGTGCTTAGCCAGTCATGTCCGACTCTCTGCGACCCAGTGGACTGTAGCCCGCCAGCCTCCTCTGTCCATGGGTTTCTCCAGGCAAGAACATTGGAGTGGGTTGCCATGCCCGCCTCCAGGGGATCTTCCCGACTCAGAGATCAAACCTGTGTCTCCTGCACTGGCCGGCGGATTCTTTACAACTGAGACACCTGGGAAGCCCCATTTATGGCCGTGAGCACACATTTTTCCCCACAGGAAATAGCTGCAAATATTTTAAGAAGGCACTAGGTATGTTTCCATACATTCCCCTTTTTCTTTAAATGAAGACCTTATATTTTAAAGGAGACGTTAGGCTTATGAGAAAATTGAAAGTACAGAGACATCCCTGCTCCCAGTTGTTGAAATTGCAATGTCTTTCTAATGACTTCAGATTTTTATTATAAAATAAAATATGCAAAAAAACCCTAAAAATGAATTGACAGCTTAATAAATTATTATAAAGAAACTCATGAAAACCACCAAGATCAGGAAGTTAGATGTTGTCATAATGATCTCAAAGATGAAGGAAAAGGGCTTTCGTGGTGGCTCAGATTGTACAGAATCCGCCTTCAATGCAGGAGATCCAGGTTTCATTCCTGGGTGGGGAAGATCTCCTGGAGAAGGGAATGGCAACTCACTCCAGTCTTCTGGCCTGGAGAATCCCATGGACAGAGGAGCCTGGCGGGCTACAATCCACAGGGTCGCACAGAGTCGGACACAGTCGACTGAGTGAATAGCACTTTCACTGTTTCACTTTTCATGATCATCTCAAAAGCCCTTCATGTGCCTCTTTCCGATTTCTGCCTATAATCTAATCTCCCTGTTGGTTTTTTTATATTAATCTCTCTCCTTATTTTCTAAAGCAAGATACAAAAAATAAAAATAAAGTAGGACACAAATGACTTTTGCCAATTTTACAGCATCCACCTTCTTTCCGTTAAAATGGCACATGGCGCTCGGCTCTGCGTCAACCACTGACCAGGCAGGGGCCTGATCTGTCTCCTGGTGACTGCCGGGTGGCGAGCAGCTGAGCTCAGGTGGGCCAGTGAGCTGACCCCCTATTCCCCGGGCACCAGCGTCGGGCTGAGGCAGCTTCCAGGCGAGCGGCGTGGACTGTGAAACCCAGATTCCCCACGCCCCAGGGGTGGGAGCCATGCCCCACCACTGGGCTTGCTCAGAACCGGGCCGAAGGTGGCTCTTCCCTCACCCCTCAGCTCAGCCTGCTGTCCTTCCAGGGCCAGGGGCCTCAGCCCTGGCCGCATTGGGGCGGCGGGCACGCGGCTGGCACGGGGCTGGTCTTGGGGAAGCGAGGGGACGTCCGCCCAGCCAGGCCCACAGTCCGGCCCCCGCGTCCCCCTCGGCCAGCGTTTGTCGACCTTTCACCCACACGTCCTTCTGCAGCCGCCCCACCCGAGTCTCTCGGGGCTCCAGCTCCCGGCGATCCTGAAACACCCAAGCGCACGTGCAGGGAAGTGTATTCACCTCACACAGAAACGTCACGTGACATCTGTCACTGGAAGAAAGAGCTGAGCCCTTCTCCCCATCCCCCTCTATGACCCACGAGACCCCCAGGAGACCATCAGTGACGCAGGCTCAGCACAACTATGAAAATTCAAGGGGTCTTCTTACAAGCTCTGAAAGATTTGGCAACTTTAAAAATGTCAATACTTAATCTTCCCCTGATCTATCTTTTCTCATATTTCCATGAATGGTCATGATGTTCCTGCAAAGACCCCTCATATGACTTCCAGGTCCCTTCAGGACCCCATCCTGTATCCCGCCTGGGCCCAGGGCACCACGGGCTGGACAGCTGTCCACAACCACACATTTCCAGCCACAGAGCCAGAAACATCGGGGGGGTGGGGCAGGGGCTGCAGCTTTCTCCTGGGAGCTCGCCCCGACCCGCCCGAGACTCTCAGCAAGGAGGCCAGCTCGGTCCCCAGGACAGCACCCAGCCGAGGGAGGAGAGATGAGTCCTCCTCACGTATCCCCGAGTTCCCCTCCCCCTTTCCCGTTTCTCTATGAAGGGCCCAGCCCCTTGGGTACCTGCCTCCTCATCGGCTCACGAAAGGAAGACCCATGCTCTGTTTGGAAACGTGGCCCGTTTATTGGAACTGAAAGGCATTGTTACATAGTGCAAACGTCTCTTTGGTGACGGGCTGATTACAATGAACAGAAGAAAGGCACTTGCTGCTGGCAAACATCTGGTTAGAAGGGCCAGTGAGTATGTACACACTGCGTCCTCCTCGGGGGCCGCTGGAGGGCGCGGACGGTCCACCCCCAGCCACAGAGCTTCCCGGTGACTCAGACGGCCACCCGGCGCGTTAGACAGAGCCATCCCAGTCCCCGCGTCCTCTGCACCAGGCCACCGCTCAACCTCGGGCGCCTTCAGACTCCACACGCTCCAGAATGTGGGATCTCATACCTGAGCAACTTATGTAACCATCCACCTCAGACAAAGTGAACCGTTTCCTGTCTGCAGAGATGGGTGCCAAGGCCTGATTATCTACCCCGTCTGCCCTGTATGTGAAGAGAAGCCCTGTGCCCGGGAACACTGGAGCTTGTACTGATCCGATCACCAGTGATGTGCGCTCACAAGTCCAGCCGCCCGTGTGGAAAGCCGCCGCCCGCCCCCTGGCTGGAATGCAGCCCCGCAGGCACTGGGGTCTCCTGCTGCGGGGAGGAGGAGCGCTGGGCCGGAACCCAGCTTTCAAAGTGCCCGGCACCTGCTGGATGCCGCCTGGAGACCTGCCTCCTCTTCCCCGCCCATGAGAGGCTCCACACGGTACCACCAACTCCGGACTCGCCCACATGGACAGAGGCGGCCGGGGTCCCAGAGGGTCTCCCGTAGGAAGCGCGGGCAGGCACCATGTCTGCGCCCAGCACAGGGCCCGGCTCTCGCTGGACACTCAGGTCCGAGAACAGCGCAGGAGATCCAGGGACCTGTTTTCCGGAACACAGACCATTTGCATTTGGAACCAAACAGGAGGTTCCGGTCGAGTAAAAAGACAGAGGCCATGAGGTATGGAAGTTGTTTCTCACTGAGCCCTACGGGAACTTGAGCGGCGTGGACGTGCTGTTTCTGCCGTATTCAAAGCTAAAACATGCGTGAAATTTTATCAAACATCACACGCGGCAGAGATACGAATGAGGTATACGGACCGGCTGCTTTTCTTGAACGGACTCTCACAACCTGAAGTCAGAAAGTCCCCGACACGCGCGTTCCTCCCGTTGGAACAGGGATCGAGAGCGTGGCGGCTTGTCCGTGGACTCCGGCGGGTGAAGCCGGGCGGCAGAGCAGGGCGAGTGTGGCCGTGGGCGATGCTGGCGCGGATGGGGTGCCGTCCTGCCTGGTCCATACCCAGCAGCGTGTGCGTCGGTCACGGGGGAGCGCAGCGGCTTCAAACCTTCCGGGCCCCGTGGAATCGGGGGTCACAGGCGGCGGGGCCCGGCGGGGCCTGCGGAGCGGCAGGGGCCGAGGGAGGGGGCGCGGGGGCCCGTGCTGGCCACCGGCACTGCCGCCCCACGTCCGTGCAGACTGTTCTGTTTGCCAGGGACGGATTCTCTTTCAAATCCTGCGTCCCTCCGCTGCCGGCTCCGCTCTGCAGGCTCCTGGCGCCGGAACCCAGCGGGACTAACTTTCAGTTGAGAAGAAACGGTGATACTAGGTGAAATCAATTAGGAGCCTAAATGATTGAACTGTGCAATTTAATAGTAGCACCAATTTTTCATTAAAAAAATTAAATAGAAACCTGAGAAACCTTAAGATCGAGTCAGGACACGTATCTGCCCCACGGTCTGCCGGTGAACGCTCAGGCCGGTGAATGTTCAGGCTGGGGGTCCCCGGGCGAGCTCGCACGGCTCCGAGCCGTGGCCCCCGCATCCCAGCCTCACCGCCCCGGCCCCTGCACGGCCTAGCTCCCGGGGCCAGGAGAAGCTCCGGGCTCGCGGACGCTCAGGGCTGCTTCCCCGTGGAGTCTCCGGAGCACACGGGGCAGCAGGCTCCGCTGACCCTGGCGGGCGCTGGGCAATCAGCTGGCTGGCAAGTCTCCACGAAGCAGGTGACCTGCCCATCCTGGAGGGGAGAGCACAGAGCCGTCAACCCTGGGAGCTGCCCTGGCTATGCCCGGCCTGCTGGGCTGGCCTCCTGGGGGGGTTCTGGGGTTAAAGGTCGACTGACTCTCCTCCATAGCGGACACCCCGCTCCTTCTGGAGGCTCCCCTGCCATCCCCAGGCCCCGGGCTGTCAGCCCCCTGCATAGCCTCGCCCTGGGGGCCCCGGGGATCACACCCCTGCATGTTGACCAGGTTGCCTACGGAGGAGCTGGATGGCAGGGCTGTGTCCAAACCAGGGACGCCAGACCACTGCTCTGCCCGCCCAGGGGGACAGACCCGTCCCCAGCTGGCTCCCAACTCCACCCCGAAGCTCCTCTAGGGCAGGGCCACCCCAGGCCTGCCCCCGAAGCCCCCACTGCCCGCTCCATCCGTTCGCTCGGAGACAGGGAGCCGCCCCTCCTCACTCGTGTGGACAGTCCTGTGCTGAGCAGGGGGAGCAGGGTCCCCATCAACCTTTACGTACGGTTCTGGGGGGAGAGCCCTGGCTCCCGAGGGAAGAGGGAGGGGACCCTACAGCTGAGAGCTCCAAACCCCGGGGCTTGCCCAGGCGCACACTCACGCGGCATTCACAGGTGGTGCAGGGATCCCGAGTCCACTCAGCCCCGTCCACGTACGAGCTGCCGTCTGCATCCACACAGTCTGTGCCGAGCCGAGACTCGAGTTTCTTTATCTGCAGCAAAGCAGACGCCCGGGCGCTCGGACGCAGCTCAGCGCCCGCTCCCGCTCCGCCACTTGAGATGACATCTCAGGACGGACAAGAGAGACCCCATACCCGAGAGAGACGACGGGGCCGAGATAGACCCCAAAGTCCCTTCCTGGAGCTTCAAGCGTGTCCCAAACCTGCATGACCACCGCCTGATGTCCCCACCACCCCCGTGTCTGAGGCCAGAAGTGCCTGGGCCGGAAATGTGGTCCAGCGGTGCCTAAAGAGGAGGAGAGGACCCGCAGGCAGGAGCAAAGAGGAGGCGGGTACAGGTCTGGGCAACAGAAACATTCTCAGCGGCTTCTCAAAGCAGTGCTGGGCTGAGACCGCTCTGGAGCCCGACGGCACATCGGCCCTGCTGGGGGCAGCGCTGAGGGGCTGACGGAGGCTGGGGGCCCTCGGGCCCTGGTCGTGACTGCTGAACAGCCCCACCTGTCTCCCTCGGGGGCACCTGAAAGAGCCCCACCCACCCGACCACTGAGACCGAGGCCCAGGACAGGCGCTGGGGTTGGGGCGGCTCTTACCGCCCCTCCCGCCTCCTTCCTGTCCTCGGGCAGCCCGGCCCGTCCGAGCAGAGTGGTCTGACCCCCGCCCTGTCTCAGCCTGACACCTCACTTCCCACTCCCGCCACGTGAATGCACACGGAGACCCCCACATGTGCCCTGGCATGGGGTGGCATCGCCGTCTGCAGACCCCGGGGACGGGCCCAGGACCCTCCTGTAGATGTGCAGCTGCTCCCCACCCCACCATCCAAGGGGACCTGACCTCCGTCAAACCCCACGCCTCTGGGAGCAGGGGTCTAACTGGCATCCCTGGAGGGGCAGCTCTGGGCAGGACTCAAGGCCTGAATTCTGCACGGCCCTGACGGTGAGCCGCTAGCGGAGTGTGGGCTCTGTGGCCGCTCTAGGCAGCGTCCTAGGGGACCCTGCGCCCCTTCTCATGCCGAAGACCCCCAGTCCTGGAAGCCCAAGAGCGGCTCCGTGGGGCCTGGCCAGAGCCAAGCCGAAAGCAGAGAGAGAAACGTGGCCTCGCTGAGGCTCCAGGGCTGAGGACGAAGGGCTGCCCCAACATCACTCTCCTCACAGCCATGGAGGGAGACACGCAGGCTGGACTGGAGGGTGGGGGGCCGGGGCCGGGGTGGGGGAGGTCAGGGAGCCGCCCACCTGCTTCCTGAGGTCCGTGATGGTCTTCTGCATCTCCAGGACAAACTCCCGGAAGTCGCTGGTCCCCGGCCCCTGTGGCTGCTCCAAGGAGGCATCCGTGGCGTTACTGGGAGGTGCCCGGGGCTTCCCGGCTCTGCTCGGAGAAGCAAGGGGCGCTCAGGGATGAAGCCGCCAGTGTGGGCTCCCGGGCTGCAGGGAGGGGTGCGTGGGCGGGCAGACGCACAGGGTGCCCCGCACGCCCAAGGGCCAGCTGGGGGCTCAAACGTACCTTGGCACCTTCCCGGGCCCTGTCTCCCTGGCTGGCTCATCCTCCTGGTAGCTGAACTCAAGAGACCGCCTGCCTCGGAAGTGGTAGGAGAAGGCGTTGAACTGGCCCCGGGTTCTGCAGTCTGTGAGCAAAACGTACACACGTCAGGGTCGGCGACTCTCACGAAGGACATCAAGCACGTCTGGGCAAGAACCATCCCTCCCGAAGGACACTAGAGGCGCTCACATTGCAGGGGGTGGAGGCGTCTCGCACTCACCTCCCCACTACCCTGGGTGAGGGGCCTGGAGTCCGTGACCCCCCCTTGCTCCCCCAGCACAGCTCAGCCCCCCAGTGGAGCACACACATGCCGTCCTGCCCCACCCAGGAGACCTTGGTACTATTTCAGTAATTTCTACAATTATTTCAAAATGGAACACGGGTGTGTATTCATCTCTATGACTCATCAGCCCACAGAGAAGCTGAAATTCATCACTTTGATCGAAAGAAAAAGATGTTCCCAGGTGGAGCTTCTTGGGTTTCCCACATGTGCTAGTTCCATATTTGGACTAAACAAAAACATGACTGAGAGACGCAGCTCAAAGCTGTGTCGAGCGGCTCTCTCAACACTCAGGGAAGTGAAACCTCAACAGCAATCTACATCTGGTCTTGTCAAACTGAACTCTTTTTCCTGCCACTTTTTAGGTATGACTTTTGGACTAAAAGAAAAACAGATAAAGCTGGTAAAGCAGTTCTTCAAGTTGTGTCACCTCAGGGCTATGCTAAATAGCTAAGAGGAGAAGAATCCAGATAAAAGGAGGGCAGAGCTATGTCAAGCACCTCCATCTCTGCCTGTCCAGCTGAAGAGGCTTGGGGACAGACAGAGGACAAGTCTGGATCAGGGTTCAGGCTCTCAGAGGACTTGGGTTTGGGGGCAAAAACACAGCAAAGCTGAATTCATTCCTTCCTCGACAGCCTCGGGGAGTCTGCTAAAGCTTCATCAGGAAATGGAGTTTCTGTATCTAAAAAGAACTGGCTTTTCCCTATGATTTTCAAATAGAACTGCTTTCTGCAAACACAAAAATGAAATTCTTTGCCATATATGTGGAAAACTGTTGCAACCTTAATAAACCAGTCAAAGTAGTTTTTTTTAAGAAGGAAAAACAAGTTCCCAAGTTCCCAAGAGCTATAAAAATAAGAATTAAATGCTTTGCAAACTTGGGCATATACAGAGCAAAACTTCAAATTTTAAGTGAATTCTACAACATTGTAAATCACATTCATCACATACATATATATTTAGCATATTATACATTATGCATTATATGTACATCGTATATGGGCAGAGAGGAGAAGCCACAAAGACTCCCATCACGCCCACCCACAGAATCTGTATCAACCCCGATTTCAACACTTACTAATGAAAAGAACAGTGAATTAAGACCAATTACTAATGAGAGCGACCTAGCCAGGACTTCTTCAGGAAGACACGGAAGAGCAAACTGGATTCCGCAGCTGGGGTCCACCAGCATGGCGGGCCAAGGGCTGGGGCTCGGGGTCACCTCGTCCACGGCTGCGTGACCCATGGGGTCACCCAGGCTTGCGGCCCCGTGATCTCACCACAGGAATGCGCCCTCAGAGTTTCCCCGCTGCAACGTGTCTTGGGCCTCTGATCACAGTTTGAATAAAGCCAAAACTACGTTCAAACGAGAATGTGTAGTCAAGGTTAGCCACGACCCAGAATGCAGAGCAGGAGCCTTGCAGGGGGACAGTGGCCCCCGAGCAACCAGACGGCACATCCAGAAACAGGCTTCTCGGGCTCCCAGAGGCCTGCGGGTACCTGCCATGGCCCCTCGCTTCCTCAGAAGTGTTTACAGCACATCTCTCTGCACACGTAAGTTATTCTAGGCATTCAGGACACACAGCACCCATTTAAAAAAATCAACGTATGTCTGACACGCTTTTCACATGTTTCTTGTTCATCTTTTATCTGCAGGCTCAGATATCTTGCTGTTTAGTCGCTAAGTTGTGTCCAACTGTGTTGCGACCCCATGGACCACGGGCACCAGACCAGGCTCCTCTGTCCACGGGATTCCCCAGGCAGGAACACTGGAGCGGGCAGCCTATCCCGTCTCCAGGGATCTTCCCAACCCAGGGATCCAACCAGAGTCTCCTGCACTGCAGGCGGACTCTCTACCACGAAGCCACCACGGAAGCTGCAGGTACAGATAACAGGCAGGCTGTCAAATGCAGACACATGGGCGGTTTCCAGGGAAACAGGGCACTTACTGCATCAACGTTCTGCTTTCTGTCTCTTTCACTGAGCACCTTGGCCCTCATACTAACTCCTGTCTCGTGGCTTCACAGACTCGTTGCTGTCACTCACCGCTATCAGGGTCCACAGCACTGCCCAGTGGATGCTCAGGGCTGACCGCCTTCCCCCGCCGGGGCCCCCCGTCTCCGCCTGCTTCCCCCGCTGTGCTGACCCCAGCCCGCGCTCTGCCCAGCCGTCAGGGGCGGACGGGCACCTGAGCCCACCTTCACAGCAGTCCTGCCACACTCGGAGGTCCACCCGGGGGATCTCGTCGCAGCTGCTGTAGCCGTGGGGGAACTCGGCCACGCGGAACACGTCCCTCTGCACACGCGTGATGTTGTCGGCGTTGTCGCACACGATGCGGGCCAGCGAGCCCTGCTTGATCTGGGTGAGCTGGGCGGGAGTGAAGACCCCCGGGTTCTCGTACCACAGCCTGCGTCCCCGGGGTGAGAGCGAGGTCAGAGAGAGCCGGCGAGGCCGCAGCCCCAGGGGCCGGTTAAGACCGTCCTCACGTTCAGCTCCGCTCACGACACAGACGTGAGCGTCACCTGCTTTGGTGACAGTGCTCTGAGCGACCCGAAACGCAGAGACGAGAAGTCCACACCAAGAGCAGCAGCGGTCACTGCCGTGCCAGCACGGCCACTGTCCGGGAACACACCTGCACGGGCACCCGCTGAGCTCCCGGGGCCTTACCTGTCCCCGTCCCGGAGGCGCTTGAACTGCGTGCTCAGCAGACACATCAGGGTGGGTCCCAGGCGGCTGCCAGGCACCAGGTCCTCCACCATGAGGGCCGGGAACAGGTCGATGTTGAGCGGGGAGCCGTACAGCCTGCGAGACGGAGCGGAGCCTCAGACTCAGCGCCAGGGCCCGGGGAGCGCCAGGCGCGTGGTTGTGTCAGACCCTCTGCGACCCCGTGGACTGCAGCCCACCAGGCTCCTCTGCCCATGAGATTCTCCAGGTAAGGATACTGGAGTGGGTTGCCGTTCCCTTCTCTAGCGAGTCGCTTTAGTCGTGTCTGACCTTCTGCGACCCCGTGGACTGCGGCCCACCAGGCTCCTCTGTCTGTGGGGTTCTCCAGGCAAGGACCCTGCAGTGGGTTGCCACGCCCTCCTCCAGGGGATCTTCCCGACCCAGAGACCAACTTCTGCACCTTCTGACTGACTCCTCTCGTCTCCTGCATCTCCTGCACTGCAGGCAAATTCTTTACTGCTGAGCCACCCGAAAGCCCAGACCGTGCTCCTACCCTCCCCCAAACCTGTATGCTAGAGCCCTAAGTGATGGTGTTTGGAGTTGGGGTCTATGGGAGGTCCCTAGTGCAGGAGGGCATAGCCCCCACGATGGGTCCAGTCCCCTTATGAGAAGACATGAGAGACAGACAGACAGGGAGAGCACCAAGGGAGACAGCAGGACAGAGAGGCTTGCCCTCCTTCCCGAGAGGACTTGGTAAGAAGGTGGTGCTGGTGGTTCAGTCGCTCAGTCGTGTCTGACTCTTGAGACCCATGGACTGTAGCCCGCCAGGCTCCTGTGTCCACGGGATTCTCCAGGTAGGAACACTGGAGCGGGTTGCCATGCCCTCCTCCAGGGCATCTTCCCAACCCAGGATCGAGCCTGGGACTGACTCCCACATGGCAGAGAGATCTGTTACCGTCTAAGCCACCAGGGAAGCCCAAAACGCGTGTTTGTCAGAAGTGGGATTCGAACACACACTTCCAGGGAAGGCTGTGACCAAACCAGCACCCTGGACTGCTCGGCCATCCTGACGTGGTGGAGAGCACGGCAAGAATGGAAAAGGCCTCATGCTGTTCTCCATCACGATTTGACGTGATTCAGACCTTCATTTAACAATGACAATCCAGCTCTTTCTTTAAAGCATCTGTCAGTCGTATATTAAACATTCCTGCTTCCTGTTTATACACACATGATAAAATACACACACGAGATACTTATCACACAAAGTTTAGAGAAGCCCAGAAAACACAGGGAAGGAAATGGAAACCAAACCTTCCTGACCACTCAGAGACAACCTGACATCTTAGCATAAACCTTCCAAAGTTCCCATCGTAGATGCATGTGAAGACGAAGCTATGAACAGCTGAAGACACACACTCCAAAGATGCTGGCATTCTACCCAACACTGAAAATGTATTTCCTGTGAGGAAACCACTTACGAATGGACACTGTACAAAAGACGAAGTCAGCAAGGTTTAAACAGTCAAGAACAAGCTCTCTCGCCAACCTCTTCCGAGTCCTATGCGTCCTATAACTGAGACGCCTCTTTCACCTCCTCGGACCCGGGATGCTGACCTTGGGCAAGGGCGGGCAGGGCCATCTGCAGAGCTGCTCGTCTCAGGAGTGGGGTCAGCGTGAGGCCGCCCTCACCGCCCCCAAGTTCAAGGACCTTCACACTGAACTTCGGTTCAGATAGAAATCGTCAGACAGAGCCAGGCAAGTTTGTTCTCTGCCTGAGGCGGCTTTTCCCAGAGGAGACACCCTGTTCCTAGGTGGAGTTCCCCTATCTGTCCCCACCTGAACGATCGGCCTACACGGGAGGCCCCCACGCTGGGGGCGCAGACCCGGAGACATGGCACCTGCCCGATCACAGCCCGCAGCCCAGGTCGCTCTCCACTCACTCCAGGCTGCCGGAGGTAGATCTGATCAGAAGCCACTAACACAGCTGGGAGCACTCGCTCCTGAAGCTCCATCTAAAGGCCTCCCTTCCCCAACGGGCTCGTGGGCTGAGGCTGGGACCCACTGTCCTGCGTCGTCTCTCCTCTGGGACACCCCTCTCACTCCCACTGAGTCGGGCCTGACGCGGGGGAGGGGAGACGCGGGACCCCCGGGTGGGCGGGTCACGCACTTGGCCCGGGTCCCCTGACCGCCAGCAGGGCCGGGCTGGAGAGCAGGTCCTTCGCGTGGCGGTGATGTAAGCTAGGCAAGGGACAGACACCGGGAAAGCGACCTTGTCCGTCTGGACGAGAACAACAGAGGATGCTCAAGCGTGAAAGGCACAGACCATCCACACCCCCGAGCGGAGCAGCCCTGTGACGCAAGGTCTTGGACAGGAGTGTGTTTGTCTACAAACCCGGCCACCTGACACTGTGATTTAAACCAAGGCTGGAAGGTGTTGAGCTTAGCAGATGACGATGCCCAGTTACTTACAACCTGCAGCGAATCCTGAGTAAGGCGCCACTTTGCCCCGAAGGCACCAGCCCAGCCCCAGAGGAGCACGGCTGAGCCTCAGGGTTAAGCGTGTAACTTAGGAGCCAGCGGCCCACCTTCTACAGAACAGGAGAGTCCGGAGCCCACCCAGAGTGAGCCTTTTCAACAAAGTATCTTTTTTCTTTCTAAAACAACTCTTTCAAACCTAAGAGAACCTACTGCACAATGCACAGTGACCAGCGGACCAGTGGTTACGGAGGGGTCCCTGTGGGTGGTCACCTCCACTAGAGACCAGCTCAGAAACGCCGGAATAAACGACATGAAACAGGACTGGAGGAGCCAGGTGGACACCAGCAGAGAGGGTGGTGGTTCTGCAGAGCTCGGTCACTGCACCGTCTGGACGCACAGGGCCTGGGGAGCAGGGCGGCGCGGCGGGAAGCCCCTCTCTGCAGGCCTGATGAGGCCAAGCTCAGCCGCTGCTTTGCCCCGGGGAGGACGGGCTGCCCAGGGCTTCCCGGGGACCCTGCCCCATGCAGCACATCTCCTCACACTTCTGTCCCCCCAGCCCGGTGACGTCTCTCCTGGGAAGGGCTGAAGCTGCCCCCTGGGGGGGGGGGAGGGGCAGGGACCCAGGGGACATGGACAAGCCTCAGGGCTGAGGACTCATCGTCCTGCCAGCACCTGGGAGCAGTGCGTGCACTCAGCAGCCCCTCGTCTCTAACTCCAGACTCCACCCCACCCTCCCGGGCTCGGCCAGCAGTGACAGAACCTCAGCTCCCGAGAGCTCACCCCCCGCCCCTGCAGTCCCCACACCCACCGCTGAAGCTTCTCCCGGATCTCGGGGCTCTTGATCTCGTTCTTCAGGTCCTCAAAAGTGTGGGGGGCCGACAGGTTGCAGTAGACGCGGTACTCGTGGTAGGGCGGGATGCCGTGGTCGCGGCCGCGCTGGATGTTGATGGCGGCCAGGTCCAGCGCCACCGTGTGCGCCATGGAGAACAGCCGCTCCGTGAGCTCCGTGTTAAGCAGCTGGGACGGCACGCGCATCTTGCCGGGCACGCCGAACAGGCCGCGGAGCAGCGGGTCGATGCCGCCCTCGTTGACGATGCGGAAGGGGGAGAAGAAGGCCTTGTGCAGCGGCACGTGGCCCAGCGCCAGCGGCCGGAAGTCCTCGTCCAGCCGCTGCAGCAGGGGGTTGACGAGCGTGTGGCCGAAGCGGAAGGCGGCCGTGGCGAAGGCGTTGACGATGCCGGCGTTGACGCCCGGGTCGTAGCCGCGGTATTCGCCCAGCATCTTCATGCCCGCCTCGCCCAGCACCTTGGGCAGCCAGTGCCGGTAGGTGATGTGCTGCATCTGGGCGCCCACCAGCTTGCGGGCCTCGTGGTAGACCGTGTCGCCGTCCCAGTGTGGGTTCAGCGCCAGCAGCTCGGCGGCCACGCGGTTGTGCTCGCGGAACCACAGCGTGTGCATGCTGGTGAGGCCCAGCTGCTCGTTGGCGCGGTGGTCGCCGGCCAGGAAGCAGGGGATGGGGCTCTCGTTCTCGTCCCGCATGCATTCGGTGGGCGGCCCGGCGGCGAAGGGCAGCAGCGGCTTGCCGGAGCGCTGCACGATGCCCTGTCGCAGCAGCCCGCGCTGGCTGGCCAGGTCGCGGACCGCGCGGGCCTCGTGCTCGGAGCTGCCGTACACGTTGGAGGCGTCGATGTAGGACGTGAGCTGGTTGATCTGCTCGCGGGGGTACACGGAGTTCATGAGCAGCGACGTCATGCCGCTGCCGCAGACGGGGCTGGAGCGCACGAAGAACATGCAGCGCGCCCCGCTGCGCGCCCGCGGGTCGTCGGGCGGCAGGGCCACGGAGAAGCAGGGCGGGTCGCTGCTGCAAGCCGAGCTGCAGTGCTGCCCGTCGGAGAAGCGGGCCTGGCTCAGGGCCACCACCGTGGAGTCCAGGTCGTGGTCCAGGAACTGGCCCCACTGCATGAGCATGTGTGTGAACTGCTCGTCCGGGGTGACGACCTCCGAGCCGATGAGGGCCGTGGACACCAGGCGGGGCATGGGCAGCGGGTGCCCGTGGTAGCGCCGGCCCAGGTCGATGCCCCGCGGCGTGTTGAAGCCGTTCTCGTACACGGCCTTGAGCAGGCGCTCGAAGGCGGTGAGCGAGGCGCCCCACATGGGGTGCTGCAGGTTGTTGCAGGTGCCGTCGTGCGTGCGGTACTTCTGGTGGAAGCACATGTCCGAGCAGTTGTTGACGCGCCGGTGGGCCGTGCAGCCCGACAGGTTGGCGATCAGGCTCAGGTACTGCGGGGACACGAGGTCGTTGTAGTGGTAACCTGGTCGGGGGGGCGGGAGACGTGGCTTAGCGACCCGAGGCTGGGCCTGCTGGCCCCGACTCCTGCAGGGACCCGGGAGGGGAAAGGCAGGGAGGTGAGCAGGTTCCAGCAGGAGCGGACCTGACGCACCAGCGCCTGCTCCTGCCACAGGCCCTCCCGGGCCAGACACCCAGGGCTGCACACTCTTCCACGCTCCCCACACGGCTGGACACATCCAGAGCATCTCAGAGCCCAGCAGGATTGACTAAACCTGGACTTACAGGAAATGGGAGCCAGAGCTCCTCTGCAGAGGACAGGGTCCTAAACACCCACACAAAGGGCAGGGAAGACCAGGGGGTGAGTCTGTTTGGGCTGGGGAAGAGGCGATCAGACACTCGGGGAGGTGGGCTGCGCCAGAGGAGCTTTGAAGGGACAGGACGCTGGGCTCCCAGTGCCAGCTGGTATCCGGCATTGGGCTCAGACCCCAAAGTCTGGCAGCTCCTGCCTCCCAGAGAGAAGGCTAGGGTGCCCCCGGCTCGGTCACAGCTGCCCTGAGGAAGGCCAGTCCTGAGCCCAAGAGCCAGCCTGGAAGCGCTGCCTCCCACACGCTGCCTGGGTGCTCACTCCCTCGGGTCCTGCAGAGCCTCACGGGGCAGGGGGCATGCCAAGGGCAGGGGCAGGGTGGCGTGACTCCCCGCGTCCACACAGCACCTGCTGAGGCTCCACCAGCGTCCTTCCTAGCACCCCTAACCGGGACCCAGGGCCTCCCAGGGCTCCCCTCTGCCCAGAGGACCTGACGATCGGAGCCCAGGGCCAGCAGGCCCCCCGAGCTGAGCACACATCACGTCCCCACCGGCTCTCCCACCAGGCCTGTGAGAACCACAGCACTGTCCCCACTTAGGCCGACCCTGGTGACGATGCTCGCCACAGACGCGGGGCCAGGCGGGCTGGACCCGCCCGGAAGGGGCCGTGGGGGTGGCGCCGCGGGTACTGACTGGTCCCGTTGAGGTCCACCATCAGGCCATGCTGCACGTGCTCCTGGATCAGCTGCAGCGTCCGCTCGAAGATCTCCCCGGCCCGGGCCTGCTCCACCGTGTAGGGGTCCCGCGGATACCGGAACAGGGCCAGCAGGTCGTTCGGGGAGCGAGGGCGGCTGGCGGGCGGGTGGGGCGAGGAGGCAAGAGTGGGACAGACGACCGAGAACAAAAGTCACTCAAGAATCACCGCGGTTACCTGTTTCTACGGCTACATTTCTAGGGACACGAAGCACCGTACCTTACTTATTCCATGGAAGGCAACAAAGCAAAGGAACAAAACCAAAAGATGCTAAACATGAATAACTCATTACGTCAACTGAAAAAACACAGATAGTCTATTTTAATTCAAACACAGCAAAAACACTTGGGGGTTGCCAAGATGAGCAAACGCATGAATGGCTTAAGAAATACTTTGTTTTTGCCAACTCACTGAGTAACAAGCCCAAGGAATGAGTCAAAAGTTTTCTGAAATGTTCTATTCGTGAATCACAGCTCAGCTTCTGCTTGGAAAGGACACACCTTTCTGTTATCTTAGCCCCCAGAAAAGTTAACACAACGCTATTCATGATTCTCAAATTAAAACACTGCTTTAAGGACAGGAGACACGTAAGACTTGGTGCAGAACCGCACGCGCTCTGTAAACCCAGCCCACGCGCGGGTCACAGCTCTGACTGCTTCTGCACGTACCTGTCAAACAAGTGTGTCCGCGTGGAGTTGATGGCTCTGTCCACAGTCGCGATAGCTTCAACAATGGACGTGGCCACAAACGGGTCCCCGTTCCGACTGACATCAGGAACTAGGAGGCAGGAGGTCGTGCGTCACCAGCAAACACACACACGGGCCACAGAGCAAGGACAGACACCGCAATGCAGACGCTGCTCCAGAGCTGTTCCTACTTTTCCCTCTAAAACTTAAGCTTCTTTATCACAAATTCTACTAGAAGCTGTTTTCAAACTGCATGAAAGATGCTTTAAAATCTCGGGATTCCCCACAAAGGGTCAAAGAAGCTGCAACTGAAAACTCCGAAGTTCTCCTAGCAAAGTATCAGCTGACAGGGAGGCTGATTCAGGTCCACTGAGCAGCCGCCCTGCCCTGCTGGGCTTTATCCACCGGTGGAGGCTGCGACGCCTCCTGCCGAGGGCCAGACAAGCCGCCCGCTGCTGGACCGCAGCCCACTCGCCTCCCGAGGCTCTGCTGCCCCTCGTCCTAACCCTCACGGAAGGATCAGACATCCTACAGCCAGCCTGTGTGCAAGCACACTGTGCTCACACACACGACACACACGTGCACACACACACGGCTCCTGAACCTGCTTCCTCTGAAGTTACGGCTCCCTTTCCACTGTCCTCTCTTCACTCCTTTTCCACTTAGTAGCATTTCACTTTTCTAGCATTTAGTTTGCTAAATAAGTTTTGTTCCAACCAAGCTTTTATCTTTAAAAATGCCTCAGGACAGGTCACCCACAACATGCACTTTAACAAACTCAACAGTAAATTTCTCCGTCAAAATACACAAGCCTTCTAGAAAACCCAACATGGCTGAAAACGCCCTTGGTGAGATGCTGCCTTCACGTGGTTCCGGGCGCACCCCTTCTCTTGGTGCACCCCTCCTGGCACTGATCTCAAACAGAGCCTGAACTGGATTTTGTATTGTAGTACAGCTGATTAACAATGTGTGGGGAAAAAAAAAAGAAGGAAAAAAAAAAAAACAGTGTGTGGTAGCTGCAGGCGGACAAAACGGGATTCAGTCACATCCTCCTCCAAGCTCCCCTCCCATCCACGCTGCCACATAACATTGAGCAGACGCCTGAAAAACAGCATTCTCAATACAGTATTTTTTCATATTCTAAGAATTGGAATAGAAGTTTCAAGTCTCATTCAAATACTTTTAAATCACTAATCACTTTTAGCAGTAATACTAGAAGCCAAAATACACGGAGCTGTATCAAAGTTTCTGAGTGAATATAAATTAGAAATCTGCATTCTCTTCATACGAAGTCAAGAGTCGAATCAAAATGTCATAATTTTTTCAGCTAGGCAAAAACTCATGAATTTTCCAAAACAAATACTATATTAACATAATATACACATACACAAAAGCTTTTCTAGTATGCTTCATAAAGGCTTGAGAGAGAACGACGGCAGGGAAAAAAAAAAAAAACAGATGGAAAAATTGAAGAAGTGTAACCTAACTGAAGTGGGAGCACTGACCATGAAACAGGAAAAGGGAAACAAACTAGATAAAGTGAAAGACCAGTCCAGCTGCTCACCAGGATCACACCAAACCCTGGAGAAGAACAGCGATACTGGACATTTGTAGTTTCCAAAAAATTCCAAGATAATTCTGTTATGCATCTGGATTTTAAAAAGTGATTAATCTTGGGCTTCCCTTGTGACTCAGCCGGTAAAGAATCCACCTGCAATTCGGGAGACCTGGGATCGATCGGTGGGTTGGGAAGATCCCGTGGAGAAGGGAAAGGCTACCCACTCTAGTATTCTGTCCCGGAGAATCCCACGCACTGTATAGTCCATGGGGTCGCAAAGAGTCAGACACGACTGAGCGACTTTCACTTTCAGAAGTTTTTCTATTAAATGGTAGTTTCAGTGATATAGAATTCTATTATTTTCTGTGGACCAACTGTGATATAATTATTGTAATAAGCAAAAATAGAGTAGTAACAAATGTTTATCAGTTTTCACAATCAACAGACAAAAAACAAAAGATAATTATAATTGCAAGTCCTAAGGAAACATGATCAACCTAACAATATAAAAACTGCACACGGTTAGGGTTAAGTAGCGTGATGCGGAAGTGCGTCTGTGCGCACGTCCTCAGCCGCCCAGCTGGCCTGGTGCCTTTAATCCATTTACGGTTAAGGCAATTATCGGTACATGTGACAATTAGTGCATGACATGACCACATTCTTAATTGTTTGGGCTCTACTTTGTGTGGGTCTTTTTCCTTCTCTTCTGTTTCCTGCCTACAGAAATCCCTTTAGCATTTGTTGTGCAGCTGGTTTGCTACAGATGTATTCTCTTAACTTTCGCTTGTCTGGAAAGCTTTTGATTTCTCCATCAAGTGTGACTGAGAGTCTTTCTGGGTAGAGTATTCTTGGTTGCAGGTTCTTCTCTTTCATCACTTTAAATACATCATGCCATTCCCTCTGGCTTGTAGAGCTTCTGTTGAGAAATCCGCTGACAGCCTGATGGGAGTACCCCTGTCTGTTATCCGTCATTTTTCCCTTGCTGCTTTTCACATTTTATCTTTATCTTTGGTTTCTGTCAGTTTGACTACTGTGCGTCTCGGTGTATTCCTCCTTGGGTTGATCCTGCCTGGGACTCTGTGCCTCCTGGACTTGGTTGACTATTTCCTTTCCCACGTTAGGGAATTTTTTCAGCTATTTCTTCAAATATTTTCTCAGGTCCTTTCTCTCTCTCTTCTCCTTCTGGGACTCCTATAATGCAAATGTTGGTGCATTTACTGTCACAGAGGTCTCAGGCTGTCTTCATTTCTTTTCATTCCTTTTTCTGTGTTCTGTCCTGTGGCAGTGATTCCACCATTCTGTCCTCCAGGTCACTTACCTGTTCCTCCGCCTCAGTTAATCTGCTACTGATTCCTTCCAGAGCACTGTTCATCTCTGTTTGTTCTTTAATTCCTCTAGGTCTTTGGGAAACATTTTTTGCATCTTTTCCAGTATGTTTCTGAGATCCTGGATCATCTTCACTATCATTATTCTAAATTCTTTTTCTGGAAGGTTGCCTATCTACAATTCATTTGGTTGCTTTTCTGGGGTTTTATCTTATCCCTTCATCTGGGATGAAACCTTTCCATCATGGTTAACTTTCTGCGATGTGGTTTTGGTCCTAGCTGCTCCGGGACTGCGGTTCTTCTTGCTGCTTCCGTCTGCCCTCTGGTGGATGAGGCTACGAGGCGTGTGTAAGCTTCCTGATGGGAGGGACGGGTGCTGGGAAAAACTGGGTCTTCCTCAGTAAAAATGTAATCCAATTTACCCACTGATCCCGCCTTGTAAGCCGAGAGGCCTGGGGTCTACAGGTTCTATGGTAGGGTTAGTGGTGACCTCCATGGGGACTTCCGCCAAGGGGTCCCTTCCAGGACAGTTGCTGCCAGGACCCCCGTCCCTGTGGGGAGCCCCTGCTGACCCACGCCTCCACAGGAGATCCTCCAACACTGGCCGGCAGGCCTGGGTCAGTCGCCTGTGGGGTCCCTGCTCCTTTCGCCCGGATCCTGGCACATACAAGATTCTGTGTGTGCCCTCCAGGACTAGACTCTGTCTCCCCCAGTCCTGTAACCAAATCCTGCTGGCCTTCAGGGCCAGGCTCCCGGAGACACCCAGTCCCTCTGTCAGACCCCCAGGCCGGGAAGCCTGACGTGAGGCTCAGGGTCTTCCCAACAGCCGGAGAACTTCTCTGTATCATTGTTCTCCATGTTGTGGGTCGCCCACCTTGCAGGCATGAGATTTGATTCAATTGTGTTTGCATCCCTCCTACCATCTCGCTGTGACTTTTTCGTCTTTGGACACAGAGTATCTTTTCTGGGGGGTTCCAGTGTTCTCCTGTCAATGGCTGTTCAACAGCTAGTTGTGATTCTGGTGTCCTCACAGGAGATGAGCCCACATCCTTCTACACGTCCTTCTACTCTGCCATCTTGAACCAGAAGCCCCCCGAATTAGGCAATTTTTAGAACCTAATATTTTTATAGGTTTTATGTATCTAATGCCACATGTCAGACAAACGGACAGGACAATCTTACATAATTTTATCACCTAACATTTTGTTCCCTACAACAGCAACTTAAGTTGAATTTGTTTTTAAATCAGGAAATCCACTGATTTAATTTATAATCACTCCGGTCTAATATAATGGGAAAATAAGGTCATTTATCATTAAAAAAAAAAGAAAAAAAAAAGAGAGAGACGTGCAGATGTGCCCATAGGCTCAAGGAACCACCTGGGGCATCCATGTATAAAATGGTGTTTTTCCCATTTCTTTTATACTTGAAAAATAACGTTGCTTTACCATGAATTAGTTACACATGAAATATAAAAATAACCTTTCACCCACAATCTCCAAAATAACCACATTTTAGTGAATTTTCTTTACCCTTTTTTTTTAAGTTACATAAATGTGTTTTTGAATTACTTTTCTATGACTATTGCTTGGGAAAAAATAAATTCCACTTGCCAAGTGCAGGTCTGGGTGGAGCTGTAAGACCTACGAAAAGCCACAGGCCTGCATTTTACCCTGTTTGCTCGGAACCAAGGGGCACATCCGAGGTTTGCAGCTCTGGGATGGTGGAGGAGCACTCCCAGTCGGCACAGAGTGGGCCTGCCAGGCCCTGGGGCAGGACCAGACCCAGGGAAGGGGACGGTCCCTGCCCTCACGGGGGTTTCAGATGGAGAGTGAGCACGCCCCAGGGCCGCACGAGGCCACACACGCTCAGGACAGACAGAAAACAGAACGAAGGGCCCCGACTCCTTCAGAGCAGGAGCTGCGTCTGCGCTTCTGCCAAACGGTGGCTGCAAATTACATGGTGCAGAACGCCGGAGGGTGTGGGCGACCACGAAACCAGCTACAAAACCCAGCGCGAGGAGGCCCTCCAAGCGTGCAGGCGACCACAAAACCAACTACAAAACCCAGCGCGAGGAGGCCCTCCAAGCCTGCAGCCACAGCGTTCTCAGAGCCTGGCGGGGGGGGTGGGGGGCGCAGCTGTGCCTCTGGGCCGTGCCGACCTTTTTGCAAAGTGGACGTGCCCTGTCCTCTAACGGACTCCGACCTCGCGGGGCGTCCACTCAGCGGCCTCACCGTTCACACTGAGCACCATGCTGACCGACGCCTGCCCGATCGTGTTCCGCGCCACACACTCATAGCGGCCAGCGTCTGCGGTCCCAACGTCACGGATGGTGAGGAACCCCTCGGGGCTGATGTGAAATTTCCCGCTTTCCGTCACCTGAACCCCATCCTGGAGCAAAATAAGTGGAGAGGACGCGGGAATCAGACCAAGGACCCGAGGGGTCTCTCTTGGGGGCGGGGCACCACGTGGTGGGGCCTCGCGAATGGAGCCCTCCTGACGGCTGTTCTCAGACCCACCAGACACTGGGACGATGCTGCCCACTGCAGATTCAAGGGCGGGAACCCCTCCTACCTGCTGCAAAAGACCCAGAAAGCTTAAGACACAAACCTCGCTCTGTGGGACTTTGCAGGATCCCAGGGCACAAAAGGTGACCTTCGTGGGACGTGTGCTGGGCTGGGGGTGCAGAGCGAGGCACCGAGCGTGTGGGAGCAGCAAGGGCAGGTGTGTCACCAAGGAAGGCAGGTGACCTCCCAGGACGAGGAGGAAGCGAGGGAGGCGGAGGCGTCAAGGCCCCGAGGACCCCACCTCCCTCCCAGGGAACCACTTCACGACCTCCAGGAACGTGTCTTGTATTAAACAACTTGTTTATAGTTAAACGCAGACTAGCATTTCTGTACTGGGCTCAGTAAGAACAACACAGAGAAACGGGACACCGGAAAATCTCTCAGTGATTGTAGGACCAAGGACCTAACAAGAGGGACGCTTTCGCTTCTGTCACCAAGAAGGACATGTACGGGCGAATGTCCCGAGTCTGTCTAGTTCAGGTTGGCTCTCTCCCCGTGACGGCAGGCCTGGACGCCTCAGCCCTTACCTTGTTCCAGGTGACCGCGGGCTCCGGCTCGCCCTGGGGACGGCAGGGCAGCTGCACGTTGCTGCCCACCTCCACCGTCATGTCCCTGGGGACGCTGGTGAACACTGGGGTAACTGCAAGGCAAGAACAGGGGCTGACACGCGCAGAACCCAGGCAGCTCAAGGTCTGCAGCCGAGGCCCCGCCACCGGTCAGGGCAGGTCCGGGGCACCGAGTGCCCTCGCTGGGGCCAGGCCGCGCACGACCTCGTTTCCTGCCGAGGAGCCAGACAGGACCTCTGGGCTGCCAGCCTCCCCGTGAGCAGCAGCCTCAGGGCAGCGGCCTGCCTGTCCACGTGGCTCCTGCCCTGCATGTGAGTCCAAGGCCTCAACCCCCAGGAGCCGGTGATGAGGCAGCAGGCAGGGCACCAGCTGACGGCCCGACTCATGGGCCATCCACCGGCCTGCCTGCTCAGGACTGGAAGGGAACCCAGGGCCCGTCAGCCGGATCAGACCAGGCCCCCAAGCCCTGTCGACGCTCTGTGGGCAGAGCCTCCAGCCCCCTCCCCCAGGCCAGGCCACCCACGACACAGGGCACAAATTAGCAGTGGAAGCACAGCCCACTGAACTGTAGGAGCCCGCCATGCCCGCGCCCCCCAGGATCAGGGTCCCCACGGCTGACATGGACGATTCTGGCTATGACTAAGGTCTCAGGATGCGCGTCCAGGGCTGGTCCCCTGGGGGAGGGTGGGGACCAGCGCCTACCTCGGGGCTGGACAGTCAGGTGCGCGGCGACACTCTGGGAGCCGATGATGTTCACGGCCTGGCACTCGTACTGGCCCTGGTCATGCAGGGCGACAGCCAAGATCCTCAGCGTCCCTGACGACAGGACCAGGTGGCGCCTGTCCACCGACAGCTGGCTCCCTGCGAGATGGGGACGTGCTCTCAGCGACACGGACGCGGGGGCAGGAGCCTGGCCTTCCTCGGGGCGGCAGACGGAGCCTCGGGGCCAGGCAGAGGCCTGACTGAGGGACGGAAGGATCGAGCAGCTTGCTATCCCCGGGTCCAGCCTGGAGCCACCGGCCCCAAGGCCTGCCGCCCTGGTCCTCGGTGAGGACAGGTCCACCCGGAGACGCCACGACTTTGGGTCATGTTCTGATTCCGCTGTTGTGGCCTGCCCAGGGCACTGTGCCCCAGGGAGCAAGGGGAGGCAGCACGGGTCGCTGCCCTGGCGGCCACTCACCTCCCTTCGTCCAGGCGATGACGGGCTGCGGGTAGCCCTTTGCCTCGCAGTGGAACTCAACGGTCTGGCCCTCGATGACAGCTCTGTCCTGGGGCATCACGGTGAACTGAGGAAGCGCTTACGGAAGGAAAGACACAGAAACGAGGCATTCAGGGGACAGCTCTGGGTGCCAAGTCAGTCTCCTTCCCGGAGTGAGCCCTCCCCCTGACCCAGGGCCCATTAGGACCCCTCTGCTGGTGCAGCATCCCAGGGAGGGAGGAAGAGGCCAGAGAGTGAAAGGATGCAGAGCAGGAAGAAGACCACGCCTCGGGTGCTTCTCAGCATCACACGCTCACGTGTGCGGAGACTATCAATCTAACAGCACAGAACTCCCTAACGACCAGCCTTGCTTCCTGCAAAGGGCCCAGGTTCATCTCCTCAGCCTAAACCGAATATATTTGCAAAAGGGTAAAATGTTATCCAGTGCAACTGTGTGCGGTAACAGGAGTCATGCTATTATTACTGGGTGAAAAAGACAAAAGTAAATTACAGAATAAATATATCCAATATAATTCCATTTTTATAAAAGCAACAAACCAACTTCCCAGGTGGCGCTAGTGGTAAAGAAACCGCCTGCCGATGCAGGAGACGCAGGAGACAGGGGCTCAATCCCTGGGTCAGGAAGATCCCCCGGAGGGGGTGTGGCAACCCCCTCCAGGATTCTGGCCTGGAGAATCCCATGGACAGAGGACCTGGCAGGCTAGAGTCCATGGGGTCACAGAGAGTCAGGCACAACTGAAGTCATACACAACAGCCACAACCAAAACCAAACAACACGACTGCACAGTCATACGTGCAAAGAGCGAGCCAGAGGACAGAGTAAAAGGCACCAACTTTAGTGACTCTGCTTCCGCCGGAGGCTGGAAAAGCTGATGCGGAGACAGGAGGGAAAACTCTTTTTCTGCATTCACACTTCTGTGCCGTCCTAGCACTTGTCAACCAAAGTCCCACTTTGCAATTAAACTTGAAAACTACTCATAAACTCATTCTAGCCAGTTAAGGACTTTGAAAATACACAACGTTAAGTCTTAGAACTACATATACTCTCAGACTCAGAGTTCAAAAATCAACCCTAAGGAAATTCCAAGATGTGTGCCAAACTTCTAGACAGCAGTGAATTGGCACGCACACCCACATTCACATGGAGAACACAGCAGAGAAATAGAGCCCTGACCGCCTGATGCCTGCGGGCGGAAAATAAACGTATCTCCAGTCCCACGGAAGGTCCTCGGGGACGGGAGAAGACGCACAGGCTCTGGGACGGGGGGATCCGGCGGAGCTCCAGGGCCGCTCTAGGGCAGGCCAGGGGGACCAGGGAACCGGGGCTCCACGCGGACGGGCCTCACCTTGGACGATGATGAAGGCCGTGGCATGTATGCTGTCCACAGTGTTGGAAGCGAAGCAGGTGTACTCCCCACTGTCCTCCTGCTCCACGTTCTGGATGTAGAGGCCGCCGGACGGGGTGATGCTCACCCGGGGGTCCGTGGGCACGGGGCTGCGGTCGCCCCTGGTCCAGGTGATCTGCGGCGGGGGGTGGCCAGTGGCGCTGCACTCCAAGGTCACACTCTCCCCCACCAGCACCTCTGTGTTCTGGGGCTGGATCACAAATGCCGGGCGAGCTGCCGCGGGAGACAGATTCGGAATCAACATCCTCCAGCCTAGCAGACGGTTCTGCTTGGGTTTTCTACTCGTTCTGCCTATTGACGTCTAAAATAAGTAGAACCAATTCAATCTGACTGCACGCTTTGTCTCCTTTCCTTTTTAAAGTAACATGCAGATCATAAAGATGGTGCACGGCCTTAGGTTAAGCCAGCATCAGCAGTGCTGACCAGTTAGAACCAGTTCCTTTTTCAAACATGGACTGAATTCTGGCCCAGTCTCATTTCTGATGATTCTAAAAGCACTGTCAGTCTTGTTAGCAGGTAAACCTTAATAGTAGTTCTTACTGGTTATAAAACACTGCTTTCAAAGGGTATTTAGAACATACAGAAATAACAAATTTCCCTCACAAGAAGGAAAATACAAATGAATAGTATGATAATAGTTTCTGACTCTAAATCCAGAAAAAAAAAATCCACATATTTATTATTGAGCTCTTGAGATGAGCATGTACACAAACAAAACTTGTTTCTAACACGTCAGGAGCACAGACCACCCTGGTCCACCAGCACAGAAATGCAGCCACGTAGATCAAAACTGGACATTCACTCACCCTTCCGCTCAGAAATTACTCTGCTAGGACTTTACCCCATAGATATTTTAATAGGCTTATAGAACAGTACACGTTTTTAAAAAAGGACTTATTACTGTGCTGTTTCTTAGGGCTGACATCCTTATCCGCAATTTTCCAACCCAAAAAGCTCCAAAAATAAGTAATCTTTTTGTAACTTCTTTGTTTACAAACCTTGATCCATTTAGCACAAAGCTACTTACAGTCCTCATCTATTCCACTTACCGAACCCTCTTAGGACTGAATAGGACTTTATATATTGATAATGATGTTATCTGAGATTCTGTGACAGTTTAAAGCAGAGCAAAATGGTGGGGAACGTACAGGTGATAAAAACTAATTAAAAGAAAACTAGCTGCCTCTGTATAAAATCAAATCAATCTCAAGGCAAAAAATATTTGATAGAGGCGAAAGTGTTAATAATCAAAGTTTAATTCATGAGGAAGATAAAAACTGCGGACTAATATGCCCCTAATAACAGAGCTTCAAAATAGATAAAGTACATTTACCCCTTTGTGACTCATGGAAACTTACAAATGGGTCCACCATCATCATCTATATCATAGGATTGACAGACGTCCATAAAAGGGCTCAGTGCATATATTTTGGGCTTTTTACGCCATAAATCTTTCAGTGTGATTATGTTCCAAAAAGACTTAATCAACAGACACTGAAATCTGAACTTAATTTCATTATCATGTATTCTAAAATGCTATTCTTAAGTTCCTCAATCGCATAAAAAAGGTAAAACACATTCTTAGTGTAAACATCTTCTAAAACCAGGCAGTGGTCCAGGCTGGGCAAACCCCGGTCCAAGCTGACTGGCTGCCCCCTGGATCTGCAGTGACCTTCCCATCACTGCAGTGACATTCCCATCCCCCTGTAGGAGACCCTTCACGTGCATTTCTGGGAGCAAGGCCAACAAGCTCAGACTGGTGTACTAAGGAAGGCTCTCGTCCCTGAGAAACAAACGAAAATTCAGATCAAAAGAGGTTAGATTTGGAACTCTCGGGCCAGAGGGAGACTCTACTGTTCCCATCGAGGGATCACCCGCCCCGTTATCACAGCCGCTGCGCTAAGGACTCGCACTGTTCACGTCCTGCTACTCCCCCTGTCCTGACGTGTCCCTCCAGCACGGCGCCACCGCGACCAACATCACACGGGCTTCCCTGGTCCTTACAAACCAAGCACAAGCTCCTCTGTGGCCAGCAGCCCTGCTGTCTTCTCTGGCAGACTCACAGCCGTGTGGCTCTGCAGAGATCCCGGACGCCTGGTTCCACATGGGGAACCTGGGATTAAAGGGGTTTGACTTGGCTGCAGTTATCTGCCCTGCGCATTCCTCTGAACTGGTGTTTGAGAGCTGGGGATTCTCATTCATCAGTAAATCTGGACTATGTCTCTGCCAGGATATACTGAGGCGTACAAAGTTCTCATAGTAAGACTCTAAACAAAGAACCACAGAAATCATTCATCCTGCCGCCGAGGGTGTTGCAAGGCCCTGAATCACACAGCACGAGAGAAACACAGACTCAGGACCACTCACACGAGGACGACCGGAACCGTGGCAGCACCGCGACCAGCGGTGCTGTGTCCAGCGGCCCTGGGGCCAGGGTCACCCTCAGGCTCTTCTCTAAGGGCCAGCTCCTCTCTGGCCAAAGTCCCAAGGGTCAACACTTGGACAAGAGTGGGGTTTGTAACCTGGTGTGACCCAGGCCAATCCAAGGACGTAGCTGTGCTTCCTTTGGCTCCAACTATCTTTTCAGATCAGGTACCAATACTTTAGACATGTGAATTTTGCATCAAAATTCAGATTTTGGGTTTCTTTTAAAGTCGCCAAGGCCTGTAGCACAAGAGCAAGCCCACTGCCAGGGGGCAGCCAGTGAGATGCCCTCGGGACCACCGCCAGCAGAGGTACTGGGCAGGGGCATTTGTCTCCCCAGGTGTCCACAGCCCTCTGGAAAGTGACCCCAGCAGCAGCTACCCACTGCCACTCTGAGCGACCACCTGGATGAAGGGTTGGCAGTGGACCAGAGCAATGGTCGGGGGTCACGCGTGACCCTGAGCCAACCCTGCTGCTGGTGCTTCAGCCGGGACACTGGTGTCTGTCTCTCACCACCAGGGGCAAAGAGAGAAGGGAGCGACGGGGAGGAAGGGGATTCGGGAAGGGCTGAGTGTCCGAGGAGCTCTGTGCCTACCTGGAGACCGGAAGTACCTGAGGGTCACCTCCTGTGTCTTCACCTCCCCGGCCACGTTCTTCGCCATGCACTGGTAGATGCCCTGGTCCGTCTCTCGCGTGTTCTGGATCATGAGGGTCCCGTCATCCAGCAAGTTCAAGCGGGAATCCGTCTTCATGCTCAGCTCATTGCTATAATGACAGACCCGGCTGGCTCAGGCCCCCAAAGCACAGGAAACACCCAGTCCTCCCCGGGCGTCTGGTCCCAGCCCAGGGACCCTGGCCTCGAGGCACGGACAACCCGAGGTGCCAGAGAAACGTCTCCTCCTCTTTGTGTTCCCTCCAGGGAGGAGCAGGAAGGGTCAGGTGGGAGGAGGAGGAAAGGTCAGGGTGGGCAGGCAACCTGAAGCTCCTGGGGTACCGGGATGGCTGGGACCTGGCGCCCAGCACCCCTCTGACGGCTGGGACCCAGAGTTCAGCACCCGTCCAATGGCTGGGACCCAGCGCCCCCAGCACCCTGTCAAGTACCCCCAGCACCCCGTTTGATGGCTGGGACCCAGAGTCCAGCACCCCTCTGACGGTTGGGACCTGGGGCCCCCAGCACCTCGTCCGATGTCTAGGACCCGGCGCCCAGCACCCCGTCTGGAAGCACTCACTTGTTCCGCAGCCAGATGATCTCGGGCTTGGGGTTGCCCTCGGCCCTGCAGGTGAAGAAGACGGTGTTGCCCAGGGTGACGTCGGCGTCCTGCGGCTCCGATGTGATCCGCGGCCTTTCTGCGCCAAAAGGAAAGCAGACTCTCTTGTCTTGGTCCTAAACCACCGTGCAAACAGGAGCCCAGAGCGAGCCCCTTTGGTTCGAGAGAAAATCGCACATGTCCAAACCAAAAACACTCCTGTGGGGACAGCCAGCGGAGAACAGCTTCTCCACGGAGAAGACGGCGCCAGAGCCAAACCACAGCATTTCCAGGACCTCAGGCCCACCGCACGACCCCTCCCACCAGACCAGCCCTCACGGGCGAGGGCAGGACACGGAGAGACCACAGGGCTGCCCGGGGCTGAACTCAGTCACCCGCACACGCGAGGGGCCAGGACCCCGACCACAAAGGGATGGTCATGAAAGGTCACAAGTGGTGACCAGCAAGGGACTGAACTGCTGCGTTACCAAGAAACGGAGTGACTGTCGATTCTGTTTTTAATTTATGAATATAAAGATAATGCCTTGGAAAAGCCAATTTTCCCACTCCAACAGCGTGCTAAGCCGATGAGCTGAGTTCCTCGGCACTTACGAATATGGGAGATTCTGCCCTGCAGGGTCTGACTGTTGTTTGTGGTGAGGGGTCACGCGCCTGCAGGCAGCACACAGGTGAATCAGCTGGACAAACCCAGCCTCGTCCACCCCTCGTGGCCACCGCCCAGATCCAGACAAAGGAGGCTGCCAGCTCCCAGCCGGCAGCCCCAAGCCCTCCTCCAGGAGCTGCCCTCTCCCTCCACGGGCCCCGCCGCCCGGCAGCTGCAGCCTCTAAAGGCAGAGGGTTGGAAGGAGCAACAGAGGACCTGATGCATTTCATGTTGCTATTTTTTTTTTTTGCAGGGAAACCTGACAATAAAACCCACATTTATTACCAAATAGTTTCCTACAGATACTACAGAGACAGACTCTGCAGCAGGGACCCGGTGAGGCCCACCCGGACTCGCTTCATGGGGTCCCCGGGGACAGACAGACACAGGGCTGCACACGCCCTGCCCTCCAGACGCACTCACCACAGTCCAGCTCCTCCGGGGTGATGGTGGCCACGGACCGGCCCTGGATGCGCCTGGGATACTCACAGGTGGCTGCGGCCTGTGCGTTTCCTGACCGCGCGTAGCCCTTCAGCAGGTCTGCCAGCCACAGGATCTCACAGTCACAGCGAAGCGCGTTGGAGTCCAGGCGCCTGCACAGAGGAGGCTGTGGGTGAGGACATGAAACGCGGACGCGCAGGGCTGACCCAGCCCAGATGGACCCGCAGTGCAGGGGCTGCAGACGATGGAATCTGAGCGGGTCCTGCCTGACCAGGACCCGACCCAGCAGGACCCACACTCGGCAGAACCAGAGCCGGGGAGCAGGGAGCCCAAGCGACACTGTAAAGGGTGGTGCTGAGTGATCAAAGGCGTGAGATGCAGGGTGGAAGGAGGACCGACGTGGGCTGGCGGAATCGGCGCAGGACGAGAGCCTGCGTGAGACGGACAACGCGGGAACCCCCAAACAAAGCACCACCCCCGCCACCCGCCGTCTTCCAGGATTATCTCACGTGACCCTGACACCCCTGAGGGGCACCTCTCAGGGGCTGAATGATCCTGCAAGCCCCTAGGGAGGGGGCCTGTGAAGGTGGACTCAACCCTCCCAACAAGAGGAATAGGCAAGGTGTCGCCTCTGCCCTCGGGACGATGGCTGTTTATGTGGCAAACCCCAAGGTGAGGGGTGTAACGTGTGGACCAGAAACCATGGCTGCCTGACCTGACACATGCTGGCAAGAGGCCGGAAACCAGCTCTGCTCAGACCCGAGGAGGCAGCTGCAGGCCGGCCACGCTGGGCAGGGCACCCCCCCCCGGGACCAGAGCCAGGGGCCTGCCCGCAGGCATCCACTCAGCTCCCCCAACAGGCCAGGGCTTCCTGAGAGGCAAGCCCAACATCAGACCTCCCGCCTGCATCCCTCGGAGGCTGGCTCGGGGTGGCAGGTAGGGCTGGCCCCTCTCCAGATGGTCAGCTCTGATGAGTGTGGCTGGCGGGGTCTACAGGGCTCCACGCAGACCCGCCAGAGCTCCCCCCGCCTCGGGGCCCTGCCCGGCGCCTGCTGGCCCCTCAGCCCCGCTGGGAAAACCCCAGGACCTCTGTGCTTAGGACGGGCCCCAGGGACAGAGGGTGGGCAGGCGGGCCCAAGTGGGTGACACTGGCCGGAAGCCCCCAGCTGCACGCTCCCTCAGCCATCCCGGGGTTGGGGGACCTTGATGGGGACAAGAAGTCAGGTATCGCAGATGGGCAGAGGCCACGACGCAGACGCGGGGCAGAGCCCTGCCGGCCTGTTCTGGTCTCAAGGAGGCCCCGTCTGCCCTGACTGTCCAGGTAATGCCTGGCAACCTCGTTCCTGCTCTCTTATCTGTTGAAGAGGCAGCAGTTATCTTATCTGCCACCTAGCTTGACATTTGGCTAGAGATGTATCTTCTTAATCCTAAAGAAAAAGACTGTAAATAGTGAGGAAAGCTTGTGCCTTATTCACTGAGGAGAAAAACAAAAGTTCACTCTGAGTCCAGGCTCGGCAATCTGACTCTTCTGTCTCTCTCTTAAGTCTAGTTCATTGTTCACACTTAGTAATACCTAACTGAGAAACAACGGCCTTCAAGACCTCAGAGAAAAACACACAGAAGACGTGAGACAGCGTCTTCCACCAGCACCAGAACACCTCAGTTCTGTCAGAACACCTCGGTTCTGTCAGAACACCTCAGTTCTGTCATCGGTTCTGTCAGAACACCTCAGTTCTGTCAGAATACCTCAGTTCTATCATCAGTTCTGTCAGAACACCTCGGTTCTGTCATCAGTTCTGTCAGAACACCTCCATTCTGTCATCAGTTCTGTCAGAACAGCTCGATTCTGTCGTCGGTTCTGTCAGAACACCTCGGTTCTGTCAGAACACCTCGGTTCTGTCATCAGTTCTGTCAGAACACCTCGGTCTGTCATCGGTTCTGTCAGAAGTGATCAGTGTGAAGATAGCTTCTTTTCAGAGATCTGAAAATGGACAGAATTCAGCTGTGTGTGCACGCCTAAAGAAAAGGAATAGAATACAGCTTAGAGATTCTTTCTAGGCCGATTTTATTTCCACCAGTAAAATATGTTAACACGGAATTAAAAACTAATTTGAAGAATTTAAAATTGATTTTTAAAAAAGTCTTACTTGCCTACTGTGTTAGCCTGAGGCCACATTTCCTGAGTCAGCTAGGCCCGGGTTGTGGCTCTGATGGTTTAATCCACCCTCCCTTCCTAAGTCACATCCAGAATGGGATGAAATCCTCGAAATACCCCGTGAATAGGGAGGTAAATGAAAAGCATGGAGAAGCCGTCTTTGCTGGAAAGACAGCATAAAGGTCAGTATACTTACAATCTTTTCATAGATTCCAAGTGATTAAATGTCCCTGGAACCAAATGTGTAATTCGGTTGTTATGTAAAAACCTGTTGAAAGAGATAATAAACCAAAGAGATTCTTTAAAATACTTCTTAGACATGTAGCAAAGAGTAAACGCAGTCAAATAAATCAGCCTTTAAAGAGTATCTCCATGACTGCCTTTGTTTAATACAAATGAACTTGAGAACAACGCTATTGAGTAGAGAAAATAACTACATTTCCCCCCATCTTATCACTACTCCCACTCCTGGACTGTCAGGGGAGCAGCACAGATTCCCTGCTGAGATATCCCAGAGTTTGGCAGGTGAGGTGCTCTTTCTGTTACAGGGGAAGGGCCGAGTCGGGAGCCCCAGAACCGTGGGTGGAGAAGGGGACCAGGAGGCAGAGAGGACTTACAGCCGCTCCAGCTTTGGCAGATGCTGAAATGACTCTGGGTCCAAAGTTTCTATCTGATTGAAGTGCAGGTATCTAGAGAAGTTTTCAAAAAAGGGGACAAGAAACAAGTTGTAAGCAATTCTGTGTTTCTACAGAGCTAGAGTTTCGCTGAACACATGTTTTCTCTAAGTCATTTGAATCCACACATCAATAGATAACTCTCTAGAGCGCCTACATTGTATGCAGATCAAATGAAGTCATCCAGCAGGAAGGTTCAAGACCACCGAGAACTGGGCGCAGACTTTAAGTGGCGGACGGAGCGGTGCGAGGAAGGGTCTGGCTCACCCACCGGGCCTCTCCCCCACTCATGGGGGTGGGACCAGGGATGCCCAGCTCCACAGACATGGACCTTTCTAGAAAACCCAACAGAATCTTCACCTCACCACACACGCAGCTATGTGAACGCCTTCGTTCCAACCATCTAACTCACAGGTGGATTTAGGAGCCTAACGGACACTTCAAAGGGACTCTGGGGACAATGTTTCTCAGCTGCAGAAACAACGACCACACAGATAACAGAAGAAACTGCCCGAGTTAAGTGAACACTGCACCTCCTCAGATGTCCTTGGGCTAATTACACAGAGCCTCAGAGCTCAGACGCTGTCCATGTAAGATGAGTCCTTGCTTTCTATGAAGGACACGGCTTCCGTAAAACTAAGTTCTGGTTTTCCTGAATACTGCTCTTCTCGCTGTGAAACCCGGAGGGTTTTCCCCTCAGAAGAACGGCTAAGTCACCTTCTGATGGCTGTCTGCACAGGGGCCCCTCCTGACACCCCGGCCCGCCGGGGTCTGCTCTCCCTGGGCCAAACGCTAGGAAGACACGCAGGGACCGCGCGGGTGCCCGGCTGCTGGGCCGCCTCCCCCCGGCAGCCTGGTGGGGCTGGGCTGTGCCCAGCACCCTACTCGCCTGCGAGGGGGCCTCAGGGCAGGGTGGCCGGGCAGGAGCGGGAGGAGAGCTCCGTCCTGACTACGGAGGATGCGCGCGCCCAGCAGTCAGTGTGGGCGGCCCAGCCGGGCTGATTGGGGGCCCGCCTGCCGGCCAGGCCCAAGGTGAGTCCTGGGCAAGGACAACGGGGAAGAGAAGGCATGACACGGCAGCTGCGACCTGATGCTGGGTTTAAAAACCCACGAGCCGGCCCCGCAGGCGGCCAGACGTGGGTGCTGCCTTGAGGCCAGCCCCCTGACAGAGAGGAAACGGGCCCAGGGAGGAGAGGGGGCCCACACGGCTCAGTGCCTGACACCAGCCTGCAGGCTCCAGGGAGCCCGGGGCGGCTCCAACGGAGGGGCAGAGAGCAGCCCGAAGGACACCAGGCAGCCGGCGACCTCAGGCCGCAGCCCCTCAGGAGGTTCCCTGCTCTGCGTGTGCACCGGCTCCACGGCCTCGCCCAGCCCGGGAGCCGGGCGGGGGGCCACATCAGTGAGGCCCCCTGCACCAGCCTCGCTCAGGCCAGGAGCGGGGCGGGGAGCGTGTGCACACAGCCCATTAGTGAGACGCCCTCCTTGGCCTCACCCAGCCCGGGAGCAGGACAGGGGGGCATGTGCACACCTCCCATTAGTGAGGCCCCCCCCAATCGATTCACTCAAACAAAGTCGAAACACTCGCACCGGCATGCCCTCCTCCTTCAAGGCCTGAGAAGGCAGAGATGCTGGGCACACAGGGCCTCGGCCTCCTCCGACCCCCACCCCGCACCAGCCCCGCCTCCAGCCGAGCACAGGCTCCCGCAGGGCGTGGAGACCCCAGGGGTGGGCACTCATGGGTGGCGGACCTGAGCCTGCTCTCCCTGGGGACACGCCCCTTCTCCCTCGCGGGTGGGCCCGGGTCCGAGCCGTCTCTTTACCCCCAAGTCTCAGCAGCAGAGACCCCTGCCCAGCGCCTCCCCGGGGTCTGCAGGACGTGCCCCAAGTCCTCAGGGCCTTAGTTGCAAGCATCCGCTCAGACCTCACCTCAGGGGGTGCCACTCCCTTCCCTCCCCATTGCGCCCTGACTAGGGCTCTGTTTTCTTCCAAAACAACCCGGCTCACTCCCTCAACCCCAAGGCTGGAGGCTCCTGAGAGCAAGCCTCGCCCAGCCTCGACCCCTTCACACCGAGAGGGACTCGGGGACATGCTCTCGGGAGCCTCCCTCCCCCGCGTCGCTCCAGACGCCCACGGGTCCCTGCAATGGCCTGACTTCTGTGCACACAGCCCTCAGGCCAACCTCCCCCAGTCCAGTCCACGCCGAGCACAGCGGGCCGGGAAAGCAGCTTTCAGCCAAATAAATAAACAGGTATTTAAGCACGAGCCCAGCGTGTGCTTCGGAAGCTCCTGCTTTGGGTGAGGCCTCCCCAGTTCCGCCTCGAGGTCTCTGGGGAAGCTTCTGTGTCCTGCCAACCGACAAAACACCAAAAACATCCTGCTCCACTGCGGCATCGCGGGACGAAACGGCCTGGCACATGGTGAGTCCAGCCCAGTGAGGGACAGCCCAGCGCTGGCCAAGGAATAAGCAGGTCAGAGAAACACCTCTAACCGGGAGCTCTGCTTAAAATGGACAGGCTGACTTCACAGCGGAGCGGGACTTCATACGAGGCCCCAGAAACGGCATCCGGTGTTCCCTAACTGGAAACACATGGAGGAAAGTTTATTTTCTCCAAACTAATGATGTCATGAGCGAGGGAAGTAGCCTCGACGTGCAGATTCACAAACAGGAAATGCTGCGCAAGGACGACTGCCTCCTCGTCCCCACTTCTCCCCAAAAGACCTCCAGCTGCTCAGACCTGTTTGCGAGGCTGTCTCGACCACGGAGCGGCAGAGGTCAGCTGGTGTTACTGGCCCTTGTCTGGGAATGCAGGGCCCAGGGCGCGAGCGGAGGGAGCACCGCGGCTTTGTGGTCTGCATGCAACACCCGTGTCCCCCCGCACAGACATGCATCGTGCAGGCAGCAGACGGGGCCCGCGCTCCGGGCGAGAGGTGAGGGGCAAGTGAAGTCCAAGACACCCAGAGCAGGGGGCACTTACAGTTGCTCAAGAGAGGCAAGCCCCTTGAAGGCCTGCCGGTCAATCGCCTGGATCTCATTCTTGTACAGATAGCTGAAACAAGAAACACGGGGTCAGCACGCGCCAGGCTGCAACAAGAAACACGGGGTTAACACGTGCCACGCTGGCACTCGGAGGGCGACGAGACTGCCGCTCGGGCCTGGAGACAGTGTCCAAGCTCACGACCATGTGAGGACACCAACAGAACGCTTGCACAGTTAGGAGAGCTCCTCCAAGGGGCCTCCTCTCTCTTTATCCAGGGAAAACCTCCTACTGGAGACGTCAGACCACCACACCCCAGACGCACGGATTGCTGGCGGGCAGTTATGAACGGCTGACAGAGCACATGCTTCAGAGCCTGAAGAAAATAAAATTTCCTGACAAACAGGTACAAGGCACTGAAGGTAAGGCTCTGGGACTGACACCGATACAGTTTCAAATGTGTGCGTGCGTGCTCAGTCCTGCCTGACTCTTCACGACCCCATGGACTGTAGTCCGCCAGGCTCCTCTGTCCATGGCATTCTCCAGGCAAGAATACTGGGGTGGGTGCCATGCCCTCCTCCAGGGGATCGTCCCAACCCAGGGATCGAACCTGCATCTCCTGCATCAGCAGGCGGATTCTTTACCACTGAGCCACCTGGGAAGCCCACGTTCAAACGCCCAGAAATATTCTAGGGAATAGAAATTATAAAGACTAAGTTCGTCTGGACCCAGTCATCCACTCAAATCCCATTCTTCTAAAACAGAAGCAACCAAGGCTGATCGGAAGAACCACGCAACGGGCTGGTGCCTATTTCTATATGGCCTGCAGGCTAAGAACGGTTCTTATGTTTTTAAATGACTGAACATTTTCAAAGAAGAATATTTGGTGACATGTGAAAATCATGTGAGATTCAAATCTGTGTCCGAAATGCAGCTGTGTTGGCCCAGGGCCACACGACCTCACTTATGGTCACCTGTGGCTGACACCATGCTCCCTGGAAACCGACTCCTGTGGTTCTCAAGGCCTCAAGTGTGCGCTGTCCTGTCCTTGCCAGGAGTCTGCCAGCTCCATAAGGGGCTCATTGAGGATGAAGACATTCACACCAAAGCGTCCAGTTCCCCAACCCTGCAAACCCATGTGTGCTGAGTCTGCCCGTCTGCCCAGGACCTCAGAACACGTCTCTACTGTGGCCACCTAGATGCAGACATGGAGACACCTGTCCCGGGCGCCCCTCCACCGCTGCTGCGGGTAGACGGATGATCAAATCCCACACGTCCCTGAAGAGTGACTCGGGCAGGCCCCGCTCTGCACTCTCCCTGACAGATGATCAAATCCCACACTTCCCTGCAGAGTAACTCGGGCAGGCCCCGCTCTGCACTCTCCCTGACGGACGATCAAATCCCACGCTTCCCTGCAGAGTAACTCGGGCAGGCCCCGCTCTGCACTCTCCCTGACGGACGATCAAATCCCACGCTTCCCTGCAGAGTAACTCGGGCAGGCCCCGCTCTGCACTCTCCCTGACGGACGATCAAATCCCACGCTTCCCTGAAGAGTAACTCGGGCAGGCCCCGCTCTGCACACTCCGTGGCTGGGCTGCCTCCTGTCCCCCCACCTGGCGAGCAGCACCGCTCTGGCTCAGTCCTTCACTCCCAGGACGTGCTCTCCCTGAATGACGTCTGTGTGGGGAATCCAGCGGGGCTGGGGCTGCAGTCCTCCCAGGCGCCCTCCCCTCTCACTGGGCACCCATCTGCGGAGGCCACGTCACAAGGAGCTGCAAGCCTGAACCTAAACCAGCTAGAAGGCCCCGAATTGGAGGCCTGGTGCCAGCAGGGCCTGGCAGGACGTGGCTTCTCCAGGTTGGGGACTTGAATCCCCGGGCTGCCACTGAACGCTGATTCTTAAATAAGAACGCAGGCTTCTCTGCCTGTTTCTTCCTGCGCAAAACGGAGGGAATAGCAGCAGCGCCTTATAGCAGGGGCCCCAAGCTCTGGGATCAGATGTCTGGTGATCTGGGGTGGAGCGGACGCAATAATAATCGAAATAAACAGCACGATAAACGTGACGCACTTGAATCATTCCTGAAACCACCCCCACCCCCATCCGAGTAAATACTGTCTTCCACAAAACCAGTCCCTAGTGCCAAAAAAGCTGGGGACTGCGGTCTTCCCGGGTCAATCACTGAAATTCCACAAACACTCAGAAGCTCTGTATCACGGCCCCACAGAAGGTGACCCCTGTCTGGGTCTGAGTGATTTCTCCTCTTGCGACTCCTATAGGAGGTAAGTCTGAAGGGAGGTTTCTGCGCCCACTTCTTAAAAACAAATTAAAAAAAAAAAAATCAAAAGCAAAGCAAAATGTCAACACGAACATCACCTTGCATGAACTTCAAAAAGATGAGAGTAAAGAAATCCTTTCAAAGAACATGAGCAACAGCTGAACCACTGCATGTTGGTAAAGACATCAGGGATAATCCATTTTTCCCAAGAATAACTGGGTATTGATCATGAGCTAATAAGAAACCATAAACAATTCTCTACTTCATCACAAAGTTTACCCTTTGACTATGAGTTCTATCTCAAGGGTTCATTTCATCAGGAGGAAATCTTAGCGCAGGGGAAGCTTACTCCTTACCCAGAAGTCACTGGAGTTCCAGCAGGTAACGAACACTCACCAATTAAATAAACACCAAGGATGAAATATGTACTTATATGCAGAGTACAGCATGAGAAACGCTGGGCTGAAGGAAGCACAAGCTGGAATCAAGATTGCCAGGAGAAATATCAAGAACCTCAGATTTGCAGATGACACCACCCTTATGGCAGAAAGTGAAGAGGAACTAAAAAGCCTCTTGATGAAAGTGAAAGAGGAGAGTGAAAAAGTTGGCTTAAAACTCAACATTCAGAAAACTAAGATCACGGCATCTGGTTCTATCAGTTCATGGCAAATACAAGGGGAAACACTGGAAACAGTGGCAGATTTTACTTTTTTGGGCTTCAAAATCACTGCAGATGGTGACTGCAGCCATGCAATTAAGACGCTTACTCCTTGGAAGGAAAGTTATGACCAACCTAGACAGCATATTAAAAAGCAGAGCCATTACTTTGCCAACAAAGGTCCATCTAGTCAAGGCTATGGTTTTTCCAGTAGTCACGTATGGATGTGAAAGTTGGACTATAAAGAAAGCTGAGCACCAAAGAATTGATACTATTGAACTGTGGTTTTGTAAAAGACTCTTGAGAGTCCCTTGGACTGCAAGGAGATCCAACCAGTTCACCCTAAAGGAGATCAGTCCTGGGTGTTCATTGGAAGGACTGATGTTGAAGCTGAAATTCCAATCCTTTGGCCACCTGATGTGAAGAGCTGACTCACTGGAAAAGACCCTGATGCTGGGAAAGATTGAGGGCGGGAGGAGAAGGGGACGACAGAGGATGAAATGGTAGGATGGCATCACCGACTCAATGGATGTGGGTTTGGGTGGACTCCGGGAGTTGGTGATGGACAGGGAGGCCTGGCATGCTGCGGTTCATGAGGTCACAAAGAGTCGGACACAACTGAGTGACTGAACTGAACTAAGGATGAAATAATCAATTCTGAAAGCTTCTTAAACATTCACACTGCATGTTGCCCAGTTTCCTAGGTCAGTGCCTGTCAAGATGGACCCTAGTGATGAGGTCCAGGGAGTTGGGTGAGGAGGCAGGAACCCCAGGAGCTGGACGGTGGGGTCACGGGACCCTTTCCCACCACCGCCTCCTGTTACCGCCAAACACCACTCAGCCCACCCTTGGGGACCCCGGGACCCGCCGCTGTGGGCGGCTCAGATGCCCTTGGGTTGGAGATGGGGAAAGGCTGACATGTGGACACCTGAGGAGGAATCCCGCCAACAGACGGGGATTAAAAATATTATTTCTAAAAGTTATCTTAACTGAAAAATGGAGTGTCCCAAATTGCTTAATAGGAAACGCATTCAGAGAGTAAATAAGGTGCTCTTGGGTAATTCCGGCCCCAAAAGTTTAAAAATTAAAAAATAAAAAAGACTAAACTTGTACACACACTGCAAATACTGGCGATTAGTTAACGGACTCTGCCTCTGCTTTCTCTGGAGCTTGTGCTGTGCTGGGCTGAGTCACTCAGTCGTGTCCGACTCTCTGCGACCCCACGGACTGCAGCCCACCAGGCTCCTCTGTCCATGGGGATTCTCCAGGAAGGATACTGGAGTGGGTAACATGCCCTGCTCCAGGGGATCTTCCCCACCCAGGGATCGAACCCGAGTCTCCCGCATTGCAGGAGGATTCTTTACCATCTGAGTCACCAGGTAAGCCCAACTGGAACGGGTAGCCTAACCCTTCTCCAGTGGATCTTCCCGACCCAGGAATCAAACCAGCGTCTCCTGCATTGTAGGCAGATTCTTTACCAGCTGAGCTACCAGGGAAGCCCCTTCAGGATATTACACTGCTTTAAAATCAAAAACCAAAACACAAGTAAGCAGGTGAAAACTCAGGAATAAATAGGAGGACTCTCCCTCATTTTAAAAATGAGCAACAAGGCTTAGTGTGAACCCTGCTAATGAAAAATTAACATACTACCACTAAAGTGAGAGAAAACTGTGTAAACACAACACTTTAAGAAGCTTTGTGGAGGAAAATGCATTTAATAAAGAATTAATGTTACATCTTAATCACCAGCACTCTCTCATCTAAACTTAACAGGACCGAAGACACCCACGTTCACACGAATTACACGTTTTCCCAAAATCACTGACATAAACCCCTCATTAGAATGACTCTAGCTGAACAGTTATCTAAAGTCCTAAAACTGAGAATAATTTCCTCAAAGCACATGACACTCACTTCTCATCTGTTAGAACCAGCAATGTGCCCAGGGTTTTGTTAAAGGTTTCAACTTCAAAAAAAGTGCCTGTGAAAGTACTGAACCAAGTGGGTCATTTTCTAACTGCAAAACTGACTTCAACAAGCAAATGTTTTCAATGCTAATAAACTCATTAATTCAAATCAATTCTTAAAAGGGAAATAAACTTTACATAAAAACAAGAGACTGAAATCACTCCACGAAGATGGGAAAGTTATTCACGAATTAGTGACATTCCAAAGGGATTCGTCATTTCCAGGTTCCACAGCCCACAGCTGAAGACAACCCAAAACTGCCCTGAAAGCACAGACCCAGAGAACATGCGTCAGCTGCTCACAGCAGCAGCTGCAAGGCTCCACAGGGGTTACCGCTACCAGACAGGGATTTTCAGAACTGCAGTTTTTAATTGTATCCAATCGATTTACTTAAGGCTTAGCAGATAAACACTAGAATTCACACAGAGCAGCACCTGACCCTGTAACAACTCACTTAAAAAATTCCAGCCAAAATTTCACTCACCTTCTGAAAACAAAACCTCTTTTTCACTTGAATGTATTTGCAATAATTCATAACAGTACGGAATTTTGCTCAATGATTAAACAGTCCAAATACAGACAGCAGACTCTAGTGTAGAAAACTGGTCACTACTTACAGGTATTTCAGATTCTCCAAGTCTTCAAATGACCCACCGGGTATGCTCTTGATCTGATTATTGTTGAGAAGCCTGTGAAAAAACGTTCCAGTAAGAATTTCAAACAACGACACTTCTGAATTGTCTTGCGGAGGTCGTTTCCACTGCCCTATAGAAGGTCACACAGGGATTAAGCCACAGGCCTTAACACTGACACTCGCTAAATGCAGACCGACACAACCAAGCGCAGCGTGGCTGCAGCAGGTCGGCGTCCACACCCGCACACACGGGTGGCTCCGCGTGCCGTGGGGCCGCGATCCCCTCGCTCCTGCACAAAGAGGGTGCGCCCTCTCTGCGTCTCTCCCGTCCCCCCCCAGCCAGCTGGGAGGCCCCCGTGGAGGTGCAGGGTGTCCTCAAGGGGGTCTCTCTCCAGGGAGCCTTTTCACAGTGAGGGGCAGAGCCACATGTGCCCCCACCAAGCTCACAGCCCCCAGGCCCGACACGGACCAGTCACCTGGGGGAGAGCCAGAACCCCCTCCCACAGCGCTCAGCACAGTCCGAGGCGGCCTGGAGTCGGGCCCCACCCCTCTGTCCCCCCCAGGGGTCTAAACACTGGGACATGGACGGATGGCACCCCACCCCCGCCGGGGTCCTAGGGGCTCAGGGGCGGGGGGGAGGGCCGTCCCTGTCAGCTTGCCGGGAGGCGTGGCCAGCACAGGTGTGGACGGGTTCACAGCTGTCAGTCGGGAAGACAGGGACGAAGGCCACCAGTCTGGACCCACAGACACCTCAGTATGCAAACCCCTCTGGCAGGCTCGGCCTCTCCCGCTCAGCCACGCCCGCCCTCCCTCCGCAGGTGATGGGGGACCCCAAGCACTTGGGATCTGCCCACAGGGGAAAGCGGCGATGGTCTTTGCATCTTTTTCTACCAGTTCCCAGGACAATGTCTGGACTTACAATGTGTTCAGGTTTCTCAGTCCCCTGAAAGCCCCCGGCTGGATCTCTCTGATTCTGTTAAAGCGAAGATCCCTGTGAAGAAACGAGAAATGGATTATTTACAGAGAGAAATCTGCCATTGTCACTAGTTTTGTGTCACCTTTAAACATTCAGTTTCCAAACAGTGATAAGGCATTTAAGAAATTAAATCTCCCAATTCAATTCTTGGCTGAATCAGCTCTGGGAAAAGACTGATAAAGACACAAACATTTGTCTGAATAACAGGTGGACCTGCTCACATTACAGTTTGTTTAAAAGGTAACTGCAGGGAGATGTTGGCGTTCAGCTGTTAAGTCATGTCCGTCTCTTTGCGACCCCACGGACTGCAGCACATCAGGCTTCCCTTACTTCACCGTCTCTTGGAGGTCACTCAGATTCATGTCCATTGAATCAGTGATGCTGTTCTCTTCTCCTTACGCCGTCAATTTTTCCCAGCATCAGAGTCTTTTCCAGTGAGTTCGCTCTTCGAATCAGGTGGCCAAAGTATTGGAGCTTCAGCTTCAGCATCAGTCCTTCTAATGAACACCCAGGACTGATCTCCTTTAGGATGGACTGGTTGGATCTCCTTGCAGTCCAAGGGACTCTCAAGAGTCTTCTCCAACACCACAGTTCAAAAGCACCAATTCTTTGGCACTCAGCCTCCTTTATGGTCCAACTCTCACATCCATACATGGCTACTGGAAAAACCATAGCTTTGACTGTATGGACCTTTGTCAGCAAAATGATGTCTTTGCTTTCTAATATGCTGTCGAGGTTCGTCATAGCTTTCAAGGAGCAAGCATCTTAATTTCATGCAATGTTGATTCAGTTTGTGAGTTTGTGAGCCTGGTACCTCGTAAGATGTACTCTGCATGCAAGTTAAATAAGCAGGGTGACAATACACAGCCTTGTTGTACTCCTCTCCCAATTCTGAACCAATCTGTTGCTTCATGGAAGGTTCTAACTGCTCCTTCTTGACCTGCATACAGGTTTCTCAGGAGTCAGGTAAGGTGGTCTGGTATTCCCATCTCTTTAAGAATCTTCCACAGTTTGCTGTGATCTACACAGTCAAAGGCTTTCATGCAGTCAACGAAGCTGATTTTTTTTGGAATTACCTTGCTTTCTCTATGATCCAGTGAATGTTGGCAATTTGATCTCTGATTCTTCTGCCTTTTCTTAACCCAACCATACATCTGGAAGTTCTCAGTTCACGTACTACTGAAGCCTGGCTTGAAGGATTTTATTTAAATTTAAGGAAAATTGCTTTACAATATTGTGTTGGTTTTTGCCATACATAACGTGAACCAGCCACAGGTAGCTTGAAGGATGTTGAGCATAATCTTGCCAGCATGTGAAATGAGTGCAACTGTATGGAAATTTGAACATTCTTTGGCATTGCCTTTCCTTGGGACCTTTCCCAGTCCTTTTCCAGTCCCATGGCCACTGCTGAGTTTTCCAAATTTGCTGACATACTGACTGTAGCGATTGAACAGCATCATCTTGAAGGATCTTAAGTAGCTCAGCTGGACAGATAAGAGGTCCCTTTAGACCCATCCACCCACCCCCACCAGCCCATGGGAATGCTCAGGTCTCAGTGTTCAGACAACCAACAGGACCGATTTGCAGGGACTAGAGAAGGGAGTCGCCCGCGGGCAGGCGTGGAGACACACGGTTCCTCCTGTAACTTCCAAGCTGGAACTGGCTCCTCTAGGAAGGGGTCTGGCCCCAACACTCAGAGTCACAGAGCTCACTCAGCGAGTGAACTGGAAACGAGGCTATTTCACATGTACCTCTCAGCATGTGAAATAAATGCACGAGTAGAACAGAGGCTAGACCGAGGACCCGAGAGATCATGGCCCCAGGCGGGAGCCGGCGGGCAGTAGCAGACGCCAACGCAGAGCGGCCAGGGCTGGGCCTGGGGCCGTGTGAGGTACAGCAGGTCTGCTAAGCCGCCTGTTCCCACCCTTCTCCAGCCTGAATTAAAAATCTATCAATTGAACAAGCATGCCAGTCCCTGGAAATGAGACACAAAGACCCCTTTCTTTACCAAAGAGTCTTAGAAACATGAAAATTCCTTACTCACTGGTTTCATCTCTTCCATCACAGTCCAACAGGGATTATTAGGCTTGGATAGTGTCCCCCAAAATTCACATGTTGATGCCAGACTCCCGGGGCCTGAGACTTGACCTTATTTGGAGAAGGCGTCCTTACAGGGGTGACCAAGTTAAAGTGAGGTCACTGAGGTGGCCCTGCTCCAAGGCAGCTGGTGTCCTTGCAGACTGGCTCGGGGAAGGCCAAGGACTGCGGTGGACCTCCAGCACCAGGGGCCTGGCTCAGGGCCCCTCCAGGGCTGCAGATGGGCCAGCCTTGACCTTGGGTGCACGCCTCTGGGACAGCAAAAGAAGGCTCCAGTCTAAGCCCTGTTCCTCCCCTTCACGGGTGCTCGTTAGGACGGCCACAAGGACTCACAGGACTCTCCTGTGATACTGGCTGAGCCCGTCCAGCACTCATAATCTTTGCAGGAATCTAATCAGTTCAGTTCTATAGCTGTAACTGGTTACGGAAGGGGTTCTAGTTCACAGCGGGATAAGAGCCTTCTGGCAAAGTGTTTGAATCCCTGAAACCGCCTGTGTCCACGCTGGGCAGCGGGTGAAGCGCCCTGCCTGCGGGTGTCCAGTTCCCTGACTTTGGGTCAAGTTCTCGGGACCCAGGCAACCACGGTCAGCACAGACCCGCTCCCAAGCTTAGGCTCCGTGATGACCCTGTCACCACCGACACGCTCCCCAGGAGCCCCCTTCCACTGCACAGACAGCCTTGCACTTTAATAAACGGTAATTCACACTCATGTTCAGACCAGCATGGGCGGCTCCCTGGGGAGCAGCTCCCCGGGACCCCAGCCTTCGCCGAGGTTCCCATGTTCCTCTTGCCGTCACCTGGTTCCATCCGCCAGAAGCTCAGCATGGTCCTTGGCAGCCCTGCCCCAGGCCCCAATCCCAGGGCAGTGTCAGGAGGCCCCAGCATCCTCCAGAGAAGTTACAGCACAGATTCTACCTCCTCTGCCGTGGACACTTGGCCAGACCCGACTCCTCCAATCTGAGCCCCGAGAGCCCGGCCGAGTCTGCGAACCAGACCTGGGATCCGACTCGTCCATGACTGCCCAGCCCATCAGGCCCACCCTGCCCGCAGCCCACAGCCCTCCTGAGGCCCAGGCCACGTTCAGCCACCCGACCAGGCCTGCAGCCACAGCCCCGTAAGGGGACTGTGCAGGGCAGCCGCTCCCGGTGCATCACATAACCAGCTTTACTGTCTAACTGATCAATTTAATTGTTCAGTTTTGGCCTCGACGGGTGCAGGCGGTCTCTAGCTGTGGGGAGCGGGGGCGCTCTCTGGTTTGGAGCTCAGACTTCCTGCGTGGGGGCGTCTCCTGTTGAGGGGCTCGGCTTCGGCAGCGGGGGCTAGGCTCTGCAGTCCCGCAGGCGGGCACTGGGGCTCCAGCAGCTGAGCCATGGTGGACGTGGCTGTCTGCAGCACGTGGAATCTCCCCAGACCAGGGATCAGCCCCGGGTTCCCCGCCCTGGCAGCGGGATCCTGACCCACTGGGCCACCAAGGCAGTCCTGCAGCCAGCGTTAACGCCTGTTTCCGTCTTCTCCATCACAGAAAGGGTGAAGGTGTTTGTGGTTAACCATCAGAGGCGGTGCGTCCCAACCCTGCCCCTTCACACAGCTCACCTACTCCCCTGTGGAAACTGCGCTTCCTCAGCCTCCCACTGATCCTTTTTGAAGATACAAGCAAGAACGTGTGTCTACCTCCCTACCTTTCTTGCACAAAAGGCTGCTTGCTGAGAACACGGTTTTCTTCAAGGGACAAATCTCAGAGCTCTGGACGTGCTCTGGACACGCCCCCACGTCCTTTAGGGAGTGACTGCGACCTGTGCCCAGCACCCCTTCCTCCCTCCCCAACTCCGAGCTGTCCCCAGCAACACACGGACCTACTGGTCCCCACCGACCCATCAGTCCCTACCGACCCATCTGATCCATCCGTCCCCACTGACTCACTTCCCACTGACCCACCAGTTCCCACTGCCCCATCGCTTCCCACTGACCCATCAGTTCCCGCTGACCCACCGGTTCCCACGGACCCATCAGTTCCCACTGACCCATCCCTTCACGACTGGCCCATCGCTTCCCGACGGGCTCACAGACTCAAGTCGTCACTGATGTCTTCATAGGGCTGACTCCTAGAGGAGGAGCTGCTACGCTGAAGGATAAACACGCGTCCTGACAACTGACATCCATGCACTTGCTAAGCGCCCGTCACTCCACGAACACTCAGGGCCCATACACCCCGTGTGCCATGGGAGCCCGGCCTCAGAATCTACCCAATGTCTCGGGAGCCCTCAGGGTCCAGACCTGGGCTCTGCCCCCAACAGGACGCAGAGCAGCCAGGGCCCCAGGAGCCTGGGGACCAGGCGTCTGAGGGCAGCTGCACCACCGGGGCGGGGGGGCAGGGACCCCCAGAGCAGGGGAGGGCAGCACTGGCAGAAGGTCAGGGCAGCCTGCGGACTGTGGCGGCAGGTGTACCCTCCAAGCACAGGTCCCCAGCCTCTGCACGGGTGCGCCCCTGGCCCTGGACACGGCAGCAGGATCCGGTGCGTGGCCGGGGACGCAGGGATGGGGGCGTGGCCGGGGACGCAGGGATCGGGGCGTGGCTGGGGACACAGGGTTCCGTGCGCCGCCGGGGACGCAGGGTTCCGTGCGCCGCCGGGGACGCAGTCCCAAAGCCCTACCCTGCGCACCCAGGCGCGTGCTCCTGGCCTTAGACTTCTCCCGGGACCAGATCTGTGTCAAGGGCTCACTGATCCCCGCAGAAGTGTGTCACCGACAGGTGCAACAGGCACCCACTCTCCTTCCGTACCCAAATTACTCAAACTTAAAAACACAAAGGGGACCCCCTGGTGGTCCAGTGGTTAAGACTCCGGCTTTTACTGTTGAGAAAACAGGTTCCATCCCTGGTCTGGGAGCTAAGCTCCCACAAGCCTTGAAGCACAGCCAAAAAGAAAAAAAGAAAAGAAAAAATCAACCAAGTAAAATAAACAAATCAACAAAAACAGCAGTGCAGGTCAGCAAAGGAAAAAGCAGCGTCTGCAGGTGGACCTCACGCGGGTCCGGGGCAGAGGCTGCAGGCAGACAAGCGTTGAGAAGGGCGGCAGGGGCGGAAGGGACACTTGTGCCCGTCACAGGGGACCGTCCTGCTTGGGGGGGGGGGTGCTGGACACGCCACCTCTGCGGGACCAGGGCAGGCGCGGACAGGGGGCGGTTCAGTGTCCCCTGCACCACGAGACGGGCGGTCCCTCCCAAGCACCCAGGACACACGTCTCAGCCCCACACTTGTTAAAACCCGCTTCACTCAGAGATGGAGCCGTCCCAGGCCGGGGAGTCCTGGCTAACCAGGCGCCCACCCTTGTCCCTCTGGCCGTGGTACAAGGTGACCCACGGCCAACCCTGAAGCGGACGGGCTCAGTCACAGAGGCCGGGGGTGTCCAGCCAGCGGGGCAAAAGGCCAGGCTGCCGGGTCTGCTCTTTCCTTCCCCTGCCAGTGCAGATTTCTGCAAAACACAGAGAGCCTTGTCTGACGTGGGAGCAGTGTCTGTCTGCGGGGACAGCGCCGTGTTTCTGGGGGACAGAGAGGCCTCGCGGGGTCAGCTGTGCAGATGGCGGGGCATGTCCAGGACACCAGAGGACATGCAGGCCCTTCCCCAACAGAACCCGCGGGGCAAGGGGGCGTGGCCCCAGTGGAATCGTACCCCCCTAGGGCTGGTGCTTCCCGCCAGGAGTGCAGGCGTCGGGGTCTCTGCTGACTGTCACCCAGGGCATGGCCCCCTGGAGCCCGCCCAGGGGTGGGCAACGTGCAGGTCCCCGGGGGTGACCAGGGCAGACCCCTCCGTCCGCAGGAAGAGCTCTGAGTTTCCTGCCGCGTCCGCTCTCCATCTGGAACCTCAGCTCCCAAGAAAAGGCCGCGTGGACAGGGGCGGGACACGCATGCGGGACGCGGCTTGCTGAGTCCCATCTCTGTTGTCTCCCCGTCCAGAATTTAAGCTCAGGAAACAAGGGCCCCTCTCTCAGCTCACGGGCACAGAACTCGCTCGGGGAGCGGTGGGGTGGGGGGGCTCCGTCAGCTCTGCTGACTGACGGACGGCCTCCTGGAAGGACCCAGGACGGACCCCGAGCTGCCACCGCCTCCTGGCGGACAGGCCCTCCTGCAGGGCCTCCCACCTGAGGACGCTAGGCTAACACGGGGCTCGGAGCTCTGACGAGATGGCAGTCCCTTCAACAAGGAGACAGATGCCCTGCTTGGGGCAGGGTCCCCACCCTGCTGCGCCCACCACTCCAGCTCAGCGTCCTGAAGGCGGGACCCGAATCAGGTCAACTCCTGAGAAAACCGATCAATCCCGCCAAGTTTGGTTCACCGGGTAATATCTATGAACACAGAGCAAGGCAAAAAGCCACGGTTTTCTTCTGACTGAGAATTCTGAAAAACACTGAGAGAATGATTCAAAGCGCAGGACAGAAAACTACTTCAAAAGAAAACTGACTTTGGGAAAGAAACCGAGGTACTGATTCATTCACAGAAGAGACATACATAAACGTGCTTGTTCTGGTTTGGCCTTAGCTTCCCAGCAGCTAAAAAGAGCCGCCAGGAGGAGCTGAGAGCGTTTCAGCGAACTGGGGGGAGAGGAGAGCTCACAGGTGGGGAAGACCCCAGTCTCCACCTGCCGGCCTGCGAGGACCACAGGGGCAGCAAACGCCTCCGTCACCCTGAAAATATCCCTGATCCTGACGACCCAGGGTGGTTCTAGAGACGGGGCCTCTGGGAACAGCCCTTGGCAACTAAAAAAAAAAAGAGTCCGAGAGAGTGGACACTCCAGCTCCGCAGCCGCCCCGGAGCCAGCAGGGAGTTCACTGTTCAGATTTGGACCAGCTCCATCATCAGACTTGCCTCTGCACTCAGATGGTTGTGTCATTTGTTACGAGTCTCCGTGGTGTCACCGTCACCGGGCCCCCAGTAAGCACGCGCGTGGACCAACCCCAGCCCAGACCAAGCCCCTCCTACCCCGGGACGCGGGGAGGCCCCGGATGAAGGCGCACCTGCTGGGCTCAGGAGCCCGCCTCCTCCCGGCAGAGCTGGGCCCTCAGCTGCCCCTTGCAGACCCCACGCCGGGCACTTCCACGGCCAGGCCCCACAGGACGGGTGTGCCTGACTCTCCCCGAGAGGCCAGGCAGAAAGATGCTTGGGTGTAGGCCCACGTGGTCTCCATGGCAACCCCTACACTCAGCCACACGGCCAGGGCGGAGCCGAAGTGAAGGGCCTGGTCTGATAGCGCACACCTGTGTTCACGCAGCAGGGTCTGCAACTACGACATCGGGAAACATCACTCTTCTGACTGTTTTCAACCGTTTGAAAAACTGCAAGAGGCCTCGCTGGTGGCTCAGTGGTGAAGAGTCCCCGTGCCAACGCAGCAGACACGAGTTCAGTCCCTGCTGGGAGAAGCCCGCGTGCCACGCGGCGACTAAGCGCGTGCGCCAGGACTCCTGCGCCTGCGCTCCAGATTCTGGGAGACGCAAACGCTGAAGCCAGGACGCCCTGGACACCGCGCTCCACAAGGAGACGCCATCGCAGCGAGAAGTCCGCACAGGGCAACTAAAGACCCAGGACTGCCAAAAACAAATCAATCAATTTATTTTTAAAAAACGTGCGATCCAAGGTTCACAGGACACTAAAAGTGCCGGCCAGCCACGGGCGCGGGATCCGGAGTCTGTGGCGATGGCCCAGGAGATGCACCGTCCTGGGGCCTCACTGTCGGGGCCTGTTCTCAGGCCTCATGCAAACGCGAATCCTAACCCCCCACCGCCTCACAAAGGAACAGAACGCGTCTGCTGATTCACGCACGTCAGTCCTCTGGAAAAACGCCCAAGCGTCTCCCACGGCTGTTTAAAAATGAAATGAGTATTTCTCCTGTTTTCCAGACCCAAACTGGCCGGGGCCGTCTACCAGAGACTTTCCCAGGGCTGTGTCGTCGCGTCCCAGGAAGCCCCCTGAGCAGGGTGAAGCCAAGGACAGGGTGTGATCAGGGGAAGCGCCCCCGCCCCGTCTCCCGGCACACGGCGAGCCGGAGCAGCGGCCGCAGGACCGTGAAATCCGGGCTGCCCAGCTCAGCGAGTCGGAGCAAACACGGCGGCCCGACGTCCTCCTGATTAGGAACAGCCCAGCGAGCAGAGCCAAGGCCGGTTCCCAGCAGAGCCACGCCAGCTCCGCCCAGGCGTGGGAAGCGGGCTCCGCTGTGCCCGGGGCGGACGGTCCTCCTGCTGTCCTCCTGCCGCGAAAACAGGGGCGGGAGAGGCGTCTCCCCGCGGGAGGAACTCGCCCTGGCGCCCTGCAGGGTCTCGGGCTTCCCGCTCAAGCCTGTGGAAGCCCGAGTCTGCAGGGCTGAAGACGGGGGTGGGGGGGGGGGGGCGGTGGCGGGCGGTGGGGCTGGGTGCAGGTCTCGGGCCCTCCTGGGCTGCTGGCTGGGCTGTGTGGTTTCAGCCCCCTGAGGAGCCCCGTCCAGGGCTCATCCAGGCCTCGTGTGGGAGACAGTGGGGTCTGTGAGCAGGTGTGCACACGGTGTCCACGGGCACACCTCCAACAGCCCCAGGGGCCACAACAGCCAGGCTCAGGGGTCCCCCGGTGTCCCAGTCGGGCTGCAGGCAGGGACACTGCCCAGGGAACGCACAGGTGCTCAGGTCTGAATCTCCGCCCTCCTCTCAGCGGGACCAAACCTTGACCTCTCTGGTCCGAGGTTTGCTCCTCACTGAGTAAGGGGACCACACTGCTCCTGTGAGTGTGGGGCCAGCAAAGCTGGAGAGCGGCCGCTGATGTGATGGGGGGGGACAGGCCACAGAAGGACGCCCGCAGACAGGAACAGGCCACGTCTGCCGCACGTGTGGGAGCCTGCATTTTGCACTGAGAGGAGAGGTGCAGAGAAGGGAGCTCACCAGCCTGAAACCGTCACACAGCCCAGCCGGGTAGCCCAGGAGGGCCTCAGGCCTCATCCTCCACACTGACCATGTGTCCCTGAGACCCTCCTTCCTGGCCCAGCCTGCCAGCCCCCAGCAATGCAGCCTGAAGCCATCAGAGAGTGAGTGTGTGTGTGTGTGTGTGTGTGTGTGTGTAGAGAGACTGGGCCTGCCAGGCCCCAGCAATGCAACCTGAAGCCATCAGAGTGGTGTGTGTGTGTGTGTGTGTGTGTGTGTGTGTGTGTGTGTGTGTGTGTGTGTGTGTGTGTAGAGAGACCCTCCTTCCATCAGAGAGAGAGAGAGACAGAGAGAGACTGTGTGTGTGTGGAGAGAGACCGGGACTCTGTGTGTGTATGTGTGTGTGTGTGTGACAGAGAGAGAGTGTGTGTGTGTGTGTGTGTGTGGAGAGAGACCGGGACTGTGTGTGTGTGTGTGTGTATGTGTGTGTGTGTGTGTGTGTAGAGAGACTGGGCCTGCCAGGCCCCAGCAATGCAACCTGAAGCCATCAGAGTGGTGTGTGTGTGTGTGTGTGTGTGTGTGTGTGTGTGTAGAGAGAGACCCTCCTTCCATCAGAGAGAGAGACAGAGACAGAGACAGAGAGAGTGTGTGTGTGTGGAGAGAGACCGGGACTCTGTGTGTGTATGTGTGTGTGTGTGTGACAGAGAGAGAGTGTGTGTGTGTGTGTGTGTGGAGAGAGACCAGGACTCTGTGTGTGTGTGTGTGTGTGTGTAGAGAGACCGGGACTGATCACCGCTAAGGGCACACTTGTTGTGGACTGAGGCCGGCGGGTCCACAATCTGCAGGCAGGCTGGTGGGCTGGACGCGCAAGGAAGGGCCACTGTCTGCCCCAAGGCCCAGCTTGCTTCTCTTCCCCCGAAGTCCTTCAGCTCTTGGGAGGAGGCCTCCCTGCACTGTGGAGGGCACTCCAGGTCTCTCCAAGGTCCTGACGTACATATCCATCTCCTCTAAAAGCATTTTCACAGAAGCCTCTAGGGTAACACTTGACCCAGCATCTGGGAACTGCGTCCCAGGCAGGACACCAGCACAGCACAGGCACCCGGGCGTGAGACGCAGCCCGTTGGCTGCGACAAGCGTGATCACTCACACACGTGAACGGGTGAGGCTGTTCCTACGGAGACAGCCAGACACGCCTTTGAGTTCAGCAAAGTAAACGGATCCATCGTGTTATTCCACTGGGCGCTCAGCCGACACCTGGCTGACCAGCAAGCGGACAGTCACGGGCCCCAGCACGGACCAGGCCCGGGAAGGGGATTTCCGGTTCCACCACACAGGCTGACCTTCGCCTGCTGTTGCAGTTGACACCACGGAGGAAACGGACCAAACAGGGAATCAACAAATCCTGGCACCAAGCAGTTACCCTCCACCCAGAGCCTTCAGGAACATCTCACCCAGGAGGCTTCCTGCACACACAGATCTTCAGTCTTCAGGAAAATAGGACATGCAACCCCAGACAGTTACTGAATGACCACACACTTTAGGGAGCAAAGAGGTCATCTCATCAGTCAGGAAACAGCACAGGCCAACAGAAGAGCGGGGCTAAGGAAACCCAAGAGGACTCAGAAGGGCTGGGTCTGACGTGAGTCATCAGCAAGGGTTCTGAGGGAGGGGCACGCAAAGGAACCGGCCTCAGGCGAGGCGGTCCTTCCCGGAACCTGTCTGCGGTCTCAGCCCAGGACCCTCCAGTCTCAGGGGACCCTCCAGTCTCAGGGGACCCTCCAGTCTCAGGGGACCTTCCAGTCTCAGCCGGGGACCCTCCAGTCTCAGGGAACCCTCCAGTCTCAGGGGACCCTCCAGGCTCAGCCGAGGACCCTCCAGTCTCAGCCGGGGACCCTCCAGTCTCAGGGGACCTTCCAGTCTCAGCCCGGGGACCTCCAGTCTCAGGGAACCCTCCAGGCTCAGCCGAGGACCCTCCAGTCTCAGGGGACCCTCCAGTCTCAGCCAGGGACCTCCAGTCTCAGGGGACCCTCCAGGCTCAGCCGAGGACCCTCCAGTCTCAGCCGGGGACCCTCCAGTCTCAGGGGACCCTCCAGTCTCAGCCAGGGACCTCCAGTCTCAGGGGACCCTCCAGGCTCAGCCGGGGACCCTCCAGTCTCAGGGGACCCTCCAATCTCAGCCGGGGGCCCTCCAGTCTCAGGAGACCTCCAGTCTCAGCCCGGGGACCACGATGCCAGCCTGACCCGCCACACTGGCCTCTTCTTGGCAGGAATGCTGGCCTAGTCCTCCCAGTGCACTGATGTTCAGACTTCTCACCGTCTCACAGTCCTTCTCAGTGAAAAACCGAGAAGCTTTAATGCAGCGCCAACTGTATACAAAGAACTGGGTTATCTCAGCACCAGGATCCTTAAAAGAACTAAGAAAATAATCACTCTGATCATTTTCTGTTGGGATTCCTTCTCTCCAGACCTAGTTGAGCAAGGCCACCAGCACAGAGCTCTGAAAAACTGCAGAAAATGAGAGAGCTTCTCTGGGGCTGAGAAAAGTAACAAGGAAGTTGGACTTTAAAGTCAGTGCATCCGCGCTTAGGAGGAAAGAGAGCTGGGTCTAAGATGTCTTCCCTGGCTGTCTCCTTTCTCTAACCTTCCGCTGGGCTTCCAATCCCACCCCTGAGCCAGGCGGAATGGGGGTGGAGGTGGGGGAGGACTGGGGACAGATCTGTGTTGAGATAGAGGAGCACTGACTATAACACGGAGCGCTTCTCATGGCAGTGGGGTCCACTCAACTCAGCACCCGTGCCTGATGCTCACCAAGGACACCCTCCACCTACAAACACACGGGCGGATGGATAGATGGATGGATGGATGTAAGAGCAGATGAATAGACAGATGGAAGGAAGAGCAGATGGATGGATGGATGACAGAAGGACAGATGGATGGATGGAGGAGTAGATGAGTGCGTGGCTGGTTAAGGAAGGATAGATGCATGAATGGATGGGTGGATGAAAGGGCAAATGGATGGATGAACGTGATGAATGGATGGACGGATGAAGGGCAGACGGATGAATGGATGGACAGATGGGGTGACACAGGCACTGACCTGAGAAAATGACACAACAAAATAACATGCACAAGAAAACAAACATTCAGGATTAACAATTGGCCACTTGATGCCACGCCAATACAAACATCCCACATGTCAGAATAAGTAACAATGGTGACTAACTGCATCCACTTTAACTGCTATTTTTAAAAGTTAAAGAGCTGCTCAGCTGGATTTTTAGAAATACCGTCCACTGCAGGAAGTGACAAGTCTGATCCGGGCTCTTCGCCTAAAGGAAGCTGCAACCAGGAAGAGAAGCATAAATTCACGAACGCTGCAGATAAGGCAGCCCGAGTCCCCGGGGGAAGGCTCGCTCTCCTGCATCAGTCCTGTCTCTTTCTGCATAAAGACAGCTCCCACCCAAGGACTGTGCTGGTCTCCCTTTATCCCGAGAAAAGGGAAAATAGCAATCCAAACAGTGCAGAGGCAAAATCTTCCCATCTCTACCAACCCCAGGCTTTCACTTGTTTAGAGTAATTCTGAATTTTCATTCATGTCCTTACTTCTCAACAAATACATCAGAGCTATGCAGAAAAGTCATTTTCTGCAAAATGGAAAAAGGAAAGTGGGGAAGCGCAGGAACTCACAATCATAGAAGGCCTCCTGGTCCCGGGACTGGGAGAGGGACCTCCAGCTGCTGCCTCACAAGGAGGCTGAAGGTGCTTCTTAAACATTGAGTTTGGCCCCTTTGAGAAAGCTGCCTGTGTAAAACGCACAGAAAACTAGCCTAGCACTATCTCCTGTCTGCATCAGACGTGTCTGCTCCAATTAAAGGCAGGGCCCACGATAACTGGCCATCTCTGCCCAAGCCCCAGCATCCCAACTTCTTCTTCAGAACTTCTTGGGTACGGTCACCTTCCCATCTGCAAGGAAACGAACGCAGATGTGACGAGAACAATGGCTCTCCTGGCAGAGCATCAACCATGAAGACTATGTCAAGAGATGCACGTGCATCCCCTTCTCCACGCCCAGCACTTCCCTACAGGTGGGGACCTGCCTTCCGAGACTGCGCGGTGCAGAAAGCTAGAAGGGCCTGCAGGGTCCGGCCACGCCCATAGGTCAGACCCTGAGGGCCTCACCCCCCGCGGGCCACGTCCACAGGCCACGCAACCACACACCACGCCCCAACCACCCCCCGCAGACCACGCCCCACGCCACATCTTGCAAGGCGCCAGGCTAGCCCAGCTGTCCCCGCCCCCCGCCCTGGCGTGGGTTCGTCCCCCCAAACTCGGCCTCCGTCATTAAAACCATGTCTCTTCTAGCTCCCTCTCCCTGCCCAGGAGACCAAACCAAAGGCAGCCGTGTCCCCACACCCGGCACCTGATCTGCAGTACCTCCACCCCTAAGGGTTCTCCTGGCATGTCTCAGAGAAGAATTAAGTTTAGCGACTCTGAACTTGATGGAACGTCAATGGCAAGATACTTTCTCCCCCGAGAGGGTCAGGCAGAGACTGCAGGAGTCCTGCTGCACTGGCTGCTCCTAACCAACCACATAAGCCATGACACCCTGACCCCCCAGGAGGGCCTGGAGGCGAGAGGGGGGTTTGCCAGGCGGGCAGCATGTCCCCGGGCCTTGAGGTCACAGTGCCTCCACCTGGGGCACAAAGGACCGCGTGTGCCCATCGTCCCCAGACTCCTGCCTTGAGAAGGTCCCCACTTGCTGAAGTCCACCTGTGCGCCCACCGGTCCTCATGGTATGTCTGTCGTCAGGGAGCTCAGAGATGAGACATGTGAGCTAGTGTCCTCTTCAGGGTCTATTTGGTGCTGCATTGCTTGCATTTTTGTGCCCTTTGTTGGTGACTCTGCTGTTTAAAACCTCCCCTGTCATATTGCTGAAGGACATCTGGTCACGGAGAAACACCATGTGGGGGATGAGCCTCCTCCAGGCACAAGCCCTGAGCCCCATTCCTGGTGATAAGTCAACAGATGCTGAACAAGCATCTGTAAAAGGAAGCTCACAAAACCACGGATCAAGTGGTGACTATGCTGTGACCAGGGCCTGGCTGGACCCTGATTCTGCATCTGCCAGAGCAAGGTTTCCTGGTAGCTAATTCTCACAATTCCAAGAAGGAGGAGAATCAACCTTAAACTCTCCCAGCTCCTCCCTCCACATGTCTCAGGGCCCTGAGGTGACCAACAGCCAAGTAGGAATGCTCAACCTCGGGCCAGAGACCTCACACCCCGCAGGAGATGGGCCACAGCCAGAGGCAGCTGAGACCCACCATGAGACAGGGAGCCCAGGGAAGGGTGCGGCTTTCGGGATGTGCTGAGACCAAAGCCTCCAGAGAGAACCAGTGATGGTCGTCAAAGCAGGGCTACAAGCGAGGAGACACACGTGCACACACTGCGTCCCCAAGGTCAGTGTGAGAGGCACCCTGGAGACCACGCTCCCCACCAGGTGCCACAGGAGCCTCCTCCCCCCACAGACACGTGCTCGGCCTGACGTAAGCTCGTTGGTTCAGTGGGAGATGAGCCGTGGTGCAAACAAGGGACACCTGTCCTCGCAGAAACATGGACTGTGTCCAGGGAGGAGCTGAAGCAGGAGAAGCCCCCGACTTGCAGACCTGTCCCTGACGCAGACCAAGCAGGTTACATACGTGCCCCAAAGGCAGCAGGGAAATAACCCACGAGGCCTGCAGATTACACACGTGCCCCAAAGTCAGCAGATTACAAACGTGCTCCGAAGTCAGCAGATTACACACGTGCCCCGAAGTCAGCAGATTACGCACGTGCCCCCAAGTCAGCAGATTACGCACGTGCCCGGAAGTCAGCAGATTACCGCACGTGCCCCGAAGTCAGCAGACTACGCACGTGCTCTGAAGTCAGCAGACTACGCGTGTGCCCGGAAGTCAGCAGATTACGCACGTGCCCTGAAGTCAGCAGACTACGCGCGTGCCCCAAAGTCAGCAGATTACGCGCGTGCCCGGAAGTCAGCAGATTACACGCGTGCCCGGAAGTCAGCAGACTACGCGCGTGCCCCAAAGTCAGCAGATTACGCGCGTGCCCGGAAGTCATCAGATTACACGCGTGCCCCGGAGTCAGCAGATTACGCGCGTGCCCGGAAGTCAGCAGATTACACGCGTGCCCGGAAGTCAGCAGACTACGCGCGTGCCCCAAAGTCAGCAGATTACGCGCGTGCCCGGAAGTCAGCAGATTACGCTCGAGCCCCGGAGTCATCAGATTACACGCGTACCCCGGAGTCAGCAGATTACGTGCGTGCCCGGAAGTCAGCAGATTACACGCGTGCCCGGAAGTCAGCAGACTACGCGCGTGCCCCAAAGTCAGCAGATTACGCGTGTGCCCGGAAGTCAGCAGATTACGCTCGAGCCCCGGAGTCATCAGATTACACGCGTGCCCCGGAGTCAGCAGATTACGCACGTGCCCCCAAGTCAGCAGATTACGCACGTGCCCGGAAGTCAGCAGATTACCGCACGTGCCCCGAAGTCAGCAGACTACGCGCGTGCCCCAAAATCAGCAGATTACGCGCGTGCCCGGAAGTCAGCAGATTACACGCGTGCCCGGAAGTCAGCAGACTACGTGCGTGCCCGGAAGTCAGCAGATTACGCGCGTGCCCGGAAGTCAGCAGATTACGCGCGTGCCCCAAAATCAGCAGATTACGCGCGTGCCCGGAAGTCATCAGATTACACACGTGCCCCGGAGTCAGCAGATTACGCGCGTGCCCCGAAGTCAGCAGATTACACGTGTGCCCGGAAGTCAGCAGACTACGCGCGTGCCCCAAAGTCAGCAGATTATGCGCGTGCCCGGAAGTCAGCAGATTACGCTCGAGCCCCGGAGTCATCAGATTACACGCGTGCCCCGGAGTCAGCAGATTACGCGCGTGCCTGGAAGTCAGCAGATTACACGCGTGCCCGGAAGTCAGCAGACTACGCGCGTGCCCCAAAGTCAGCAGATTACGCGTGTGCCCGGAAGTCAGCAGATTACGCTCGAGCCCCGGAGTCATCAGATTACACGCGTGCCCCGGAGTCAGCAGATTACACGCGTGCCCCGGAGTCAGCAGATTACGCGCGTGCCCGGAAGTCAGCAGATTACGCTCGAGCCCCAGAGTCATCAGATTACACGCGTGCCCCGGAGTCAGCAGATTACACGCGTGCCCCGGAGTCAGCAGATTACACGCGTGCCCCGGAGTCAGCAGATTACGCGCGTGCCCGGAAGTCAGCAGATTACGCGCGTGCCCGGAAGTCAGCAGATTACGCGCGTGCCCCGAAGTGAGCAGATTACGCTCGAGCCCCGGAGTCATCAGATTACACGCGTGCCCCGGAGTCAGCAGATTACACGCGTGCCCCGGAGTCAGCAGATTACGCGCGTGCCCGGAAGTCAGCAGATTACGCGCGTGCCCCGGAGTCAGCAGATTACACGCGTGCCCCGGAGTCAGCAGATTACGCGCGTGCCCCGGAGTCAGCAGATTACGCGCGTGCCCCGGAGTCAGCAGATTACGCGCGTGCCCCGGAGTCAGCAGATTACGCGCGTGCCCGGAAGTCAGCAGATTACGCGCGTGCCCGGAAGTCAGCAGATTACGCGCGTGCCCCGAAGTCAGCAGATTACGCTCGAGCCCCGGAGTCATCAGATTACACGCGTGCCCCGGAGTCAGCAGATTACACGCGTGCCCCGGAGTCAGCAGATTACGCGCGTGCCCGGAAGTCAGCAGATTACGCGCGTGCCCCGAAGTGAGCAGATTACGCTCAAGCCCCGGAGTCATCAGATTACACGCGTGCCCCGGAGTCAGCAGATTACGCGCGTGCCCAGAAGTCAGCAGATTACGCTCGAGCCCCGGAGTCATCAGATTACACGCGTGCCCCGGAGTCAGCAGATTACGCGCGTGCCCGGAAGTCAGCAGATTACGCACGTGCCCCGGAAGTCAGCAGATTACGCGCGTGCCCCGGAAATCAGCAGATTACGCGCGTGCCCGGAAGTCAGCAGATTACGCTCGAGCCCCAGAGTCATCAGATTACACGCGTGCCCCAGAGTCAGCAGATTACGCGCGTGCCCGGAAGTCAGCAGATTACGCACATGCCCCGAAGTCAGCAGATTACGCGCGTGCCCCGAAGTCAGCAGATTACGCGCGTGCCCGGAAGTCAGCAGATTACGCGCGTGCCCCGAAGTCAGCAGATTACGCGTGTGCCCGGAAGTCAGCAGATTACGCGCCTGCCCGGAAGTCAGCAGATTACGCTCGAGTCCCGGAGTCATCAGATTACACGCGTGCCCCGGAGTCAGCAGATTACGCGCGTGCCTGGAAGTCAGCAGATTACGCGCGTGCCCCGGAAGTCAGCAGATTACGCACGTGCCCGGAAGTCAGCAGATTACGCGCGTGCCCGGAAGTCAGCAGATTACGCGCGTGCCCGGAAGTCAGAGGATTACGCGCGTGCCCGGAAGTCAGCAGATTACACGCGTGCCTGAAGTCAGCAGGGCGATAACCCACGAGGCGCAGAGACCTTCTGAGGCAGGAGTGCAGCAACAGAAGAGTGGAAACAAAGAAATGACACGCAGAAGGAGTTTGATTCAATAAAGTTGGCAATTCCAAAAAATAAATACTGCGTGGCCATTAACAAGGACGGTGCAGACCTCTAATTACTGCGGACACAGGGCCACCACGTGCAGTGGGCGTGGAGAACGGGACACAGATCCCCATCTGATGTCGGCAAACAGAAGAGCAGGCAGGTGAGCAGACGCAGAGGCTGATACGCAGATGGAGAGACGGGCAGCATGGAGACAGAGGGACAGGTCCATAGATGCACAGACGACAGATGATTCACAGAACACAGCTGGCGGACTGACCCACAGACACCCCCATGACTTCCTGTCCGTGTACACTCACACGACTGCTTGGGTATCTGAAGGGAGCCCAATGGGCTAATGCGTCCCTCCAATAATAGAAATGTGAGTCACTTATTTTGGTGTTTCTGTCTGTATGTTCACATTTTTCTACTATGAACATGTACAGCTTACATAAAAATATTTAAAAGCACCTAGGAAAAGTAAACAGGATGGGTGAGGGCAGCTTTCACAACACTTGCTGTCGCCTCCTGGAGAGACAGGGTACCCCCCAACGCGGCTGGTAACCACTGTGCCTCCGGCCAACTTCCACCCGCAAGGACGGCAGCTGCAGGGCCTGAGAAGGCGGCCAGCAAGCTTCCAAGGACCCCGACCACTCACACACGGCTGTGGAGGAGGGGGCCTCCGGGCAGAGGGCAGGGCGCACCATGGGCACTGTCAGATTGACGCCTGGTGGTGGGAGATGCCGCTGACATCCTGGGCAAGAACCTCAGAAACACGGCTGACTCCTGGAGCCCAGACGTGGAGGGTCCAGCCTGAGCTTGGGGTAGCCCCTGTGTGCACCCATCAGCCTCTCACCGCCTCTCCCGTCGCTCCTGGAACTGCTCAGGACCCACACCAACCCGCTGCCTCATCCTGCGAGGAAGCCCTGGGTTGAGCACTTGGCTTCCAACCCAGCCGTGATCTACGGGTCACAGCGCTGAGGCTGCTCACCACCTGCCACGATGATTACACGGGGCATCTTAGAGATGGGCAAAACCCCTGTCAGAAGAAGGAGACGCGCGCTTTTAACCACCTGATGCGAAGACCTGACTCACTGGAAAAGACCCTGATGCTGGCAAAGCTTGAGAGCAGGAGGAGAAGGGGACGACAGAGGATGAGATGGTTGGATGGCATCACCAACTGAGTGGATACAAATTTAAGCAAACTCTGGAAGGTGGTGAAGGACAGGAAAGCCTGGCATGCTGTAACCTGTGGGGTCGCAAAGAGTCAGAAAGGACTGAACAGCTGAACAACCACCACTTCTATTAACCCGTGATGGTGTCCATTACAGCCCACAGCGGGGTCTAAGCCAAGGGGGACAGAGCAGGAAGCATCAGACACCGAGGTCATGAATGGCAGCCTCTCTGTTCCCCAATGGGGAGCCAGGGGTCCCCTGTGAGGCACGGTGCCAAGAGGAGAAACCGCCGTCCAGCCCAGGCTCGAGGGAAGCGGGAGGTGCCCCAAGGCTGAGTCCCGTCCCGGGCACAGAGGCCCTGAGCAGCAGCCCCAGAGATCATGCACCAGGTGCGGAGGGCACCCAGCGCCCTCTGGGCAACATGGGGCCCCATGATGAGCCCAGAGGGCACTCGCTGCCCTGGCCCCTCACCGTCATCGCCTGCTTTTCCCCCGCACCCCCCCCCCCCATCTACCCCCGGTCGCTGGGTCGCTGGTAGAGCGCTGCTACCTTAAAGGACCAGACAGGAAAGGTACTGTTGAGTCACAACTATGCACGTCTGCCTATCTAGCTAGATGGGTGGATGGATACCCCAAGCCACTGTCCACGGGCGGGGTCTGCAGACCCTGGGCTGGAGCTGAGTCCCCAGTGACAGAGGCCACGTGAGGGAGGCAGGAGTTGCATTGCTTTAATCCCCTGAGATCCTGCGCCCGCTCATCGCCGCCCGGCTGGAGCCCCGCCCAGCACAACAGCACCCACAGGGAGATAGGGACAGCCGGGTCGAGCGATTCTCAGTTTTATAAACTCTAGACTCAGGCCTGTGAATGCATAATCTGATTACTTTCATGAAGGTTTTTACAAAATTAAAAAAAAATGGGGAGCTCTGAAAAAGGTGAGCGAACAGGGCCCAGACTTACTGTCTGAAACAGCCAAAAGCTGACAGAATACATGAAACAACTACTTTCAAGATACCGTATGTCGGTCAGCAACGGACAGGGTCCCGACGGAGTGAACACAGGAGGCGAGCCCAGAACTGCCCCATGTCGCTGCCCAAGAGAGCAGGTGCGCGTGTCTGGGGAGAAGCCGGACGCCAGGACGCTGAGCTCCAGGGACGGACACCAGGAACCCTGGGCTTCGAGCGTGCAGACGATAAAACCAGAGCAGAGGGCAGCGGAACAGAGAACAGAAAATCCAAAGAGAAAAACCAGTGAGTCCAAAAGCTGGGTTCTGGCAAAGATCAATGAAACTGAAAAACCTCTAGGCAGGTTGATCAGGAAAAAAACACACTTCTGACTTTGGGAACGAGAGACCTGATCTCTACAGACCCTCGGTGTTGAGAGGATAACGAGCACCAACTTTCCTGTGTGACCTGGCCAAGCTCCCTGCTCCCCAGGCTCACCGGGGAAGGGACAGCCCTGACAGGGCTGTGATTACTGAAGAATCTGAAGTCACGGTTTAAAACCCTCCCCCAAAGCCACGGCGAGCGCAGCCGGGGGCTTCCCGGGGAAGCAGGACCAGACGTTTAAGCACCGCTAAGCCGTGTCCACCCACCCGAGCTCTCCCCAGAGCCGGACGGGAGGCCGCGCCCCGCACTCCCTCTGCGATAAGCAAACCAGACAAAGACATTCCAGGAAAGGAAAACAAAGCCTGAGTCCCCGGTGAACAGACGCGGGCATGTCCAGTGAGGCAGAACGCGGGGGGCCAGCTGCCAGGAGGCGCGGGGGGCACGGAGGCTCATTATCCTGATTGTGGCGATGGCTGCACGGTGCCGGCCTGTGTGCTCACCGGGTGCAGACCCCCGCCCGAGCGGCAGCTTTCCTGCCGGCTGGATCTCCAGGAGGCTTTTCACTTTCCCAGTGAAAACTCACCCACACCAAGGTCAGAAAGGGGGCCATCGTCACCGGCTGAGCTGCCACCGCCGGCCCGACCAGTGAGCCAGAGGACTGCCTGTGCGCCTCCAGGCTCCGCGGGCTGGGGGACAGCAGCCAGGTCCCACACCCCCCAACCTGGTCCTGGCTCCCCCATGGCTGCGCATCCAGACGCCACCCCTCTCCTTACGGAGCTGGTCACCCGGCGGCCACCGGGTCGGACAAGCCCCCCTCAGCACAGGCGTCTGAAGGACACCAGGCAAGGGCAAGGAGAGCCTGGGGACACAGTGTCCACCCAGGATCTTCAGGGAAACTTCTTCGGGTCGGCGTCTCCTCCTCCCTACCCCTGAGGGAGCTGAGAAGCAAGGGAAAAAGGCAACAGTGTCTGGAATAAAGGAACTAATCAAATCTGCGAGTTTAACTGACCCTGTGTCCAAGCCAGGAAGGGGAGCCGAGAATTAAGTCCTGAAACAACTGACGCATTCTTACCTAAACTTTGCCGGTTTTGATTCAGTCACACGAGTAACTGTTGGACTGAGCCAACTCGGGGTTTCCCTGTGTTGTGTGCGGACTGGTGGCATCTGACCAAGAGACGGACAAGTGTGATCTCTGTCTTTCAAAATTAACTCCAAATAAAGAAAATATTAAATTAAATCAAATTAAATATTAAAAGGCAGAGACACCACTTTGCCAACAAAGGTTCGTCGAGTCAGAGCCATGGTTTTTCCAGTAGTCATGTACAGATGTGAGAGTTGGATCATAGAGAAAGCTGAGTGCTGAAGAATTGTTTTCCAACTGTGGTGTTGGAGAAGATTCTTCAGAGTCCCTTGAACAGCAAAGAGATCAAACCAATCAATCCTAAAGCAAATCAACCCTGAATATTCTTTGGAGGGACTAATGCTGAAGCTGAAGCTCCAATACTTTGGCCACCTGATGCGAAGAGCTGACTCCTATGAAAAGTTCTTGGGTGCTGGGAAAGATTGAGGGCAAGAGGAGAAGAGGGCAACAGAGGATGAGATGGCTGGATGGCATCACCGACTCGATGGACATAAGTTGGGGTAAGCTCCAGGAGTTGGTGATGGACAGGGAGGCCTGGCGTGCTGCAGTCTATGGGGTCACAAAGAGTCGGACACGACTGAGAGACTGAACAACAACAAAAGAAAACATCAAGCTCTGGACTTACGAGTTTAGAGAGGTCGTAAGTTAGCAACCATGCTGTTTTAAACACAAAAGCATTCTCTCCCCACTGACAGGCGACAAACGGTATGCTATTACCAGTGCAAGTCCAAGGGGGATCCCAGGGAGCAGTCAGCCCGCAGAGACACACAGTAACATATGGGAAGCCCAGAGTGACTGCTTAAGCATCAAATTCAGTGAAGTCCCATTGCTTTTAGATGGAATTCACCCCAAACTGCATTTGTAAACAAATTGCATTTTCTTGTGTCCTCTGAAATATATGAAACTGTCACGATGAAAATATTCTTTAAACCTGGACGAGACCTCACAGGCCGGGCGCTGGATGCCCCAGCGCCTCCCCAGGAGCACACGGCGGGGGGGCGGGGAGCAGGGGGACCAGGCCCGATTCGAGCTGGGGGTGACCCGCTAGCTCTGCCCCCAGGCCTTCACCACGGCGTCCACCGCAGTGTCTTCCTGTGAACAGTGCCCGCGAGAGCCCGCCTGGCCAGTGGGAATTAGCACATGGGCGAGGGCCTTCCAACTCTCACCCAGTTTTTCAACCTGATGAGAAGCAGCTCCGGAGACGGGGATCCTGTGTTTGTTCTGCTGACACTTGAACTTGTCACCTGGAATGTGTGGGCAGAGGCTCTGTGCGGCCGGCCGTCTCTTGAACAAGAGGCCCGCGTTCCCCAGGCAGGGAGCCCCCCTCCCCCAGCCCTGGCGTTGCCGGGCAGAGCAGAGCCTTCCTGGGCCCCGCCTGCCACCGTGGGGGTCCAGGGGCACACACGCATTGTGTTGGCACAGTCCCCAGGCCCCTGCTGTGAGCAAGGCTCGTCCCCTGCACTGAGGCCATTGGAGAGGAGGCCAGGGTGTCGCCAGGCAGAGAGGCTGAGTCATGGGACGGAGTGGGGGGCCCAGGAGCGCAGGGGGCAGAAGGAGCCATGAGTCCTGGCGTCTTGAACCTGGACGAGGCCAGAGCTGCCTCTGCGCCAGGGTCAGCAGCCTGTGCAGTGCTGTCTTTTCACAACTATTTCCTGACTCATTAACGGCACGAAGGAGGGGTCTTCCTACGGCCAGCCTGCTGTAGCTTCCCAAGGTGCATCTGCCAAAGATAAGTTGTGTCCCAACTTAGCAGGGACCCAGGTCCTGCTCCCAACCGGCGGTGTCTCCGGTCCCCTGGAAGCTTCCTCGGTGCCCGAGGTCTCCTGTCTGCCCACAGCGGGCTGGACGTCCATGGAGCTGAGGGCTCCGGATACCGCAGGGCTGTTAGTGGTGGGAGGAGGTACTTGGTCCGCCACCATTTTGGAAAAATAAACCACCAGCATGCACATACTTAAAACATGTTCCTACGGTGCTTTTGAAACGCATTTGAACTGCATTAATAAAAGCTTTTGACTTCCTCCCAGCAGGCTGTCTAAAGCAGAAATCCGTTTCAGGTGAGCCTCCAGCTACAGTCAAGGTCCCGGCTGGCACATGTGTCCTGCAGGAACCGCGGCCCCAGTCACGACTGCTCACATCTGCTGACCGGGCCCATCACCCACCCCCCGGGGAGGAGAGGCCAGCCCAGCCCGGGGCCAAGTGCATCCCCAGGTCAGCAGAGAGAGAGGGAACTCCCCGAGCCCCAGGAAGACAGGAGACCAGGAGACAGGGCAGATGAGCAGTTCCCTGGTGGAGGCCCCCAGCCCCTCCTGACCTGACGGGACCCCCACGGGACCACCCCTTCCTGCCTCCCGCCTGCCACCTGTTGGCAGAGACCTCAGCGCCCTGCACAGGGGAGCTCGTGAGAAGCTGGGTTCTCCCATCAGCCAGGTCCAGTGCAGGGCCAACAGGAAGGCAGGGGCCCCACCCACGCCAGGGGCCGCACCAGGACCTTCTCCGACTGTGGAGAAGGCACAGACCATGGCTACCCCTGGCTCAGGCCAGCAGAGGCGACGGCGTCCAGGGCCAGCCCCTTGCCGTCGCCCTGGCCAGGCACACCTGAGCGCTCACCCTTATCACAGGCCCACGGGGCCTCCCTCCCTGGTGCCCCCGTGGACCAAGGATCCCACGAGGTGGGGGCTGGAACACGGCTCGGGCCCAGACACAGAGGCCGTCAGGAGCTGTTTGGCCAGTGGCCTGACCCCAGGGAAGCGCTCTTGCCAGCCCCCTGCCTGCTGTGGGTCAGGCCGCACTCCCCCGGGCCGCCCAGTCCACGTCCCCAGGCCCCCTCCAACACCAGGGCTTCCTGTCACGTGGACGGTGGCTTTGGAGCGGCCTGGACTGAGGGATGGGGGTGATTCCCACGACCTCACAGACGAGGCGACAAGGAAAGATCAGAATGAGGGTGAGGGGCAGAGGGTGACTCGTGAGGCAGCAAGTATAGAGGGAGACGCCCCCAAAGGCCCAGGCCGCGGGGAGGACAAAGCGGGCAGAGTGAGGATGCCCCCGCGCGTGTTTTATCACCAGCTGTTTAATCCTCACCATGATGAACTTCTACTGCCGTGCTGAGCAGAGTGAAATACTCAAGTTAAACACTTAACTCTACAACAGTTGAGCTGAGCATACGACACCCCATGCTGAAGGGCTCCGAAATGCTGCAGCACCAGATCGCAGGGACCCCAGCCGGCAGAGTGGCCAGGACCCCACTACTTCGGTTCCGGGTCAAACTAGAATCACATGCTTTGGACCAGGGCCTGCTCTCAGACCAGGATTTCTAAGCCCCAACCACGAAGCAGAACGATCCTCTCTCGGGCCCCACGTGGGCACACCCCTGAGACACCACGATGGGGGACAAGTCTGATGCTCCTGGTGATTCCCATTCAGTCTTTCTGGGGGGCCAAGGGGAGGGGGGAGAGGGGAGAGTCCTGAAAGCAAAGGGATAAGTGATGCCTGGACCGGCCAATGGACTCCGGGGCCAAAGTCTCCCCTTACCCTCACATTCTTTCAGTCCCTGATTGCTCCCAGATCATACTTTGGATGCAGAAGAACAGCAGCTGCAGGCGGGCAGAGCTCTGGGAGAGGAGCTTCAGAGTGAATACGGACTACCTCTGCACTGGCAGAGCCGGGGACCACGTCCCAACGAGCAGCCCCCAAGAAGGCTCCAGACTGGACCCCAGACCCCAGAGCAACACCCCTCACCAGCGGGCCTTCCCGCCGGGACCGGTTCCTCCATGAGGCCCCACCCACAACCACTGTCTCCCTCTGGACTCCCAGTCCCGGACTCCCAGCAGAACCCCTCACAGAGGACTCAGTTCTACCCGTCCTGGGTCTACACTGGCACCGATGGGAGCCTCCTCCCCAGGTGCCTGTGTCTACACAGCTGTAAGATAGGTGTGTGTTCACACCACAATTCTCCAGGCCAAATACAGAAGTGGGTAGCCTTTCCCTTCTCCAGGGGATCTTCCCAACCCAGAGATAAAACCCAGGTCTCCCACATTGCAGGCGGATTCTTTACCAGCTGAGCTACAAGGGAAGCCCAAGAATACTGGAGTGGGTAGCCCTTCCCTTCTCCAGGGGGTCTTCCCAACCCAGGGATAAAACCCAGGTCTCCCACATTGCAGGCAGATTCTTTACCAGCTGAGCTACAAGGGAAGCCCAAAAATACTGGAGTGGGTAGCCTTTCCCTTCTCCAGGGGGTCTTCCCAACCCAGGGATAAAACCTGGGTCTCCCACATTGTGGATAAATTCTTTACCAGCGGAGCCGCAAGGGAAGCCCAATTTAGGATTTCCTGGTGGCTCAGACAGTAAAGCATCTGCCTGTAATGCAGGAGACCAGGGTTCAATCCCTGGGTCAGGAAGATGGAAAGAATTGACAACCCACTCCAGTACTCTTGCCTGGAAAACTGCATGGACGGAGGAGCCTGGTGGGCTGCGGTCCATGGGGTGGCAGAGAGTCGGACACGACTGAGTGACTTCACTTTCACACCAGCAACAACCCTCGTGGTTCTCAAGGACCTGGTAAACTCGGCACCCCCGCCTCCTCACAGAACCCATGGGACCACGTGAGGTCGTTTCTCGGCATCTCTGAGCGCATATGGAAAAGAAGCATTTCTGGAATTCTCGCCAGGGTCACCCATTATGTTGCCCGCCCTGCCGGCCCTCAGCTGTCTTATGAAACTCCGGGAGGTTCTGTGGAGATCTCACCGCCTGCGGGAGGCTGGTGAGCCCGTTTTGGCTCTACCACAATGATATTGTAAAACACTGTCCTTTTTAAAAAGCAATTAAGACGTGAGGGCAAAGCACCGTACATGCATTTGATTCTGGCGACACGTGAAAAACGGCTTCAGGGTCCGCGTTTTCCCCACTGACTCACCCAAGAGTTAAGTCACGGCCTCCAGAAACCCCTCAGTCGGCCTGTGGCGACGCCTGCTGTGTGCCAGCCCGGTCCTCGGAGGGCGGCCGGGGGAGCAGCCGGGGAAAGGGCTTCCAGGCCGGGGGTGAGTCCTACCGCGGACCCCGAGCAAGGGCCGGCAGGCGGGCGACCACGAGTAGAGTCCGCCTACTTGGTTTTAAAAGAACATTGACCGCCCACTTCCTGAATAGTTCACCCCAAACTTTACAACTTTTGCAGGCGCTTCGGCAGTGCCAGAAGCACTCGGGCTCAGAGAAGAGTGGAAACTATTTTTGGCATCCAGAAGGGCGGCTGTGGGCCGCCGAGCGCAGTCGGCGCCTGGATCGCCGACTGCCTTTTCCGAGTTTGAAACTTTCTAATCAGGGGTGCATCCGAACAGGCCTCCGGCGACTCAAAGGCATCGCGGGCGGGATCCCCAGGGGAGCGCGGGGGTGGGCGCGCGGTGCCAACTGGAGCGCCGGGTCCCCATGGCCCGGCCGCGGCGCAGCAGCTGGAGACGAGGGCGGGGACGGGCCCCGAGCGCACACCCGCTTGGAACCCGGCTCCGCCCGCGCCTTCCCGCACTCGGAGCGCGGCCCCTCCCGGAACGCGGCGCAGGGGAGCCCGAGAGAGCCGTGCGTCCACCCGGGCCCGGGCCGGAGGCTCTCCGCGCCCCGCCGGACGCGGGTCAGAGAGGGGGCGCCAGGAGGGCCCCCCGGAGCCCGGACGGGGGTACGGCGCCCTGGGCAGGAGGGGGAAGCGCCGAGTCGGAGGAGAGGGGGAGGGGAAAGGAACGCGGGAGAGGGGGGCGCCGGGCTCTGGGAGGACGGGGCCCGAGCGGGGCGGGGGAGGAGCGGGCGAGCAGTAAGGCTGGCGGGGCGGGGGGCTTTCCCCGGCGGCCCCGACGACTCCCCCGGCCCGCGGGGACTCCGAGTTCCAAACAAAGGCGGCTCCGGAGGCGGCGCGCGCTGCGCTCAGGTCCGCCCCCCGTCCGGCCACGGAGGACAAAGGCCCCGCCGCACGATCCCCGGCCGCCCGGCGCGCCCAGGTTCCCGGGGCCCTGCCCCCGGCGCCCCGCGCCCCGCCGCACTCACAGGATGGAGGTCTGCGGCGCCACGGCGGGCACGGCCTCCAGCAGCAGATGCATGCAGCGCACCGTGGTGCGGAAGCAGAGGCAGCGGCTCGGACACCCGTTGGTCGGCCTGGGGGCGACCTCGGCCAGCGCCCCCCAGCACCAGCACAGCACGAGCGCCAGCAGGCAGGGGCGCGCGGCGCGCACGGCCATGACCCACGGCGCTCGGGGCGCTCGGGCGCGCGGACCGACAGCGAGGGGCCCGGCGCGTCCACCGCCGGCTCCGGACTGCGCCCGCCCGCCGCCCAGGCGCGGCCCACGTCCCAGCTGTGCGCCGGGGGCGGGGGGCGCCAGCTGTGCACATGCGCGCGGCTCCGCCCTTCCCGCCCCCACCTCCCCGAGGGCCGGGGCGGGGCGAGGACCTCCGGCCCGGAGCGCGGCGGCGGGGCGGTCCCAGCTGCAGAGGACAGGTTGGGCCCCCGGGGTCCAGTCCCAGGTCCGCGCTCACGGTCTGGGGCCTCGCCTAGCGGCCGTTGCCACACGTGTGCAATAGGAGCTTTTGTTGTTTCAGAAAACACTGTTAGAGGACTTCGCAAGTTCCAGGCAGGATTCCAAGCTGTTTCTCTCTCTCTCCCCTCTCCGCCTTTCTCTCGCCCCCTGCTTCCACCGTGTCTCTCTCCGTCTCTCTGTTTCTGTCTGGCTGTCTCTGGGAGACCTGACCCCAGACAAGCCGCTGCAGGATCAGAGCCAGGGGTCGGGCTCCCTGCCCGGGCCCACGAGGCCTGTTAAGCGCCTGCACCTCCTCGCCTGTCGCCCCCTGCGCTAGCCCCAGCCCTGCCCTGCGGACCCCAGGGCACGGTGAGAAGCCTGGACGTTTGGCTAGAGGTCTGTGTGCAGGGCTGGCCCAGGTGGACGCTCGTGAGCTTTAGTTTCCTCCCTTGTGGCCACGGCTGGAAGAACCCACTGGGCTTCCCCAGGGGGCCCTGCTGGAGCCCCCAGAAGACACGGTGGGGGCCCTGGGCCCGGGCTGCTCTTTTCTAACACCTGACTCCTGAGGGTCCAGTCACAGCTGAGGAGGTCCAGTTCAAAGCTGCACGGTCACCACGTCCCAGGGTTGGAGAGGAGCCTGGGTCTGTTCCGACCCCCACTGTCTCCTGGCGGGTCTGACCACCAGCAGAGAAGTGGTCTCCCCAGGCTGCTGTGGGGCTGGGGCAGCGGGCGCTTGCCTGTGTCAGCAGACTGCCACCCCTCCGTGGTCCCCAGGGCCTGGCTATGGGGGAGCTGAGCTGGGGGCTGGCTCTGGCCCCCCGGAAGCTGGCGTGCCTGGAACCACTGGGAGCAGCCTTCCCAGTCTCCAGGGGCCCAGACACGTCAGCCAGGCGGCCTGCGTGCTCACAGTCACGAGTCCCCCGGGGCTTCACACTCCTTCCCAAACGCTGTCTAATTGCCCCACATGAATTTCAAACTTAGGTCAGAAACCCCAAATCTCACTGTCCCTGTTTTCTTCTGAATCTCTGATGAGATCCTCTAAAGTGTTTCACCGGACCCTCCAGCCCGGCAGTCGCCCGGGAGGTCCTCACCCACCCATGTGAATTGAAAATCCCTGTGGATTCCAGTTGTTCCTTGTGTCTCGGTCAGTTTCTGTTCTTCCATCCTCCCCGCCATAACCACCAGCAGTCCCGGCCCGGCCCCTCGCCCTGGACCCCCACTAGGACCCCGCCTGGGCCTGCCGGCCCCCTCCCTGCAGTGGGCAGAGAATGTGGTGCTGCTTTGACCCTGCCGCCCCTCCCCAAGCCAAAAGTCTCCGGGCCCCTTAGGTTTCAGCGGGTCAAGGCCGCTTTCCAACCACCCCAGGAGCAGGCATCCGCTGCAGCATTCGTCCTCCGCCCCTCCGTCTGGTTCAGCACCAGCTGGGGCTCACACGTGTCCCTCAGGCGGGGCTGTCGGCCCTGGTGGTTTGATCAACGTGAGTCCAAGTGTTGTGCTGAAGGTGTTTTGTAGATGAGATTGACAATGGCGAGCCTGGGCAAAGAGGAGCTCCCTCCGTAATGTGGGGGAGCCTCATCCACTCAGTTGAAGGTCTTTAGAGTAGAAACCACTGAGGTTTCCTGGAGAAGAGATTCTGCCTCACGGCCTCAGCATCCGCTGCCCCGTGAATTTCCAGCCTCCTGGCCTGCCTCTGAAACGTGCTCCAGCAGTGCCCACACTGCCGGAGGGGTTCTGTGAGCTCTACCCTCCCCCGCCCTCCGCCTGTCCTCCTAGCCTCCCGGCCTCCCCTCCTCCCAGTTCAGCAGGGACACTCTTACCTACTGGGCTGTCTCTGCTTCTGCACCTCCTGGGCCGTGTGTCCCACGTCCGCCCTCTAGAGGCCCAGGGAGGCCTCACACCTCCAGGATCTTGACGTTCTCCTGGTTCACTGCGGCCATCAAAGCTCCCCAGGTTTTCTGTTGCCCAGGCCCACGTGACTGTTTGTATTTCTCTCCGCTGACCACTTCGCAACCTCGTTATCTGCCCTCGATCCTGTTATCTGTCCTACCTAAGCATTGCTTCCTGGCGTGACTGTGCCGCTTGCTTAGACATGCACTCCAAGAGACCGGGGTCCCCGTGGAATGCTCTGTGCTCTGTGAGCAGCACCCCGAGCGCTGCAGTGCGTCACTCTGCTGTGAGGATGGGATGCCCACCCTCCCGCTGTCTGAGCGCCGGCTCAGGGCTGGGCCTGCACGTGACTGCTGTCCGCATACTCTAGTATCTAAGCTCGGTGACATCCCGAAGAGATGTGAGTATCCCTAGTTTGCAAATGCAAAACCCGATGCTCTGTGAAGAGCGTGGTAGCTTGTCCAGGCCCCATCGCTCATGACGGGAAGGGAGGGGATGGGATGCTGACTCGGCATCACCCCCGCCAGGCCCTGACCCGGAACCTCACCTACTGAGCTGACTGGTGGTGGGGGCCCCCTCCTGCAGATCACTGGGCCCGGCCTGTGTCCCGCTGGTGCCCGCTGGCCTTCTCTGGAGACTCGCTAGGGCCGCAGGGCCCACACTCCTGGGGACGCCCGCCCTCTGGATGCCCCCGCAGCCACGGCCCGAGCTGGCAGAGGTGACTGACGGCCAGTCTCTCCCTGCTCATCCCCCACACCCGCCCCGTGGCCCCCCTGCATCAAGCTGTGCTGAGGAGACACCCGCGTGCCCGAGGGGCCCCCAGGGACAGCCCGCACTTCCTGCTACTTCCAGGACGAGCCTGCCTTCTGTCTGCCCATCACTCTTCAGGAGTCTGTGAGGAAGGGAGCGTGCGGTTTGGAACAAGACAGGCTGGGCGGCAGCCTCCCAGCTCCGTGACTCCGGCAACCGTCTTCGCCCTCTCGGAGCCCCGGGCTCCCGCCTGTCACGGGACGAAGCCGTCTCACACTCACAGGCAGTGCTGAGGACCCGGCGAGAGGTGTGGGAGCCCCCCCCCACCCGCCCGGGGACGACTGTCCTCCTGGCGGGGAGGCTTCCCGGGTCTGGAGGCCGGGGGGCCATTCCCAGACGGTGAGTCAGCCCTGGAAAACCTGGCTGTGCCTGAGACCGCCCCCCACCCAGGGCCTCGCCGGCATCTTCCTGCCCTGCGTCCACCCACTTGCTGGCAGCCAGCGGGGAGGGCGTGGAAGTGCTCCAGGGGAGGTGCTCCTGGGGAGGTGCTCCTGAGAGGTGCTCCAGGGAGGTGCCCCTGGGGGGAGGTGCTCCGGGGGAGGTGCTCCAGGGAGGTGCTCCTGGGGAAGTGCTCCTGGGGAGGTGCTCCTGAGAGGTGCTCCAGGGAGTTGCCCCTGGGGAGGTGCTCCAGGGCGTCATGGTGGCCAGCAGAAGGCTGACCCGACAGTCCTGGAGGCCAGAGGTCAAGGTTCGCTCCTTCCTGCCTCTCTGCAGTCCCTGGTGCTAGGCCGCACACGCTAGCCGTCCATGGCCCATCTCCAGGAGTGCTTCCCCCGGTCTGGCCTCATCCCCGTCTCCCTGTCCTCGCGGGGACACCCTGGCTTAGGGCCTGGGACACCCTCCCCTGATGCTGGCCACGTCTGCAGCGAGCCTGTTTCAGAGCAGGTCACGTCCTGAGCTTTGGGCAGGACTGGGCGCTGGACAGACAGCCATGCAGAGTGGTGATGAGCCCGGGTCCCTGTCCCCATGCCGCCCCCCCAGGCTGCCCCCGCTGAAGGAAGGGAAGGACCCAGACCGGGGTCTGGTTCACGGGGAGCTCCCTGCGGGGATGAAGGGGGCGGGGTCGTGCCGGCTTAGGTGTGGCTCCCTCCCAGGAGCAGGCAGGGCTCTGCGCTCCAGAAACATCTGCAGATAAGCCTGAGACTCCAGAGTGCAGGGCTGTCTGTGGAGGACCTGGGGGCACAGGCGGACACGCAGACCTGCACGCCTGTGCTCTGGGCCTCACCCCAGACAAGGATGTCGGCCACGCTGGGCCCCCGACCCCGCTCCAGGGCCATCTGATACCCCACCCCAGGAACGTGTGCAAAGCCCTGTGCACATGAGTCCTTTTATTGTCCTGAACTAGAAGACTGCTGCTCAGCAAAGTGGGCCTGAGGTCAGCTTGTCCCCAGTTACAGCCCTCCCAGTTGACAAGTGCCTGTGTTCAGTGTGACCCACACGGCTTCCTTTCCTGCATCCACTTGTCAAAAAGCTGCTGTCCTTATGTCAGCTACAGCCTCTTTTCTTACATTTTAAAAGAAGAGGAGTTGTTATTTAGTCATTAAGTTGTGTCCAACCCCACAGACTGCAGCACGCCAGGCTTCCCTGTCCTCCACCGTCTCCCGAAGTCTGCTCAAACTCACATCCGTTGAGTCAGAGCAGATGACTAAATACACCTGCTTAGAGTCGTTTTAGGCTGAAATCAACACAGCCCCAGTGGGCTCGGCCATAGGGCTATGGCCGCCCCTTAGGAGCTGGGCCCGCGTGGCTCTGAGGGTGACCGTCAGACAGCCGTGGGCCTGGCCCTGGAGCCCGGGTTCCCCGGGGCGGTGTCCTCCAGGGCTCCCGTGTTCTCCTGAGATGCTTGCCCCCCGCAGCCCTGGTGGCACTGGGCGCAGGTTCTCCAGCAGGAGCTCTACCATCCGGGCACCCCTCCCCAAGGGTTTCACCGCCCAGGAGGCTGGTGTCACAGGACCGCACCCAGACGGACTGTCGCAAGCTGCCACCCTCCCACCCCGCCTCCCAGACTGTCTCTCTTACAAAGGCCCCTCGAGGCCTGTGTCCTCCCCACCGGAGGAAGGCACTCATGCGCTCTGTCCCACCGGGTGGGGCCCGTGTGTTTCTCCCCGGACCCCCGTGCATGCTCTCCCCCCGCCTGACTTCCGCGCCTCCTCCCCTGCCTCCCCGCCAGGAGTCAGCCCATTTCACAGGCCGGCCTTCAGAGCTGCCAACGTCAGGGACCCTGCTTCCCGCCCTCCATGCCTTTGAGCCCCGAGGCGATGGCTCACAGGCAACCCTCCCAGAGACGGCAAAGGCAGGGACCCACCGCTTAGACTGAGCGCTCTCTGCCTGCTCTAGCTCGTGGTCTGCTGGCCGCAGGCCCATCCCATGCCTGGGAGCTGGACGGCAGGCCCGGGTCCAGAGGGTCACAGCCAGAGGGGGGCTCTCAGGTCCTGGGGAACCGCCAAGAGGGCGGCGGCTCCCTGCCGCCATGAAGAAGGTGCACACACGTGCACAAAGGCCCGAGACAGACGTCTGAAAGAAACGGAAAATGGGAAGTCGTCGTCTTCTGCAGGCGGGCTCAGACTGTGGTTCCACCGCACTCCTCACCTGGGGCTGTCCTGGCGCAGACTCCAGAGGCTGTCTGGACTCGCTGACCGCCCCAGCCCCCTGCGGCAGGTAAGCCTCCTCCCCCTCCCTGCACTGACTGAAACTCCAGTCGCCTGAGGAATGTTCCAGAAGGAATGTCACGAGTGGGCGCAGGGCAGGGGTGGTGGGAGAGCTCCTGCACTGCCGTTGGTGTCTGGGGGGCCCAGACCTGGACACCCGCAGAGCCCTGAGCAGGGTGTCAGCCAGCGTTCCCCGCGTCAGCCGGCTTTCGGGTCTTCTTGAGGAAATCTTAGCAGAGCGCCACAGGGTCAGCGTCTGCTGTGAGGAGCCAGGCTGAGACTAGAACTTCCCTCGGTCAGTTCAGTTCAGTCTCTCAGTCGTGTCCGACTCTTTGCGACCCCATGAACTGCAGCACCCCTGGCTTCCCTGTCCATTACCGCCTCCTGGAGTTTACTCAAACTCATGTCCATTGAGTTGGTGATGCCATCCAACCGTCTCATCCTCTGTCGTCCCCTTCTGCTCCTGCCTTCAATCTTTCCCAGCATCAGAGCTTCCCTGGTGTCCCTTCAGCACTGCTTTCCTGGGCTCCCCTCCCAAGCCGGGGCCTGCTCCTGCCCTCCTGCTGCCCGCCTGCTGAAGGCTCTGCGCCCGATGTGAGACCAGGTCAGCAGGAACGTCTGAGCCTGGAGCAGAGGAAGGTTTACTGCGGGGCTGAGCCGGAGGAGCAGGCGGCTCTTCTCAGGAAACCCAGACTCCCCAGTAGGCTTCAGGGGGCAGCTTTATGGGCAGGATGTGGGATGGGGGGTGCGGGGTGTGTGCCTTCCTTCTGGGGGTGGTGGGAGATCAGGGCAGTGCCCGGGACCCTGGGCTCAGCCTGCAGTCCGTCCTCCGGGGCGGGGGCCTCGGTCCCTGCAGCAGTGCTGCATGTCCGGCGCTGTGAGTCCTGGGGGGACAGGACTCTGCCCCCCAAAGGCTGCACCTTTGTTTCCCAGCCGCCCCTCCCTTCCCTGATTGGCTACTGCTGAAATCTGCACTTGGGAGCAAAGAGAAGGGCTGGGAAGCTGAAGCCTTTTTCCAGCGACAAACAGGGGAATGCAGAAAACGTTTCGAACCCGAGAGGACCCCACAGGGTCCTGACCCTTTTCACTCCTGGGTTATCAGCTGGGGGCCCCTTGTAAGATGACTGATTAGCAAGAGGAAATCAAAAGTTTACCCTGTACACAGGGGAGGCGCCCAGGTGGGGAGCACCTTAAAGAGAAGCCTTGGAATTCAGGTCTAAGTACCGTCTTCAGCTGGGCTTCCCGGGTGGCTCAGATGGTAGGGGGTCCACCTGCAATGCAGGAGGCCCGGGTTCAATCCGTGGGTGGGGAAGATCCTGGAGGAGGGCATGACAACCCACTCCAGTATTCTAGCCTGGAGATTCCCATGGACAGAGGAGCCTGGCGGGCTACAGGCCATGTGGTCACAGAGTCGAACACGGCTGAGCGACGAACACTTTCACCATCTTCAGTTAAGCCTGAGAAAGAGTGTTTGGAAGCCAGTTGCAGGAAGGGGACTCAGAATGATTAACAGATACAGATACGGTTGTCATGCAGACTTAAGTCTCTGGTGATTTGGTATCAGCTTTCTCTCCTGGCTCAGACAGGAGACCCCTTACAAATGGAGATTTCCCTTGTGAATGAAAAAGCGTTTCTGCCATATCATAAACAGTGATGCAGACAGCCGGCCACTGAAGCTGCCCTTGCACCCCGATGGTGAGTCCCCAGGGAGCCCGGAATGAGGACACCCTCGGGGGGAGCTAAGAGTGATGCTTTGCTGGGCTGACTTGCTGAGGACTTGCTGGGAGTGAGTCTCAGATGGCTCTCAGGGAGAGCTCTGAAGAGGTGAGGGAGGAGCCAGGATCTATGGGAGCTTTTGCAACAAAGACCAGGTGGTCAGAGCATCAAAAGATACTATTAATTACAGAAAACCAAACATCTCAGGTTAATGAATTTAGCCCCTTTCTATGAATGGGAAGAGGCAAGAGTCAGCTCACTGACGTCACTCCCTTGATGTGCAGCTCAGCTGTGGGGCCGGTGTCCTGGGCTTACTCGCCCTGGGCCCCTCTGCCCTGGGGTGGCTGCAGCCCCTGTGTCCCCACTCTGAGTCCCCCCAGGACTCACTTTCCCAGGCGGCTATGGCAGTTGGGCGGCTGCAGGATCGTTGGTCTGCTCATTCGAGCATTAGTTGCTCAGTCGTGTCTGACTCTGTGACCCCATGGATTGTAGCCCTCCACGCTTCTCTGTCTGTGGGATTCTCTGCAAGAACACTGGAGCGGGTTGTCATGCCTCCTCCAGGGCACCTTCCTGCATTGGCAGGTGGGTGCTTCACCACTGGGGCCGCCTGCAGAGGCTGCCACGCAGCAGCGCGTTCCGTCCACAGCCCTGCAGGCACAGTCTGGCGCCGGGGGGTGAGCGCCAGAGCTCTGCAGGTCTTTGCTCAGAACCTGGAAACCCTCACCTTCAGCAGGAGTGAACGTAAAACTCTGAATTAAAGTGTCCAGAGATAAGAGTGGAAGACACAAACCAATGAAACAAACCCAGATGGAACCAGCAGGGACCACGATGGTGACAAGTCTGACCTCCAGCAGAGTCCGAGTCTCATTCAAAGCTGGTTTTACTACTTTAGACACTAGATGTCAAACCTACCAGTGGCCGTGGGAGGATGTAGACCGAAGAAGGATGAAGCGGGGTGGCAGCCGGCTCCCTCGCAAAAGCCCCGATGCCTCCCGGTCGTCAGCATCGCTTCTCCTCTCTACTCCTGAGAATTAAACCGCCCTTTCCGGGTTGGGCGAGAATTGCTCTGTGAACTTCGTTCCTGCTTTTCTGTTCTTTGGCCACTGAATAAAGCCTGCTCTGTGTTGATCTCGACTTTGGTTTTGGCTGCTCCAGCCTGAATGGAAAAGGAACGTCTCCTGCCAAGGCAGGGAGCCGTGGCCTGGCCGGGGCCTGAGTAGGGTCCCCACAAATCAATTCGGTAGCACGTGAAGGACCCTGGCCCAAGGCAGGACCAGACTCGGGGGGAGACGCAGCCTCAGGTGGGTGGGGAGGAGCTAAGACACTGAGCCCTCATCTGTGGATGAGGATGAGACAGGCTGAGATTCAGATCCAGACTCAGGAGACATGCTCTCATTCTGGAAAGTGAAAGGGATTCTCCCCCTTGTTCTGCAGGAAAGAAAGAATTCAAAAATGTGCCCATGAGCTAATCTTTCAAGCTTTTATCAGATAAGACGAAAGTATTTAAGAACGTTTTCTAATCAACACTTCACTGGATTCCCAGAAATATTTTTGGCAGTACAGCAAATGATAAGATGTGATTCCCAGCACAAGTGAACTGCAGAGTTCCAGCTCCTCCAGCCCTGGAGACGTGAGGCGGGAGCAGGAAGTCTGGCTGCCCATCAGTGTGGCAGCAGCTGGAACACAAAGCAGGTGAGGAAGGGAGATCTCAGGGAGACACGTGGGGGCCTGCATCGGCGGGTAAGGGAGCAGTAACACCTGTGAATATTGATGTGAAACGAAACTCGGGTTTTGTGACGAGACAAGGAAAAGTTAAGCATTAAAAGTTTTCTCTGCCCTCTGGCCTCCTCTCCTGCATAAGGCATCACCCAGACCACCACATCAGCAGGAATACCCACTCAGCTAAAGAGCAGCCTTCTGCCAGCATCAGCAAGACGACTCTTTACCGACAGCACTTGTTAATCTCAGAAGAGGTCACGTGAGCCACCGCAATGATGACATTTGGATCTCACTATGTACTGTTAATTTGCTGTAGAGCCCTCTGTCTCAAAAATCGGGCGTAACTGTCCCTTGATTTCTGGTGGGTGGAACAGTTCTCAGGGCTTTCCGAGGTGCTCTTCAGGTCATAATCCATGAATCTGGCTCAAATAATGTTTTCCATTTTTTTATTAGATCGACTGATTAATTGTTCTTCAACTTTAATGTCTTATTTTCTAGATCATCTTGTTGATAATCTATTACCTTCTCAAATAATCTATTACCTTCTTGCTCCTTTATAATCAGGAACCTACTTCTGTTAAACTGAAAAAAGAAAAAAATCAACTGGATTGTCATTCCAAATCTTTTACCATGTCTGAGCTCAACTCAAAAATCTTTCCTTACTCAAAAAATAATTTTGAGGCAACTTAAGGAGTATTTATATTACATACGAAGAAAAAGCAAACATGTAGATAAGGAAAAGAAAGTCAGAAGAAAATTCAGAACTGAGGCTGAGATCCGAGTCTGGAGATGACTCTACCCTGATAAAGAGGAGATAAAAAGATAAAGAGGAGATCACAGCGTTTGGCCGGGCATGAGCCAGAGCTCCTTGGGACCATCTGAGAGGGCCTAGCACAGGATGCTGCATTGGACACGAAAAAGGAGCCCCCAAGACTTGGGATGTGTTGGCTTCATCATATCAGGCAGGTTTGCCTTACCTGCATTGATTCTGGTGGGAATTGATCTTCATGTTGATTTTACTTTCTGTTCAATTTGTACAGTGAGCAATAACTTTTGGGGGCATTTTGGTGAAAGTGAAAGTCACTCAGTCATGTCTGACTCTTTGCGACCCCAGGGACTATACAGTCCATGGATTTCTCCAGACCAGAATGCTGGAGTGGGTAGCCTTTCTCTTCTCCAGGGACCTTCCCAGCCCAGGGATCGAACCCAGGTCTCCCGCATTGCAGGCAGATGCTCTAACCTCTGAGCCACTGGGAAGCCCAGGAATACTGGAGTGGGTAGCCTTTCCCTTCTCCAGGGACCTTCCCAACCCAGGGATCGAACCCAGGTCTCCCACGTTGCAGGCAGATTCTTCCCCAGCTGAGCCACCAGGGAAGCCCAGGAATACTGGAGTGGAGAGCCCGTTCCTTCTCCAGGGCATCTTCCCGACCCAGGTAATGAGAGGGAGGTGCAAACTCCCAGTTACAGGGTGAGCGGGTGCTGGGCCAGCCACAGAACCGGGAGCAGAACTCAAGCTGCTGTAGGGCCTGAGGACCGTGGGCCCCACGAGCCCTCATCTCAGAGGAAAGAAAGGATTGTTGCTTCTTTCTGGCCCTTTCTCTGCGTTGTGTCTGTGTGAGGGGATGAATGCGGAACGTGACCAGTTCACGGTGCAGGTGTCCCACCGTCACACTGCGCACCTTCCACAGACAGGGAGATGCGTGCTGATTACATCCCAGGAGAGCTGGGCTGGGAGGGACGAGCCACATGCAGAAGCGAACAGGCTCCTGACCTGATCACTTGGAGAGAATCTGTGCGCCGGCTTTTGGGAAGAAACTTCTAGATCTAAAGCTGTGCAAACGTAAAAGAAGAAAGGACAGAGAATCTTGTTTGTTTTCCTCGATGGACCTTTTAACTTGCTTCGGGCCCGGGGCTCCCCCGCCTGCTCTGCTGTGCTGAGAGGTCCGCAGCGCCGGAGCTGAGCGTGGAGGGAGCGGACTGTCCCCAGACCGTGACGGCACCGGGCCTCTGGCCGCAGAGAGAGCCCCAGGGACCAGGCCCCAGGGAGCCGAGACGCTCTGTGCTCACTGAGGGCTTCTGCTCCTGGAGATAGGGTCCCAGGGGAGGGACATCCCCCCTTCCTTCCTGTGGACAGGGCTCCCGGGAGGAGGCAGGAGGCTGCTCTGGGCTCATGGGGAGCTGCCAATGGAGTCCTGGGCCCACAGAGCATCTGCTCCATCCAGGCCTCCTCACTGCCCAGGGCGGGGGCATGTGGTGTGGAGTGTGGGGTGACCCCAGAGCGCATGGTGCGGAATGTGGGGTGACCTGGGGGCATGTGGGGAGGAGTGTGGTGTGACCTGGGGGCATGTGGGGGGCACGTGGTGCAAAATGTGGGGTGACCTCCGAGCCTCTTCTCCCCAACACCCTGGAATCCTCACTCCGGCTGTTTACCTTCTAAAAAATCACTCCATGGTCCGGGGTGAGAAAAGCGTGGTCGCAGTCTGCCCTGCTGGTACGTGCCTGGCAAGATCCACCAGGAGGGCGGTTTCAGACCAGAGGCCCAGGGACCTGTGTGGGCTGCTCCCCCGTCACCCCATTCTCACTAGAGGGACCCTGGCTTCTGGTCCGCCTCCCTGCCCCCCACTTTGGCTTCCCAGGGACTAGTCATTCCCCGGCTTTGGTTTGCTACTCGGGGGCTGAAGGGGAGACCAGGACTGGACAGACCCCCCCCCCCCCACCCCTCAGGCTTGAGGGGCTGGTGGGACCACAAGAACCACCAACACACATCGATTTGACCCAGGCTTGTTGCCACTCAGCTGCTTCTTAACCTCTTTATCATTTTGTTTTCTGTACTGTTCACATTATCACAAGTATCACATTAGTGCGGATTTGTAACTGTCATTTCTGGTAACACCATGATGTTCCATAAAGTGCCTTTATTTCATCTGCTCCAACTTCCTCTGTACTAGGATTTTGGGGGTTGGTTTCACTTATTCCTGTGCATTTTCAATTGTTTTGGTATTTTGGGAGGGACATCTGGAATTACTGGGTCAAGAATTCTGCAAGATTTCTGACCTTGTTGCTAACCTGCTTTCCGTGATGTTTATACTGATTCTCAGGGCAAGATGCTTTCGACCACCAAGCTGAAAGATTTCAGTCACGACAGCAGCTCCTCAATGTCCCGTTATCTGCTTGAACGTCCGTGATCCTGAAGATGCGCCCTTTCACAGAGGTGCGCCCAGTGGTCTGAAGACCCAGAGTGGCGGGACCCTAAATCCCACCCCAGGAGAACACGCTCCATCCGCCCTGGTGCAGCTGAGCCAGTGCCAGGTGTAAAATACGGGCAACACCTGCCCGGGCTCAGAGGGCGTGGAATCTCGGAGCACGAGATGCTGCTGGGACTCTGGGGAGGCCGGGGAGCCGCTCGGTGCTGAGGGGCGAGGGGTGGCCCCGTGGCAGCTGCGAGAGCTGTGAGCCTCTGCACCCCAGACCCAGAGAGATCTGTGATGGACATGAACCTTGGGATGTGGATGCATGCTGCATGATGACCGTGTCCATCGGGAGGGGCGTCTGCATCTGTGAGGATGTCCCTGCTCTGGGGGGATGCCCACATCAGACATGATCTCAGGAGGAGATAGTAGGGGTGATGGCAAGAGGTGTCACGGTGGCGTCCAGACAAGCTCAGGGGCAGCGCCTCCGGGACCCGTGCGATCTGTGCTCACCGGCCTCGGGGTAGACAGATCAGCCTGCGGCAACGTTGTCACGGAGGCGGCCATGGCTGGAGAGAAGCGCCCTGGGGCCCTGCCCGGCCCCAGACCCCACGCACCCTTCCAGACTCAGTGAAGACGCACACTCAGGTAGAGACCCTTCGTGCTACAAATGTGGTAACACCTTTTTTATTTAGAGTAAGATGTGTTAACATCCAGCATGACAAAATTTGTACAAAGTTCACAATTTAAAAATGAATATCACTGCAACTTGTGATTCCACACATTTATAGCAAAATTAAAGTGTCAACAAACCCATGCCGTGTAGTACAAAAATAAATCAAACTTCAGTTCCACAGAGAGCACGATAAATATTTATACAAAATTCTGTCTTAATAAATGATTACTTAAATTAACTTAGAAATGAATATGAACAATAAGTTATAATAAATAAACTCTGATGACTCACAATAATTCCATATGAAAGGTCAGCATTCTAATATGTGACACTTTTGTGATCCCTATATAATAGTCACAGATAACTTTGATTTGATATTATGTACCAACATTAGATGAGCAGCAGATTTGTGCTTAAAACCCCTTTCCATTGTACATAGGTGAGAACAATTAGAATCCCAAACTGATACTACCTATTACGCTACGAAAAGCATCACTATAATTGGCAAAGAAGCTGCAGACAACGACGGGGCGGGGAGATGCATGTGCCGATATGAACAACGGGGGCCCGCGAGGAGGCCGGGGCCCCGGACGGGGTATGTGGTCGCAGGTGGCGAGGCGCACCTGGCTTCAGCTCTCAAAAAGGCAATTCTGAGCAGGGCAGCTACAACTAATCACCCAACAGAAAGAGGGCCCCGCAGAGAAGGCGCTGCGGCGCCCGAGTCATTACACAATCTTCTCCCAGCTAATTATTAAAGTCCTCCTGGAAAACTGTAAGCTTTTGTACAGTGAGCAGTATAAAGTGCCGCTGGGATGTACATGTATTTATACATATATATATACCGAGGTTGAGTATTGTATCAGAGTATTTGCGGTGAGGTCCCTGTAATCTCCCGTAGCGTCATCAGGTCAGCCGGGAGGCCTCCTCAGATTCCTCCAGGGTCAGAGTCACGAGGCTACTGACACGGGAATTGCACACCTCCGTACGGATATATAGGACAAGGTAAGTGCAAATAGTCGACTGGCACATTGTGGGGACAATGACCCTGTAAGTCCTGTTCTGCTAAAAATATTTTTTTTTATTTTTACAAAACCCATCTTTTTTTTTTTTTTTCATAACAAAATTTTAAAGTACTTTTGTACTTCCTGCATAACATCAAGACATGGAAGGAAGAATGCTATCACATGTAAATCAAGTCAACAGCAATCGGTAACACGACAGGTCGTCCCGGGGACGCATGAGGAGAGGGGAGCGCGGCGGTGGAAAGCGGTCTTACGCATGGCATCGCGGAGTGCAGTCGTCTGGGGAACAGTCAGTCTCCAGGATGGAAACGAGTCTGAGATGATCTAGTGTAAAGCAAAAAAGTGCTGAAGGGCATTTAGTTACTCCCACCGTCTGATTGCATTCGTTCCTAGAGAAGGTCACGACCGAGCAAATAAAGCTATGCGAACGTTTCTACGGCCCGCGGGCCTCCGGCGGGCGGGACCGCACGTGGAGCGCGCGCTCCCGCCTCTGAACTGGACGCGGGCTTCCTCGAAGCCAGCGCTGGGCGGGGGTGCTTGTCTGAGCCGCTTTCCCACCCAGGCCGGCCCGCAGCTCAGCCCGATCACGCGAGGACTGCCACGCCGTCTGCCTTTATCCCCCACGGGAAACTCACGACAGCGACAACAACAGGAATGGTAAGTGGATAAGGTGGAAGGGGAAAGAAAGAGTCTCAAAGGATCTTTGAGCGCAAAGGAAAACACGGATTCTGCTGGGTAACAGACGGTTCAGAGGGCAGGAGCCCTCGGGAGGGAGGAGAAGGTTGCTCCAAAGCGGCCGAGAGAGGAGGAGGGGTCTTCGGGCCGACCACCTCCACTCTGCCCTGTCTTAGCTGAAGGTCCCACCGTCACACCGCGTGACGCTCAGGAGTTAACTTAAAAGTGCTGTTTAAGCTGCTTTGAATCTTCTGCCAAGTTTCCATGGCTTGATGTTGTCTTACAATACATTACTTATCTCATTTCTTACAGTTAATCCATATGCCATTTCCTTGGAATGCAAAAAACCTCATTTATTGCCCCCACCATACACCATCCTCCTAAAACAAACAAACAAAAAAATCACATAATATTTCCAAGCATTGTTCAAAAATAAAGCATTTTTTTGCAACCAATTCTTGCTATGAAACAATATGCACACAAAATGTATTTCTTAAATTCCGTAAGATCCTCGAACATGAGGCAAAATGATAACATCTAAAAAGTGGCTTCAGGGCCACCAAACGATCATTCAGAGCTGTGTGTGTGTGTGTGTGTGTGTGTCCATTTCAGTTCAAAATACTAAACATTTAATCACTAAAGCATTAAAAAGAATGTACACTCTATTTATTTTGATCGGCTTACCTCTTCAGAAATATATATACCCCCAAATGTGCATACATTAGCAGCTATAAACATTACATGGCATGTCACACTATGTCAGCTTATATGAAAACGTACAAAAATGTGAATGTATTCCAAAACTATTCTGCAGTACTATCTTTAAAGCAAGACATAAAATCATTATGAAGTCTTGTAAGCATAACACTGTTTCAAACAGAAATAAATATATAACACTTTCTGGTAAATTACAGCAGCAAAGAACAAGAGGCATCCTTTTTTAAGCAAGATTCCATCACTACAGCAGCTGTTCAGACCTGAATTCCTCTCACAGCCTGCTTTATATTTTCCAGTAGAGCTTTATTTTCTGGGCTCTGATAACGGTCTTGATTTGTATACATGTCCGTCAAAGTAGTCACGTATGCATCAAAATTTTGTTCATTGATTGGATCCTACGAGATATTAAATAGTAGTTCATATGCAACTTTTATTTTCTTAATAGGATATTCACATCAGCATAAATTAGTATCCCAGCCTAACGCCACTGTCCTTATCTTACTTAAAAGGCCTTTCAGAGCAACTTAACCTTAGGGGATTTACCGATCAGCCCCACCAGAGCGGTTAACATTATGGCTTGGGGGAGGTACCGCAAGCGTCCGAGGTCTGGAGAACCACGAGGACAGAACAGACAGACAGCTACGCTAGGATGAGCACTGCGCGGCCCCGGGGGCCTCCGCCCGGCGCCGGGCACTTACCATGTGCGGCAGCTGGATGTTGGCGAGGCTGTGGATCAGAGACTGGCTGAGGTTGGCGAGCTCATGCAGGAGCGACTCATTCTGCTGCTCGATCACCTTGTTCTCCTCCTCGATGGTCTTGAGGCTGGACTCCATGGTGGTGATCTGCAACGCACAGACCGCGCCACATGTAACACGAGCCACCCCCAGCGGGAGGCCTCGGCGGCCCACGCCGGGGCGCAGCCTCTCCGCTCGAATCCAGAGGTTTCCGTGCGAAGGACTGGACGCTGAAGGGGTCACTTCGTGTGCTTTGAGTCCTCACACTGGAGCACGTGGCAAGTGGACCCTAACAGCTGGTCTGTCTGAAAAGGAATCGGTGCACTAGGGCGGGCTAGGTTCCCAGGTTCTGTCAGCTTTCATTCGGTCTTTTAAAAGCTCTTCTTGTCACTGTGCACAAACAATCATGTGAGGACTGGCCTTGCACCACCCAGGCCTTTCTGCTGGCGTGATGGGGCGATCTATCTGCAGTAGTGTCTTAGGACATGGGGCTAACACATCTTCTCCTTAGGCTAAATCTAATACTGCACAGAGACATCTTGAAATATTGCTTTATTTGTGAGTCACTATCCTCTCCAGAAAAACATCTACTTCTGCTTTATTGACTACACCAAAGCCTTTGACTGTGTGGATCACAGCAAACTGTGGAAAATTCTGAAGGAGATGGGAATACCAGACCACCTTACCTGCCTCCTGAGAAATCTGTATGTAGGTCAAGAAGCAACAGTTAGACCTGGACGTAAGACAACAGACTGGTTCCAAACTGGGGAAGGAATACATTAAGGCTGTATATTGTCACCCTGCTTATTTAACTTATATGCAGAGTACATCATGAGAAATGCTGGGCTGGAGGAAGCACAAGCTGGAATCAAGATTGCAGGGAGAAAAATCAACAACCTCAGATACTCAGATGATATCACCTTTATGGCAGAAAGCAAAAAGTAACTGAAGAGCCTCTTGATGAAAGTGAAAGAGGAAAGTGAAAAAGTTGGCTTAAAGCTTAACATTCAGAAAACTAAGATCATGGCAAATAGATGGGGAAACAGTGGAAGCACCGACAGACTTTATTTTCTTGGTCTCCAAAATCACTGCAGATGGTAACTGCAGCTCTGAAATTAAAAGACACTTGCTCCTTGGAAGAAAAGCTATGACCAATCTAGACAGCATATTAAAAAGCAGAGCCATTACTTTGCCAACAAAGGTCCTTCTAGTGAAAGCTATGGTTTTTCCAGTAGTCATGTATGGATGTGAAAGTTGTAGTATAAAGAAACCTGAGTGCCGAAGAATTGATGCTTTTGAACTGTGGTGTTGGAGAAAACTCTTGAGAGTCCCTAGGACTGCAAGGAGATCCAACCAGTCCATCCTAAAGGAAATCAGTCCTGAATTTTCATCGGAAGGACTGATGCTGAAGCTGAAACTCCAATCCTTTGGCCACCTGATGCGAAGAGCTGACTTAATTGAAAAGACCCTAATGCCGGGAAGGACTGGGGGCAGGAGGAGAAGGGGACGACAAAGGATGAGATGGTTGGATGGCATCACCGACTCGATGGACATGCGTGTGTGTAAACGCTGGGAGTTGGTGATGGACAGGGAGGCCTGGCATGCTGTGGGTCATGAGGTCGCAAAGAGTCAGACACGACTGAGTGACTGGACTGCTCGTCTCCGTAGTCACGAGACAGAGGTCCCTAGTGGCCTGTATGCTGTCACTGCCTCCCTGCCTCAGAGAAGGGTCTGACGTGGCTTCCTGACCGCTCTACCTTCCTCTAAAAACCCAGAGAGAATGTAAGCATTGCTGTGAAGCTTTCTGGCCTCCGCCTGCCGCCAGACAACCAGCCCTTACTCACTGCACAGCAGGCTGGAGAGCGGCCTGCTCTGCGAAGGTTGGAGGGACCCAGCGATGGAACCAAACAGGGCGCTCCTGGAGGCCACAGCGTGTGTGCCGGCCTCCATGGGTCCCCAGGCTGGCCTCAGAGGGGATGCGTGGAAACAGGACTGTCTGCCGTATGCCAAGCTCACAGCCTGGCGCCTCCAGACAGCAACATCCAATTGCCCGGAATTACCCGAATCTCTGCTCATCGGCTCTAAACTTTGATTTCTCACATAGGGTGTCCCTGCTCACATCAAAGGATCCCAAGTAGTTGGGGTCCGAGGGAGCCCCTGGCTTCACCTTTCTGAGTTTCACCAGGTGAAATCTGGCTCTCTGCGGATTCAGGAGTGACAACACTTATCAGTAGGCACGTCTGTAGGTGAGAGTGTTTCTCGGGGAAGGACACTCGTTGTCCGGGCTTCTGACCCAGCAGGGTTCAGATCAAAACCTAGCACCCCAGGGACTGCTGGGACTTGGGGCCCAGGTGGAACGGGGGGCGGACAGAGTGCTGCCAGGGGGTCAGCATACCCCGTGGCTGGCCCACGGGGGTGGAGGGGCTGACCGCGCTCCCGCGGGGCTCCCAGCAGGAGGGCGGGGCCACCGCCTTCCTCTCAAGGCCCACCCTGAGGCAGCCGTGGGTACCGGGCGTCTGGCATCATCCAGCCCAGGAGCGGCCAAGGCTGTCTCTGAGGGAGGAACGGCCCAGCCCTCCATCCGGGGCACCCAGGGCTCGGGGAGGGGCTGGAGGCAGCCTGTTCTGCAGCTCAGGAGGCCTGTGCTATCAGCTCAAGGTCCTCAGCCTGGGGAGGGCAGGGGGACAGGCCCCCCTGCTACTGGCAGCACCCTCGTCTACGTGTGTGATGAGCAGCGGAGGGACGGGGACCCGAGGACTGTGTGTGCACGTGCACACGGCCTCTAGCCCGGCTCAGGATAGAGCCAAGATGTGTAAGAGAGAAACGCAGAGCTAGCGATCACTGATTTGATGAGACAGAAGGTATACGTCATTCTACACTTGAAAAAAAAATTTTTTTTTTGGCTAAGCCTCAAAGCTTTAGGGCTCTTTGTTCCCTGACCGGGGATTGAACCTGTGCCCCTTGCCGTGGAAATGCCGTCTTCGCACTTGACCACCAGGGAAGCCCCTGTCCTGAGCACTTCTGATGGAGAGACCACTGAGCCCTTCTGAGCTCGGGACCCAGGACCCTGCAGGGACCCTGGTCTCCCGCAGCCTCTGCAGGAGGAAAACGCGGGTCAGACTGGCATTCGCGCCTTCGAAGCAGCAGAACCAGAGCCTGCTTTTGCACTGAAAGCTCACACGGGGCCCGCAGGTAATACAGATAAGGGCGAGGCTCGGGGGGTCTGGGCTCCAGGCTGGGGGTGGGGGTGGCAGGCGCCATGACCTTTGCCTCCTAACCACCCCAGAGGCTGGGTGGGGGGCAGTGTGTGGGTGTCCAGTGTGGTCAGGGGCCCCGCTGAGCTCTGCCTTCACCCCCGGTCACAGCACAGCAGCGAGAGCCTCCCCTTCCCTGGGTGTCACAGGCACCGTGGGGGCGGCGGGGGAGGGGGAATCTGACCACGGGGAGGGGGCCATCTATGCAGGACGGGGCCCGGTGTCACCTGTGACCACACCAGGGGGGCGGCTGGGGAGGGAGGATCTGACCACGGGGAGGGGGGCATCTATGCAGGACGGGGCCCGGTGTCACCTGTGACCACACCAGGAGGACGGCTGGGGAGGGGGGATCTGGCCTCGGGGAGGGGGGTCCAAGCAGGACGGGGCCCGGTGTCACCTGTGACCACACCGGGGGTCCCGCCCCGGAGCCTCGGGAGGCACAGCCCTGTGGACGGCTAAGCCAGGCATCCTGGACCTGCAGCTCTGCAGCCTCGGCTCAGCCGTTGCAGGGCACACACGTGGTCTGATGTGTGCACGTCCTGTGTGGCCGCTGTGAGCACGCGGGGTCAGGACGCGGCACCTGGGCTCAGGCCTCCAGCAGGGGCTCGGTGGAGACCAGACCTGGCCCACCCAGCAGCCTCACCGGGAGTCTGCGTGGACACGGGCGGCCCTGGAGCCCAGGGAGGGGTCAGTGTCCCCTGAGGGGACGGGCGGCCCAGCCTTTGCCTCCGAGGGACGAGCCCGCCCCCTGCAGTGACAGGCTACCCTCAGGACCCGCCGCTGGGAGCAGCGTTTCACTGAAACTCCGACATGAGTGAACACTAGTCCGTCAGGGGCCCCGCGGTGACAGCAAATTTTTCCGCTAAAATCACCTCAATAGAAGGTCAAGAAAAGGATGAAACAGTAAAGGGAAGACCGGGCGAAGACCCGGGGAGACACGCCCCTGGGGGCCTGGAGTCTCCGGGGCCACTCGATTGGGGGCCGCAGAAACTGTTACCTGAGTTCTGAGCTTGATCATGTCAGCCTCCATCTGGGAGTTGGACTCATTCAGCTCCTTGATCTCCTCGTCCAGCTGCTTGATTTCCTCGTCATTCTCTATGCCTGCGGGGACGGGAGGGTCAGAGATGCAGGCCCGGGGACTCTGCAGGGAGGACGGGGGGTGGGGTGGGGTGGGGGGACAGGGGGGTGGGTGTGTGTGTGTGTCTGTGTCAGAGACACCGGGTCAGGGCTGCCACAGGGAGGGTCACAGTCGGCGGGCCCAAGGCCGCCGCGGGAGGACAGGGGTCAGAGAAGTTGGGCCCGGGGACTCCGCAGGGAGGACGGGGAGTCAGAGACGCTGGGCCTGGGGACTCCGCAGGGAGGACGGGGGCTCAGAGACGCCATGGGGAGGACGGGGGCGCCATCACTCCTCAAGACGGGGAGCCGGGTTTGCCGTGAAAACAGACTCTTGAATGAAAATGAAACAGTCATGGGCTGTGTGTCTTCTCATCCCAGTGCAGTCCTCACAAGGAAGGCCCCAAGGAGGAATCAGCTGGGGGTCATGGACCCTCACAAACGGAAAGGTTTCATCTTCAGTGACGCGTGAGAGGGTTCACCAGAGCCTGAGACTGTGCCCCTCTGTATCCGGCAGTCACCCGGTGTCCCGGACGTGGGTGCTCCTGGCTCCGGCCATGACCCATCTGCTCTGCGTGCAGTCTGCCTCTCTGTGCCCCCATCCCCTTCTCCCCCAACTCTCGGAAGGAGCCAGGTGGCTGATGTATCTGAAAAGCAGACAGCAGGGTGCCCACCTCGCCAAGCTGGGATTCTGCAGATGAGAACTGATCCCCGCCCCCCCCCCCCCCCCCCACACACGACCGAAGCCCTGAGTTGCCGGGTGCTGGGCAGACGCTCTTGCGGAAGGCACAGGCACCGGCTCCAGGTGCTGGCCTCAGAAGCTCCCGGAATACAGACCCTGACTGGTGGGCACACCCCTCATCTGAAGGGCCAGCTTGGGGGGCTTTGTGGGGCTGGGTTCCAGGGGGCCAGGAGGTCTCTGTGGCCACCAGCTCCTGAGGGGGCCCGGGTGGGCTGCGGGAGGAACATCGGGGTGTACAGGGGTGTGTTAGAGTCCAGCTCTCCCAGCTGGCTGCTGCTGCAAGGCCTCGCTGGGGTCAGAAAGACCCTGGCCCGTGCGGTGCTTGCCCTGGACACCTGTGCTTGAGAGTCCTCAGGGGAAGAGCAGAAATCCTGCAGGTCCAGGTGCAGGACGGCCACTCCCATCACTTGCCCGGCGCCTGCGGGAGACTGGGGGCCGCTGTCCAGCTTTGCAGAGAGAGGGGTCCAGTCTGCCCCAGAGGGAGGGCCTCTGACAACCCAGAAACCCTGTGCACGCTGCACCAGGCGCCAAGCCCAGGCCTCGAGAAGAGAGCGAGTGGGGGTTCAGGTCTTCGCTGCTGTTTGTAGTGAAATGAAGGGGAAAAAAGACTCAAGAGAGTAAAACATCCTCCTGTAGAGAAGCCCATTTTTTCCAGGACATCACATTTCCTGGTGAATGTGATCGGGCGGGGCGCGTCATTGCGCTCAGCTTGATTTCCCTTTAATTATTTTTCCTTCTGAAGTGTTTCTTCCACGGATCTGTCTCAGGTGGGAAAGTTAGCCTCATGGGTGAGGTGGTCTCTAGTGCCCCCTTCCTCGGCCACGCTCCTGCCGTCATCCAGGGGACCCTGTGTCCGTGACCCTGATCAGCCCCTTAGGTCTGCAAGGCACTTCTCTGCAGCCTTTTACAGGGTCCAGAGCATCAGCAACGAAGTCTGCCTTTTTTACCAAACGCACCCGAAAAGCAACCCAAGGATACAATAGACGATACTGCCAGTACTAAAATGAGATCTACCCTTTCTCAGTGGTGGACTGCTATTTCCCCTTCTGTATCTGTGACCAGGCCTTTTTGGAAATCCCTCAAAATTAGGAGCTAGGATCAACTGAGTTAGTGTATACTAAACCAACCACTTGGGAGGTCTCCATCAAGGCGGTGGCTAATGTTATTGTTCTTCTGCAGTTGAAGGTCAGGTACACCTCAAGGTAAGAATGCATAAAAACAATCAAGGTAAGTGCATAAAAATCCTGATTTGTGAAGCAACTAAATCATGAGTTAATTTACCATGTAATGAGGATTTGCCACTACGTTCCTTTAAGTTCCTTAAAGGGCTTCCCTGGTGGCTCAGGCAGTAAAGAGCCCTCCTGCAATGCAAGAGACCGTGGTGCAATCCCTGGGTCGGGAAGATCCACTGGAGAAGGGAATGGCAACCCACTCCAGTGTTCTTGCCTGGAGAATCCCATGGACAGAGGAGCCTGGTTGGCTACAGTCCACGGGGTTGAAAAGGGTCAGACACGAGTGAGTGACCAACACTTTCACTTCCTCTGAGTCCCTACCCATCCAGGTAGAGAACGCTTCGTGTGAAACCTGCAGAAAAGTCACAGCCCTCCTGGGTCTCTGGTCTCTGAGGGTCAGATTTTCCCAGTGAGTTTCTGTTAAGGTTTCTGGACAAGCTCTCTGGGATGTATTTCTGGTTTTTCAGGTTTGGACAAATTAAGGTCTTCTCTTTTCCAGGGGTGCTCTGCAGCTTCTGCTAAAGACCAGCCATGTGAAGAGCAAGTTATCACATCTCTCTAAGAAGCACAGAGAATCCGCCTCTTTTTTCCGACCCCTGAGGTCCAGCCGCCTGTGAAGATTTCGCAATCTTCGTTCGGTTCAGGCTGTCTGAAGGCCCTGTGACAGGCTCTAATGCTGTGCTGCGGGGGGCACGTCTCCGCGAGGCCCCTTAGGAGACAGCCCCGATCCTCTCTGTGGCGTAAGGACACACCGCGCAAGGGTGCAGCGGTGAAGAGGAGAGCAGTCTTCTCTCACGTGCTAAATAGAATGTCTTATCTTTACTTGCACGTAACACGGGAGTGTCAGCAAGCAGGCGCGACTGCGTGGCAGGAAGGTCCCTGATGCCGGGGTCTGTACACAAGGCCGCTGGAGCTCATCCCAGGGAACCGGCCTCTGTGACCCTCAGAGCCGCTTGATCGAGATACCGGGTTTTGGATCATTTGTGATAGGAAGGGTGAAAAATGCGCTATACAGCTGCCTCTCTCCAATCCGAGATTCACGTTTGCCTTGAGTTGTGAGTGTGAGTGTGACTGTCAGTGGACAATCCACTTCAGGGCTGGCAGTCTGAAGATCACGGCACTGTTACGAGACCCAGGGAACAGCAGGAAGACTAGCACACCTCGGATTTACATGAACTTGCCTTGACTGGCTTGTCAGGATGCTCCCATCATATACAGCGAAGCCTGTGAGATACCCCAGCGTGTCAGCACTTTTCTCTTGGGGCTCAGTTCAGTAGCTCAGTCGTGTCTGACTCTTTGAGACCCAATGGACTGCAGCACACCAGGCTTCCCTGTCCTTCACCAACTCCTGGAGTTTAGTCAAACTCATGTCCATTGAGTCAGTGATGCCATCCAACCATCTCATCCTCTGTCGTCCCCTTCTCCTCCTGCCTTCAATCTTTCCCAGCATCAGGGTCTTTTCAAATGAGTCAGCTCTTTGCATCAGGTGACCAAAGTATTGGCGTTTCAGCTTCAACATCAGTCCTTCTAATGAATATTCAGGACTGATTTCCTTTAGGATGGACTGGTTTGATCTCGCAGTCCAAGGGACTCTCAAGAGTCTTCTCCAACATCACAGTTTAAAGGCGTCAATTCTTCTGCACTCAGCTTTCTTTAAAGTCCAACTCTCACATCCATATATGGCTACTGGAAAAAACATAGCCTTGACTAGGCGGACCTTTGTCTGCAAAGGAATGTCTCTGCTGTCTAGGTTAGTCATAGCTTTTCTTCCAAGAAGCAAGTGTCTTTTAATTTCATAGCTGCAGTCACCATCTGCAGTGATTTTGGAACCCAAGGAAAGAGTCTTGGGGCTAGATTCTGGCAAAAGGGAACTAGAAGAATTTTGATAAAGTTATGAGATGAGCATGTGGTCTCTCTGGAATACAGGTGAAATCTTAGGAACCTGTTTCACTGCTTTGAACTTTCATGAAAGAGTGTCCATCAATTATCATGTTTTGTCTTACTTTCATGGAAAACCAGCGTCTACGCAGGGGACAGAGATCACATGACCAGTAGACGTCCTGAAGTCTGGAGGCGTTTCCGAGCTGCCCTGATGAGAGGTTTAGCAGTCTGGGGTTTAAGGCCGGCTTTCCAAACACGACAGACTTGGAATCTGAGTCCATATCTGCTACTTACAAGTCCAGTGATAACTACTCTCCTTAATCCCTCAAAACCCCAAATGCCTGCATCACAAAAGGTCCCTGTCAGACACAGTGGCTCTAAGAAATCAACTGTAGGTCAGATTCCTGACCTTCAGCGAGACTCGCCAAACGGGCCAAAGAAAAGCGTCAGACGCCACTGTCCCAGCAGCCCGCCAACACCAGGCCTCTGCAGGCACATCTCTGCTCTGACCAGAAAGTAGCGCAAACTGGTTTTGTCTTGCTGGCCCAGTCATGGGAGCTAAAAGAATAGCTAAAATAGCTAAAAGAAAAAAATACTGCTTCTGCTCTAGTGCAGTGGGCTTCAATACTTTTTTTTGAATTAAAAAATTAATAAAAGACACACCTCTCCTTCACAAGCCCTAAAATTGCCACCTAAAGCTTTTTATTGTGACGTTAAATAGTTGTCAAAAATGTATATATTTCTAGAAAATTGTATGTTGCAGAGTACCTTCAATATATTTCCATCAAAGCCTTGGGTCAAGTGTTTATGAAAACAATCTACTGTGTAAATTAAGTGGCAAATCAGGCTTCATTATCAAAACAATTTGCAGATCAGATCAGTCTTCCAATGGAGGTCATCATCACTTTAAATCCAATAAAAACATCAGCCTGGGCCCCCATGACAACATTCATACCTCTAATTTTTGCTCTAGGTGGTTAGCAGGCGTGTGAATGGGTGGATGGTGGATGGATGAGAGGGCAGGCGGATGCGTGGATGCACTGCGGAGCACAAGCCGCCTCCCTGTCTCCTCCTGAAACTCAGCCCTGCTCCCCTGCTCCCCTGCCCTCTGCCTCCCGGGAGGCGCCCTCAGGAGCCCGGCATTCAGGGCTCTTCCTGGCCAGATGAGTCCCTTAGCTGACAGTGGGGACTGGGGTCGGGGGAAGGGTAGGCTCATGACCGGTGGGGTCTCAATCTGTCGGATTCTGGAGAATCAGGGGGAGTTTGAGGGTCTGGTAATGACGTTCCCAAAGCCATCCACGTGGGTGTGCCCCCAGGTCACCCCTCAGAGCCCAGGTTGCCCCTCAGAGCACAGGTCAGCCCTCAGAGCACAGGTCACCCCTCAGAGCCCAGGTCACCCCTCAGAATCCAGGTCACCCCCGAGAACCGAGGTCACCCCTCAGAATCCAGGTCACCCCCGAGAACCCAGGTCACCCCTCAGAACCCAGGTCACCCCTCAGAACCCAGGTCACCCCTCAGAATCCAGGTCACCCCTGAGAACCCAGGTCACCCCTGAGAGCCCAGGTCACCCCTCAGAATCCAGGTCACCCCTGAGAACCCAGGTCACCCCTGAGAACCCAGGTCACCCCTCAGAATCCAGGTCACCCCTCAGAGCACAGGTCACCCCTCAGAGCCCAGGTCACCTCTGAGAACCCAGGTCACCCCTCAGAGCCCAGGTCACCCCTCAGAATCCAGGTCACCCCTGAGAACCCAGGTCACCCCTCAGAGCCCAGGTCACCTCTCAGAGGCCAGGTCACCCCTCAGAGCACAGGTCACCTCTGAGAACCCAGGTCACCCCTCAGAGCACAGGTCACCCCTCAGAGCCCAGGTCACCTCTGAGAACCCAGGTCACCCCTCAGAGCACAGGTCACCCCTCAGAATTCAGGTCACACCCGAGAACCCAGGTCACCCCTCAGAATCCAGGTCACCCCTGAAAACCCAGGTCAGCCCTCAGAATCCAGGTCACCCCTCAGAGCCCAGGTCACCCCCGAGAACCCAGGTCACCCCTCAGAATCCAGGTCACCCCTGAGAACCCAGGTCAGCCCTCAGAGCCCAGGTCACCTCTGAGAACCCAGGTCACCCCTCAGAACCCAGGTCACCCCTGAGAACCCAGGTCACCCCTCAGAGCCCAGGTCACCCCTGAGAACCCAGGTCACCCTTCAGAGCCTAGGTCACCCCTCAGAGCCCAGGTCACCCCTGAGAACCCAGGTCACCCCTCAGAGCCCAGGTCACCCCTCAGAGCACAGGTCACCCCTCAGAATCCAGGTCACCCCTCAGAGCACAGGTCACCCCTCAGAATTCAGGTCACCCCTCAGAGCACAGGTCACCCCTCAGAGCCCAGGTCACCCCCGAGAACCTAGGTCACCCATCAGAATCCAGGTCACCCCTGAGAACCCAGGTCACCCCTCAGAGCCCAGGTCACCCCTCAGAGCCCAGGTCACCTCTGAGAACCCAGGTAGCCCCTCAGAACCCAGGTCACCCCTGAGAACCCAGGTCACCCCTCAGAGCCCAGGTCACCCCTGAGAACCCAGGTCACCCCTCAGAGCCCAGGTCACCCCTGAGAACCCAGGTCACCCCTCAGAGCCCAGGTCACCCCTGAGAACCCAGGTCACCCCTCAGAGCACAGGTCACCCCTCAGAATTCAGGTCGCCCCCGAGAACCCAGGTCACCCCTCAGAATCCAGGTCACCCCTCAGAGCACAGGTCACCCCTCAGAGCCCAGGTCACCCCTCAGAGCCCAGGTCACCTCTGAGAACCCAGGTCGCCCCTCAGAACCCAGGTCACCCCTGAGAACCCAGGTCACCCCTCAGAGCCCAGGTCACCCCTCAGAATCCACGTCACCCCTCAGAGCCCAGGTCACCCCTCAGAATTCAGGTCGCCCCCGAGAACCCAGGTCACCCCTCAGAGCCCAGGTCACCCCTCAGAGCCCAGGTCACCCCTCAGAATCCAGGTCACCCCTCAGAACCCAGGTCGCCCCTGAGAACCCAGGTCACCCCTCAGAGCCCAGGTCACCCCTGAGAACCCAGGTCACCCCTCAGAATCCAGGTCACCCCTCAGAGCCCAGGTCACCCCTCAGAATCCAGGTCACCCCTCAGAGCACAGGTCACCCCTCAGAGCCCAGGTCGCCCCTCAGAGCACAGGTCACCCCCAAGAACCCAGGTCACCTCTGAGAACCCAGGTCACCCCTCAGAGCCCAGGTCAGCCCTCAGAGCCCAGGTTACCCCCGAGAACTCAGGTCACCCCTCAGAATCCAGGTCACCCCTCAGAGCCCAGGTCATCCCTCAGAGCACAGGTCGCCTGCCTTTACTCCCGCCTTCACCTCTCTGAGTCTCCTTTTCTTTCTAGGTAATGGAGAATGTCAGGACCCGGGCTCGGGCTGTTGGGGATATAAATGAATCGGTGCACAAAACCCCAGGACAGAGCTGCAGGCAGGGAGGGGCCCTTCCCTCAGCTCAGCACCCCTGACAGCAGACAAGAGGGGAGGGGAGTTACTTCATTTCCTTCTCTCCTGATAGTATGTTAGTCGCTCAGTCGTGTCCGATTCTTTGCGACCCCACGGACTGTAGCCTGCCAGGCTCCTCTGTCCGTGGGATTCTCCAGGCAAGAACACTGGAGTGAGTTGCCATTCCCTTCTCCAGCTTCCCTCCCGAAGGCTTGACCAAAACCAAAAACCAAAACCACACACAAACAACGTAAAATCCAAAGCCCCAAGGCCCCTGCCGCCCGGTTCCGGGAAGGGAGGCTCAGAGGCCTGCAGTGAATGTGTGCGGGGGGTCCCAGAGGAGACCCCGGTAACTGTGCGGGGCACCAGCTACTCAAGAGACGATAGAGGCTCACTCGGGGAACACTCAGAACAATGAGAGTCTTTGCGGGAAGACGCCGGAGCAAGCTCTTCTCTAAACTTCAAAAAGAAAAAGAGAACACTGGATTTTGGAAACGGAAAGAGGCTTCGGGACCTTCAGACATGCTCCTTCCCATTCAGATGAATGCCTGGGGGAGAACGCCCGGACTCAGGACCAGAGGTGCCAGCCCGAGTCAGCCCAGGGCTTCAGGCGGGCCTGGCTGCAGTGCTCCATGACCGTAAGAGGACAGGGTGTCGAGGAGAGTGAGTGACCTTGGACAAGGCGTACTCTCCGGATTCTCCGAGAAGAGAGAGAGAGGTCGTCTCTTCCTCACACATGGCGGGGGCCTTGCCTTCGACTGCGGCGGGCAGGCATGGCTGATGTGAGCGGTGACCACTGACCCCCAGCCCCTCAAAGAGAGGAGCGAATCTCCCAAGTCCTGCCCTTGGGTCAGACACACAGGGATGAGGCTATTTATCCGCGGAGAAACACGTTCAGCTCTGGGTTCAGTAAGAAATGCCTCTAGTCCTGGCAGAAAAGGTGTCCCCATAGGTGTGGAGCGAGGGGACTGTCAGGCCGGGCTCCGCACGGACTGGGCTTGGTGAGACCTGGGTTTGACCTGACTCTGGAGCTTCATCTCCCGGTGACCTGGGCTCCCAGGGTCCTCGTCTGTGGACAAGTGTGTGACAGAACCTACAGCAGGAAGACACGTTCCGAAACCTAGAGTCACGGAGCTGAGCTCAGATGCAGAGATGAGCTGATGGCGACCCTCGAGGGCACCCCCGCTGACCCGGGCTGGGCCTGCAGTGGGGCGTCCAGCCAGATGAAGCCTGGGCTCCTCTCCCATGTGGCGCCCGCCCTTTCTGGTTCCCAGCTGTGCTTGGCCGACACGGAAGGAGGACTCTGAGGGTCAGACGTCCCACAGGAGAGACACCAGCCAGGGCCTCCCCACGCTCCAGCCGCCCCACTGGGGGAAGGCTCCTCCTCTAGTTTGCAGGCCTGCTTGCTGCACTTCTCGCTGCGTCTACACTGCTCCATCTGTCCAGAGTCAGAAGCTGGCATGGGCTCACATCAGGTTGCAGAAGGATTTTAGCTTTAGCTCCAGGGTTGTTTGCAGGTGAGATGTCGGGCTAAACATTTCGGAAAGAGCTCAGTGGATATGGCTTTCCTTCGGGCAATCCGCCCCTCCATGGCTGAGTGAGACGGGATGTTGGTGACCTTGGAGTCTCTACACCGGCTCCTCAGGCTGGTGGGCTGGTCTGAAGGCTCCTGTCCAACTGGTCTTGCGTCTTGAGCCCCCAGCCGCCTTGAACAGATGTGGGGCTCATGGGACCAAGACTTCAGGTGAGGCGTTGTGGCCCTGGCTGCCTTCCTGGTAGATGATGGGGCCCGTGTTAAGGACCGTTATCTCTGCACACCTTGAGCTATCCTCAGGACCGAAAATGAATGTCCAGTGAGCGACGGCAGCTTCCAGATGGCGGCTAGGGCTGCCGACACCATCAGGCCAGCACATGGCAGGGCCGGATCCCTGTCTGCCTGGACCCCAGCCCAGGAAGTGGGGGAGGAGGGGCCTGGCTCTACCCCCACCCAGTCCTGGGGGCCGGGCTCCTGTGATGCGCCCAGGCTTCTAGCCCGGGGTGACCGTGCCTTTGGGGCCACGGAGTTAGGGAGGCACCTTGCCCAGAGCCTGGATCCATGACTTTCACAGAAAACCTGCTCTGCACGAGCCCCGCTCCCCAGAGGCCCCCGAGGGGTTTGGAAGGGGAGGCTCTCACCGGCCACGTTGCTAACTCCTGATCAGTCTCGCTGAGCTCTGTTCACCAGTGACCACAGAACCTCAGCACCTGGGGACACACGCCAACACTGCACCGGTGACCACGGACTGCCCCTCTCGGGGACACACGTGGTCACCCCCCCTCCAGCCTTGGCAGCAGAGCTGTGGTCAGCGCATCCGTCCGTGTGTTTGTTACAGACACGTCCTTGTTTAACGTGTGTCTGGTCCATTAACACTGGACTCTCAGCCAGCAGCCTTGAGACGAAGCCGGACTCTCATGCTTTCTCCCCATGGCCTGTCACAGCCTCGTCACAGCCAGGACACCACACGGCACCGCAGCCCTGCCCTGGTGCCTCGTAAACCATGATGTCTCCAACAGGACAACACACAAACTGGAAAAACACAGTGCCTGTGGACTGCGCGGGGAGGAGGGCCCTGATTAGGGACCCCAGGTTGGAGGAGGCTGAGAGGGTGCCCCGTGAGAAACTGACCGGGGGCTCCCCCCACCCCCGTCCGGCCCCGGGCGCCTGGAAGCACCCAGAGGGCTGACTGGGGGTCAGAACACAGACTTGAGTGTTCTGCAGGCGAATTCACTGCTGTGGAACCTGGGGGCCGCGAGGACAGGCTGGGACTGGACTGGTGCCTCGGTGTGCGCGCGGGGCTTCCCGCCTGCGCCTCTATGCCCCTGCAGGAGAGCACCTGGAGAAGGGCTGTGTGGAGGGACAGACGGATGCAAGGTTAGGCCCCAGAGGACAGGGGGGTGGGGTGGGCTGCGTGTGGCCGGGGGACCCCTGACTCCGCCCCCCGGGAGGCCGCCCCGTGGACTGGCTCTGGGCAGGCGGGAGTGCCCGGAGCCCCCTGCACGAGGGGCGGGGCGGGAGGAGGCAGGGAGGCCGGGCGGGGGCGCCATTACCGTTGCTGGCCCGCTGCCGGATGGTCAGCATTTGCTCTCCCGACAACTTCGCCTTCTTCATGGCGGACGTGGCCCGCGGGCATCCCGACAAGCTGGGGGCGAGACAGGAGACAGCGTGAGTCACGCGCTGGGGGACCCCAGCGGCAGGGGGAGCAGCCCGGGGCCCCGCCTCGCGGCGGGAAGGCATGGCGGGAACCACGGAGCTCGGGCTGGCCAGGAGCTCAGGGCCGCGGCGTGGCCGGGCCGAGGTCTGGCCGCCGGGCTCCAGGGAGGCAGACCAGCCCCTTCAGGCCGCGTGCGCCTTTGAGGGTTTCCGGGACTCTTACGGAGGAACCCCCTTCTTAAAAAACTTCCTTACGGAAAGTCTCAAACCCGCACAAGGGTTGGATGCAAAACGTACCAAAGTGAAAGGGTGGCGTGAGGAGCCCCCAGACTCATGCTGACTCAGCAGGGCCCTTCCCCACAGTTACTGGGAGAAATTCAGTAACCTCTCAGTGGTCCGCCTCTCATCCACCTGGTGCAAACAACTGCCGACTCCCTGACCATCGCGGTCTGACGCCTCGCTGTCTCCTCACGCGCGTGCCCAGGTCCCCTGTGTACTCTGCACCCTGGGTTGGGCCCCGGGACTGAGCTGTGTCTGCAGGACGCCTCTCCCTGTTTCTTACTTTCTGGGTCCGTGCTCAGGACCCACCCCACCCAGGGGCAGAGCACAGAGTGACCAGGGAACACGCTTGTAACGTCTGCATCGGCTCAGTGAGCCTCCGGAAGGGCTCCCCTGACGCCTTCTCTAACACTTTCCCGATGTGCTTTCGGCAGGTGTTTGGTGGGGGGACAGGTCTTCATACAACAAGGAAGTTCCGAGTTGTGGGTTCGAGGGGAAGCTTGTCTCTGACGACTGTGCAGGGCTCCTCCTGGAGGCTGGGTAACCTCCCTGCCCGCCGCTTCTCCCAGAACCTCGCTGGGCCCCAGACACGCTCAGGAAGCTTTTAGATCCACAGGGGAAGGGGCAGCAGGAAAAACAGGTTGCTTCCTGTTTGCACCCCTGGGGCCGTCAGACCAGGCCCATGGATTGGAGGCCAGCGTGTCCCTGGGCAGGGGCCCCAGTACGCTCGTGGATTGAAAGCTGTGTGCTGAGGGTGACTGTCCACTGTGACCCTCCCACCAGAACACTGAGTGGTCAGAGGGAGCGATGGACAGTGAGGGTGGACAGAAAGGCGGAGGCGGCCCAGCCACACGGAAGCCAGGGAGGGCCTTGGTGTCCCCAGGCGTCCGTCAGCAGGCGGATGGTGCCCAGCAGCAGGATGAGCTGCAAACGGTTTCACACAGGGATTCCTGGGCCCGCGCGGAGCGTCGGAATCAGATTTCAGTCTCAGCGGTTTCTCCTAGTTTCCAGTTAACTGAACCACTGGCCGGAAACGACAAACGAACGGTGCCCTGCAGCCGGAGCTGGGAACTAAATTAGGAGACAGAGGCCCAGAGATGGATGTGTTTTGTGCACACAGCCTGCTCTGTGCTGCTCCCATTCCGATCCTGTGACTGCATCCCAGCGCGGCTCAAATTTGGAAGTGCCCTGGGTAGGCAGCCTCCGCTCGGGTGTTGGGTGGCCGGGTCCCCAGCGCGGGCGCAGTGCCATCTAGTGGCCACTCGCGCCAACCTCACCGGGTGCCAGGGTCCCAGCTGGTCCAGGGATCTAAGGGCCAAGTCCACGCGGCGGGTCCTGCTGGGGAGTGACTCTGGGGGGTCTCAGTGTGATGGGGGTGGAGTATTGGTGGGGGGAGACCCAACAGCCTTTAAGGCGACGTCGCTGATGAAAGCCAGACTTCTCCTGGAGGGGCCCGGAAAGGTCCGGGATCCAGATTCCCAGCAGCAAGGAGTTAACCGGTCTCTGCCCCAGGGCCTGTACTTGGGCCCCAGGATGGCCGCGGCTCCACCAGGAACTCCAGGGAGGGCTCTGGGCAAACACTGCCAGGGCTTCAGAGGGGACGGAGGGGATGGGGGCCCAGCGTTTTATTAGGACTCGCCCCCGCTTTGCTGCAGTCCGCAGGGTTGCAAAGAACCAGACACGACTGAGCAACGGAACAGCATCCCCCCGCCCACCAGAGGCACTCCCTTCAGGAGGACGTCACCATGAAAATAGCTCAGTGCATAAAATTCCCAGGGTGGGGCGGTGGTTAGAGAGACACAGGACCCATGGGGTTGTATTGCTCCGAGGTTTGCTCATGACCCGGAAGCGGCTGGGAACCGGGAACCACGGACCCCGGCCTGGTGAAAGGCCCTGGCTCAGTCTCTGTCCCAGGAAACGCGGGTTTGCTGTTCTGGTACCTTGTTGTCTCACTGTTTGCGATTTCACCGTTGCTGCTAAAATCCCCGTAAGGACACCACACCTCCCTGCACAGCGCACGGATTCCCACACCAACGCCGCCTTCACGCGGGAACTCTGGGGCCATGTCGCCTGTGCCGTGGGGGCTGGGAGTGCGGCACTGCAGGCAGACACGAGGGGCCAGCGTTAACAAGGGCGCATGTCACACCTGCTGAGCAGCCAGCTTTGAACTGGCTTCCTGGGACCTCAGGGCGGGTGCTGGGCGCACAGGGTGTCCTCTGATGCCCAGGGAATCCCTGCCTCCTGTTACTTGTCTGATCTGCTCCCGTTTCAGTGTGAAAGGCTGTCCTTGTGGGCCTTTCTCAGTCCATGATCCAGATTTGGAGTTTTTCCCCCAGATACTCTTGAGTTTCTCCCAAACCATTTGGTGCCAAATGTGTGCCGTCAGCCTTGGAGAGAGGGCAGTGTAGGAACAGGAGGTTCTGCACCCAGAGCGCTGGGCCTTGGGGCAGTGTGGGTCTCCCAGTCATGGGTGTTAACTAGAAGGGGGCGGTGGGCCAGACGGGAGAGTAGCAGGCTCTGCAATCACCATGTTTCTCCTGCGTGGTGCCCCACCACCCGTGCATTTTGATGGCATCATGGGTGAGTTAGCTGTTTGTGAGGGCCTGGGGGCCTGGCCAGCAGCTATAACAGGATTGCTGGGGTCTCCCCCCGGCCACGGATGGGGATTGAGGGGCTTGCACATGCTGCTGGAAAGGACTGCTGTCATCATGCCATTCTGACCTACTGTTTGCCCGGAGTCGCCGTGGAGCCTGAGGGCAGGTGTGGAGTCGCACTGCCCACAGGAACGGCCTTCAGGGGTTCAGCTGTGCTTTTCCTGGTAGTGTGGGGACCCTACTGCTGAATCGAGGGGCTCCACTCTTGGGCAAGTGCCCCTCTGGTGTGGGTGAGAGTAATGTTTATGAAAACGTGGCTGGTGCCCCCTGCAGGGAGGCCTGGATGCTCATCTCCCAGAAGCTCAGGGATCAGTCTGCTATAAATCATCGCTCTGGGTGGTCATGTCCCCAGAGGACGCTGATGCCCTGAGTCCAGACCTGACAGGACCCAATGGGAAGCTGGGCCTGTGAGGCACCCTCAGGTCAAGATGACGTGGTGCTGGAGGGCTGGGGAGGCCTGTCCTCTGTCCTCACGAGGGAGAAGAGGGGCGTTTGGACCCGGACACAGAGGAAAGACATGTGACAAAGGGCAGAGACAAGCCGGCGCCCCAAACCGCCTTCCCCACCCGCAGCCCGCCCGGGTCGTGACTTCTGGCCTCTGAGACTGAGAGGACAAACTCTCTTGCTTTAACACCGTAACACAGTAGGTTGTGGTGTGTGTCAGGCAGCGTAAGAAACTGATACCATCATATCTGTTCATCAGTTCTGGGCGGCTCATCCACATTTCCCATTTTCCTGTACTATTTCTGTTTTCGGATATGAACATAACTGTTCTGTGGATGTGTTTTTTTTTTTTGCCGTGAGTTCAGGGGCATGCACATCTGGGGGAGCTGCTGAGAGTGCAGGGGGCCCCCTGACACTGAGGACTTAGGGCAGAGGTGTTGCAGGAGTGGGGACACGGGGCCTGGGCTCCTGGCAGGTGGTGACAAGTGTGGCTGGGCGTGTCCTCACCCAGTTGTGCCCCTGGCTGCCCAAGAGGGCTGCTCAGGGTGCCTTCCCAGAGTGGGGACCCAGCAGACAGGTGCTGAGGGCAGCAGATGGTGACCCTGAAGGACTCAGGGCCACGGAGCTTCAGGAAGGGAACTGGGGTTCGGATGGGGCCTGCAGGGCATCCCGGGCGCTGCTCAGCCCTGCGCCGTCCAAGGTGGAAGCCCCCTCACCTGTGCACTGTGCACATTTAAACTTGTATTAATTCAAGCCAAACAATGGTGAACCTTGGCTCTTGTGTTGTGGTGACTGAGCGTCAGCCACGGGCCCAGTAGCCTTGCATGTCCGGTGACCCCAGACCAGCAAACGGGGCAGCAGTGGATGGATGGATGTGAACATGCTTCAGGAGGAGAAAGTCTGAAAACATCAAGCACGGTGGCATCTCCCAGGGAGCCTACCCCAGCCCCTGTGGTCTCCTGGAGGCCGGCGCTGTGACCCAGCTGCTAACATCCACAGGCCCTGTGGGATTCGCGGTTTGGAACAGATGTTGGATCTGAGTTTTTCCCTTCTTAGTGCTTTGTGGCAAGTACTGAAATGTGGAGGTTGGAGTAAAAGAGTCCATACATCTGAGGAGCTTGCAGGAGCAGCGGTCAGCGCAAGCTGGGTGGACAGGGGATGGGCTGAGGTGCCCGGTGTGAGGCCTGCCCCAGAGAACAGGGCCTGTTGGATTCCTTCTCTCCTCCCAAGGAGGCAGACTCCGATTACAGCGTGAAACGGGGACCTGGCTGGTTCCCCCAGAGGAGTACCTCAATCATGCTGAGTCAGCATGGGGTCTGCTCCGGGGAGACGAGCTCCACCGCCGCAGCATCTTCTCCTCCAGAGGCCTGGGACCCTCTGCCCTCCTCACCTCCTGCAGATCTCAGAGAATCCAGAATGGAGGCGTCTCCTCCGTAAGTGAGCTGCCATGTTTCCAACATCCTTCCCTCAAATAGAAGACTACCAGCTGGGCTGGAGGCCCTGCCACACCTTCCGTTCCCTCCACCGCCCCCCGCCAGGAGGCAGTGGGAGACTGCGGTTCGGAGAAGGCGGGAAGGGGTGCGTGATGGCCCTTGGGAGAGGCAAGTGTCCAGGGGCTGGACAAGAGCTCATTAGGAGCGGTGCAGGGCTGGCCTGCAGCCAGACCAGCGCCCTAGGGCTGCGATGCTGTGAAGTCCCAATTTACCGCCAGCCAGTCTCGAGTCAGGAAACTTGGGGCTGCTTCAGTGTCTGCTCTCCACACGTGGGGCTTGGGCGAGTGTGGCCATGGTCTCAGCCCACCTCCATGCTCCTGTGCAGAGAGTGACCCGTCTGTGGAGGCCAAGGGCAGTGGGCGCTCCTGCTGGCGGGACGGCTGGGCCGGGAGAGGTCTGCCCTCTTCACTCCCTCTCCTTGGGGTCCATCCCACGACACCAGGCTTCTTTCATACCTGCCCTGCGGCAGCCTTGGCCTTGGTCTTGCAGATGTACAGACAGACTGAGATGCAGATGGTCCACGGACAAAACGCCCAGACAGTCCTTGGTTGACCAGCTTTCTCCTTACTGGCATCTCTGAAATGGAACTATGCAGACCTCAGGGAGCTGTGGTTTCTTGTTGACATAGATTTTGGTTAAAAAAAAAAAAAAGCTACAGCTTTTCCCCATCACAGAAAGGCAGGTGGATAAAGGCTCTCTTCTCCTTGGATGTCCAAGCATCACAAGTGGACTACATTTCCCAGTATCCCATGCAGACTACACTTCCCAGCATCCCTTGCACTAGGAGATGCTATGGACAGGGTTCCACCCCTTGGGTAAGACTGAAGTAATTCCTGTTCCCTGTCTCCCAGGGGGATCCTCCGCATTCTCTCCATCTTGGATTGTGGAATGAAGACCACCCTTGGAGAAGGTGCTGAAGGTGGCTGAGCCCCTCTCTGCTGTCCCCTCATCCTGTTCTGTCATGTGAGCAAGAAAGAAACCTCCAGTGTTTGGAGTGGTTGTTAAGGCTGTATATCCAGCCCATATTTACATTAAAGGAGAAGGTTGATTACAAAAATAACTCCTAGAAGTCACTCACTATGGTGACATGTTTACCACAATTCTCTTGGGAAGTATCAAGCACAATAAATATCCTAAAAAAGGCAGTCTCTCCATTTATAAAGGACAGTAGAGGAACTGAAAACAAATAAATTAGGTCATGTGGTCCAGGTGGGAGGAGGTTTAAGAGGGTCTGGGAGGTAATTTTAAAAAAATTATTTAGATCAAGCTTAGCGAGAGACGACTTACTTCTAAGATGACTTATTTATTTGTTAGGATTAGAGCTGTGGCTTTGATTTTGGGGAATCTTCCTGCTCTGCCTAGAGTGGAACAAGACTGAGGTGAGAGCACAGTATGGCCAGCACACTCGCACGCAGAGCAGTGGTTCCACAGTTACAGAAACCCCTCCCCAGCCCCTCCCTCAGAGCCTGGATCTCGCCTGCATAGGAGGCTCCACAGTTTGCATAGTCCTGACACCCCCCACTCAGGCTGGGGAGGCCTTTTGAGTCAGCTGAGCCATTGCCACCCCCACCCCCCCACCGCCCCAAGGCAGGTGAGGCCCTGCCAGAGCGTCCTCTCTCCAGCCCTTCCGCTGACACCTCTGATCCTGATCCTGGAATCTGACCTGGGGCCACTCCAGGCACCTCGTCACGTGTCTGGTGAGATCCTGGTGCCTTGGTCAGTATGCATCTCAAGATCTGGTCCTTCAAGTCCCTATGAATGCTCTGTGCCTTTAATTCTTTCCATTGCCTGGTTTCTTTCCTTCAGATAAAGCTCTCATCCGGGTGCCCCTTCCAAGAACACCCTCCCTTGCTCCTGAGGAGCTACAGCTACTCCCAGGACTTGTTTATCATCTCAGCTGCAGCTTTTGACTCAGCCAGTCCTAATGATGGAGTAACCCACTTCCTAGAGCTTCACAGCCTCCCCCCACCCCCCATCCTTACACGGAAGAAATGAAACGATTTCACAGCAAATGGGGGCATGGGCACTCGGGATATGTTGGTGTGGTCACTCCCCCTGAAGAGGAAAGCAGGGCAAGTGGGCGTCCTGCGACCCGGAAGCCAGGGTTGGTGCTCCCCCTTCATCTACTCTTCTGATTCTAAAAGCTGCTTTGCTACCGTGGCATGTGGGCTGTACAAACAGCTTGAATCTCAAACCACTACCTATGTCTTTCTGGGAGGCCTGTCCACACCCAGGCCTCAAAGGTCTGAGGAACCACCAGTGAGTTCCAGTCAGCCAGGCCCAGGGACTCCACCGGGAGAGGCATCAGGACCCTCTGCTAAACCCGTGTTTGTGCCTCAGCTGTGTTCCAGCCAGGTTTGCGGTTCTCCCGCCAGGGAACAGCATTTCATCTATACAATAAAACAGATGAAAACTTGTTCCACAGCTGAAAGTTGTAGGCCAACATGCGACAGGACACGATTCAGCCTTCAAAAGGAAGGTGGTCTGACACAGGCTATAATGTGGAGGGACCTGGAGCTGTGCTGATGGAGATAAGGGATCACGGGACGGACAGCCTGTGATTCCCCCAAGGTGAGGACCAGAGAGTCTGACCCGCTAGACGGCGTTCCAGGAGACCCGCCAGGGCTGGGAGTGCGTGTCCAGTGGGCACAGGGTTTCCCTCTGAAGGTGAGGGGCCTGGGGGTGAACGTGCCTGCACAACAGAGACTCTACTTATCGCCCGCGAACGGGACACTTAAGAGTGGGTAGGACGGTAAATGTCATGTTGTGTGCTTTTTTACCACAGTTTAGAAAGTTCAGGTCAGCTCTCCCAGGGTCCTGTTCACCCCTCTAACCCCCTGAACCCCAGACCCCAAGACACATTTGTACCTAGAAGGGGGGCGCCCGCCACCCAGGGGTTCCCGCCACTCTCCACGCAATATCCACGTCCCTTCTCTCCTCAGAGCGGTCAGACATAGCGGGTCAGACCCTGCTGAGCGAGCGTCACAGAGAAATGAAGTATCTAAATCTCTGCGTGGCCCCGCCCACCACAAGCAGGGTCCCGCCCACTGTGGAGCAACTTCTGAGATACTGAGGCTCCGCCCAGGTGGCTCCGCCCCAGAAGGCTCCGCCCACCACAAGCAGGGCCCTGCCCACCGTGGAGCAGCCTCTGATACTGAGGCTCCGCCCCCTAAGCTCCGCCCTCAGTGGCTCCGCCCCCAGATGCCCCGTCCCCGGCGGCTCCGCCCCCCTGGCTCTGTCTCATTGTGGAGCAGCCCGGATCACAGCTCTGCCCCCAGGGATGGGTGGAGTGGGCTGGTTGTTCCTGCCCTGGACTCAGGGGGCTCCTCCCAGTACCCACTCACCGCCTTGGGTGAGCTGTCTGCAGACCTGAGGGTGCATCACGGGGATTCTGTACTGAGAGATTCTGCCGGAGCACAGTCACGGGTCTGTCTTCACTAGCCCTACGCCAAAATTCCCTCCAGCTCGTCGAGACAGGGGTGCCTTTGAATCAAAGCCCCCTCCTGGCCAGAGACCGTCCGGAGGAGTGTCCGTTAGGGGAAAAGAGACGGGGAAGGGTAGAAACCAGGAGAGCCTGGGTGTCTCAATGCGATTGCTGGGTCCGGTGACCTGAGTGTCAAGCCGGAGGGTAAACAGGTGTTGGGGGCGCGCCGAGGGGCCCAGGGTCCCGCCTGGTGGGAGCGCCTCAGAGTCAGGGGCCCAGGCCCGCCCCACAGGCCCCGAGGGGGCGCTGAGTGACCAGCCTGTGGGGGGTGCGCACTGCTGGGTGGCTCTTCACGAAGGTCACTCTTCTGATTCTCGGGGAACAGTTCAGAGGCTTGGAAACAGCCTGAGTAGCAGTTATGTTCATGTCTGTCTTCTGGTGGTGTTTCTGGTACCTGAGCGTGTGTGTGTGAGTTAAGTTGCTCAGTCGTGTCTGACTCTTTGCCACCCCATGGACTGTAGCCCGCTAGGCTCCTCTGTCCATGGGAGTCTCCAGGTAGGAACACTGGAGTGGGTTGCCACGCTCTTCTCCAGGTACCCGAGTGCTTATATGTCATTGCTTTCATATCTGTCTGATTATGGCTTATCTGTGACCCTTACTCACAGGTCACGTAGGCAGGATTTTAAAATTTTTATAAAATGTTTTTGATTGCCAAAGACTGAAGGAAGCAGGCATTTTTTGGAGGGCATTTTGGCACTTCCTATCAACATGTAAAAACTAGCATTTCTGCTTCTGGGACTGTGTCCTGAAGACGCCCTGGCACACGGATGTGCAGATGTCAGCAGAGGGAGTTCTCTCAGGTATCACCTCGTCTAGAGTGGAGTCTGGGGGCGCAGGCCAGCCCTTCCGCTGGGAAGGGGTGGGGGCGGCTCTGAGTGGAGTGAGACGTTTGTCCCGCCAAGCACACACTCTGGCCAGCCTGGCCCAGGTGTCCAGGTGCAGGGCCGGCCCCACCCCACGCACATAGCCATGGAGCACTGCGATCTGTTTCTACCCAAAGGAAGAAGCCAGTGTGTGGTGTGGGTTGGGGACCTCTGTGTCTGTGGGTGCAAGCCTCTCTGTTCAAGGGCGCTTTCTGAACGGAGACGCGGGGACTCCCCACTCCACCTTGGGGAGAGTCAGGGAAAGACTTATTTCTCTCTTTTGGCCCCTGAGTTTCTACCTGAGCAGGACCTTCTTTACAATAAAAACCAAACTTCCTAAAGAACGTTAAGGTTCACTGCCACATGTCATTCCTTTTGGCTCATTCTGTGTTTGATGTGGTTTTGCAGATGGAGGCGAGGTGCCTGGGGTTTGAGGTTAGAGAGTTCACAAGACCCCTTGGGTTTATGTCATAGGTGCTGCGTCCTCCTGCCTGGCTCCCGGAAAGCTGGGGGTGGCTGTGATGTGTCTGCATCAGTCATTCATCCTGATGCCTAGGGGGGCCACTTGCCTCTTCTGAGTCAGTGTAATTGTATATACAGATATTTTAAAATTAAGGAAATAATAATCAGTGTGTGTGTGGGGGGGGGTGATTGGTTTTTTTGGAGGTTTTCTGATGTATCTAATGAGGTTTCTCTAACCACATGCCACCTTGTCCTCGAGTGGGACCTGTTTGCCATATTAAGCCAAAACGAATAATTGAACCCACAGATACTCTTGCGAGCGTGTGTGCGTGTGTAAAATGACAACCTGTTTCTGTGGATCCCAGTCTTAGGCATTGGGAAGCCTCTCCGTACACACTGATGAGGTGGGATGAGTGTGTGCTTTGCAAAATGCGCCTAAGGTTGCTGCTTCTCTCCCGGTGCCTCCGCATGCCGTGAGCTGTTGTGGGTTCTCAGTCTTCCCTCCCGCAGCCTGGGGCGCGGTTGTGGTGGGGACCCCGGCGCGCAGGCGGGCAGGTGCACTCACCTGCGGTGTGTGAGGAAGCTGCCGCTGACGTGGCCCGAGCCGTCGCAGCCGGGCGTGGGGCAGGACATGCCCTCCGTCTTGACCGACTTCCAGGAGAACTGGGAGCCGTTGAGGTAGCCGTCCTTCTGCCTCTTGGCCGCCAGCGGACACCCGGACGCGCTGCGGTGCGAGGCGTACTTGCCGGTGATGTGGCCCTGGCCATCACACCCGGGCACCGGGCACCTGGGGGCAGAGCGGGCACTTGACTGTCTCGCCCCCAGGTGCCCGGTGGCCCCGCAGCAAAGTCAAAGTAACCCGACACGAAGGGAAAACCAGCATCTTCCACTCCGTTCCAGTGGGATTAAAAAAAAACAAGACCACTCAAAGGCACCACCTAGTGGAGCAGTGAGGTAGTTCACCCTCCGGAAAACGGGTCCAGGGAAGGTGCAAGAAGCTTTTCCGGAGCGGAGCGTCCCCGCTTGGGGAGGGATGCCCACACCCATGCGAGAAAAAGAACTCTTTGTTGGAGCAGCTGGGGTGCGGGTGTCTGTCTGAGAGACACCGCTTTGGGACAGGGTCTCAGCCTTCAGCAGGAGATGTGCAAACTTAATGGGAAATTGACTTTGGGACTATTTTTAAAAGATTGTTTTATAAACCCGTGTTCTTCTCAGGAGCTGGAGAACACCTATTTGTTTGGCCGTGTTTTCTAGACCACAGGATACCCCTCCAGTCAGACGGGTGTGAGCAGCAGAGGCGGTTTAGTTACACGGTGCCCCAGGAGCACTTTTTTATTTTTGTGATAAATGGGAAGCTCACCAACCGGAGCTAAAGTTCAGCAACAGGCTAATGAAGCAGTGTTTCTGAAACTTCTCTGCCACAGGTTATGGCAAAGCACCAAGGACTTACAGCAAAACCACGGGCACGTTTGTTTGTTTTCATCAAAACTTTTCTCCAAAAACACTGAGTGAGATTAAAATTTCCAGAAGATGGCAGTGGATTTATATCACGGGTCTTTGAGGCTCACTGGGAAGCGATTTAGGGCCAGGGCCTGCAGGGAGCGAGGTGGGGGGGGGGGGGGGGAGGGCTGGCCTTCTACCCCCAATGGTCTCCATCCTCCTTAGCAAGAAGCAGAGGACCGACAGCGGAAGACTCGGGATATAAGCGGGAGACTCGGCCGTATGCTGGGTGTTGTGGTTAATGACTTCATACGCTCTCATGAACCCGATAGTGTATGTAAATACGCTCAGTATGTTCGTAAATGCGCCCAGTAAGTTAACCCTTCCAGCGAGGGGTAGAGGGACGTTCCTTGTAACTGGTTTTACACCCCGGATGGACGGACATCCGGCTGTCACCGCGTCTGTCTTTCAGAGGGTGCTTCTGGCCGAGTGCAGGTGTGCGTGGCTCTGCTCTCGAAGCTGTGAGCTTGCCCTTGTCAGACCGCTCCAAGCCGGACCTGCCCCGGCCGGCAGCCCCCGCCCCCGCCCCCGGCCCACGCACCTGATGGGCTCCTGGTCCTCCTTGTCCTCTTTGCTCTGTGCTATCCTGATGCCGCTCTTCTTGGCTCTCGGGCAACCTGAAAGGCTAAGAAGACAGGTGACTTCAGAAGCTGTCCTGCACCTTTACCCTCGAGCTCCTTTCACCGTTGATGGTGCTTTGACCCAATTTCCTCCGGAATCTGGTGCTTCTTGGCGTGATGACAAAGTCCTGGGGGGGGGGTCCATTCAGGCTTGGGAGCCCCTTGGGGCTCCCCCCAGGCCTTCAGACACTGCAGATCCCCCAGAAGGGCACCCAGAGCCTGGTGGGGGGAACCGGCCCCTGTGGAGTCTGGAGTCCCAGGAGAGGTGGGACTGACCTGTAGGGATGGGTGTTCTCAGCACAGAGGGGCTACTGTGGGGAGACACACAGGCCCCCCTTCCTTCCTGCAGCTGGGTCCCAGAGTCCCCTGACCTGCGAGGGGTGTGCACCTGCCGTCCGGCCCCGTTTGCCTGAGATACGACTCCCTGTGGCATCTTCAGAAGATGCAGTGCAAACTGACCAATCTGATTTTATTTAATTTTGGAATTTGGGGAAGTAAGAGCTCACATTATCTAAAGGAAATTTTCCAGCTGGAATGTCTATATGATTTTTCTTTCCTGTTCAGCGATAGCTAATACCAGGCTATTCGGTGTGAAATTATATAGAATGACAGGGAATCTTTGCAAGGAACCAGAGAACTGGGCCCCGGGCGGTTTCTGGAGCTGACCAGAGGGCTGGCAGTGGGACCTGGCGGGGTCTGGGAGGGCCTGCCGCGCTGACCCTCTTCCTGGCTTTGTCGGGGCTGCCCCCCGAGCACGCTGGTCCTCAGCCCCTCGCCCCATCACTTCCGTCTCCCTAGCAGTGTCGCACGCTTGTGTAGCTGCCCGGCTCCTCTCTGGGAAGCCGCGCCTCCCGGCAGAAGTCGGTCTGGAGCCCAGACCTGCGCCCTGGGGCTGAGTGGTGTGGGCCTATCCTGCCTGCCTCCCGCTTGTCCTGCCTTCCCTCCTCCACCCTGAACTTCGGGGGACGGTGTGGCTCTGGGCCCCCGCCTGCTGAGACGGGTCTGGGAGTCAAGAGAAACTGGAACAGAACCAAAGCAAGTGGCGCCGCAGGGAGCTCAGTCTGGACCTGACTCTGACTCCGAGGAAAACTTGGCTCTGACACAGAGGCTGGTCTGGAATCCTGGCATCGTGTCCGAGGCGGGAGAGTCTGCAGCCAGCTCTCCCAGGCTCTGCCAGGCTCAGCGAGGCCAGCCACGGGTAGGAAGGGGCGCTGCTGCGTCTGAGTGATGGCCCTGCATGTGGCCCCTGCCTTGAGAAGCTGTGTCTGTGGCCGCGTCACTGACCGTCTGCGTGCAGAGCTTTGTGGCCCACCTGAGAGCCTCTGGACGGGGCCAGTGCCCCCCAGAAGGCCGCCAGTCCTGACATGTGCTGGTACCAGGGGGCACAAAAGGGGATGCCCCTCCCTGCTGGCGTCTGTGCTTCCTCGGGCTGCTTCCCTTGCCTCCCCGGGACCAGGGGACGCGCCCACCTCGGGGCAGGGAGGACGTGGGGCTCTTGCTTGGTCTCCCTGTGTTGCCCCCGTCCCCAGGGAAGGCAGGGCGTGTCCTTGTTGTGAAAGAGCGGAGCGAAGGTTCTTGGGAACCAGGACCGGACCTCGCGGGCACGGGGTCCCTGTGCCCTGTGTCCACGCCCTGAGGGTCAAAGCAGCCCTGGAGGAGAGTGCAGCGGTTCGTGGAAATGCTCTCGGCACAGACGGGAGCGTCTGGGGACGGTTCCTGCAGCGCCGTCCTGGTGGAGAGCCTGGAGCTCACGGCGAGCCGCTACTCAAGGTAGCAGGGCCCCGGGGAGTCAGCTCCTGCTGCGCGTGCTCCGGGCCGCAGGGCTGCGGTCCTGGCTGGAGGGGCGGCCTCGGGGAGGCCCCGGGAGCCTGCCGGGGAGGACCTTCCAGGGACGCTGCTGTGCCGGCCCGTCTGGAGATGGCAGAAAGGAGCCAGCCTGGAGCAGGTCAGGGAAAGAAAGCAGTGCCCGGAAACAGCGCCTTTGCGGGAGAACTGAAGAAAGAGCTCTCGCACCTGTGGTTTGAAGACAAGATGCTCGGGACGTGGCCTGAGCTCCTCCGTCCGCAGAGCGAGGTCTCTCCGCCGAGGACAGAGGGGACACAGAGCTTCTGACGATGGGTTGTTTTTTTGATAGGACATCAGAGATGGTCAATATTATTGATTACAGTGAGCTTAAGAAAGCTTCAGAGGTGCTGGAGAGACAGCAAGTCACACCACATCCCCATCCCAACAAGAGCTCGAGAGAGTCACAGCCCGTCTCGGGCGGGAGGGCGGTCTTGCCTTTCCCTGAGGGAGCTTCTCGGGCCGTCCAGGAGTGTTCCGTCCACGACCAGCCAGGACATCGGCGGCGGCCTCTCGGCCGAGTCCTGCCTCCGACAGCTAAGCACTCAGTTTCCTCCAGCGGAGACAGAAATGAGCCTCCCGCTGCTCAGGGCAGCTCTGAGGATGGCGGGGAGCATGTTTCCTGGTTCCCGGGGTGGCGTCCAGGACACAGGCCCCAGGGAGAAGTGATGTCCGTAAGCAGACGGACCTGCCTCTGGTGGGGGCGCCGGGGGACCCTCGGGTCACTCCTCTCCTCCCTGGAGCCCAGGGAGGGGCATGCACACCTCTTTGCGTTGTGCTTGCGGCCCTTGCCTGTTTCACAAGTTGAAGGTTGTGGTCAATCTAACAAGTCTATAGGCTCCACTGTTCCAATAGCATCTCTCACTTCATGTCTCTGTGCCATATTTTAAAAACTCGCAATATTTTAAGCTTTTCCATTATTGTTACATCTGCTATGCTGACCTGTGATCTCTGATATTGCAATTATAAAATGACTGCAGCTCGCTGAAGGCTCAGATGATGGTTAGCGTGTTTATCGTATTCAAGTCGGTGGCCTGGGTGCACTGAATCCGCCGCATCTCTGAGGTGCCTGTGACAGGCTGGAATCTTGGCAGGATTTAGAATGAGGCTGAGGGTCTGCTCCCTGGGAGAAATATCCCCGAGGTTTGCATGTAGGGAACACCACCTCATGTTCCTGGGAAGTGAAAGTCGCTCAGTTGTGTCCGACTCTTGGTGACCCCATGGACTATACAATCCGTGTAATTCTCCAGGCCAGAATACTGGATTGGGTAGCCTTCCCTTCTCCAGGGGATCTTCCCAACCCAGGGATCGAACCCAGATCTCCCGCATTGCAGGCGGATTCTTTACCAGCTGAACCACAAGGGACACCCTGAAAGGCCTGTTTCTACGTGTCCTTATGACCTCCGAGGGTCACTGGGCCTGGGCTGCCTCTGTCCCGCTCCAGCGCCCAGTCTGCACAGGACCTGTCACCCAGGCTCCTCCTCTCAGCCAAGGGCTCGAGCCCACTCGGACTTGTACGCATGGAGCATATTTCTCTGATAAACAGTGCTGTGGAACATGCCACCCCCACAGGGCTGTGTATAGCCCACAAGTGCGCTGAAAACCAAGTCAATTTACTTCTCAGCTCTGTGGACTAATCCTGGTACTGTTAATTCCAGCCCTAGAGAATGGCTTCAAGTCAAGCTTTAATTACATTTTATTCACAAGTTTACGCTATACTAACATACACCCTGTTCTAAAATGTAAGTGAATGCATATACATGTTTAAAATTAAATTGAATAAATTTACATCATGCCAAAGCAAAAAGAAAAAAAGTAGAAAAACAGACAGGTAGACATGAAATGACCAGGAAATATTCACTTTTAGTTTGCAGGCATTGTTTGGTACTGGGCATTGTGGCCTTGTGAGGACTGAGATACATTCTAACATAAAATAAAGAGTAGCATAGAATGTGCTTGATTTAGATATTTAACTCGAGCTTGATCTAATTTAATTTCATTCTCCCTAAAGCAGTGATGCTACTGTGGAGATCCCTTCTGGAGGTATTCACTCAGTTCTGCATTCACGATAGAGCAGCTGGCTCTGGGCGGCCTGGTAAAACCGGGAGGATGACCTGGCGAGACTCCTCTGGGCCCTAAGGTGCGTGGCAGTGGCCCGGGGAACGCTGGGTGTGTTTGGAGACGCCCGGTTGTCAGGAATGGGAAGCTGGTGCCATGGCAACGAGTGGGTGGGCTGGCGCCGCTCCCCAGCACCCGACAGGGCACGGGGCGGTCCCAGGGCAAAGGCGGGTCGGACCCCAGACGTCCGCAGTGCCAGGCGGACAGCCCTGGACAGAGACTGGGGTGTTTCCATCGAGCAGGTGTGAAGAATCCGGCCCTCATTTGGTTCTCTCAGTGGGGTTTCCTAAGCCCCACTTGCCCAGACCTGCGCTGTTTAAACGATGCTCCCAAATGGATGGGAAGTGGACACAGAAGCATGCAAGTTGCAGCAGGACCTTAACGAGGAAAGGGCCCCCCGCGAGCTCTGCCCCTGAGCCAAGCCCAGTCAGCCAGCCAGGGGCGGCCCTGACCAGAGCTCCAATAGTTGGTTACTTTGGGGGCCACACGGCATGGCCCCACCCTGCCCCGCACGGCCCACTCTGCTGGTTGGCAGCCGACGGGCTTTGGGGTGACCCCCAGCCGTCCTGACTCCTCCCTCCCTGTTCTCTTCTTTGTCTTTGCCCTTCAGTTTCTCGTGGGGGAAACTGAAGGGCCCGTCCACTGCCCAGTCTATAATCTGATCTCAGAGAATGGCAAGCTGACAGCTGCCTGTTACCTGTTTATCTGTTAGAGGCAGCCCTGCACCTGCGTGGGAGACTGTGTGTTATAAGGGTCTCTGTTCAGGCTGGCTCTTGTCCCGACCTGGCCTGCTGGTCCTGACTGCACTCGACAAGGCACTCCTGCCTGGGCCTCAGGGTCTACACCCTTCTTTGCGTAGACGTTGTATTGAAAGGCTCTGTCTCTGCACGCCTGACACAGGGCCTGCTGTAGAATTGCTGCTGTCGTGGTTTAGTCACCTAGTCATATCTGACTCTTTGGGACCCCACAGGCTGCAGCCCACCAGGCTCCTCTGTCCACGGGATTCTCCAGGCAAGAATACTGGAGTGGGTTGCCATCTCCTTCTCCAGGGGATCTTCCCGACCCAGGGATCAAACCTGTGTCCCCTGCGCTGCAGGCGGACTCTACCCTGGCCACCTGGGAGGCCCCGGGTGTGGAACGGAGGTTCCTAAACTGTTTAGGGGGTGTGAGCCCGCCTGGAGACCCTGTCGTCTCGGACGACGGAAGCTCCACGCTGCCCTTAGAAGGCCCTGCCCTCTGGGACTGGCGGGCCCAGATTTGTGAGGTCAAGCATTTCTGTGTGTTCAGCTCTGCTGATCCCTGCTTATAATAACCAAACAGCTTTGTGGCTCTAATCTCAATATTTAGGAGATCAGCTCTCAGTGGGATTAGCAAGCTTGCCTCTCAGTGGCTGTTCTCAGAGAGCTTATAATATCCTGGCTCTTCTTCTCATCCTTTGTCAGTTTAGAAGGGCATGCTCCTGCATGACTTGAGAAAGGCTTCCTGCAGATGGAGCTGGTGGCACCGTTGCCATGGGGACAGGGGGGCACCCGAGGGGCCTGTGGGCCTGAGAGCTGGTGTTCTGAGTGAGGGCGCCACGGGCTGGAGCCAGCCTGCTTTGTGGTTGAGGGTCTCTAGACCCTCAGTTCCCCAGTGGAGCCAGCTGAGCACGTGTGAAGCCTGAGTTAGGAGGGCATGGGGGGAGGGTCTTGAGCCCAAGGCACGTACCTTCTGTGGGAAGCGTAGTTGCCGGTGATGTGCCCGGAGCCGTCGCAGCCAGGCGTGGGGCACCTGCAATCACAGACACACACGGGGGTTCACTGGAAAGGCATCAATCTCCTGAACAAGTAGCTTCCTTATTCATCTAGCTTCCGAGGCTCTTCGACGTTGAGCCTCGCTGGGTGAAGGGGTGGGGTGTGCGCGGAGCTGGAGGCCCCCGGGTGCGTGGAGCAGCCCCCTCCCTGTTGCCTCGGGGCTTGGCCGGACCCCTCCTCCCTCCACGCACCGTGGCGCCCCCAGGGGCCGGGGGTCTCGGGGCAGCACTTTGGTCCCAGATATTCAGCCTGCAGTCTCCCCTGCTCCACACTCCCCGCGTGCCCGCCCCGGCTGTTATTCAAGCTTGGTGGGCCAGTCAGAGCTGGTGAGCCGCTACACCATCCGCGCACGATGTGAGAATTTTTACATGAACAGGCACACACGCTGGCCCGAGACTGGTCTGTGTCCAAACTCAAAACAACATGTTACAAGGCCCGGCCATGCTGACCCCTCCCAGCCATGCCCCTGGTGGACCTCGGGGCCCGGAACAGGCACCCCTGTGCCAGGCCAGGGAGTTGGACTAGGGGTCTTTCAGACCCTCCTGGGTGCTCAGGGACCTCTGCTTTGGCACCGAAGTCTCTTGGTCCACAGGTCAAGTCAACTGAGATGATGAGAGGGGTCCGGACACCCAGGCGGCCTGTGTTTAAACCTTCCCGGGAGCTCCCTGCAGTCTCTCTGCACATCAGAACTGCGCTCGTGGCGGACGCTGGGTGTGAGGATAGCTCCCTGAGTCCTGCCTCCGCGGACCGCCTCGAATGCACCATCGCGGGAACCAGCAGTCCTGCAAAGACGCTTTGGCTCCAGCTACTTCAGCTGCATTAGAACCCGCCAGGAGGGTGAGAACGAAGGACACAAGAGGAAAGCATATCTTTTCTTTTTACGAAATGTTAGCTCTCAAGAAGCAAGGATGAAATGATAACAGTGTTACTGCCCAGGAGGGACCCTCGGAGGGGGCCCTGTGCCGCCTCCGTACGCAGTGAGCATCTGAGTTCCCGGCAGGGACACGGGTCACAAATACAAAGTAGTCAATAAGTGTAAATGCTTTCTAAGTGATTTCAGCTTGCTCCCCGCTCTGAAAGCCACCTGGGTATTGGATGCTGAGCCAAGGCCAGCAAATTACTTGCTTACAGACAGACTTTCTCAAGGTCAGTGCGCGTGTCAGGGCATGTGTGATGGGTCCACATGGACCCGGGCTGAGTCCAGGGCTGCCAATGTCATATCTTGACACTTAGATGTACTGTCTGTTGTTGATATTAGGAACTGTCTCATTCTCATCTAGTCCTGAGGAAAGGAGCACAGTTACCAACCTCAAATATGTGGCTGACCCTTGGCGTGTCCTCTGAAGGATGAAAGTCTGATTTACCGCCTGCGCTGTGGGGGAAGGCAGACATGGAGGAGAAGCCGTGGATGTGTGTAAGCAGAGTCAGGGTGTAAAAACTGGAGTCGGAGGGCACAGGTGCTGTCCTTTCATCAAAAACAACACCTGGATCAGACTGTAGACCGAACTGTCGCCAAAGTAACAGCTGTTCGTGAACTTCAAGTCTGATCATGAGACTCCTCGGTCAATAACGTGAGTCACTGAATTTAACTAGCTGATTTCCCAAATGGCATCTCATGTGGAGAGGCCCCCCAACCCCAGAGGGGGGAAATTTTGAAGCAATAAAATCATTCTGAGAAAAGCAAATCTCCATGCACGTTTCTGTTTTGAAAATGTATCAAGAAACAGAACTGTCTCCCACCAGCCAGTCATGTCCACGTGGCCTTGCTTTTTGGTCAAAGAACTCCTTAAACTCTTCCTAATTTAAGCTCCCAGTGCAAATTTATTTAAAATGTATTCATTTAAACACGAGTAGACATTTTTAATGACTTTCTTTGGTAGAGGCAGGAGGAGGTTGACACACCCTGTTCAGACTTAAGTGAGGCGTCACAACCAAGACTGTGCAAACGAAAACAAGATCTTTACTAATTATAAAAAAGAGAAGAGGATTTTGGAGTAGTTTTTGTGCATTTAAACCATTTACGAAAGCATCATTTGAAGAAAAAAACGTATTTAAAACGCCCTTTGTCACCATGAAAACAAAGAAAATGTTAACTTGGGTCATTTTCAGAGCTTTCACAGTGTCAGGAAAGAAAAAAACATTTCCGGAGAGCGGCCTGGCTTTCTGGAAAGGTTTGTTGTTTTATTTTCAGGGTTTCAAGTTAGGTAGACGAGGCCGATACCTGGCCTGCTGCTCCTAGAGAGAGCATGAGAATGTGAAGAAGCTAAGCCCTCTGCGGTCACACCCTCACCTGGGGGAAGAAGACGGGGCGGGCGGGTGGGGGCTGCGAATTCACACTCACGGTCACCCACCCCAGAAACAGCCCGCCCCGGTCCTCCAAGGGGCGGTGGTTTGGCGTTTTCATCTTTAGGGGGTGCTTCTGAACAGCACGAGGCAGTCCGGGATGGGGACTCATTATTCTTTCTCTAACAGCTCTGCGGAGCTCATTTTCATGGTACTGCTCAAGGCTTTACGGATTTTAAAAACTCTGAGATTTGCATACAGATTTCCTTGCTTTAATACATCCCAGAGTTTAAAAATACACCGTTTTCTGAAGTTGGTGAAAGTTCGTGTAACAAAAGGGGTCTCTGCTTCTCAGAGGATGAACTCCCGCAGCCTCCGTAACAGGCTGCTGCACAATCCACCCAGAAACTCGACCGGCTTCTGCTGGGTGGGGCACGTCTCCGTGAAGGGAGGCCGTGTGGGGCCACCCACATCCCCGAGGACGGATCGGGAGGCCTCATGGCTGCACAGCTTGGCGTTGGAAACGGCAGCGGAGAGTGGCGGGGTTTCCATGGAAACTCCCCGCGAGGCTGGCGCTCCAGCACCAGGGTGAGGCCGCCCCAGCCTGCCGTCCTCCCGCATCCGGCCAGTTCTCACCGACGCTCCACCAGGGCTGTTTTACCGGCCTGTGGCTAGAGATGTAACTTCCTGATAAATAAAATACTAGCTTCTTCATTTTCGTTTTCTCTCCAGTCCAAAGGTACCATGGGTAAAAACACTCTGAGACAGGAAATGGTGAACGTGTAATCTTAGAATCTCTGTCTATTCCCAAGGAACATATTCATGATCCTTTGCCTTATCTGTGATCTTGAATTGCCTTGGGATTTAATCCATATCAAGAGAAAGTAATTCGGGGTAGTTCATGTTATCATCTGGCTGAAGAAATTGGTCCTGTGTAGACATTTAAGAAGGTGGATGGAAAAATCACAATCAAATCTTTAAGCCACATTTATGTTTTGCAAAATTCAGGCAAAAGTCTAAAAAAAAAAAAAAAATTCAGGACCACTCACAAGCTCCTGGATTTCCTGGAACTAATCTCTCTCAGTGGGGACAGAAGAGGTTTCTGTGGCTTTTGTGAATCTAAGGTGTAAGGCCCGAGCGCTCTGACTTCCTCTCGACCATCTGCCCCCAGAAGGGCCACTGCAGCTCACACCTCCCGGGTCGGGAGCCCCAGCAGTGCAGGAGAGCACCCTCTGTGCCTCACGGCCTGTATCAGGAGAATCCTCTGATCCACATCACGAACGGGGCAGAGGTCAGCTCCTCACCTCGCCTCTGGTTCATCCTCTGCAGGACATGTCACCCCTTGCTGTGGTTGTCCTCCTGGTTACAAAAGAGGCACCCTGACGCAGGGTGTAGTGGAAATAGCAGTGCTTTAATCTTGACTGAAGCTGTGCTGTGCCACTTAATTGCTTGTATGGACGTCTTTAAAACCTCTCTGTGTTCCGTCATCCTCTTTCCTTTGTATTTTGTTGTTGTTGTTGTTTATCTTCTCTCTCTTTTGTAAAGAAATTCAAAGTCTTGATAAGTAGTTCTGTTGAGCAGGATGTTTAAAGTAGGGCATCTTCTCGGCGACAGGAGGGCCCCATCAGTGACGGGCCCTGAGTCTGTGTGGCCGCCCACCCTGGGCTCAGGCAGGGAGCCGTCTCCTCGGGCCCTCGACGGGGGCAGCGGATGGCCAGGCAGGCATCCAGCACGGCCTCAGATGCTTGTTCTCTGGGATCAAGGCCACCGGATGTGATGTGGTTGAGGACCCAGAGCCGGCCAGTCTCTCTGCAGCCCCTGGGCGGGGGGACCACGCGGTGCCGTGTGGCCGGTCTGCCCAGCATCTGTTGTGCCAGCTCCCCAAGGCCGGCCCACAGGGACAGCGTTCAGGACACTCGGGTCTCTCATCTTGGTAAAACCGGTTACTTATTTTTAAAAACCTTGTAAGTAAAGCCTAAAGCCCTGCCTGTAGGTCTGACCTGTCCTTGGGCCTCACCTCGCCTGTGAGCCGCCCTGCGAGGCCGACCTGCAAACAGGCCGCATCTCTGATGGCAGCAGCAGAGCAGGCAGAGAAACGCTCCCTGGACTGTTGGGAGGACAGTGTCACAGGCTAGACTCAGGTCCCGGGAGGGTTTTGAAGAATTTCGTGGTGTGCTTCTGTAACAGCCCTTTTTATTTAAAAAAATTAATTAATTTATTTTAATTGGAGGTTAATTACTTTACAATAAGGTGGTGGTTTTTGCCATACATTGACATGAATCAGCCATGGGTGTACATGTGTCCCCCATTGTAAAAGCACTTTTTTGTCCCTTTCTTTCACACCCATCCTACCAGGGGCATTTGTTAAGTAAAACACGAAATACTCTCAGTTTTAAGTACTCTCAATTTTAAATGAAATCACAAAAATGCAAAATTAGGCCTCATCTATAATAGTAAAATATATTTGTAATTGGAATGATTGAGGTCAACTCTGTAAGATTTGTCCCATGTATGTGAAAAGTTCAACTCAAAAACATGTATATGAGAACTCAAAAACATTTTTTTTTTGGACTTAAAGAGATGTGGTTCTAAAAATGTATGTCTTTATTTTGAATTTTTTTGGCATATAAATGGGAAACAATAAAGAAATGCAGAGGAGTGCAAAATAAAGGTGTTTTAAAACAAAAAGCTGACATATACTGACTTTGACATCTTCTCCCCAAGCAGAAGGAAACCAGGTCACTTAAAAGCAATAGACATCTCTTCTACCCAGTTTCCTGGGTTTATTTCCTGAAACTGGAGGAAAGCAAGGATCTTATGAATCGATTTTTAGTTTGCATGACAGTAGTCATTTTCTCTGTTTTTTGAATTTGGTGTGGAGGACCGTTCTCCACTCAGCCCATCTCACTGGGAGCCTTCCCATCCTCCCACCTGACCTGGGCCCCCGCTCAAGGCCCCGTCTCACCTCGTCCTTTTTCTTACCTCCCGTTAAAAGACACAGGAGCTCTGCAGACACACGCCGCGGGCGTGGGGACAAAGCCCTGACACCAGGGCAACTTCCCGGGCGGGGGCCTCGGGGGTCAGGGGTCCCGGCCTTGTAATGCCACCTGCCGGCCCCTGCTGGCCTGCGAGGGGGCAGGCGGGAGGGCACCCTTCCCTCCCAGGCCTGGGGGAGGTGTGCGCACACTGGCCTTCCACCTTCACCTGTCCACAGGATGCACCCCAGCGGCCCCCATCCCCGGTTCTCTGTCCTTCCCGAGTCACGTGAGGAACTTTATCCTGCACACTTGGCCCTCCGGCATCCTGAATGGCTACACGTTTCAAGCCCTGATATTAGCAGACTTGGGGAGAAAGCTTGCTTTCATACATGACATGTGAACCAAAATCACCTTTTTCTTTTGCTTCCAAGCACTTTTCATTTTAGATTACACTCAAACACAAACAAATCAATGAAAAAGAATCATAAAAAGTAGTACCCTTCACATAATTTTTCAAAAACATTCATTTTGATGATTCAGATGGTGTTTCGGAATGGGTTAGGCCTCGGGTTACTAACAGCAAAGTGTGATCTTGCAGATCAAATTCAAAGCTGCGGCTACAAGGGGCCCCCAGGCTTCTGACTGCCCACAGCCCAGTGTGGTCAGGGGGCGGCAGGTGGGCGTGGGTGGTACCTCGTGGGGCAGGGTTTCACCAGAGCCGTGATGCCCGCTGACTCACTGACCACAGCCCAGCTGCAGTCTGCAAAGCCCACCTGTGTGGTACGTGTACCCTGCCACCCGCTGGTAAACGGCATGCCCTCAAGGGTTTAAATTCTGACCTAGAGGCCCACACACCTGCATCAGCCTGGGGTCACCTCTAACGAGTGTTGTGAGACCCCCCTGCTGCTCATCCCCCGACTCAGGCCCCTGGACGTCCTTGGGGGGTGGGCGCTGCCCAGGTCCTGTCTGTCAACACTGGGCGTAAGGGCTCTGGGGTTCTGGCCCCAGATGGAGCTGGGCTGGGCCTGGCCCTCTCCTGGGTCCATCTCTGGGGGACACTCAGGGTGCACTTTGGCAGTTTGGGGAGTGCGGGGGTGGGCAGGGCCTGCGACGGCAGTCCCGCGGTTCATGCTGCATGCTCTCCGGCATCCTCCGATCATGCATCTCCGCTCTCAGGCCTCCCCGTCGGGGCCGGGCGCGGGCTCGGACCCCAGGCGCCGCTCTGAGCCGCTGCCCACTGCCCGGCGCCCCAGGTCGTCAGGGACAGGCTCCTGTCCAGGGCGGCCGACCTACCTAGCAGCGCTGACGTCCCTCTCAATAACGGGGCGAGTCCTTGGGGCACTGCTGCGGGAGCACATGCACGTCCAGCAGCAGGGGAGCGGCTAGGCCGGAGCTGCGGCAGCCGCGGGCAGAATTGGAATTGGACGCGGAGGACCCATGCAAAAAAGAACATACAGAAAGGTGACTGTTGGAGAAACCGCCGCTGACCCCAGCCAGCCGTCCCCGTGTCCTGGGGCCGCCGCGCTCGCTGCGCCTGAGACGGGCATGCAGGGCCTGGGGGCTGGACGCGGGCAGGGCCGCCCGGGGGTACTCACCTTCCGCGGTTGCACGGAGCGCTCGGGCAGCCACGCCACTCACACGGGGTGGAAGACGGGCGTTAGGGACTCGAGTGCCCACCGGGAAGGGACCCTCTCTGGCCACGGAGCAGGAGGGGGATGGAGGCGGGTGCCCTTTGCTGCGCACAGTGACCCACCCACCTCCCTGCCTCTCAGGTGCGGCAGTGTCTGTGACCACATCCAGCTGGCCTTTAGCGGGAAGAAGTGGACCTGGGCTCGGGAATGGACTGTGGGCGAAGGCCACCGACTAGGAGAGGGCAGGGAGGGGGCTGCCGGCTGGTCCAGGCCCGTCTTCTCAACGCCAAGAGTCAGTGGGGCCGCACTCGGGGTGGAGGCTGAGGGTTCACCATGCCGGGGACACCCCAGGCAGGCATGCACAGGCCACGCCCACCCCCGAGCCCACGGCCACCTGAGGCGCAGTGCCACCTGCCGGGTGGACACAGGCTTTGGTGCGGACGTGCCATGGGGCCAGCTGGCTGTGACTGTGGGACTGGCAGAGCCACAGGGCCCCCTGGCCTCCGGCATCCATTGCTCTGTCCATGGAGGGTACAGAGCTCCTCTCAAGGTAGCAGAGGAAAGACGTTACATAACTTAAAAGCAAGTCCACTTCCTAAACTGCTGACCACAGCGAGCCTTTGGGAGGCAGTCTGTCCAGTGCAGAGGAAAGGACAGGTTCTAGGACCACGATTCAGCTGGACTCTCGTGCCTACTTTTTGCACTCTTGTCACTGCCATTTATCTTATTTTTTATACTTGTCATGCTTGTGGATCTTTCATTTTTTGAAGCCTCCATCTTTTCTCAGAGAGAAAGTGCCTTTTTATTCTAAACAGGAGAAAATTAAAAAGATTTCTTGGTCCATCTTCTACCTGAGCAATCCTGGGGTTCTCTGTAAGCGCTCATGTGTCATTTCTTCTCTCTCCCTCTCCACCCCACCCCCGGCCCCACGTCTAGCCTCCTGCCTGAGCCTCTTGCCCACAGCTGTCTGGCTTTGAACACTTTTCAGGTTAGTTCCTGACCTCTTAGTCTCTGGTGTGTCTTCCCTCCCTCTATGGGATCTGCCTGTTCCCTGACTCATGTCTTTTTTGTCAAGTTTTAAATGGTTTCACAGATGCTGAGTTTTGCAGAAGTTTTTAGAAATAGATTCATCAGATATCCTTATCTAAAGCCAAGAAGGTGAATCCAAACAGGTGAGCTGCATGTTTAGGGTCACACCGGAGGCACACAGCTGTGAGCAGAGCAGAAACCTCTCCTCCTCTGGTGCCTTTTTTACTCCTCTAGACTCTTTGTAAAAGTCTTCTTCTTATGAACAATTCTGAGCCTACAACCCTATCGTGTGGTCTAGCCCTCATTTGGGGGAAGTTCAAAGACACAGACATTTGTTTGTTCCTCTGTCTGCAACTCACTGACCCCCGTGGCCCTCTGGGTGTCTCACAAGTGGGAGAGAATAGAAACCCATTTCCTGTGATTCCTGCATGGAGGGCCTGGCCCCGAGCAGGGTCCAAAAGTCACTGATGGTCCTGATTTCCCTCCGATTATGGGAGGGGTGCAGGCACAGATGAGCGTCAGAACGTGAACCACCTGCATGGTATGCATGTGGTGACCCGGAGAGCAGGTCTGGATTCGGGAAGCATCCTTCCACTGAGGAAAAGCCCAGAATCGCCAGAAGGTGCCCAGGAAGGTCAAGGAGAGGCCTGACCCAGCGGGGATGACAGGAAGGGAAGAGGCAGGGAGAAGGCGGAGGGGGAGGAGATGCCACAGCAGGTGCCAGCGCCCTGGTTCCTGGACACGCCTGCATCTGCCTGGGGCCAGAGCAGGGGGCCAGGTCGGGGGCGCTGGGCACAGGGTGGACCTGGTCCCTCTGTGACTGCGGCATGTCCCCAGGTGTGCCAAAGTGGAGCCTGCCTGCCATGGGCCCCCTCGGAGCCTCTGCTGGAGGTCACTGCCCCTAGGGAGGTGAGCATGGGGTGCACTGTTTGCAGGGAGAGCACAGGGGGGACCCTTCACCTTTCCAGGGCCACAGAGCCCATGAGCAGGCATCCTCGCTGGGAACCTTGCAGAGAAGCAAGGCATCCCCCAGGTGGACGTGTCGGAAGGGAAGACTGGGAGAAGCACATAGAGTGAAGGAAGAGAGAGGGGTGGAGGAAGAACGAGAAGTGGATTGAGATGAGCTGACGGGTGAGGAGGTCAGGAGTGAGTGTTCACCATGAGGAGTGATGCCCCCCAGTCACCCCCGAGACCCAACACCCCACAGTCACCCCCGAGACCCGACGCCCCACAGTCACCCCTGAGACCGGATGCCCCCCAGTCACCCCTGAGACCCGATGCCCCACAGTCACCCCCAATACCTGATGCCCCACGGTCACCCCCGAGACCTGATGCCCCACAGTCACCCCCGAGACCGGATGCCCCACAGTCACCCCCGAGACCCGACGCCCCACGGTCACCCCCGAGACCCGACGCCCCACGGTCACCCCCGAGACCCGACGCCCCACGGTCACCCCCGAGACCCGACGCCCCACGGTCACCCCCGAGACCTGACGCCCCACAGTCACCCCTGAGACCCGATGCCCCACGGTCACTGCTGGGACCCGATGCCCTCACAGGTGCTGCCTGCGAGCCCAGGACGTGGGGCCACTGTGGGCCACTCCTTCTCCCACATCCCAAGGCTCTGGGCTGCACGGCCTCCTGGAGGGAGTGTCCTGCTTGCTCCATGGGTGGGGAGGAGTTGAGGCCTGGAGCCAGATCACTTGGGAAAAGGACAAAGCATTGGGAAGTATTGAGCTCGGAAAAGACTCAGGGAAACAGTGCTGCCTTGGACCCAGAGACTCTCCTGAGGAGGATGGGGCTCTGGTCCCGAACTTTCAGGAATAGCTTTCTCAGGGAGCCCCAATGGAGGAAAGCACAGGTGCTCACGGGGACGGGATGACCGTGGGGAGCAGAGGGCAACGTGGGCGGATGGGGCCAGGCCTGCCCATGACCTCCCTGAAGGCCCAGGGCTAATGCCCCAGGTTTCATCTTCGGCCTGGGATGTCCCAGAGGGGCCACAAGTGTCCACCCCTCTGGGGGACTGGGACCCCTCTGCAGGGCTTTCCAGGAGGCCCAGCCTGTCTCCAGGTGATGGCACACTCAGGGGAGGGCTTCTGCAGGCCTCCCGGAGCCCCTGTGGGGGGGGCGCCCTGTCCCCACCTGGCTCATCCACACCACCCCCTCTGTTTACCTGAGCCACAGTCTCACCCCCACGGGGGCCTCTGCTTCCCAACAAATGCCCCCCAGGTCCTGTTTCCCTTCCAGACCCGGGCATCACAGGCCCGAGCTCCTGCGGTCTCTCCCTCCCAGGGGTCTTCCCGGCCACCCCGGTCGAGAGCTGCCCTCTCATCTCTGTGATGCCCTCAGCCTGTGGGGCAGAGCAGGGCGCCGTCCTCTGTGTCCGTGTCTCTCACTTGTCTCAGGGCCCAGCAGCTGGCCGTCTGCCCGGCTCCCCGTCCCAGAGCAGATGGAGGTGGGGCTTCTCCCTCCGAGCTTGGACTTCGGCAGCCAGCGCTTGCAGAGCTTGTTGTGCTTCTCCATTTTCTGCTCAGCAAACTAGGTGCTGAGCGGCCCAGAGCCGGCGAGTGCGCCGCGGCGGGTGGTGTTTGCTCGAGGGGCCTGTCCTGCGGGCCCCTTCCTGGCCTCAGGGGGTCTCCGTGGCCGGGCACGGTCCGGCCGTGTCCCGGGAAGGGATCTGGTCCTCCACCCGAGTGCCGGCGAGCTGCCGTGTCCTGTCCGTGGTCCGTGGGCCAGCACTGCCCCTCTGCCCCGGGCGCTCCTGTGGGCGGCAGGGCTGAGGGCGCTTTCTGGGCGGGTGTCAGCCTGCTGACCAGCAGGGCTGCACACCGTGGGTCCTGAGCATCTGTGTGTGTGTGGCTGGGTGTGATCACAGGGAACCTGTGATCACAGGGATGAGGTGAGCCTGGCACCCGGCCCTCCCAATCCCTCCCCACCCCAAGGTCCGGCTCTGAGACAGAGGACACCAGGCCTCCCTGTCCTTCACCATCTCCTGGAGTTTGTTCAAACTCATGTCCCTTGAGTCGGTGATGCCATCTAACCATCTCATCCTCTGTCGTCCCCTTCTCCTCCTGCCCTTAATCTTTCCCAGCATCAGGACCTTTTCCAACGAGTCGGCACTTTGCATCAGGTGGCCAGTAGTGGAGCTTCAACTTCAGCGTCAGTCCTTCCAATGGATATTCAGGGTTGCCTTCCTTTAGGATTGACTGGTTTGTTTTCCTTGCTGTCCAAGGGACTCTCAAGAGAGCCCAGCACCACAGTTCAAATGCATTGGCAAACCACTTCAGTATTCTTGCCTCGAGAATCCCATGAACAATATGAAAATGCAGAATACAGCTTACCTATATTTTTTTCTCTCCAGATGGGCCGGTTCACAGAGATCCTGAATCTCAGGGAGCCTGTTGACTTTCCCCCTAGCACTGAGGATGGGCCTGGAGCCCAGTTAGGCTTCCGTGCAGGGTGCTTCCTAAGAACGGCCACTGTCCCTGACCACCCCGCATCCCAGGCCATCCCAGAGCAAGGGCCAGCGACCACGAAGGCCTCTGTGCAGCAGCGGCCTGTCTGACTGCTCACCTCCTCTCCAGCAGCCCTGGGCGCTGGGCTCTACTCTCTTTGGCTGATCTTGCAGACAAAGCAGGCACAGAGGTGCCCAAGTTGTGCCCCCGGCTGGCTCAGAGGCCACTGCCTGTTGGGGGGGGGGGGGCAGTGGGTTTAACCTGAGCAGGCTGATGGACGGTGTGGGCAGTGGCCCTGGAGAGGCACCATGACAGCCACCAATGGGCGTTGGGTCTGTACGCTCCTCTGCCTGGCTCACCACAATCCCAGGGCTGGAGAGCATCCTGTGTCCTCCTGTCATGAAGTCTGGCTCAGATGCATCCAGTCCTCCGTGGGGACAGCGGTCCTTGTCCCAGGCTGTGACTTTCTGCCCATGGAGGGTCCCAGGTGGCGCCTGGGAGTGGTCCCCAGGTGGCCGGGGCTCTGTGGATGGCCCAGCTCCACCCAGGATGCCACGTGGGGCTGTGGACGGGGCGGTGGGCCTGGGGCGATGGGCTCATTAGGGAGACAAACAGACCTGGGGTCCAGCTGAGGACACACTGCCACGGACTCTCCATTTCAATGTGTGCAGAAAACTCTTACAAATAAAACCACGTCGTGGAGTCTGCTAAATATCAACACTATCTGTGTTTAATGGAAAGCAACCTGGATCTGATTTTTAAGGAAATCATTTTAAAACATGGCTATCCCAGAGCATATTTTACGGAAACTTCACTTATCCCAAACCACAAATGAGTTTATAGGAAATGAATCACATTTAAAAATGATTTTCATTATGGTAGCCGTAAGGGAAGAATCATTTTCTGGAAAAATAAGAAGGAAGGAAGGAAAAAGAGAAAGAAAGGAAAGGAAAGAACATGTTTAATTAGGAATTCTTATAGGAGGAGAGGAATGAGGTGATTTGTAATTCTCATGTTTCATCAGCAGTCACCTGGGGAGATCTCTAGGGTGGCTGGGGGCCCTTTCTCTGGCCCAGAAGACAGGGCAAGTCTTGCCCCCCTGGAAGGAAGGCCCTCTGGCGGCTAATGCCGGGTGGGAGGAAGTTCTGCCCCCACCCCACAGAACTGCAGGGCTGCCCGACGCTGGGATGAGCAAGCCAGTTGCTATGGAAACCTCCTCCCTCAGACACCCCCTGGTGCTGCTGATTCTGTGATGTGCAGGAGAATTGGGGAAACCTGCTTCTGAGCAGGAGGAGCTGGCGGGGAAGGGTGGGCATCCTGGAGAGGCAGGGAAGGCCTTTCACAAGGAGCGGGGCTCATCAGGCTAGTCTCTTGCCTGGACAGCGGTGCACAACCAGAGTCAGGAGCTGTTGGGACAGACACACCATTGGGCCTCCAGAGCTGCAGGAACCATGGCTCTGACAGCCTGGGGATCAGAGGCTGCCCTGCAGCCAGGCTCCCCTGGGGCCACCCGGACAGTCTGAGTCACAGCGCCTGGAAGCTCCGCTGACACAGCTGTGTCCCGAGACACAGATCGGAGACCCACCTGCAGGCACATGCCCCCTGCGTGCTGCCGGGGACAGAGCACGGCCCTGCATGGGCCTGGGGGGCTCCCACGGCATCACCTGTTGGGCAGGGCTCTGTGCTGGGCGCCGGAGCCCTGGGGCTGTAGCCCCACCCTCTCCACGCTGGGCAGGGTGTGCACGTGTGAGTGCAACATGTCCACAGACTCAAGGACCAGGGGCTCACTTTGCAGAGCTGAGGACCACGGGGACCCCGGACTTTGATGGTGCTCTGTCGAGGGGAACGGCAGACCCAGATTCTGACACGCTCCTCCTGTCAGCCTTCCCCAGACTTGCTGCCCAGCTGCCACTTCCCCAGGCCCAGAGATGGGAGAGAAGGAGGCCGATGAGTCCAGGCGCCCAGCTAGCACGTGGCCACACCAGGCTGGGCCCTCATTCGTGGGGACTGGGACCTGCGTTTGCCTCGTTACACGACAAGGACGCTCACTTCCCATGTCAGGGAGTGACCGACCTAACAAGCTGTTGAAACTTAAAGGACATCACATGTAATAACAACCGCATCCTTTGCTCGTCAGAGGGGCTGTGGGGCTGGCACGTCCTCGAGCCCGGAGAGTCAAGTGTGGGGTCATTCTCTCCACGCGCACGATGTCAGCTCTCACAGAGGTTCCTGGAGGTGCTGACGTCCAACTGTGAGACTTTCTTCGCTGAGGCTGTTCATGAAATTATTTCCTGGTCCAGAGAAGATGAGCTTCAGCCGGAAAGGCGCCATGGATTTCTGAGAGTCCGCACATCCATCACCGCGGGCCGCCCAGGGACTGGCCTTTCGTGGCTGCTCTCACCTGAATGTTTGATGGAGGCCGCAGAGAGGTCACAGACTCCCTGCCTCTGAGGGTTCTGAGAGAAGCAGCCCCCAGCTTCTGGGGACCCCTCCCCAGCCTGGCCACTCTGCTGCTGGTGGGCGGGGGTCTACCTTGCAGAAGCCTCCCCAGACCGCGCCTCTGTGCCCCGTGTCTTCCCAGCTGTCTTTGGATCAGACCAACCTGGAGCAGAAAATGATGAACACAAGTCTCTTCTCTGGGACGGGAACACCAGCCTTCATCAGATGCAAGTTCACTGTCAGCCCCGAGTCACTCACTCTGGCTGGACTCTGAAGGAGGCGTTTTCTCTGATTTTTATGTTCGCTTATGCAATTTATCAGTGCCTACCACACAGCAGAAATGCCTGTTGGGCCATTTTCTCCTCTGGTCTGTGGACGACTGGGCTGCAGTCTGGTCTGTGTGGAGAGCAGCTTGGAAGTGCAGCTGAAGCTGACACTTGTCCTGAGAGGTCGTACAGCGCTGGGGCAGCCTCCTGTTGGCGGAATGCTTTCCAGTGTGCAGAGGCCCAGGCCCACGAGCCAGTTATCCGGGTTTTAAGGGTCGTTTCCTCTCTGCTGGCCTTACCACCCGGCTCACCCTGCCCTCTGCTAGAGCTGCTTGTTGGTACGAGGAAGGTGCCTGCCGTGTCAGCCTTCAGCATCTCAGGGCCCGAGGCCACGCAGTGCTGAGGCAAGTGGGCGGAGAGTCATGTGGGTGAAATGGCTACTGAGTTTTCTGAAGGGACTCAAGGGCCACAAGCATCGGATGCTATGAAATGTAAGATTTAAAGCAAGATTGTCACTTCTGATACCAAGTTAGCATCAGAGGCTCCCGGAAGGTCACTCCTGAGACAGAAACTCGGGAATCAAAACTGAGAAACTCGAGGAATCCAGAGGGGCTTTGCAGGAGATGCGATACTTGTGGGGAAATGACAGCCCAGCCCCTAATACCCTGGCTGAGAACTCGTCCAGGGGACATGGTAGAGCCTCTCGCAGGCGGCGCGGCATGTAACCGGGAACGTTAAAACATGCTCTGTTGTAGACTAGACTGCCTAGGATGTGAGGGTCTGCTCTGCTTGGAGCTACGAGACAGGAGGAGAATAAAGAGAGGGTTTCTCAACATCTCCAGTGCTGTTCTGACCCTCAGACAAGGCACAGGGAATGAAAATGCCTCTGTTTCCATCTGAAAAACACATGTCACCCAAAAAGGCAAGGGAACTGAAGCAAGTATTCAAGGCAGACTGAAAGCTAAGAGATGACAGAGCAAAAGATGATCAAAATATGCCAGTTGGGAGGATGTTTCAGAATTCAGAAAGTGGGAGAAGAGAGTGAAATTAGTGAGCGAGGATGAGATCTGATGAGGGTTTGATGGGCTGATGGACATTTTTATTTGATGATCTTAAACCTGATTTGCAAGTCTGATATGAGCATTTTAAAATAATACCACATTAGACATGAGGCAGAAAAAGATAGATTAGGAAAATGGAGTCCTTTTATCTCCAAAATATTTTGATCTCAGTTGTTGGGGTTTCAAGTATAAGAAGTTCCGTTTCATTCACGTGGTGCTGGAACTGGGTCAGACTTTAGGTGCTGACTGTCTGTCTTTTTTCTCCTGACCTCCCCACCGCAGCCTGCCGGCCCCCAGCGTGCTGAAGCCCCTTTGGCCTGGCCCACCAGGCCCAGGCGGGCCGTTCGCGCCTCCCCGTCTCCTCAGACCCCGGTCCTTCATCAGAAGGCCTTCTCTCACTCAGTCTGGAGCCGGCGCCTGAGACACGGCCCGTTTCATCCCTGCAGTGAACCACGGTGTGGGCGCCAGCTTCCGTCCGCTGTGTGTGCTGCGAGGCCTGAGCGGTCACCTGCCTTCTGAGGCTGCCCTGCCGTGGGCGGGGGCCCCGGGGCTGCAGGGGCCCCCACTGCTGAGACCTGGCCCTGCTCTGACTCCCCAGAGGGGCTTGTAGGAGCCATGACGGACCCCCAGAGGTAGAAGAGGTCATCTCGTGATGCTTACTGCCCTCCTTACATCACACTCCTGAAAACCCAGAGATGTTTAAATGCCTCCAGGTCTTTGGCGGTCCTTATTAGTGCAATTGAAATATCCTGATTGGATTGCTAAAGGAATTTTCCCAAGAAGGTGGCTAATGGATTGCAAATACTCTCAACAAAGGGATAAACAAAATCTTAAATGATTTCTACTTAACCTAAGAGCTGGCTCCACTTAGTTCCCTGAGGGACTAAAAGCCAGAAACACGCATTTTCAAGGGTGAACAGGTCTTACCGTGATGTGAAAGGGGAAGAAAGCAGAAACACCTCAGCGAGAAGCAAAGAGCAAGAGGGAACAAGGCCGAGTCACTGGGACGATCCTGACAGGACGCCCGGGCTGAGCGGAATGAGTCTTCCCTTCGGAAAGGCCAGGATTGACAGAAATGACTGAAGCTCACTCAGACTCCCCGTGGGCACGTGCAGTGCTGAGTGAGAGCCAGGCCCAGTCCTGGTGCTGAGTCCCACCCGCCTGACCCCTCTGCCCACCTGCTAGAGGCCCCGGGGAGCCCTGACCCCACGTGGTGCAAGAGCTGAACTGAGCGCACCTCACATTTAAGGGAGAACAAACCAACACAATGGGAAACCCAACGAACAGTTACCCCCTTCCTTGGGAGACAAACGCCTTGGAGAAGGGAACGTGGGAAAGCTGTGCGGCCTAAAAATGTGCGACCTGAAAGTCCCAGAAGGGACTGACATCTCCAGTGTTAACACGGGTCATGGGGTGGTGGACAGGGACCGCCAGGGACAGCAGAGGACGGCGCGGTCCAGGAAGACAGGAGCCATGTCGGGAGGAGGAGGCAGACAGCGGGCACCCATGGCGGCACCCCGAGTCTCTCGGGGAGAGGACGAGCCTCTCACTGCTTCCGCAGACAGCCCAGGTCTTGGAAACAGGCCGAGGTCACTTTCCTTCAGCGAGTTTTAAACGTGGGGCGGGAAGCAGTGGAAAGATGCAAGTATTCCTCCCACAAGCCTCTGGGTCCCCGCCTACACGGGGGTGTGCGCCCCTCCTTGCTGCAGACCAAGGGGGTTACATTTGTGGGAGAGGGAGTTCCTCTTCATCTTTTCAGAGTCGAGCTCAGACGGACCAGCTTTGTGACTTGTGGCAGCCCTGGGGGGGCCCTGGGGCTCGACCCCGCCCTGCAGGGCAAGCTGCCTGTCTGCTCGGGTGCTGGGCACCGTGGACCGGCCGCTTAGCTTCCTGCTGGATGGTGATGCCACTTCCACCCTAGCTTCCCACCCAGTGGACACGAGGGGAAGTGTTTCCTCTGCTTTTCACTTGGAAAATCACAGTCCGGGTGCAGGAGATGCTGCACATCACTCAGCAGAGCGAGGCTGGAGCCAGGTCATGCGCGAGCCACCAGGTCTCCATGTGGTTGCCACCAAGGCCGTCCACATGCAGCTCTGTCCCCTGACCCAGGCTGACCTTGTAGAGTGCGCCCCCTACCACTGTCTCCTTCCCACCCAGGGCATCAGCGTTTACAAACTGACTGGAACTTTCCAGATCATCCGGTCGAATCCCCTCCCTTCTCAGGGGAGACCTGGGGCTCAGATACATGGCCGCCTGTGCCTAGGGTCCCCTGGCCAACCTGCCTACTGACCGCAATGTGTCCCCCCGTAAGACTGCAGGCTCCTTATAAGGCTGTATCGTACAAATCAGCTTATTCCGGTTCATTCACTAGCCGGCATTCCTCAAACAGCTGGCATCCCCAGCACAGTGCCAAGTGCTGCTGAGGACCAGGCAGATGCTGAAGCCCCAAGGGGTGCGCTCAGAAGTCTCTGTCCTGGGCTTGGTGCAGGTGACCACACAGCCAGGCTGTAAGACAGAACACAACCACTGCAGAAAGAAGCCGGGGTGCCGGGCTCGCGGGGGGATCCAAGCCCAGGTGAGGGGTCAGCCAGCTCTGTGAAGGGTGCACCCAGCTCCGAGGTTAGGCTCCTGGAGACAGTCTGGGATTGGATGGAGAGAAGGGTCAGGGAAGGTCATCTCCAGGGCTTGACAAAGGGCCATGCAATGGAGAACGCCAGAAAGTTCTTGCACTGTGAAGTATGCACACGCGGTAGGCAGTTACGTGAAGAACTAAGAGACATGCATCTCAGGGTCTCTTAACCCATCTTTAGGGCTCAAGATGAAAAACAAAAAGCGAAAGTGTTAGTCGCTCAGTCGTGTCCAACTCTTTACCCCTAGATTCCTCTGTCCATGGGATTCTCCAGGCAAGAATACTGGGGTGGGTTGCCATGCCCTTCTCCAGGGGATCTTCCCGACCCAGGGGTTGAACCTGGGTCTCCTGCATTGCAGGTGGAACCACCAGGGAAGTCTAAAGTCTAACAGCCTGTAAATCTATGCTTGAGGTGAAGCCGAGGTCCTTCTCCCAGCAAAGACTGTTGAGCGGCACTGCCCTCCCCGCTGCTGGACACAGAGCCTGGTCGTCCGGCCTAGCGGGGCCCGCCGTACTCAGGGCAGTGCGTGGGAGCGGCTCTGCTAGATGATCAGATTGTAGGTGGGACCGCCTCCGGTGGAGGACCTGCGTCATCACACTTTCCCACCCCCTACCGGTGTGTCCGCTCAGCCTCGGCAGGAAGAGCGAGCGTCCAGGGAAAGAGCAGGGGTGAAGCCGCTGGCCCGGGAGCAGTCCTGTCGCTCTGATGACGTGTGAGGGGAAACTGCGTCATCAGCCACATCCGGACAATGCCGCCTCACAAGGAAGCCCGTAGCATGTTCGCCGGCCGCCATGTTGGTGATAGGAAGAACTCTGTGCGGCCAGGTCCTGAGGGTACCCGGAGCCACTGAGCACAGGGCCGGCCGGCCAAGGAGGGAACCTGTTTGTGGCGGGACGTGGAAGGTCTGTAACAATTTCCATTTCCAGGAAGTAATCGGGTGGCCCTGGGCTCCTCCGGTGGAGTTGAACAGGAGACCCCCGGGGCTGAGCCGCAGTCCTTGGCTTCCTCCATCAGCAACACTCCTGGTGACTCACTCTTCTTGTTCAGGAGCTTTAGTCACCACATGTATGCCAACGACCAGGTTTCCAGCCCCCGGCTCCCCTGAACGCCCCTCGCCCTCACAGGGCCCTCTCCTAGTTGCCTTGGACAGTCAACCCCCGACCAGCCCCAAGTCTCCCCCCAGTCGCCTCCTGTTTTGGGGGAATGCAGGTGGTGGGAGCACCTTTGGGGGGTGCCCACCCACTCACATCGCGTTCCTCTGGCAGGATCCCCAAAGTCTGACCGCTCTTGCTGCCAGCTTTGCTCCTGACCTCGTCTTTGGGATCACCTCCAGCCCTGGCGATCACCAAGGCCTCCCCACAGGCCTCCTCCCCACCCTCGCCAACCTGCAAGCCATCCTCCGTGCAGGGCCGGTGTGATGGGTGAAGATTCAGGTAACGACCCCGCTGCACTGACACCCACCTCCTCGGACTGGAGCTCTGAGTCCTGGAGGCCTGACGGGGTCTGAGCCCTGACGCGCTGCTTCATGTTCCAGAACCTTCCCCCGCTGCCCCTCCTAGGCCCCCAGAGTCCACACAGGGGTTTACATGTAAATCCAGGGAACAGCACACACCCTTGGCCTGTCGTCTATGTGTAAGGCTTGACTACAGGAGATGGCGGGTCTAGAAAATGAGACGTATGTGCTCAGAGCTCATCACCGGGCTTCCTACGGCACCGCTCCATCTGCGTTTCACCCGCGGTCGTAACCGCCCACTCCCGGCGACAAGGACGGGTAGACCTTGACGCGCCAGCCACCCGCGTGCCCAGGCGGGGTGTCTGTGGTTGATCATTGTTCTATGTCAAGAAGGAAGCTACAGAATCACCACCCCTACCCCCAGGAATATGATGCACCTTTTAAAGACTCCATAACCTGCATGGTACACGAAGAAGCAGCCTTCAAGATCCTCAATAGATGTGATTAATAAAAAAGCTAACTCGTATTTAGTAGAGAGATGATAATATACGTAATTTTTCTTCCCCTGCATTCTCAATTTTTTGAGCTTATAGTAGCCTTGCTCCCAAAGAGTCATTTTAAAATTTCCTGATCTTGTTAAGAGCACACGGTGCCCCCTCTCAGCTAAGACCCACTCACACGTGTGGTTGCACACCCCAGTACAGTTCACCTCAACCGAAGGAAGGAGTAAGACAGCACCAAAGCCCCTGGCCACAGGACGATGAGCGGAGCGACGCGAAGCTGCTGTTCCCCTGCCCGGGCAGGGGTCACGGAGCGGGGCCGCGCGGCCACACGCTCCTGAGCATGGACGCCACGACGGAACTGCTCTCTGCGGCCCTGGGGTTGAAAACGAGCAAAATCAAGTTATTGTCTTGAGTCCCAGACTCTGCCCTGTGCTCTGTGGTGACATCTTCAGAATCCAGAGGCCAAGGATAATTGGGACAGGGCGGGGCTGAAGATCCCCTCCGTGGAGCAGCTCTTCAGACAGGTAGGCTAATTAGGGGATTAAGTAAGCAAGCTTGCAAGAGGAAGATTCCAGCCAGGAACAGAGAGCAGGCTTCTGACCACTTCCTCGCCCCAGGTACTCATAATGTATATGCAAATTATCAGCCAGGCTTATTTAGTCACTACAGAAGGGGCCCGAGTCGCTCTTTGATGACACCTGCTTAACCAGATTTGAATTTCTGTACAAGTTTGAAAGTAATAAAGTCAAATACATTTTAAAAATAACAGAGGCTTTCCACTACCTTGTATCGAATGCTGCCTGACTGGTCCAAAACAAGGTTTTGGTGCAACATGCAAATATTCTATTCTGAAAAAAAAAAAACTGTGAAACTTGTATAATATTTAGTTTTAATCTGTCTAAATGGCATGAAATTAAAAAGAGGACAATGTAAATGTAAAAGGACTAACCTATTTTTCAGTGTGTTAATAATACCACAAAAATGTTTAGGACACAGATGATTAAAAATTTGTAAACTATTTGGTTGCAGGAATAAAATATTCCTGAATGTGTATTAAAATACAGTAAAACTATATACAAAGAACAGTACTGGGACTTCCTTGGTGGTCCCTTGGTTAAGAGTTTGCCTTCTAGTGCAGGGGACTCAGGTTTGATCCCTGGTCGGGGGACTAAGATCCACAGGTCAAGGGGCAATGACACCCACATGCTGCACCTAGGGAGAACCTGCCCCCCCTCCCCCTGCAGAAGGAAGACGACGCAGCCAAATAAAGAAGCAAATGTTAAAAAAGAACAGGTCAATGAAGTCTAAGATTCTATGCGGCACTGTCCACTTGACAGGTGTGGCTGTTAAATCTGGATCAATAACTCAGAATACCTCCAGAAATGCAGTCCCTCAGCCTCACCACCCTTTCAGGAGCCACGCATGGCCATGGTTGCCAGACTGGACATTTTCATAGCCCTAGAAGTTCTGTTGGACACTCTTGTAGAAACTCACATCATAAAGCCAAATCACACCTTTGTTTTGATGATTAGAAATTATTTGCACTTAACGTTTATTTTTTCTTGAAAAGGTCAGGTTAGAGAGGCAGCTCTCATCTCTTTCTACTATCACAGTATTCTTGAATCCCTGTGAAGGTAGCAGGGTGTCTCCATCTCTTACTGTGGGCAGACAACAGGATTAGGCACCTGAACCATCTGGAGACGAGGAAGCAAGACCCGTGGGTACCTGGGACCTGTCTCTCTTTGTAAAAATGTAAAAAAGAGACACTAGACAGGAAGGAATCTGATTTTTCTTGAACTGTAGCTCCTGGAAGATGAGGGGTCACATTTAGGGACAAACTCACAGGTGAATCTGCTCCTGGGAGTCTCTGCTGACTGGCCCCCTCGGCCCACAAATGCCCCCTTCAGCCCCTCAGAGTCGGTCTTTCCAATCAGGAAAGAAACCTGAAGAAAATGCTCCTCTCTCCTGAAATTGCCAGGAAAAATGCCCTGCAAAATCCTTGTCGGTGATTTCCCAGAGGGAACATCTACTTTATTTCCAATTTCGCTCATTTTGCTCTGGGGAACTATAAATTAGTGACGTGTTTACTGGAATAAAACCTCAAATTCACAGTGAAAGGCCAACGCAACCTAGTCCTCCCTGGTCAGATCTTCCTTTCCTGCACAGAAGCAGCTCCTCAGGCAGCTTGGGGCCAGGGCAGGCCAGCCGCTGAGCCGGAAGGAAGGTCATGGCTCAGAGTCGCCCAGGGTGAGATGAAAATGGGACTAGCTTCCCAATAATTAGGAGAGGACGAGTTTAACCAGATGTAATGCACGAGGAAGACTCAGGCTGTCCAACGTGTTTTTTGAAGGGCCATGTGTCTGGCCTTGAATCCTGGCCTAATGACAGACAATATACCTGTGTTCACACACATGTGTGTTCATGCACTGACATACAGTGTATTTAAGTATGTATTTTAAAACTGCAGTATTTGAAATTATAAGGAAAGTCATTTTTTCCCTTTTGTTCACATGCACCAAATATGCTGTATGTTTTATATTCTTAATTTTACAAGGAAGATTAATCTTGCAGTTAAAAATTAAATGTATTCAAGGAGTAATTTTTAAATAGATTGTATAGCGTGGGTTATTTTAGCTTAGATTAGATTACAAATTGTGTTCTATTTATTTAGAAATAATTAACATCATTCAGTACTGTCTGATATCTGTGTTAAAATGCTACCATTTCAAAATGGAGGAAAGGAATGTTCAGAAATATGTCTTAAGGAAGGTCTTCCTCATGGCCTTTTTCTGGACTTAAATCTTCCACAAGCGTGTCACAACAGAAACCATAAAGAGCTCGAGGCCAGCTCTGCGTTAGAGACTCAGCCCCTCCCCAGGAGGGGTCTGTCTGTCAGGGCTCCTGCTTCTTGGGTCAGGTTCAGTGGCCACTGCCAGCTGGTCTCCGGACAGCCAGCGGGCGGGCCATCCCGGTGGCAGAGAAGGTTGCTTTGGCCTCTTGGAATACAGCACACACGGCTGGGTGAAGGCAGAACGAAATGCAGGCGCCTTGGACCCACCCTTGCTTTAACAGAAGAGGATGCTGCGTCTCCCAGTGTGGGGTGGGTGAGGGTCTGCTCGAAGAGAGCCTGGATCAGAGACCCTGATGAAACCTGTTCAGACCTACAGAGCTTCCACACAAGACTTTAATTGCTGTGTGACTGAGCTGAGAGGGGGTTGGGGATCTGGCCTCATTAAGCATGTTTCATTTAGTTTTGATGAAAATGGATGATGAAACACCAAGAAACAGCCTAAAGATTCAATTTCTGGGGGCTGACAAGACCAGATTTTCTGGGCAGCCTCATGGCTTGTCCAGCAAATCCCTGATTGTGACAGAGAAGGTGCCTGGGAGGCCAGGGGCCAGGCTCCTGACGACTGTCTGGGATGAGCCTTGATTCAACTGTGGCCCCGGATGGAGCCCACGACTGCCAGCTGGGCCAGGGCCCACTGAGGGATGTCCACTTGGTGCCCAGGAGGGCAGTCTAGATGGCTGGCTCCACTCTGCGCCCCCTAACCGTGGGGACTGGAGTTCCAGTCCCCCTGCCCGGGCCCTCAGATCCTCAGCTCTGCCCAGCCCCTCAGCCCCGCTGTGCCCCCCATCCCCCCAAGGCCTCCTCTTGGCCCCCATCTGCCAGGAGGCTTTCCCACCGGGCCCCCATTCCATCTGCCAGGACTCCCCGTGCACTTCTTGGTGGCTGCAAACTTGGGCCTGGGTGCCTTGAGGGCAGAGAGGGTGTCTTATCTCTGGATGTGGGTTACAAGTTTTTAAACTGAAAGAATGAATCAGCTTGGTTTATAGTCTTCCAGGAAATGCCCTCTCCTGGTTTTTGCTTCCACCTGGAAGCTCAGGGACTTCACACAACATCCCTTTTTACTGAGGGGATGTGAGCACAGAGGGCGGAAACCATGCCTGGGGGCAGCAGAGGCTGCACACACGATGACAGCAACAGCTGGAAGTGAGAACACCTGTGCTAGCCCGCAGATGCACCCGTGCACAGCACACACGCACAGGTACGTGGGCACACATGCTTGCACGTACACACGTGTACACACCCACACCTGCACAGACGCACACATGTATACACATGCTCTCACACATACCCCTGCACAGACACACACATGTTCAAGCACACAGGTACACACATGTACACACCCCTTCACAGGCACACATGCACACACATGTTCACACACACTTGCGCAGATGCATACATGCTCACACACACATGTACACACACACAGGCACACATGCATACACCTGCTCACACATACATGTCTACACCCCCCCCCACTCATGCACACACATGCACACACACCCGACACACACAGGCACACAGATTCACACGCTCACACATATAAATGTACACACATGCACATTCATACACACCTGCATGTGTTCACATGAACAGGCACATAAGACACATGCTCACACACATATATGTACATGTACAGCATGCGCACACAATACACACATGCATACACACATGTATACACATGTGCACAGCACCCATGTACAAGCACACACACACACAGGAACATGGCAGGGAGAACTCAGCCCTTGGGCACCCCGTCTGCAATAACCCTAACCCCAGGCGTTCTAACAGGTGTAACTGCTGCAGTGTCTTTCCTCTCCTTATTTTTCTTTCGAAATTAAAGGACCTGCTATAAAGCTCTCCAAAGCTGGAGGCTCATAAGAGTTCATAGTGTATTGAAGTTCTCCTTATTCCAAGGAGGTCACAAAGTTATTTGGTAAACATTAAATTAGCGCTTACATTTTCCTTCTGCATTCTGCTTAATGTTGTCAGAAAACCCAGCAGTTTCCCCTGAGCTGTGGGACGTGTGTGTGCTGCCGTGGGGATGATGACAATCACGGAGTGTCTACAGTGAGCCGTGTGCCAGACGCGCCCATTTCACAGATAAGGACTTGACGCCTCTGACGGGAGAGGCAGCGCTCCGTGCTTTGTGTTCACAGAGTCTGTTGCTACATCTGAGCCTTCCTTTGATGAACTAAGTCTGGTTTTTCATGCCGCAGATTTCGCCATAACCTGCCCCCAGAGCTGGCAGATGGTGTGGAGAACAAACAAACCCACCTAGACTGAGTCTTAGACCCTGCCAGAGAGACTACAGGTGCTTCTACAAAGCACAGATTCCTTTATAAAGGAAACAAAACATCAACACTTCTCTTTCTTTCTTTGCTTCGCCTTGTTTTTGGTTGACTTGCGCGTGAGCACGGTTAGAGGTGATTAAAACATAATCCCAAACCCCACCACTGGGTCTCTCCCTTAGTAACCTAGGTCTAACACCAGCCATCAGAAAGAGAAGGAACGGGAGGGAGGCTCCTGTCGGTTCCGGTCATTAAGTGCAAACAGCCCCATGACACCCCTCTGCGGGCCAGGGTCTCGGGGGCGGGCCCTCCGGGGCTGACTGTGGCTGGGGCAGTTTGCTCTGGAAGCAGAGAGAGCAGCCTGGCGTTCCTCTGGGACCCTCAGCTGAGCAGGGCGGCTTTGCTCTATTAATACGTGTGTGTGTGTTCATTTGTGTGAGTGTGCGAGTATGCATGTCTGTGTGTAACTAGAGTCGTCCCAAGGCACCCTTACTGCAGAAGTTTCCTACACTGTGCTCCCCTCAATTTCCCATACGGGACACTTTAAATTGGCCCTCCTTATGGTAAAAACAAAATGCACCTGCAACAAGCTGCATTTCTTAGGATATTTTTAGAAGAAAGCGGCCGCCCAGACTTTATCACTGTTCTACATACGCAGGAACACAGATGGTGGAGGAGGTTCCTCCGGGGGTGACAGAAGACCCCGGGAACAGTTTCCCACAACCACTGCCAGGTCTCACCTGGGAGCTTAGCCTCGTGGGCCGGACACCCGTTTAGTCCCCCTTGTGGGTCATGAGAAAACTGCAGGAGCTCTACAGCTGAAACCTTCAGAAGAAGAAAGTCACAGCTTGTATGTCCACGCAGTTAAGCGCAAACCTTTTATTCTTCATCCAAAGCCAGACTCGGTACAGGGCTACTAATTTTGAAAAGGCAGCATGAAGTGTGGAAAAGGCAACTGGGCTACTTACTGACTGAGCCACCAACCACCCAGCCTCAGTTTCCACATCTGCAAGGTGGGTCCCAGTCTCCCTTTTCTCACAGGGTGTAAACCACCCCACCCTCGTAAGGGGGCCTGTTCCACCATCGACGGTACTGCTGTGGGAGGGGAGCCCTGCAAATCTCAGGGTGCACCAGGCTCACAGGGTCCTGGTGGGTCTCGTCTGTGGTTTGATGTGACCCCAGGGGACTGAGGCTGGCTCTGTACAGATGCTCACGCACACACTGGGGCACTCAGGTGACCCTGCTGTTGCAGAATAAAATGATTTTCTAACTGAAAGAAGGGTGTTCGAGGGGTGCGCACCTGTCTATCCCAACGTGAGGGCTGAGGCATCAGGATGACTTCTGCTGCAGGGAGCTAACTGTCCATGGGGTCCTGTGCCTCCTTCCACACAGGCACATGCCCTTTGTGAAGACCATGGTTTGAGTCCACAGCAGGAGTGATTCACAAAGTTCCCTGGAAATACTGCTGTGAACCAAGGGGGCAGAAGATGCTACAAATGAGAACTGGTTCTCAGAGATTGGCCTGCGGTGAAGGTGGGTGAACTTCCTGCACCCGGAACAACGGGAGCTAGGGGCTGAGGCTCTGCTTGGTCCTGGCGAGTAACTTCCCAACATCTGCACGACATCCACAGCTGGTGAGGAAACCCTCGAAAGTTCTAGAAACAAGTAACCTTTAGAGAAAAGTCTTGTCTTGCCTCAAGTTCAGAATTTTAATTCTTCGATTTAAATAAATGTAACCAGGTTTTAAAAAACAATGTTATGTGCTGTACGTGATTACAATTCCTGTGTCTAAGGTGAAAATACCTGGCGGAGGTGCCCCGGAAGGACAGAACACACGAGAATGTTCTAAAGGGCAGAGACCAAGAGGAAGACTCACCCCCACCCCCAAGGGCTGAGTCCAAGTTCAGACTCAGCGGGAAAGGGAACCAAGGTTGACAGTTCCTTCTCCTGCCAGGACCTGCATGAACCATAGAGGTTCTGGGTCTGGAAGACAAAGACAGGAGCAACGAGGGGGTCTAATGTGTCCCCCCCAACTCCAAGTGGAAAAAGGAGCCAGTTTGGGGGCCCATTTCTAGAGATAATTGCTTCTGATTTGAATCAGCTTTGATTCAGTTTAAACTGGTCACAGAGATGGCTAACACACGTACGTCATGCCCGTGTCTGCATTGATCTTGCACTGGGGAGTAGGAAAAAGAACTCCTGGCTGGGAGGATGTGGTTTCTTTAAAAACAAACAAACAACACTGAGGATAACGTGAAGTGATTTACGAGGTCTCTTCTGTGGCTACGCTCAGGTGATCTCAGCCAGGGCAAGTTTTAGGGAAGAAACTCCCCTTAAGCATCAGAGCTGACTTATATTAGGCGGAGTTCTCACCAAAAAATCACATTTGTTTGGATGATTTTATTCCCTTTTTTCCCCTTGCCTGAGGTCTTAAAGACTGTCACAGTCAAGGATTCTCTCACGGAGGGCGGGGCGGTGTGGGGGTCGCTAGGCCGTGAGGGTCAGCCTGGGTGGAACGCTAGAACGTGAGGGTCAGCGTGGGAGGGACGCTAGAACGTGAGCGTCAGCGTGGGCGGGACGCTAGGCCGTGAGCGTCAGCCTGGGCGGGACGTTAGGCCATGAGGGTCACCGTGGGAGGGACGCTAGAATCCGTGAGCGTCAGCCTGGGCGGGACGTTAGGCCATGAGGGTCTCCGTGGGCGGGACGCTAGGCCGTGAGGGTCAGCGTGGGCGGGACACTAGGCCGTGAGCGTCAGCCTGGGCGGGACGTTAGGTCATGAGGGTCACCGTGGGAGGGACGCTAGAATCCGTGAGCGTCAGCCTGGGCGGGACGTTAGGCCATGAGGGTCTCCGTGGGAGGGACGCTAGGCCGTGAGGGTCTCCGTGGGAGGGACGCTAGGCCGTGAGGGTCAGCGTGTGAGGGACGCTAGAACGTGAGCGTCAGCGTGGGCGGGACGCTAGGCCGTGAGCGTCAGCCTGGGCGGGACGTTAGGTCATGAGGGTCACCGTGGGAGGGACGCTAGAATCCGTGAGCGTCAGCGTGGGCGGGACGCTAGGCCATGAGGGTCTCCGTGGGAGGGACGCTAGGCCGTGAGGGTCAGCCTGGGCGAGACGCTAGGGTCAGCGTGTGAGGGACGCTAGAACGTGAGCGTCAGCGTGGGCGGGACGCTAGGCCGTGAGCGTCAGCCTGGGCGGGACGTTAGGTCATGAGGGTCACCGTGGGAGGGACGCTAGAATCCGTGAGCGTCAGCGTGGGCGGGACGCTAGGCCGTGAGCATCAGCGTGGGAGGGACGCTAGGCCGTGAGGGTCAGCCTGGGCGGGACGCTAGGCCGTGAGGGTCAGCGTGTGAGGGACGCTAGGCCGTGAGGGTCAGCCTGGGCGGGACGCTAGGCCGTGACGGTCAGCGTGGGCGGGACGCTAGGCCGTGAGGGCCAGCCTGGGTGGGACGCTAGGCCGTGAGGGTCAGCGTGTGAGGGACGCTAGGCCGTGAGGGTCAGCCTGGGCGGGACGCTAGGCCGTGAGCGTCAGCGTGGGCGGGACGCTAGGCCGTGAGGGCCAGCCTGGGTGGGACGCTAGGCCGTGAGGGCCAGCCTGGGTGGGACGCTAGGCCGTGAGGGTCAGCGTGGCGGGACGCTAGGCCGTGGGCGTCAGCCTGGGAGGCCGGGGAATCCCGCCTGCCTCCGGGCCCCCTTCCCCTGTGCCATCACCTGCCTAGCTGCCTGGTCGCCGACCTGCCGTCTGTGGCCCATGGACCAGGGACGAGAAAGCAATAGCTGCAGAGTCTGAATGATATTCACGAACACATTACATTTTAATACACGTTCAGTTTACATATTGTACACAAGTCGACACAATGATCGGCTGCTTTTTAAGACTATCCCACGTGCGCTGCTTTGGGTAAGTGTCATCTCAGGAAGTTCAAGAGGATGGGTGACCCAAGACCCAGAGTGTATCTGGCAAAACTTGTTGCCTGTTTGATATCAAGAATGTCCTGTTAACAGCCAACTAACAAAAGTCCGCGTTAGAAGTGACAAGAAGAACGTTTTCAGAAAGTTCTGTTTCTTAGCTGATGCAGAAGAGAGAACAAATTTTGAGGCAATTGAGACCCAAAGGTGTCTATATGAAGAGGTGGTGACCACTGACTCACACGAGGACTCTTAACCAGGTAAGAGGCTGTGCAGTGGGAATCAACCAGACTGGGTTGAAAATATACATGGAAAGAATAAGCTATTAAAGGGGCACGTGCGTGAATTATTCTAGAGGAAGCAGCTGCAAATCCTAAAAGGATTAATCTCTGCTTCTGTGCAGGGAAAGCCTTTGTGGCTGCACGAAAAAGCCAGAGATGGAGGGGTGTCATCCATTAAAAGATTAACGAGAAAAAGCCACAGTATAATCTAAGGTATCCTCAGTTGAGAAAGATTTATCATCAAGTGAAAAATGGTTGTTTAAATATCAGATTATTTATAGTAGACATGGAGGTGAAACAAAGCATTTCAGAAAACTTGTCAAGTTTGGATTTCCTGGGAAAAGGGTCAGTCGAAACGGGATTTACTTGCTGCAAAGACAAGTGACAAGTTACAGGTGACGGAGGCTTTTAGACCAGCTGGAAGCAGGAAAGGCCACCGTGGCCTCCCCTCCGGGAGGGCCAGGGAGGGGGCAAGGGACGTCCACCCTGCACAGGAGGCTGTGAAGGGCGGACCCCCTCTGAAGATGCTGATGGTGTGGACATCACACCGGCCTCCAAGGAGAGACGCGGCAAGAAGGAAGTGCCAACCCCGGAGGAGAAGCCGGTCTACCTGGAGCTTCTAAGCCCAAAGGCTACGGAGGCAAACCAAAGGGAGCCAGACCCGCCGGAAGCCTGCTCAGGTCTCCGACCTGGAGGCCACCAAGAAGCCGCGCTCCCAGGAAGCTGTCCACAGGCTGTCCCGTTTACAGCTGGCCTGCTGGGACTGGAGACGCCCTCCTCAGCGAGAGGCAGACGGAAGTCGCCGTGTGCTGCAGTGTTAGCCAGGGTCCGAGTGCGGTTAACCCCGTTTCAGTCGTGAGGGGGGCATGGTCTCAAGCCCCGGAAAAGGAGGTCTTAACAGAGCGGGCTGGGTGGTTCTTGCTAACGCTGTCCGTTTGAGGTTCTAAGCTACGTGTCCGCCAGGCACTGCGTGGACGGCTACAGACCGCACAGCCATCAAGCAAGAGGACGCCCTCCCGGTGTTTACACGCCACGAAGAGAACTCCAGGGTCTGGTGGCGGGAGGGCTAGTTCAGGAGGTCACTGAACATGAGCAGGTGGTCTATGGCGCTAGGGCCCTGGACAGGGGTCCTGTAAGAAACGACACGGAGTGAAACAGAGCCTGCACCCCGCGGACCACGCCCTGCTCTGCTGTGGAGGGGGGGGGGGGCGGGGGTCCCGGGGGAGGGAGCCCAACGGGGTCTGAAAGAATGTTCTCTGCATCGGAAGGAAAGCCGTTTGAAAACGAAATAGAAGCCAAGCAATTTGACGTGATGCTTTTTATAAAAGCCCAGGTAATTAAAAACGATGACTGGGGAATCTTGGTTCTCATCAGGTTGTGGAAAGCTCCTCTCGCCCTTGTTCTCCTGACAGATACTCGAATGTCCGTTCCAACTAGATGACGGCAGGTCTTAATACACGGGCTGGGGCTTGGCCTGACTTCTTCCAAAACCTGCCTAGGAGCTGAATGTGAATACATTCATCTACCTACTTACATCTACGGAGACACAGAGAAGACAACCCGTAGTCTGGCTGTGTGGATGCGGCTGACCAGACCCACGCTGAAAACCCAGAGACAATTACAGGCGCAGAGAAGAGGGGGCCACGCTGTGTGTGCTGGTGAAGTCTTAGCTGGGTTCCGGCTGCCCTGATGAGCATCCGTAGCTATGACCACAGTGCACTGAAGGAATTAGCTAGGATCATGGCGGGTTTGGTTATTCGTCCTATTTAAATATCCATTCTAAAAATGATCATATTAAGCACTGACTTTTAAAAATAGCAGCTTCTCACTTTTCACATGACAATCACTTCCTTAAAGTCTGAGTAATGCTGTAAAACTCCCCTTCCATGTGCATGCATACCTGGAGAGAAAATACCTATGCTTTAGAAAATTCAAGATGGAAAGGATGCGATATAAAAAAGCTAGAGGTAAACGAGAGGGAAAAGGCAGATGGACTGCCCACACAGGTGACCAAAATCCTCAAGAATGTACATGTGTGCTGAGTTGCACTGGTGCACACAGGTGTCTTGGTAAACACATGTTTCCTTTAAAATGACACACCCCTTTTGTTACCACTAAGTGAACAGACTTTAGAAAGAGAAGGATTTTCGTTAAATCTTACTTGAGTTCTTGTGAGCTGGTGGCCAGCATACTTCGAATGCTTTTGTCAGCCAGCGGGCAGCCCGACAGACTGTAAGACAGGCCAGAAGAGTCCGGTGAGAAGCCCCGAGGCCCAGCGTATGTCCCCAACAGACACAACATAAAACTGAAATCAAAAAGTTGAATGCAGAAAAGCGATGGGGCAAGTGCTGTATATTGAATTTTGTTGGTGCAATGAATTAATTCATGTTTCCATAGACATTTAAGGAAGCATGTATTTGCAGAAACCATTTGAAAAAGTAAGATTCAAATATTTGGGCTCTTTGGTCTCAACGTCTGTAAATCGTTTTCCAAATTTAGGTAGCTTGCTTTGAGATAAAAGACTTTATAGAACATGTCGATTAGCATGCTTTTGAAGGTCAACATATAGCACTTAAAGGGGTGACACAGAAGTCAACGTTTGTACTGGGACAGCATTGTTGAGGTAAGCTGAAAACAATAAATTGAAACGACAGAATCCACCATGAGAAAAATGAAGGCACACCTTCTATGTGAGGCGTAATTACCAGTCACATGACCACTCCCATCACACCTTGGTGTTGGACATCTGCCACCAAACAAAAACAAAAACAGCCAGAGTAGTAAGCATGTTTCCAAAAAAAAAAAAACTTGAAAAAAGTTTCATTGTTTCCAGTTTAGCTGCAATGTCTGCACGGGGTTTAAGCTGCCTGAAGAAAGCTGCAGATGCACAGGGTCACATGGAAATGGTGTCTCCATAGCACAGAGCATCGCTCAGAACAAGCGTCCACGGCTGGCCTGTCACCCACCCGCCTGGCCCCTGGGGACATCTGTGCGCTGTGCGTGTCGCATGCTCAGACGGCAAGGCAGATACAGACCCGGGTAGAGGTGAGCCAGAGGAGGGGCTCGGGGGAGCGACCGTCCGCCGCGCGCTGTGCTTACGTTATCAGGTCCTTCTTGCTCTCCTTGCACTGGGGGTACTTGGGCTTAGGGCTCGGGATGGTCACCTCCCCTGGGTACCTTCTTTCTTCGAGGGCCTCCTGGAAGGGGTCCAAGTCTTCTGGCTGCGGGTGAAACACAGCTTCAGGGCCACAGAAGACCCTGGACACACGGACTGGAGGCTGCATTTCCCCCCCGCCCCCCACCGTGTCCCAACCTTACCCTTAAAATCACAACACACTCTTGTCCCGAGGATGCAAACCCAGTTTCGTTCAAAGAGCATCTTTGGTCTATGCGCCACTTGTCTCTCACCACTTGCTGTAAACCCCTAGTTCAGTGGGGAAATTGTAATTCCTGCAGCTGCACAGACAGGAGGGGCAGAGAAGCGGTCTGGCAGCCAAACCAGCTACTCAGAGGACCTTGCGCACCGATTTCAAGACCTACAGCACTGAATCCAGCACCGACAGGCAGAACTTAAGCTTTACACGCAGATACCTGGGGCATCTGCAATCTTTGGTAAAGTGTTCTACACTATGGAAGCATCCTACATGCTTTAAGTCCCAAGGCAAGGGAAGACCAACATAGATTGATGCTGTGAGTTTAAATTACTGTTGCTGCTGCTGCTGCTAAGTCGCTTCAGTCGTGTCCGACTCTGTGTGACCCCATAGACCGCAGCCCACTAGGCTCCCCTGTCCCTGGGATTCTCCAGGCAAGAACACTGGAGTGGGTTGCCATTTCCTTCTCCAATGTGTGAAAGTGAAAAGTGAAAGTGAAGTCGCTCAGTCGTGTCCGACTCTTAGCGACCCCATGGACTGCAGCCTACCGGGCTCCTCCGTCCACGTGAAAAATTACTGTTAGGCAGCATTAAAAAAAATTTTTTTTTAATAGAATATTCTCGGGCTAAGAGGGGCCCCTTGCAGTAACCTAGAAATTCCTATAGGTGGTGATGTTCAGCAAACGTGTTTCCTGAGTGCAGGGTTTCACTTGTGTGACACCTGCCGAGGGCAAAGCTGCTGTCTTTTTATGGGGGCTTAATTTTAATTAAAATAAATTCAGAGACTCAACTACCATGCCTTATTTGGTAGTAACGATTTAACATTGTAGGAAAGAAAAAGTACTTTGGAATTTAGCTTGCCACTCAGATTCTATTCTCCTGGATATTTAAATCAATTTGAAGAATAAATATAATAGGCTTCAGATGTAATGGCCTTATAAACATGTACCTTCCCTGACAATTCCTACAAATAGCTAATGTTTCCTTTTTACCCACCTCTCTGTTTCTGTAAGATACTATGGCTTTGATGGTGGTCTCCCCATTGTGTTCAAAAAGAATTTTCATTTTTCAGGGAATAAAGGAGATGTCATAACTTTCAGAATTGAACACTGGAGAAAAAGTCAGTGTAATAAAGAACAATTCTTTTTTCATTTATTTTCTTAGCCTAAAGAAAATTGTTAACTATTTTAATGATTTGAATTTGAAAATTGTAACTACTTCAAAAATACGTTCTTGACGTAGGTGTTTTGGTAATGTTTTAGTCAACAAAGATTTGGGTGACTGTACAAAAATAATTTATTCTAGGCGGCAGGGCACTCTTCTGCACATTTTGGGTGTTTTGGAGAACAGACGCTGTCCTTCCCTAGTAGCTCAGATGGTAAAGAATCCGCCTGCAATGTGGGAGACCTGGGTTTGATACCTGGGTTGGGAAGATCCCCTGGAGAAGGGAATGGCTACCCACTCCAGTGTTCTGATCTGGAGAATTCCATGGACAGAGGAGCCTGATGGGCTACAGTCCATGGGGTTGCAAAGAGTTGGGCACGACTGAGCGACTTTCACTTCCCTGTCCCTAGCTTCAAGGAGTTAGCTAATTAACAACACAGAATTAAACATGTAAGCATTTAAAAGTCTCCTTATTATTCCTTACTTGCAAGGAAAACCCTGCATTCTATCAATTTATCACCCAGGAAATGAACTGGTAAGCAGTTCACACATTTTCTCAGAGAAATGGTTTGCAACAAAATACACTTGTTGGAAAATAATCATCATTCAAAGGAGTCAGTGGTTTGTTTCGCTCTCATCAATGTTACTCCCAAACCTCTCGTGCGTTAACCAAAAACGTCTTCTAAGCTCCAGTCAGCTAAAAGGGAAAAGACCATTTTCGCTAAGGTGTGCACCCAGGGCATTTTCCCTCAGTGGCGCCCGCTTGGTGGACTGGGTGGGTGGTGGTGGGGGTCTACGAAGGGGACGTACAGTGATCTCTTTGGACTCGTCCTCGTCCATCCTGCGGGGCTTCATCTTGGTGTAGTCCACGGGCAGGTCCCAGCAGTCCCCCTCACTCAGCTGGAAGCACCGGCTGCTAACCACTGCCTGCTGGGGGGACATGGGCTCCAGGGGTGTCAGGATCGGGCAGCATCCTTCCCGCGGCCGCTGTTTGTTCATGCTCAGGTCCAGGGTCCCGTTCTCATCCACCTCCATGTCAGGGTTCTGCGAGACAGAAGGACACGGTGACCAAGCGCATCTTCCCTCGGACCACAGCCCTTTCGCCAGGACAGAGGTCAAGCTGGAAACTCCTCACGGCAGTCTCACTCGCAGAAGCTCCCCAGGTGAGCAGAAGTGGTCCCCTCACCAGTTCTGCTTTCCACGCGAGGCTGTGGAACTGGCTGACAGGAGCATAGGGCATCCATCTGTCCGCTTACCTATGGACCACCTCTCAGTCTCTCTTGTCTCTTATCCACGAATCTATCATCTATCACTTAACTATCATAGATCTGTATCTTTTTCCCCTAATATGTCTCTGCTTTTAGAAATAAGCCTCACCAGAAGAAAAACAAGTGCCTGATTTCAATTCTATCACAGTTCAAAGACCTCTTAAGAGGTCAGAAATGGAAGTGTGTACAAATTATACATCTATACATAAAAATGTACACAGATTTAAAATTCTCTTTTAGTTTCACTGATGCTAATACTCCCAGACTTGGAGATGAAGAAAATACAAGAATTTAGAGGGATGGAGGAGAGGAACTATAATTTCCTTTTTGGGGGGCGGGGGCGGTGGGATCAAATTGAGTCCTACCAGGTACAGACTCTGGGAATACAGTAGTGAACAAAACAAAACAAATCCCTCCACACAGAACTTACTTTCCAATACAAAACCTTATCATACCTGATGAAGAGGATTTTCTATTTTAAGGCAGGGAAATGTGCAATCACAGTACAACATGCTTCCACAGCAGTGATCACGGCTGACCTGCTCTAAGGGTCAGCAAACCTGCAATTTAGTCACCCAGCTTTGCAAAAGCCAAAGGGGTGCAAGATGAGGGGTTTCTTTTCGTTTTGATGCTTTAAACAGATCAAGAATCACTGAGAATCTTCCTCTCGGGAATGGGGAGAGAAGGAAGGGCAGATGGAGGACAGAGGAAAGAAAAATCAAAATACCCCCGAAAATCCTCCATTTTTTCCCCCAAAGAGTCATACTCTCTTGAACAATTTGATGTCAGAGCTGGCGTGAACGCCGCTGCCTACTCAGACGTCTGGCGTCTCTTTCTTCGGGATGTAAGAGCAGAGGGAAGGTGCTTGGAATCAACCTCCGCCTCTGGGCTGTTACCGGGGTAAATCCCAGCGTATTATTCTGCCTGAACCCTTGTCAAAGTGCACCTCTGGTTTCCAGCTTTCAGACTAATACAGCCTTCATCATGTCGGACTGTAATTCCCTCGGTCTTAGTTAATATTTAATAAAGCGAAAACACACATACACATACACACACACAAAACCTCGAAGGGGTTATTGTCTTTTGTTTTCCCCTTGCCACAAAATTTCCTCCATGGCAGCCTGGCATTTTAGCAGCCCTGATCATGGAAATTGCATGCCCCTGACACTCCTCCAAAATCCAGGAATAAAAATATTAATAGAGAAGAAAGCATTTGCAAGACATAAAATTACTGACCTTTCTCCATTCACACAAATTACACCTATTTCTAACAACTACGGTCAGTGTGGTGCGCTCAGGAGCCTGCCCAGCGGTGCTGGGCGACGAGGCGGCCCTTTGTTCTGGAGACGAGAGCCTCCCGCTCGCCGGCGGGGGCAGGACGCGCTCGCGCCCGGGTCCCTGGCCGCCTGGCGGCCTCTCTGGGCAGCTCCGGGCGCGACGGGGCCGCGCGGTTCCCCCTCCTACCGGGAGCCGGTCGACGAGGACCCGCCCTGGCCCTGCTCACTGTTGTGGCATCTGTGGTGTTCTGAACTAATGGAAGCTGACTGTAATTGCTTGGCTGGGAGCCCGCGGGGAAACGGGATTTTTGCCCTTTCTTTGTTCCCCAGCTCTGGGCTGGAGGGCACGGTCCAGCCCTCCCGCGGCGGCCTCCGCCCGCGGCGCTGCACACCCTTCTCTGATTAAGGGCCGGGGCGCAAGGCCCCTCGAGGTTCCTAGTCTCCGTGCTGCCCTCGGGATCGCCAGGAGGGGAGCGTGGTGTGGGTCCTAAAAGGGGGAAGGGCGGTGCTCCTAAATGCACAGGTGAATCTGAAAGACTGAACTGGAAAATGTGTCCCCAGGGCCGTGCGCAGTCAGGCTTCCTCGGAGTAGAGCCAGGGAATGGGCGGTCTGCGAGGGGGACCTCGGGGTCGCGGCGGCAGGGAAGGGAGGTGGGGGTGGGGGTGGGCCGAGGCCCCGCCCCGCCAGGCGCGCCCCGTCCGTACCCTCGCGGCGCACAGGTCCTGCGGCTTGGTGGACAGGTTCTGCGGCATCTCGCGGCAGCGCGTGGACAGGTTGAGGATGGCCGTGGCCGCCATGTGCGCGGCCTCCACGTCGTGCGTGTAGTCGAAGCTGCTCTTGCTGCACGTGCTGCTGGCGCTGCTGCCGCCGCCGCAGCTCAGGTTGCTGCTGCTGCTGGGCGCGTAGGTGCTGGTGGTGCTGCTGCTGGGGCTGGCGTCCTTGCAGTACCGCTTCGCTGGGGAGACAGCGCGCGGCGGTGACTCGGGGGCCCCGCCCAGGCCCGCGGCCGCAGAAGCGCTCCCCGCGCCACCCGCCCGCCCACACCTGTGCGTCGGTCCCCAGGGGGACAGGGCACCTGCCCACCAGCTAATTCCCCGAAAGAAGCCTGGCTTTTCCTGCTTTTTCCTTCTTTCCCATTGTGTGGGCGGAGCCGGGAGCCCGCAGGAAGAGCACCGAGGCTCTCAAGCAGGGGCCAGGGCAGGGGCGCTTTGGAACTGATCCCTTAAAGGCCAGCCCTGCTTCGGGCGCGGCCACCGAGGCGCGGCCCGCACCAGCTGACCACAGTCCAAGGTTGGCTCCTGTTACGGCTGCTCATCTACTCTCACGGGGAGACGGGGACCCTGCAGCCCACTCATCCCTCTAGAGAGTGGACGGCCTGTCCCGTCCGGAGGGGCCGCAGCAGCCCTTTGGGGCGCCCTGACCTGTGCAGATGGCCCAGATGCCCAGGGAAGGCTCTTGTGGGTCGGCGAGCACCTGCGCTTTGGGAAGGGCGGGCCCTGCCGCTCCGCCCTCGTGTGCATCCCAGCCACCAGCTTCCCTCCCGGATCCGTCTGAGCAACCAGCCTCCCAACCACCCATTCGGACCCACAGGGCAAGGGTGGCTTCCGGAGCTGTTTGCACCTCCTTTAGCGCAAGGACGGGAAGGTGACCGATGGATGACTGATTAGGATGTGCCCGGGTCATTAAAGACACAGGATGCCCTTTGCTTAGGAGTCAGCAGCTGGCCTGAGCCTGCAGAGGGGGCGGGAATTACTCCGAGGGGAGACCCGAGGGCGCCAGGAGAGCTGACTGCAGGGTCTGCAGGGTGACACCCCCTCCAGCAACCCACCCCTTCACAGGGCACAGGCCCCTCCTGCAGGGAGCTCAGCCGTCACCCCGACAGAGGCCAAGCTGCAGGGGGAGCCCAGAGGGGGCTCCAGCCCTGCTCAAGGCTGCCTGTGTGCACGCGAGAGTCCCATCAAGATCATTCTGGCAGACAAGTCACCTCTTCTGAAAGAGGGAGGGGACGCTGCTCCCCTGTCCTCAGCATTGCCTTCCTTGTGCCTGCAACCTGGCGCCCCGCCCAGGTGTGGTCAGCAAGTGACCACGTGATCACAGTCAACACTGCTGGTCATCACGGCACCCCCCAAGAGCGGCCCCAAAGCACCCTGTTCCCACACAAATGAAAGCACCGACTTTCACCACTGACACCTTTCGACCTGGGACGGGAGACTGAGTTTTCCTGACCCCAAGGACGTGGCGGGGGGGGGAGGTTCTGAGCGTGCAGCCGCCTCAGGGAAGCTGCCGGCCTTGTCGCAGCCCCGCGCCGGGGCCAGGCTCAGTTCCACACCCTCACACCCGCCCAGTGCGAGGAACGACTTCCGTCCTGCTCATGGGACTCGGTCAAGCCCGAGGACCAGTCCTCACACTTGTGCGGGTGCCTGCCCTTCTCCTCTCCCCCGTGAGCACACCTGCTCGGCGCAGCGGACAGCACGGGGGCTGTGGTCCCCCCTCTGAGCACAGACGGGGAGGCGGGGACCACGCAGGGCACCCCCGGTGGGCTCTGTAAAACAAACCAGGGCAGCGGCCGCTGGGCAGCTCACAAGCCTCTCCGAAAGGACTCAAGTTTGTGGCTTCACATCGTTTACAATTTTGTTATAAAAACGGGAATATAAAAACTGGGGGGGGGGGGAATGAACTACCACTTAGGAGGGATTTCTTTTTTCTTTTTTCCCTAGTGAGGGTTAGACACTGGTTCAGGAAAAGAAACATGGTCCACATAAATAAGGAAAAAAGTTTTGTTTTGCAATGAGGAGATTTCAGTTTCCAAAACAAAGTAAACAGCATACGTGTGTCTACGCAACAGACTGCACTCTGCAACTTCTGGTAAAAGGCACTGACTTTACCAAATATTCAAATCAAGACTCCACTTCCCCTGGATTATGCCAAGCTGATGGGCCTCGTCCAGAATTTTAGCAGCTGATGGAACTGGACAATTTATTGATGTGCCTGTCAGCTCACATGACCCAGAAGGAAGGCAAACAGAACATTTGTTTCACAAGCATCCTTTCACCACGGGCCATCAATCATGAATTCTTTGCTCCAAATGCAAATAAGAGTCTGTGTACTTCAAGTCTCTCAGATAATGAAGCTCTTTGGTTTTAGTCATTATTTCCTATTTGTAAAATATTTACAAAGCTGTTAGTGTCAGTAATCTTTATGACCAATCACACGAACAGCCGACTCATTGGAAAAGCCCCTGCTACTGGGAAAGATCGAAGGCAAAAGGAGAAGAGGGCGGCAGAGGGTGAGATGGTCAGATGGCATCACTACCTCAACAGACATGAATTTGAACAAACTTCAGGAGACAGCGAAGGACAGGGTAGCCTGGCGTGCCGCAGTCCACGGGGTCGCAAAGACTCGGCTACAACTTAGCAACTGAACCACAGCACGCTCTACGACTTAGCAACTGAACCACAGCACGCTCAGAGCTTCTGGGGCTCACTGCGTGGACACCAGGGGGTGCCACAGAGCAGGGGCAACTCTGCCTCGCTCCCAGCCCTGGGACAGCCCCCCCTTCCACTTTAACCAAGTCAAAACTTTCTTTTTCTTTTGGCAAAGCTATTTTCAATCAAAGCTTTTCCCAATCAACCTGCAAACAAATGCATTCATGTTCCTCAGATGCCAGCACATCCTTGAACTTAGGAGACAGAACAGCTTCTACTCCAGAGAGAGGCCCTCTCATTTACAACGTCAGAAGTCCACCTGATCTTACCCCGTGCTGAGAAACATCTCAAGTGCCCTGCCCTCTTGTGCAGGAAAAGGAAAAACAGGCTGGGGTTTACAGTGATTAAAGATGATGAATTAGAAAAACAACCAGCCACCTTCCAATTCAGTCTATCTGCCTGAAAGACTCTTTCGACGTGGGTGCGTCGCCCTTCTGAACTATCATTTTGTGTAGGGAGTAGATCAATGTGGCCTTCCGATCTGAATTACTGTGAAAAGCAGGCAAAATGGAACACAGACGGGAGATATGCTTCCTGAGGATCCGCCCCCTGGTTGGGTCTGCGCCCCCGTCAGGTCTGGGTGGACTCAGGGGTCTGCACCCCCTAATTCGTAGCCCTGACTCCCAGATGTCATGTGGGTTCCTGGCTGTGCTTTCCCGTAAGCAAGCCGAGATGCGGATGCAGAGTCCTCAGGGGAACAGCGGCGCCTCCCGAAGGCAGTTTGCTCACGTGGTTTACAGTTTATCACGTCTAAACCGGGGCTGGATTCTTGGTGGTCTCCCGCCTGCTCACTCTCTCTGGGTACCATCTGCCCAGCTTCTGTCTGTCCAGGCCGCACCCGCCGTGGAGGGGTGGGTGGGCTTCGGGTCTCGGGAGATGGGACTTGGGACCCAGAGCTGCAGGGGGAGGCCTGGACCTCTCCTTGTGCATGAGCAGGTCTGAGGAGGCTGGGGGCAGGCTGCTGAGTCCAGGCACAATCTGTCCTGAGGATATGACTGGGGAAGAAGCTCCTGGAGGCGGAGGTGAGTGTGGGGGGTGGGAGAATGGGGAGGCAGGTCTTCCAAGGAGAGGCTGACCTGGGGGTGGGGGTGGAGGCAGGGAGGCCTGGCCCAGAGGATGGGACCTGGAGGCACAGGAGGGCTCGCCCACGGGGCCCTCCCTATGCCAGTGATGAGGCCTAGGCTGGGGAGGGCAGGTGATGGGGAGGTGGGCAGATCAGAGACAAGGCCTTTGAAGAGCAGCTGTTGTTCAGCTGTGAGCTGTGTCTGACTCTTTGCAGCCACGTGGCCTGCAGCACACTAGGCTCCTCTGTCCTTCTCCATCTCCCTGACTTTCCTCAAACTCATGTCCACTGAGTTGGTGATGCCATCCAACCATCTCATCCTCTGTCATCCCCTTCTCCTCCTGCCTTCAATCTTTCCCAGCATCAGGGTCTTTTCCAATGAGCTGGCTGTTCACATCAGGTGGCCAAAGTATTGGAGCTTCAGCTTCAGCATCAGTTCGTCCAGTGAAAATTCAGAGTTGATTTCCTGAACAGAGAGTGGTTTAAGGATGGGAGGGAGAACGTGGAAGTTGGGAATAACCCAGAGGGAGGCTCACGAGAGGGGCCCACGTGGGGCTGAGAGCGTAGGGTTTTAACAAAGCCTGAGGGTGGTGATAAACTGCCCAGAGACACAGTGGGATGGCTTAGACCCAGTCGGAAACTTTTTCTGCGAAGGGCCTGGCAGTGGTGGAGGCTTGGCGGTTACGAGGTCTCTGCTAGCACTGCACGTTGGGCTGTTGTCCTGGGAAACAGCCGCCGTCCACATGGATGAGGAAAACTGCTTCTAAACACTGAAATTTGAATTCTTCTTTTGTTTTTCCCATCTATTTTACAGTGGAAATGCCATTCTTAGCTCACCATAAACAGGCCTCGGGGGAGGCGGGAAGACCCCGGCCAGGGGCAGGGCTCCCTCCTGTATCACTCCCGCTTGGGATGTCGGAGGTCGGTGTGCTCCGCCCCAAGGCAGACGACACAAAGTCGTCTCCTCACCGCCTCTGGGTCGTCCTGTCCCTTCTCTCCCGCGTCTCAAGTCCTGCCTTGCTGGCCAGCCGGCAGCTTCCACTCACTCGTGCATTTCCTGCCTTCTGGTAATTTCCACTCACAATCAAGTTTAAAATTCACCACTTTGGTAAAACTCATGCTGATTCCTTCATGCAGCATGGACACCTTGCTTCACTGTGCCTGGGTGTGTTTCACTGTCTTCTATAACCCACAGTCTCTTCCTTGAAGCTTGTTATAAAGAAGAGGAAGAAAATGGATGGATGGATGATGGGTAGATAGGTTGGCCCATGGATGGATGGATGGATAAATAGATGGATGGATGGAGACATGGATGGATAGATGTATGGTGGACAGATAGGTGGGCCCATGGACAGATGGATGGAGAGAGAGAGGGATAGACAGACTGGTAGATGAGACACACAGCTACTCCTGAGTGTCTGGAAGAACGCGGGTGAATAAATCAATGTTTGTTGACTGTTCTTGGTCATGGCTGGTGGAATGTGAGGGACGACCCCAGAGCCTGGGGCAAGAGTCCTGCTTTTCCAGCCTCCGTGCACCCCAGACCCTGACCCCCACTCCCAGGCGTTATGCTCCCCCCCCCCCCCCCCCCCCCCGCCCCAGGAGGCTCATTCTGCGGTCTCTGGAGGCAGTGGCCCAGCCCATTGTGCACCTGGAGCAAGTCTTGGAGACAACCCTCTTGGGGGCGACTGCAGATGCCGGCCATGCCATGAAGGCTGCCTTTCCCTTTCCCTCAGTTTCTAGAAGACATGGCGCTGAAGTGTCTCTTCTGTGTTCTTTTAATTTGGGGATCAGCTGAAGAGCAGGGCAACAGCAGGGGTCTTTTCTGGGGGGGTGAACGATACTAACATGTGTAGGTTCCCCTCGTAGCCTTGTTGGCTGAGCTGCACCTAGTCAGCCAGCAGGCTGGAACAATCGCTCCCTCTGCTTTCAAGGAAACCACCATGCGGGAGGATCATGTGTCTGTTCCCACTCAGCTCCTAAAAGGAAGAGCTGAGAAAGGGCATGGTGACCCTGGTCATGCCTTCACCAGATCCAACCAGAACGCAATGGAAAGGACAGGAAATCGGGTCTCGCAGGACAACAGCAACAGGCTGTGTGCAGAAGTGGCCACCAGACACTATAAAACGTCAGTGAACTGGGGACCCTACAAGCACAGACCTTAATTGTGTGGTCTGAAGAATTCAAGTTCTTCAGATCCCTCATTTGCATCAAATGAATGAAGTCATAACAAAGCCTGAAATTAGCAAATTATTACTACAAAACCCTCAATTATTATGTTATACCCTAAGCCACTCCCTTTTCTCTGCTTCCATCTTTGTTCCTATGTACTTAGAATTGATACACGCAAGGGTAATCAATCTGAGATACATCAAAGAAATATTATATTTCATTCACCATGAATTAATTGCTATTAACATAAAGAATGACTAAAATAATGTAGAAAAACGTGCAGCAACTCATATGGAATTGTGAAAACGTTTTGGAACTCCCCAAGCATTCAATTTAAATGGATTTTTTTGGTGTGCAGTGAGTTTAATTAAATATCTTTTTCAGAGAACTGCTCTGAAATCTTCCAAACCCTCTCTCCTGGCCTCTGCTGAAGAATGCCAAGATAAGACTCCTAAATCACCCAGCGTACACAACCCACGTCCCCATCGGTAACATCTGCCAACTAAGTCCATATATCCTAGAACTGAAAATAGAAACGTGGTTAGATAGATACGGAAAGTCACGGAACGCAGTCTCCCCTCTGTGCTTCAATTACTTACCAAATTAGCTCTGTGATGACACGGGAACTAGCCTGTTTAGAGTTTGCACCCCTTCTTGTGGGTTCAGATATGCACGAGTGAAAATAAATGATCTTTCCCCATGAAGCATATGTTTACCTATTTCATGGGCTCCACGAACGAGGCCAGTGACAGAGTCACAAAGCCAGGACAGGACGCTCCCCAGGCCCCACCCTGGGGTCCGAGCCTGCTGGAAGAAGGCTAGTGGGGCCCACAGAAACTGCATGTTAGACTCACTGGTGACTTTTTAAAAATGCTGCCCACAGGGACCACCTCTGGGGAGTCAGATTCAACTGGTCTGGGGTGCAGCCATAGACATCAGAATTAAAACATTTCCCCAATGAATGCACCATGCATCCTGACTTGAGAACAGGCAGAGAGCACAGAACTCTCAGAAGGACCAGGAACTCCGGGCAGATACCCTGGCTCTCCTGGTTTTGTCTGTGTCGGAGTATCTATCAGAGGAAGCTGGTGGAGATGAGGACACGTCTCAGCAGCGCCGTGGAGCAGACAAGCCCACGGCTGTCTGTCTCCACTGCCTGCCGGCGCCTGGATGATGCTCTGCCCTGGGGATGATGGGGAAGGGGTCTCCCTCCCTCCCTGCCCCCCTCCCTCTCCCAGGACCTGCTCGCCCACACCTGCGGGTACCTGGGGCCGCAGGAAACCCGCCTAGGCTGCGGGCGTGCTTTCCTTGGTGCCCAGCGAGCGACCCCATGCTCGGTCGGTTTGTAGGCAATGGATATGCACAACAACAACATTATCAACGGCAAGCGTGACGCTCATGTAGAAGAGGGTGCACCTCCTACCATCGAATCCTTTGGGGGATATGTCCCTGGTTTGCACCTTGGGAGCTATGGCCCGCTTGCCATAAGTATGGCTGTCGTATGTGTTGTACTCAAACGAAGTCTTGGAATATTTCTCCAGCTCTTTGGCCAAGTTGGAGCGAGGCGTGGTGGTGGGCACGTTGTTTCTGTAGCCGTAGTGTGGGATCTCCAGCTGCTTTACAAAGCACATGGGCCTGGAAGCAAAGAGAGAGAATGGACAGCTTGCTTTCTCACGGCCACACATGAGACGCGGTTCATCTTAAAACGAGAACATCTTGTTTCTTAGCTGTGTTAAGGAACCGGAATCTTGCCCTAAAATCCCAATTCTGTTTTCTTGAGAAAAGGCCAAGCATGCTGTAATGATACAACGTCAAATTGGCTTCTGCCAAGATGCCGACTTTTTGGAAATAAAAAGGACAGAAAATAAAATACTTAACTTCTTGCCCTGTTTTTTTTTTTTTTTTTTTCTTTTCAGAGTCTAAGAAAGTGTGGAGAAGAGAATGCAAAGTGAATGTGGGAAGGGATCTCAGATCCCTGTTTTGTGGGGCTTTCAGACAGTGTTGCAAGCTTCACGCATGGTGAATCGAGAGAAGAAGCTCCCTTAACAAAATATGAGGAAGTGAGAGAAATACTCTCCAGGATGTGGGTGGAGAAGATGCTACATGGACATGTATTCAGCTGGACAATACAATGGAACACGTCTTGATGCGTTCTGACAAATATTAACGTGCACTTTCAAGGTTGGCACCTAGTAGTCATTCATTTTTCTACATGATGGAATAAAATGTCTAAATAGAAGAACTCTGTTACATATTCATGAATATTCTGTCTTGTGTTTCGTGTGTCCATCTATCTCAAAGGACTTTTTAGACTTTTTTTTAAAAAATAATTTTAGATTTGCAGGAAATTGGTAAGAGAATTCCCTTAAAGACTTTCTGCCCCAAACTTCTCCGTATGTTAACAAGTTTATCTATCAAATCACCAACACATTTACTTTGATGTCATTAATTTAGCTTATTTACTTCTCAAATCACCAAAAAGATGTAACAATTAGTTAAATGTCTATTATTTGGGGCATTTGAGCAGGAAGTGGGGTGGGTCATAAATGAACGAAAGCCTAGGCCTTGCCTTCAAATGTCACCTGGACTGTGATCTTATTTTAGGAGCCCAAGGGCTCTCAGAGTCCTGGGGAATGGAGGACCCCTCAGGGCCATGAAAGTCCATTCAGTTTTAAGGGAGAAGGTGGTGTTTGTCAAGGTTAAGATCCGGGATGGGGCAGGAAAGACACCAGGAACACTGAACGATAAGGAGCAAGAAAGCCCAGTGCATCTCTGGGGGCAGTAGGAGGCGGGGCAGGTGGGCCCAGGCTGGGACTGTCTACTCGTCCAGGACAAAGGACGTGGGCCTGGAAGGCTTGACCCTTAAGCCCCGAGGAGGTGGGACCAGCTCTGAGGGCGGGTGTGCTGGAGCAGAGGCATCGAGGAGGGACATTTGGTGACAAAACGGAGCAGGTGCTGGGGGCCTGAGACAGGGGTCGGAGGGGGGCCTTGGGCAGGACTGTAGCCCTCACCTAAGTCTCAAGGACCTGTTAGACCCCCTGCCTGAAGACTCTTAAAAGCATAAGTAGCTGAACGATCGTAGGTTGAAATTCTCTTCCTTCCTTCCTGTCTTCTTGTTCCCCCGCCGCCCGGAACGAGCGGCTCCTGAGTGAAGACATTTGAGGAACATGAAGTGACACGGATGGCCCAGGTCCTCCAGACCCGCTCACAGCTGGGGCAACAGCGCGCCCTCGGGGTGCAGAGCTGAGCCCAGCCTGGCCGGCCCAGTGCCTCCCGCACCATGGAGGGGGCTTCTGCCCCCAGGCCTGTCCCCATTCTGCCTCTTTACTCCTAGCCCAAGGCGGGGGAAGGCCATCGCTGCAGAAGGGCTGGCCCAGGGCCTTCGGTTTCACTGTCAGTTGACGTGGCTTCCCGTCACACTACGTGGAGAAAGGGGCCCAGGCTCGGGGTCACAAAGGAGTCCTCTCTCTGAGTGAGGCGACGCCTGCCACTTCCCATGTGTCTCATCCGTGCCCAGGGGCCAGCGAGTGCCTCAATGAAAGGCAAGCTTGGAGCTGAGCCCAGGACGGGGGGAGGGAGGTGGGCATGGGCTCTGTCCAGCCCTGGGGGGGCCTGTGCAAGGGGAGGGGCCTCAACAGAAGCCCTCTGCCCCAATCTCTCCCTTTGGCCAAACTCTCCTCAGATTAATCACTCCTCCCCAAACGTGCGCTACCACGGGGGCCGTCACACTGAGCAGTCCTCGGGGAGGGACGCCGTTGGTGTGGCCGCACCTGTAAGCGGGGTGAGTCACGGGCACTTGGGGACAAGTGAGGTGGGCAGTGACCTCGAGGAGAAAGGCCTAGAGGGGCGCACCCCAGAATTTACTGCGCTTTCTCTCTAAATGGGAGAATCATAGAAGGTTTTTATTTTCTTATTTCTGTCCAGTGAAGCATTTCTCATTTTCTGTAAAGATTTTAACTTTTCTATTGAGAGATAAAAAGGAGTTTAATGACTACGGTAAAATCCTTTTAGGAAAATGGGAAGTAATACATGACAAAACCAGGGAGGTGTTTGTATCATTTGCCTAGTGATTTTTTCAAGGTGATTTATCCCAAAGAAATAATTTAACAGAAGCAAAATTGCATGCGTGTGTGTATGTGTGTGTATCTGTGTGAGTGTATCTCTATCTGGGTAGGTGGGTGTGCATCTTTCTCTGTGCATGCAGGTGTGTGTAGGTGGGTGTGCATGTCTGTGCATGTGTGTGTGCGTGTGTGTGCAAACGTGGGTGTGTGTGTGCAGGCATCTCTGTGCATGTGCATGTGTGTTTGTGTGTCGTGTGTGGTATGAGGGTACGTGTGGGTATGTGTGCACAAGTGTGTGAGTGTGTGTGTGCAAGTGTGTTTCTGTGTGTGCCGTGTGTGGTATGAGGGTACGTGTGGGTATGTGTGCACAAGCGTGTGTGTGTGTGTGTGCGAGTGTGTTTCTGTGTGTGTCGTGTGTGGTGTGAGGGTATGTGTGGGTATGTGTGCACAAGCGTGTGTGTGTGTGCGAGTGTGTTTGTGTGTCGTGTGTGGTGTGAATGTACGTGTGGGTATGTGTGCACAAGCGTGTGTGTGTGTGTGCAGATGTGCGAGTGTGTGCACACATGTGGGCTTTTATGTGTGCATGTGTGTGTGTGCATGCGTGCTCACTGCCTGCCCTTCAAGAGTCAGCTTGGACGCGTGCTAAGTGCCAGGCTAGAAGTGCTTCCAGCACAGGTGTGCCCTGCCTTGGGCACCAGCAGCTGTGGGGATCACGGCACGATTCTCACAAGGACGCGGAGGCTGCTGCTGTGACCCCAACCAAACGTGGAGGTCGACCAGCTTGCACATGGACGAGGGCTTGAAGGGACCACGCGGAAATGAGTGTTGAGGGAAACGAGGGCTTCCTCTTCACTGCCCCCCGAGGAACCATCCTAAACGTCGCAGTGGAGGGCACCAGGTGACCTTTGCCCCCCACCCCGTCTTCACTGCCAGTGACTGAGTGGCCTCAGGTAAGTCCTCTGCCCCCTGTCCCCCAGTTTCCTTGCCCACAACATGGGTGGCATCGTCCGGCCCACCTCCTGGGGCATCTGAGGACAGGGCTTCTCTGCACTGGACGTGGGCGCCCTTGGAACTCAAAGGCTGAAGCAGGGGTGCTGCCCTCTCCCCCAAATTAAGATGCAGTGACTTGGGGCACCCCATGAATTCTCCAGCTGCCTTTTCGGCTAGAACCTAGAGCATTAGGGCCAAAGGAGAGCCAGCAATGGCTCCCTCTGCACTCCCAGGGCTCAGGAAGACCCAGGGAAGATGGATGAGCTGGGGGTGGGGGTTGTGGCCACAGTGAGATCTCCTAACTGAACTGGCTCCCCCGCCCTGCCCCTAAGCACGGCCACCCCTCAGCGTCTGGGCACCCATCCCACGGGGAGGGCCATGCACCGGTCCCGACGGCACATCTGGTACCTGAGCACTCGGTCGGAGGCCTGGTTGGACTTGGACACGTCACAGCTCTGGTGCTTTTCCTGGGCCTTTGCCAGTTTCTCTGCTGCAGCAATAGGGCATCCGGAAAGGCTGCAAAGACAGGGGGTCTAAGAGTCTTCCATAGTGCCCCCTCATTGACCCCATCACCTCCTCCCACCCTCCCTCTGGCAGCAACAGGCTCCCGAACTTCAGGGATGGAGTGAACCCGGAAGGGGCTTTGCATGTTTGCCCCCCACCTCCAGCAGACATGCTGATGGCCGTGTCACGTGAGTGAACGCGTGGCCCTTTTCAAGGATGACAAAACAGAGGCAGAATCGTTCAAGGGACACAGAATCTTAGACGCGGTGTCCGCTCTGGGATGCTCGCTGGGGAGTTGACCACTGGGTAGGATGGGTTCCTGAAAACCCCGAGTGCAGGGCTCTCTGGTTTTGCTGACCTCAGCACGGTGGACACAGGCTGACCAGCCTGGCTGCGTGCTCTCCAGAAAGAGACCCAGAAGGGGGAGGAAGGCAGAACGATCTCGAGGCTCCTGTAAAATGTTTTCTGAACCTAAATATTTACAGAAAGAGACAGCAGTGTGCTCTTCTGTGTTTGAGCTGGTTTTTCGTGAAACCCTGGTGTCTGCCGTGTGCATCTCCGCTCAGAGAGCAGAGGCTCCGTCTGCAAACACAGAGAGTCCGGAATTGGCATGATTCTGCAGATTTACGGAGGAGCTGATGTTGTGGGCCTTGTAATCAGGGATCAGGGGGCTGATCCAGCCATCACATCACAGTCCTCCAGAGGATGCCCGGGAACGTCTTCGAGGGGTACAAGTTTGTGACCTCATTCATTATAAATTTAGCACAAGTAGTCAAGTTTACCAGACAAGCCACAATGAAAATGAAACTTATAATAGCTTCCTCCACTTAGATACAACTTTATGCAACTTCGTGAAGCTGAAATGATAGGCAGCACAAAAACAATTTGACAGAATCACTCTCCGGCTTTTGGATAAAAGGACCTGACGCGAACTGAATATTAGAAGTCACTCAGCAGAAGCCGGGACAAGGCATGAGAGGATGGGGCTTGTCCCGAGCAGAGTGCGGTCTGCAGCTGCAGCCCAGGAAGGCCTGTCTCCTCGGGCCCCTTTCCCGGCCTGTCCCCTCACCAGCATCTTTGCACACCTGCTGGCAGCCGGTGACACCCACACGGATGACCGGGGTGTCGGCAGGGGTCACGGGGCGGCCGAGTGAGGCCGCACTGTGCTCAGTCTGGGGTCTCTAGCTGCCATCCCGTCTGATGAGGACAGGGCGGGGGACCTCCCGACCCCCGGAAGCTAAGGGAGAGGTTCCCGCCTTCCTTGGAGTCGCTGCAGATGGTTACGGCTCCATCCAGGGTCTGAACTCAAGGAGCACACCTCCCGGGGGACCGTCGCTCCGTCATGAGCTGGCGAGACGCCTGCAGACTCGGGGTCTAAGCCCCGAGCTCTGCCGGGCGCCCAGGGCCGGCTCGGCTCCCCCCTCCTGACGGCAGGGCCCAGGCCCCCGTCCCGCGGGGCTGCGCCCCCTCCCGAGGGCACGGGGCGGGGCTGCCGGGGACCGGCTCCCCTGCAGCGAGAACGCAGGAGCTCCGCTTACCTTCTGTGCGAGTTCCTGTTGCTATTTACATGCCCTCGCCCCGTGCAGCCTGGAGTGGGACACTTGAGAACATTCTCATGCATGGCAAGAACTTGACAAGGAGAGGCAGAGAAAACAGCCCAGCGTTAAAACACAGAACGGTCCCAGGGCAAGATACGCAGTCGTTTCAACAGAGGCTGGGTCAGTTTACGACAGACAGTCCTACACACGTCTGAGATGGACATGGGCAGGGAGACACAGGTAGGAAGAAGGGGAGGTGGTCTCCACCTGACTCTGACCGGCATGCAAAGCGGGGTGCGCTGGGCGGGAGTGGGGGCTCGGGCAGTGGGAGCCCTGGGCTGCTCCCGCTGGGGGAGGAAACCCGGGTCCCCGTGTGGCCCCCAGGCGCAAGCTCGGGGCAGGGGTCAGCCGTGTCGCAGCACGCAGATCGGCAGCTTGTAAACACGCCTCTGCCTTGGAAACACACGCGAGGGGGTCGTGGGTGAACAGGCACTCCCAAACCCGACTGCACGTACAGTGAGTTAGGTGATGACTTTTCATCTAGGAACTGGGTACCCTGTTCTTGATTATACGAGGAAGGAAGAGCTATGCGGGCCCAGGGGAGACCAGGAAGGAGGGGCAGGGCCTGGCCCAGAGAGCAGAGAAGGCCGCGCTGTCTGGAGAGCCAGCCTGAGCCTCCCCGAGGAGGTCATGGCCCTGGACTGTCGCCTGTCCGTTCCTTTCTGGTCCTCACTGACGGATCGTGGCCCTGGACTGTGGGGACCACCGGGGGTGAGCAGTGCCATGACCGCCCCTCCCCGGCCCCCTGCCCAGTGGCCCCTGACCTCCGGGGGACCGTGTAGTGTGCATGCGGACCCTCCGTGGCAAGGGTGTCCTGGCACCTGGCAAACACGGTCTGCCTGAACCCTGTATGTCTCCGTTGCCTACAGTCCCTCTCATCTCAGGCACCCCCCCCCCACACTTCCCTGGAGCCCCTCCACGTCCCCCTGATGGGGCCCTGGGCCCCCTCGGCCCTGTCTGTCCCGGCGGTCCAGGCTCCATCCGTGCGGGAGCGGGCATCGCCCTGCCCCCCGCCCCTGCTCTCCGACCTTCCCTCCTTGGTTTGCTTCTTGGTCCTTCACTGACGCCCCCATCACCTGCTCATCACCGCTCTCAACCTTCCCCGCGACACAGCTTCCTCTCCTCCCCTTTGAGACTGAACCCGTAGAGTGCTAAGTCTCCCTTGGAGACCGCACACGCCTTCCGCTCCCGCCTGCGCTGTGGGCCACCCTCTCCTGCCAAGGCCTGCTCCGTCCTCTGCATCCGGCCTGCCCTGGGACGGGGTCTGCGCTGCCCTGGGCCTGCAGGCCTCTCGGCTTCCTCCAGGGCTCAGTCTCCCTCTCGGGGGTCAGCTCCAGCCTCTCTCAGCAAACTCGCTGCTCTCTCCATCAGCTTCTGCCCGACTTCTTTCTCAGACACCCCTGCACGTGTGGGCCTTTCAGAGAAACCGCCTGCTGCCCCGTCCTCTGCCCCTGGGGGGGTCTCCGCTCCTGTGTGCCCTCCTCTGCCCCCCTTCCTACAAGCCTGTGTCCAGACCTCCCAGGCTGGTCTCCTCTTCAGCCTCCTCTCCGAGCAGCTACATCCTGGTTTTACTGACGCTGCCCAGAGGACCACCCCACTGTGTGTCTGACCTTGTCCAGGTGTCCCGCTGGCCGTCCGGCCCGTGGGGAACGTCACACACAGCGTCCAGCTTCAGCTGGAGAAGTCCAGGCCACCAGACTCTCTATGGGACGTGCCCTGTTCTGGATTCCCCACTTCGGTGATCGGGGGAGACTCGACGTTGACCCTGGGAGGGTCCTGGGCATCTTCTCAACCGCCCTCCCTTTCTCCTTCTCAGTCCTGTCCTGCCAGCCTGTCTCTGGAATGTTCCTTGGACCCAACCCTCAGGCACCACCTCCCGTCTGCCTGGGCTACCACATGGACTGTCACGACAGCTCTTGGAGAACATCAAGGGTTCCCTCTCAGACAGGACGGCCCGAGCATCGTCTGCGCGAAGCCCGCGGTGGCCCTGGTCCTGAGGCCCGCAGCAGGGGCCGGGGCTCGGTGGTGAGGTGGGCACGTGGCCGACCCCCGCCGAGCCAGGCTGGGGTCTCCTGGACCAAAGCTCTGTCTCACGCCCCTCTCCGTGAGTCCTCCGTGTCTCTAACACGGTGTGCCGAAAGCTGGGGTACAGGCTACTTTACGGAATTCAACTGGACAGGAAAGCAGTTAGGGTGTGCTGGCCCAAAAAAGCTAACAAGTCAAAAGTAGAAAGAGACATGCTTCTATGGAGTGCTTTGACTCTTCGTCATTTCCATGGCAAAGACTCCCGTGGGAGTCCATCTTTGGAAACGGCCTCCTGTGGGTGTCCGAGAAAGTGACGGTGACCCTGGGTCAGAGCTGAGTCCACGGCACATGAAGAAGGCCCAGCCAGGCGCGGCCTGACACGGGGTCAGGCTGCAGAAGACACTGCCTTAGACTGCTCTTGGGGAATGGGGAGTCAGGAGGATCGCTCAGCCGTGGGAACGGACGCTCTACTTTGATGTCTCAAAGGAACAGTGCAGAGAGAAGCTCCCTGCTCTTCACGGGTTAGTGCTGGGTCCTACCGCCTTGTTTGTAGATGAGGACGAGAGGCCCAGAGCGCAGGTCTCCCGCCCCACGACACAGCTGGTCAGACTGCACCTCAACGCCAAGCCCAGGTCTCCACGGAGACAGCTGGGCTCGGGGCTGGGACAGAGGCGGGTTTGGGTCTGAGCTCTGTTCTCCGCTTGGAGGAGCTCAGAAAGCGCCGCACATCCTCAGGGCGCCAGGAGCCGAGCCGATTCCCGGGGGAGGAGGCAGCACCGGGCCTTCCTGTCCCTCATCTGAAAACAGGGCCAATGCCCCTGCGGGTGTCCTGGGGATTGGATGAGTGCGAGCGGGTGCCCGACCCAGGGGTGCTGGGTGGAAGCGGCCGGGGTGAAGCGAGCTGCCCCTGCTCATGTAACACACGGGCGCGGCCTCTCTGCAATCCGCTGCGGCCGCAGCCCTGCGCCTTCGCTCGCAGGACGATTCCGAGAGACACGGCCTTCCCGTCGCCAGGGGCCACCTGCAAGCCTGCAGCCACAGCAGCTTCTACCAATGTCACCTGAAGACACTCAGCTCAACCTGTTCCCTAAGCTGCACCGCTTTCTCTGCTTCTCCAAAGCTGGCCGCTGTGATGGGGGAAGTCCCCGGAAGGGCCCCCTCAACCACCAGCTGGCCACTGCCGCTTCTCCAGCTGGGCGACGAGTGGTCCCCACTAGCAACCGCGTCTTACAGGACGAGGGAACCCCCACCGCCTTAAGACACCAAATCAGGGGCCGACACAGTCATTCCTGAAAACGTGCCTTTTCCCTGAGCCATCAGTTCTAATTGTACCTTCATAGTTGGCACAGTTTAAGTGTCGAGAAAAGATAAGCAAAAAAGGTACATCATTTCAATTCTAAAAGAAATTTAGTTGTTTTCATAGATGGAGTGCATGTTCTTAGAACCTAACTAATTCAAACAGATTTGTAAGATTGAAACCCACTCAAGTTAAACCTCCTTAAGATTTTATCGTGTAGAAATGTTGGGACAGTATGAAATAGGTAAGTAGGATGCAGTTACACATAAGTACTGGTTCGCGTGGATGGAGAAGCTCAGATAACTGGGCAAAAGCCACCTCAGAGTCCCTTTTCTTTGGGGGTCAGAGCCGGGGGGCGCGGGGTGGATGTCTCAGAGACTGTCTAGACTCGGAGCTGCAATCTGTGGGGAGGAAAGGAGTGAAGTGACTGGTGTGGGTCGCCGCGAGCTCGAGATGAAGGCAGGACCAGGCCGTCTGCACGGGGGCCACGGGGGGAGGCGACACTGATGTGGAGCTGGGGTCCGAGGTGGGTGTGCAGGGACCCCACCGAGGGGACGCTGCGGGGGCGGGGGGGGAGCCGGGGTCCTGGCCGAGCTGCCCCTCGGACAAGGACATGCCCGCGTCAGGCGGCGCTGACCGGAGATGGAATGACAGGCGAGGATGCAGAGACGAGGCACAGGTGTGTGCGCGCCAGGGCGTTGGTGAACACGGACTTACTTTCTGGAGGGACCCTATCTTTGTGCGGGCATCCGGACAGACTGCGGTGATGCGGATAAAGCCCGGTTACGTGGCCCGTTCCATCACACCCGGGGGTGGGGCACTTGCTCTCTTTCTTTTCTGCTCTCGAGGGATCTAAAAGTGATAACAGGTGTCAAGAGAATGAATTTTTTTTTTCAACCAACCGAAGACAAATGTGATTATTTAACAATCTGAAGAGACCTTGATACATAAAGACATAAAGCAGGTGTCGGGGACACACTGTGACATCCTGGGTCGTTCTCTGGTTTCAGGTGATTTTTTTTTTTTTTACCTTAAACGGTGATGATTAATCATGAATCATATTTTACTTTCGATGCTAAAGAAAAAAAAGGCTCTCCCTACCTGAACTCTTGATTAATTGTTTCCCGTGTGTTACATGATAAGTTGTTGCTCAAAGAAATCAACATAAATAATGATGAGACAGTGACCTTCTCAGAGAACAAGACATCTCCATAATCCTTCAGCAACTGCTTCGTGATAAATCCAACCAGGAAACGTAACGCCTTTTAAGCACTCTGCGGCAGAGTTTCTTACTGAATTCTCTGATCGTGTACGCCATTAGCTGCACAATTTTACTGGTACTGAAATGTCTTTTCTTGGAACACCGTTCTTAGGACACAAATTCAGTGCTTTTCTCAAGACAGACTGAACTCTTAGAAGGCACTGCAAGCAAATGACCGAAATGGCAGGACCCCACCTGACAGAGGTGACGGGCAATCAAAAATGTTTCAGAAGCTGCTGGAGCAATCGTTTGTTTTGATCTCTTCGTCTGTGCTTGGAACCAGAGGAAGGCTTGGACAGCTGTGCGGGCATGCACCAAACTAAGAGGCAATGCTTCTAGGCAGCCTGCAGGCGCTGTGGTGCCCGCTGGGGCGGAGCAGGGCTGACATTTGGTCAGAACTTGAACGCCAGATGCCAGAGTACAGTGACATTGCTAACAAAATTAACCCTAGACCAGAATTGGCCACAGTTCATGAATGTGCAGAAAACAACCCCAGAACCTATTTCTAAGATAAAGCCCAGACCAAATAGTCATACCAGTGTGTGAAACACTATTTTTGAACCAGTTTTCAAAACGAGATGCACAGATGAACCATAGATGGGGACTACTAGAAGTCTGGCCCAGGGAAGCTACAGGTAACAGATCTTTCGGAATTTAATGCTTCTGTATTGATACTGCATTAATCAGGCCAATAGTAATTTTTCTAGTAAAACATCTAGAAAACAAATGTTTTACTTTTGGAGAAGGATTCATTTTATATCAAGAAAGACGACTGGTTTAAAGATTTTGGAACTTTTATATGATTTTTTTCTTAATCATTTACGCAAACTTGAAATAGACATAGGATTCACAGGAATATATATATATATATATATATATACTTTTATGTTTGTATAAAAATCCTTCCTTTTATTGTTTAGCTATCATTTTATTCTCTAAGATATAGCTTTCAGGTCTTGGAATCTCTTAAACCATGAGAGATATGTCCGAGATACAATGGTCAGCTACTTTCTGGCTTTATTTACAGATAATCAACTCTGAAGACATATCTAAATCTATGGTTCTGTGACTTCAATTTCTAAATATCTTTAAGTTTGAGATTCTCTGACAACCAAAAGGCTCAGCATTTTATTGCCTTTGAGTAATTTCATAATAATAGTGGTATAACTGAATGGATGCAAATGTAAAATAGTAAGTGCAAGTAACCGTTTCAAAGGAAAATATTATTTAAGATCATAAATTAGAGATATTTAACATCATAAACTAGATATAAATGACTTTAAAAGATAAAAATGTAAGTTATAACTATTAGGAATCATTAAGTGACTCTTTTCCACGAGTTTTTACGGTTTCCTAACAAATTATACTATGTCACGATCTTGAGTGTTCTGAAGCTCAGTGCAGATCTGTATAAACACAGTGGCTCCGGCCACTGCAGGTTTGGAGACGCCAGGGTGTACCCTCCTCTGGATGCCTGTGTCCTGGGGGCGGGTGGTCACCTCTGCCTTTGCCAACACCCCCGCCTCCTTGGTTTCTCCCTTCTCCAACCCCAATCCATCTTGAAAGCAAATCTTTGAGCAAATGCAAAACAACCAAGCAAGCAAAACAGGCCAACAATCTACCCCAAAACCTTGCAACCACATCCAGAAACACCTGAGTGCTGGATCTAGCCCTTCCCTTCCTCCCTTGGGAGTAGACCCTTTGGAGGAGAAGGTGGAAAAAGTCTTGTGATGAACTTCTTTTGTTTTAGCTCAAGCTTTTGGAAAGGCTACTCACTTTGAAAAGATTGTGTATGGATGAGAATCGGTGTGAGTGTTCTCTCCATGTTTAATAAAGCAGCAGAGAAGCTGACCATAGATTGTTGATACACACTTGGCCATGCCTGCCAGGCTCCTCTGTCCGTGGGATCTCCCAGGCGAGAATACTGGAGTGGGCAGACGGTCCCTTCTTAGGGGATCTTCCTGACCCAGGGATGGAACCAGGTCCCCCGCACTGCAGGCAGATTCTTTACTCTGAGCCGCCAGGGAAGCCCAGGAGGGCAGATAGCTTTTTTAAATAGGAGACCATTCATCTCTCTCCCCACACTGGTGTCCTTCCTCGGCTTTATTCATTTGGTTCTGCATAGAACTACGACATCTTCAAAAGAAATTTGGGAGCGACATGGAACACACTGACAGGAAATGGAGCTGGGCTTTGGCCAGAGGGGGAGGATGTGGAAAACCTGGGGAGAGGCGGAAGTTGTCAGGAAAGTCCAATCCCCAATCTGCCCCCCCTTTCAGGGAAGAAGCGCATCTCTGTTTTGGGATTTTACTGTTTGTTTCCATTCTGTCCCTGTTTATTTAGGGGAAACAAGTGATCTGAACTCCGCTTCTTCCCCAAAACAACACAAAACAACAACAATAACAAAACAAAGTGATTGAAAATCTACAGGAAGTTGCTGGGTTGAAAGAAACTGCAGAAACCAACACAGGCCTAGGAACCCCGGGCGTGCAGGAGCCCGCGTGGCTGCCTTCTCAACCAGACTCAGGCCTGAAACACACTCTGCGGAAAGCCGTCGCGTCTGTCCCCGGAGCCGGTCCGCAGGGAAGGACAGCGCTTCCCCAAGTGTTCCGTTTCCGTGTGTGTGTTAAGTCTCTTCAGTCGTGTTTGACTCTGACCCCGTGGCCTGTAGACCACTGAGTTTCTCTGTCCAAGGGGTTCTCCAGGCAAGAACAATGGAGTGTGTTCCCAACCCAGGGATCGAACGTTCGTCCCGTATGTCTCCTGTATTAGCATGTGAGTTCTTCACCACTAGGCCACCTGGGATTCGCAACTATCCAACTACGGATTTCTAAGAGACTGTGCTCATTATAAACACACTCGCTGCATCTCCGGGTCTTGCAACACCCAAAGCAAGCCTGACGACCGCCTGAGCTCCATGTCATGGCCTTTACGAGAGGACCCTTCTTCATACCCTGCACTTCACAGGGTCTGGCCTGCACCTGCTTTACTGAAATGGCCGTCAGCACCCAAGCACCTGGCACATGCAGAACCCAGCAGGCCTCTGGCTGAGGTCTGTCTCCAGCGGAGTTCGGTTAAAGCAAAGCCCAGTGCGCCCCTGGGGGTACATGCCCATCGAGAGGAGAATACAGACCTGTGACCCTGCAGAAGAACTGGGTTCTCATTGCGTGACTTTGCCCTAGCAACTGATTTCCAAAGCAAAATCTGAACCTCGTTATAAGGAACTGATATTCATAAAGAACAGGACAATACACACGACAGAAGAACTTTCTGGTACAACTAGGGAAGAATTTAAGGAATCACCAATTTCATTCTTGAAGTTGTTTCTTCTCACTTTGTTCTGAAAGAGTCTTGAAACTGAAATATTCACAAGGTCCTACATGAGGTCAAATTATAATCCACTTCCTACTGAAAGTGAACATGGCTGTTACCGGAAACATGAGGTTGCCTGTTCAGGCTGGAAGTACACATCTGCACATGTTAGGTGCAGCAACCGTACAGGCATGTGGCTGAATTTACAGACCCGTGCAGACACTTCACAACTGGGAACCTGGTTGGAGCTACGACAGAGGATGGTTTTGAGTGTCTCCTGATAAAGCAAGCACCACGACTGTTTCCACGGTGGCTGGGAACAGTGAGGGGTGGGTACCCTAAAAGCAGACTATTGGTCTCAGCTGGGGACACGCGGCTCCCGTCACTAACCGACCACCTTAAGGTAAGGAATGAGGGGTCACTGCCCTCGCCGGATGTTAGCGGTCGTCCTGCTGCTACTGTGCAGTTTCCAGCAGGGATGTTTGCCAGGGGGGAGCTTTGCTCAATAACTGTCATTTGATGAGAATTTCATAAATCAAGGACTTCCCTGGTGGCTCAGATGGTAAAGCGTCTGCTTACAAGGCGGAAGACCCGGCTTCAAACTCTGGGTTGGGAAGATCTCCTGGAGAAGGCAATGGCAGCCCATTCCAGTACTCTTGCCTGGCAAATCCCATGGATGGAGGAGCCTGCTAGGCTACAGTCCATGGGGTTGCAAAGAGTCAGACGTGACTGAGCGACTTCACTTTCAGTTTCATAAATCATGACGCCACCTACTCAATGAGATTTGAAATGCACGCTTCACCCCCCTTGGCTAATTGCCACGTAAACCCTTGCCACTCCACACGGACTGTGGCTCCTCTGCGAGAAAACAGACTCATCCTAACATTCTCTATCACGTGATGGGCGTGTGCTCTCACCCTGGATCTCCAAGACATGCATCTTCCCCTGAAATATCATGTTATTAAGCTGCTTGGTGCACTTCTCACACAGATAATTTATTTGCTCTTCGGAGACATAGCCATGAGGCATAATTCTGGAATCACCTGCAAGAAGCATGCATTGGTGATGCAACGCAGTGAGATGCCTCCTCGAGCGGCAGCCTACGCCTGACAGCTTTCGCCCTAGCTCCCGCTTCCATGAGGCCACTTACGTTAGGTAGAAATATTACCTTTACCATAGTATGGCTTTTTGACATGGCTGTCCGCGGACTTAGGCTTCCTCTCCTCCCCGGGGAGCGGCCGCGGGGACTGGTCCTCGAAGGACCGCAGACTGTCCCTCCGGCCTGCCTCCAGCGCCATCTTCTCCCTCATGGCCTTGGCCCTCTCGGTCTCCAGGGCGATGGCTTTCTCCAGGAGGGTCAGGTTGCCCTTGGTCATGTCAAACACCTCCTCCGACCGGTCGGAGGTCACGGAGGCGGCGTCGTCGTCGCGCTCGCGGTACCCGCCGTCCTCCTTGGCACAGCTGGAGAACGTTCTGGGCCGGGGGCTCAGCTGCTCCTCCAACCGCATCAGGTTCATCATGTCCGAGTAGCTGCGGTCCGGCGTCCGGCCCGGGAAGTCGTCTTCCGGGCGGCCGTGCGCGCGCGGGCCGGCGCCGGGCGGGGGCGGCCGCTCCTGGGGGCTGCCTTCGCTCAGCTTGCGCGCCAGGTCGAAGCACTGGTTGCGCAGACACTCCAGGCTGCTCAGACACACCTCCTCGTCGCTCTCCTCCACCAGCTTGTCCGCCAGCCCGTTGTTGGCCGGCTTGCCCAGCATCCCGTAGCTCAAGGTCCGGCCGTCGGGCGGCGCCAGCGCGTCCGCGTAGGCGCGGTCACCCGGGTGGTCCCCCAGCACGGCGCCGTGGCCCTGGGCCAGAAGCTTCAGCGAGTCCACCGTCTCCCTGACCACGTCGCTGTCGAGGTCCAGGCTGAGCTCGCCCTTGCGGCCGGGGCCCTCCGTCTTGTCGCTGTCGTCCTCCAGGCTGTGGGACGTGCTGCTGTTCATCTCGGACTCGGTGCGCGCGCGGTACGCCGCGTCCTCCGCGATCTTGCCGAGGTTCAGCAGCGACTTGGCCACCAGCTCGTCGTAGTTGTCGTACTCGTCGTTGTTGTTGTCGTCCTTCTCCGCGTCCTGCAGCGCGCGCGCGCCGTGACAGCCCAGCTGGCGGTCTTCTGCAGAGAGAGCAGACACAAGGACACACGAGAAAACAAGAGGGAAAGCGGCTAGAACCGCGGCTGCGGCAGCGCGGGGGGCGAACTCGGGCGCGGCCCGCCCGGGGCCTGGGGACCCTGCAGATCCGCAGGCGGAAGGGACGTGAAAAGGGGCGTGTGCGCAGGGCCCGGGACGGGGGTGGGGGGTGGGCGGTGTAAGACATCTGCTACAGACTGGGAATTCCCGGAACTGACAGGCCGCTGGGTAGGTGAGGATGGTCTTGGTGGTGGTGTTCAGTTGCTAAGTGGTGACCCCCTGGACTGCAGCCCGCCAGACTCGTAGTCCATGGGATTCTCCAGGCAAGAACACTGGAGTGGGTTGCCGTTTCCTCCTCCAGGGGATCTTCCTGACTCAGGGATCAAGTCCCCATCTCCTGCATTGGCAGGTGGGTTCTTTACCACTGAGCCACTTGGGAAGCCTAAATATAATTTTAAAATATCACTTTTTCATTACTTCTAAATTTTAAGCATTGCTTTTAAAAGTGAATTTCTTTATTTACTGCCCGACCACGTGCATGATAATGATATCCATTGTGTGACTAGGCTTTCTAAGAGTCCTCAACTTGTTGCCAACTTGTAAGCAGATGTTCACAGCAATTTCATTTAAATTGATTTCCCAGAGATGCTTGGGCAGCACAGAAGAAAGCCCAAGGTTCTGGTGGGTCCTGCTGGGATGCCGACATCCCGACATTGGTGGGTCCTCCCTGAGACGCCAACATCCTGACATTGGTGGGTTCTGCGCCGACATGGACCCTGGGCAGTCAGTACCAGGAGCACACGCTGGGGCTGAGAGTGGCTTTGAATTTTCTACCTTAGAGCCAGTTTATCAAGATACGCTGTGAAGCAACAAGCCCCAGCAAAACTTAGAAGCGACTTTGATTCACTGTATCTCAGTGGGCTGGAGAGGGTGGAGGGGGAGAAGTGCGCAGTGGCCAGACGCCCGCTAAAAGCAGGAGTGCGGTGAGTTGGCGCCACCGTAACACACAATCCCACACCTGCTGCAGTCACCCTGCACCTCGGGTGCAGCTGGCCGTGGTGAGCTGGCAGATGCACCGTGCGGATGTGTCATGTGAGGTGGCAGAGATGATGTGTGGATAAGTGTCATGTCCAATCTCAAAAAAATTTGGGAATACTCCTTTGAAAAAGGACCATGTTAAAAATTACCCTAACCCTTGTATTCGATGGCATCACCACTTGATGGACCTGAGTTTGAGCAAGCTCGGGGAGTTGGGGATGGACAGGGAAGCCTGGTGTGCTGCAGTCCATGGGGTCGCAAAGAGTCGGACATGACTGAGCGACTGAACTGAACTGAACCCCTGTATTTCATCTGGAACATATTCTAACTCTAAAGGAATATTTATAGAGTATGCATCGTTTCCCCTCATGCTATGTGATCACTACCATGTATATTGCAAAATATAGATAATACTAAATGGATTTGCAAATTGATTCCCCCGCCCACTTCAGGTTGGATTTGGTTAACTGCCTGCCAGTTTCAAATATACTATGTTTCTATGATTAAACAAACCAGAGTAAGAAGAATTTTTAAAGTGTATTAGTGAGGAAATGAGGCGTATTGATTGGTAGAAGATACTGGGTGACTCAGAGCTGTCGGGGGGCCCAAGTGTTTTCTTTATGGATTCTGTGCTGTCTCCTTAGGAAAGGTTTTTGTTGGTGAACTGGGCTGGACATCAACACATCAATAACAGAAAACAACATCCTTGCCGGCCCACACGTGGAACCAACACATTTTTGAAATTTAACATCTCTAAACATCAGCAAATCAAATTTGTCCTATGTTATTAGTTAGAGAGTATCATTAATTGTATGAAATAAATTTTGTTGCTCCTTTGGATAATTTCTAGGCATCTATAGCCTTAGAATAAGGATACATGTTTTCCCAAAGAGCAGCAAAAGGAAAACAATACCAGTGAACGCATCAGAAATACCGAGGAGGTGTTCACCTAACAGTACATCACTCACGGCCAGGGTGAGGCTCTCAAAACCCGAAGGCCACCCTCTGTGTCCTCGAGGCTGCCGGACCCCAGCCATGAGCATGGGGATGGCAGAAGAGACAACTCCAGCTGCGGAAAATCCTCGTCAGTTCTCAAGTTATCAGTATTTAACTCTTTCAAAACACATGTGAGATAAAGTCAAGCCTTAATGATGTGGACGGATGGAGGGGGTCCGTCAGGAAACTGCCAGCAAGAGGTTTGAAGCTTCAGCCTCCAGAATTCAAAATCATTCACAGCGAACTTTCAGAATTCCGTCTCTGATTTTTCTCTTTCGGGTAGTTTACCCTTCTAGTTATGTTTTCGCTGAGCCTCATGATGAAAAGGACCACACATGGAAGCAGGCGGTGGGAAATGGTCCAGAAGTCTCTGGGCCAGCTAGGCATTAACAACGCGGTACCGATGGTCCACAAACTGAATTTTCAATCCAAAGAGATTCGGGAGTCAGTGGGGGTAGTTCTTCACGTGATGAATGACCCAGGAAACAGAATGTGTTTGTGATGAAAAAAGATGTTTTATCAGAAAATTATTTTGAAGTTCAGGTCCACATTCTAAACAAAAGAGCGCAGCCACTCAGAGTTTTAAGGAGAAGGCCCCAGCATCTCTGTGGCCTTCCTGTCTGGTGGAGTCTCTTCTCTAGCAGAGCACGGGCAGGAGGAGCGTGCTGGGGGCAGCCTTGGGCTCGCCTTTGAGAGGGGCTCCCAGGGTGTCCACGCCTCCGGAAACTGGAGGACAGCTGGTCCAGCCACTCCCAGGGGAGGGCCCTGCGCCCAGGAGGCGCAGGGGGTTCAGGAGCTCAGCCCACGGGGTCTCTGTGGCGCTTCCTCACCAAGGACACCGGGATTTTTGTTGGGATTCTCCGCGTCTCTTGGATTCCAGTGTGAGCTTTGTGAAATGTTGCAGGTCTGAATTTTCTCTTTTGAATCAGATTGTTATAAACAATTTATGCTCAAAGCTACAAATAGAAAACAGCAACAAAAAGTTCTCTAAAAAATGGAGCCATGTAGGAAAATTTTTCTTCTCCATCCTCATAACCAAAATTTGATGTGGTTAGAACTCTGTGGCTTATAATCTTATAAAACCAAGTGCAGACTTCAATGAGCATTTTGTCTCCAAAGGTTAGTCTGAGACCACCTTTTGATTCTTTCAGTGTCTAGAATCAAAATGTGGGTTGCTGTTGTTCTTTCCAGACGTTAAAATCTCTCAAGTAGACAACAGATTAAAACAAAAATGTAGAACAGGAAAAAGAGACACTTATTCACATCGGAAATTCTCTAGGTCTGCCAGGTCGTAGAAGACGTGGTCTAAGAGTCCACCCTCCATGGGTTGCAAATCACAAAAGGCCAGTTTCCTCTGGCCCTTCATGTAGGAAATGTCACTCCTGGGGTCACCCTTCCTCTGCTGGTGAGAAGGGCGGAGGCTGGGAAGAGCAGCCAGAGGCCACGTGGACCAGAGGCCCACTGACCTCACTGAGGGCCCCCCAGCTCCCCTACTGGCACCCAGGGGGAGCCCAGGACTTCATGGGGCAGGGTGGACACTGAGGTCTCTTTTGAAGAGTGGAAGGGCCCTCTCCTGGATGTCCCGGGTTCCTTAGCGCAAATTCTGAGAACTCGGGGTGGGTTCTCGATGGGCAGAGCAATAAATCGGCCTCTGAGAGCTGGCCTGGGGCCTCCTCAGCCTCTCCCCCAGAATCCACTGCTTCTTATTTTCTTCTTAGATGCAGACATACAACTTCTTTCTTCTTCTTCCTCCAAACAATAGGCATTTCTTCACCATCACCAGCCCTGAGCGATCCCAGAGCGTCCAGTGCTGGCTATACATTTCCTAGCATAGGCCAGACCTGCCCCAGGGTGCCAGGCACAGTGCTGCACCTACAGGCCGCAGTGACCGCAAGCCTGGACCTGGAGAGTTGCCTGTTGTTTTTTTTCCTTAAGACATTATTATTATTATTATTTTTGATGTGAACTATTTTAAAAGTCTTTATTGACTGTATTATCGTATTGTTTTATGTTTTGGTTTTTTGGCCGTGAGACATGTGGGTAGGATCTTAGTTCCCCGACCAGAGATGGAACCCACACCGCCTGCAGGGGATCTGGAAGTCTTACCCAGTGGACTGCCAGGGAAGCCCTGGTGCCTGGGTTAAGTTAATAAAATACTCAGCATCTCTCTTAAAAGTTGTTCAAGGTGGATGGTTGCTATCTGGCACAAGACTTCCCTATTGATTGTGAAAAAATATTTAGAATTCCCCAGGATTATTTTCTGATTAAGGAAAGTAGAACACTGCATGCCAGCCGGTCAGAGTCCCCCTGCACTGTTTGCCCAAAAGGACCCCTGACGCCCAGTGAGACCAGTTCACAGGCTCTTCCGGGCACAGGGGAGTCCTCCTTCTGCACATGTTCTACTGGGGGGCAGCCCCCCACACCTGGGGGCCTTGCTCTCACGAGGCATCGTCCCCTCTTCACCTGCCCGCCGCTGCGAAGTTGCCGGGATGCAGGTGATGCTCAAAGGTAGGAGAGCCAGACGCCGCGTGGGGACGACCCCCTGCAGATCGGGAAGGACAGACGGTTCCCCTAAGGAGCTTCCTTCTCCGTCAGTGCTGCCCCTGGCCCTCGGCCGTCTGTTGCTGCGCTCACGTCGGACAGCAGTTTCTCTGTCCTCACCAGAGCCCATCACGGTGGAGATGATGTGGGTGAATTATGTGCAATCACCCGAAATACACTTATAGCCCTCCCTTCCGAGCTGTATGTTGCTGCTTCCGTGGCTGTTTCCGTTGTGGGCTCCTCTCCACACCTGTCTGCTCGCGAGTAGATCGACCTGCTGCTCCCGGAAGGAGCTGGTTCGCGGGAACCGGACTCACTCCTGCTGTGTGTCTCTTGCGGAGGCTCCGTCCCTGCAGTGGACACACGCTTCCCTCCGCGCCCCACTGTCCTGGGCTCGGCAGGACGTGCCCTGGGCACCGGGTCCCCGGTGAACACGCCCGGCTCCCCCAGAGCCCTGGGCTTCTGCACGTTCACCATCTCAGCTCCTGGCCTTGGTGAAAGCTGTCCTTGGCCTGAGAGGAACCCCACAAGACAGACCCACACAGCCTGTCCTCATTGTCCCCGTCGTGGGGGCCAGAGTGACCTTGGGGCACAGACGGGGGTGGGAGGGGGCGGCACTGGATGGGGGTGGGGTGCGGGTGTGGGGTGCCTCCGTCTGTCGGTTCATCAGGTCAAGTACTGCTTTTCCAGATGGCTTCCTCCAGCTTCAAAAAGGTCAGAGAGGATACCGCAGGGCATGTCTGTGCCCCGTCCCCAGCTGAGGTCCCAAGTGTCCCAGATCTGACGGGCCTAGGAGACCCGGACAGGGCATGGCCGTGTCTTCCCTCCACCGCTGCTTACTGAGCCCTGTTTGGTGCAAACGGGTGACCCTGGGAGGAGGGTGGGCAGCAGGGACGTCGCGGCGTTGGCACCGGAAGGGAAGCAGATGAAGTCGACATAAAGTCTGCGGTCGGGGGGTGACCCGGGCCGTGAGGGACAGGAGACCCTGGCGGAGGTCACATCAGGTGGAGTCGGGCCACATCGGCCAGGAGCTGGCCTCCAGGCAGAGACTGGAGAATGTGGGGCGTGCACCCCAGGAGGCGGCGGCGGCGGTGGGGAGCCGGGTGGTACAGAGCACACTGCAAGTCTCCTTAAGTTAAATTCAAATTCAGGGTGTTTATATGTAAATAAGCACACGTGGCCAGGGGCTGCCATGCTGGCTAGCGCAGAGCCAGCACAAGGAAGCACAGCGGGAGCTGAGCGTTGATTCCGGCTTTTATAACCTATGTGTGCATTTAACTTACACTTGTGTTTAAGCGACGTGGACCGACAGGGGCCGCCCACCACCAGATCCCTGCGCAGTCTGGGAACAGCTCTGGGAGGTCTGGGGTCTGGCGGCAGGCTTTGGTTAGCTGGCCTGGTTTGGAGGTGACGCTCTGGCTCTGACCGCTCCTGTGGCCTCGACTCCTGGGGCAGACAGAAGGGCACCCCGAGGGCAGAAGGCCTGTCTCCAGGGGCAGCCCGCTGTCCGGGGCTGCGGCAGGGGAGGGGAGGCCACCCCGCATCTGCAGCATGGTCGTCCCCCTCGCCTGCCCACAGCCACGCATCTCCTTCCACCCTAATCAGACCTCGCGTACACGTCTGAAGTGCAGGCTAATGCCTCGTCTCTACAGCCGCTCAGAAGAGCTCTGATGGCTTATTGATTCTACATGTCCATTTCCTAAGCTGGAGCATGATTTTAAAATGACTTTCAAGCTAAATGAGATAAACTGAAGCAAAAAATAATGGTTTTCACAAGGGATCCAAGTTGCACAACACTTTTCAGTGTAGATCGGGCACATTATGCTTCTTAAAGTTTTTATTCGTTAGGGATCTTAATCAGAAATGTGAGTGAATAAAGTTTTATTTATTCACTGCTTTGAGAACCTTTCTACTTGATGGCGTTTTAGGTTTGTGGTTTATCTATGTTTGGGGACTACAAAATAGAATTGTTATACCCCACCCAGACAAGAGCTGCTTTGAAATCAGTAGTTTTCAGACTAAGGCAGACTAGAGGACACTAACCAACTGCATCTCTGGCTCTCTCTGTCTGTATATCACACACATGCACACACGCATACGCACACACACAGCTTGGAGACTTTCCAGATCAACTGGGCAACCTTGAACATTCTTGGCCCAGTAGAATAAGATTGCTGCAGATGCTATAAACTATGGAGTGCAAAGGAGTCTGAAAATTTTGGTCCTTCTGTTTTACAGACAGGTTTGATGTGGCTGCTCCTATAAGTATGATTGGGAGGAACTTGGGGGTGCGGGAACCCTCTTCTCCTCTTCAATCATATTCCATCCCTATCAGACAGAAAAGACCTTTCAGAAACACTACCACTTTCTTTGGTAACCTAATATGAAACTCACCAGGCTTCATTATCTGAAAACTTTAGTTCTTGCTTTCAACTCCAATCTTTAAATCCTCCTTCTTGGCTCATGGCTTCTAATTCTGCCCTTTGTGAAGAACTATTAGGTACAGGTTTTCACGTACACGCTCCTCTTTCACACTATACCATGTCTGGGGGGCAAAGAATGGAGCCTGTTCAGGTTTTGGGTCCCCGTGGAGCCCTGTGCACTTCTGTTGCACGGGAAACTCACTCCACTTTTTGCACTGAGCTGTCACCGTGCTCTGAGTCTTTTAAGGTGACTCAGCCTTGATGGACACAGCATGTTTGCTCCGCATCACCACGGACCTTGGGCTCAGGATCACAGAAGGGCTTGAGTTTGTGCCCAGGAGCCTAGTTTCTTGCAAAAACTACCTGAATCTGTTGCTACACGGCCACTCTGGACCGCTCACCTCTCTCCAGCCTCAATCTGTATGGCACCTGCTTTAGGCTTTGCAAGCAGGCAGTTAGGTGAGCAAAGGGCTGGTATTGTCATCCTGACCTCTGGATGCCAGACTGAAGTCCAGGGAGAGACAGACACGTGTCTAGCGTGTCAGGATGTGCCTTCCCACCTTGCTTCACACCCTGCCAGTCTAGCAGGTGGAATAAAAATTAAAGAGGGCAGGAGGAAGAGGGGACGACAGAGGATGAGATGGTTGGATGGCTTCACTGACTCAACAGACATGAGTTTGGGTAAACTCCGGGAGTTGGTGATGGACAGGGAGGTCTGGTGTGCTGTGGTTCATGGGGTCGCAAAGAGTCGGGCACGACTGAATGAGTGAACTGAACTGAAGACAAAGACAGAAGCTGGTTATCCCTCCAAGTGGACTTTAAAAACAGATCGAGTAAAGACACATTAGATCTACTCTCTTACATCGACCATTTCTCATTATTATGTAAAAAGATTTTTCCCATACTTTACACATGTTGATGGAAACTCAAACGCACATGACTTCACTTTGTTAGCAAATTTTCTGGTTTGTATTGAAGCATCTGAAAATTCATGAAATATAAGATATAATTATATTTTCTAATTCTGTAAAATTAGCTTGAAAGAAGAAAGTTAACTTTTATCACAGACGGATATCTAGAAATGTCTAATTCTGCCCTCACTCATTTCTAAGTGGTAGAGCCATACGCTTCACCATATTTGAATACTAAGCTTCCTAATATAACATGTTCATGGATGAAGGGGGAGATTAATTTTTAAGATAAAAAGTTATATTCTTTCTCCCAACTGTGAACAGTTGAGACCTTGCCTTCTAAACACATCTTGGTTTCCATGCTGATCTCAGAATGCATGGCTTTTTTTTTTCTGCTGACTGCGGGAGAAAGCTGGTGGGCTAATTCTGATGTTCACAGTCTGTCTGCGTTCCAACCCACTTCCCTCATCAGGGCCATTTCCTGGGAAGGATGTGAGAGGGTACTTGGCTAATCAGTGCGAGCTCCACATCAAGAGGCAGGTTCAGGGGCCACAGTGGGAGACCCTCACCTCCTCTTTCCGTCCTCGTCTTCGGGAAGCTCAAGCCTGTGTGTGCCTGTGCTCAGTAGCTAAGTCGGATCTGACTCTCTGTGACCCCACGGACTGTAGCTCGCCAGGCTCCTCTGTCCATGGGATGCTCCAGGCAAGGGTACTGGAGTGGGTTGCCATTTCCTCCTCCAGGGGATCTTCTTGACCAGGGATTGAACCCAAGTCTCCTGCATCTCCCGCATTGCAGGAGGATTCTTTACCATCGAGCCGCCTGGGAAGCCCCAAACTCAAGCCCACTGATCGCAAGTTGTCATGATGTTTTAATTATGTGACACCCAGTACATTACCCTGCATGAAAGAAAAAGCACCCTGAAAACTGGGCAATTTAAAAAAGTTGTTTCTGTGGGGGTGGGCTTTGTCTCGAGTTCCTTTCAAAGACAGATGAGTGTCTGCGGAGCGGCTGGAGTGCGTCAGGGACCACGTGTGGAGGCGGGTGGTGCACACAGAGCCCAGAGTCAGAGCGGGGGGCACTGACCACCCCCTGTGAGGGGGTCCTCGGTGGGAGACGGGGCAAGCTGTGCCGCCTGACAATAGCACACCGGTCCCTGAGCCCCACGGGCCCCCCGCCCCCGACACCCGGCTTGCTCCCCTGCCCAGAGCAGCCCGCGTACGTGTACACCCTCAGCACACACACCCTCAGCACACACTCCCTTCCAACCACTCAAGTCCTCTCAGACATGAACTTCCAGGCATGCATACACATCTTTGGCTGATTCATACACAGAACACGAAGCCAGGAAATCTCTAGAAAAGGAAGGTGTTTGCATCTTCACTTAATTTGACCCAATTGGTCAAATCAACTGTTTTCAAAGTTGAATTGTCAAGACAGTCCCAAGATTCAATTAAAGGGTAAGCAAACAAAGAACTTTACATATTTACAAATGTATTTTGGAAACAAAATATATTAAGAAATGATTAAGTGTTAAAGATGACAGTGGATGTGAGGGCCTTCTCTCATCTGGACAGCACATTCCTCTATTCCTCCTCACGGAATCTCTTTCTTGTCAGTAGGCAGATACCACATATACTCAAAAGGTGACATAGATGCATATGCTTATTTTATACACATGTATATGTGTGTATCTATTATTTAAAGATGTGTTCATTTTAGTGGGCTAAATGGCTATACTATGAAAATAGACCATGACTTACCAGGCATTAAATAACCGCTGAATCTCTATGTCTCAAATCATGAGACTCTGAAAAGGTACTGACTATACCATGCACAAATCTGCTATTATAATCTACAACCCCTGGATAATAATTTGCTTAACTTTAGGATAACAAGGGAACTTTAATCTGATAATTACAGACTTAAACCACCATATGCATTTGAAAATAAAATTCTTCATGCAAAAGTCCAGCCTACGATAGGTTGACTGGACAAAATATAATTTTGGTTAATTAGTTATGAATCTAATGTAATCTGAAATGAATTACTCAGTTAGCCTTTCCTGTTGTTGAAACAGGCAAAATGTGATAAAAAGAACATGAGTTCTGAAGAAAGAGAACCCACCAGCAGAGTCTAAGCACACACCTGTCTCTTACTGAAAACAATCCAGTCTTTATGAGCCTCAGTGTCTGTCTCATTAGCACACTGACAGGGAAGCAGTTTCTACCCCGCCTGTCTTACACAATCACCGTGAAGCTCATGCACTGTACGCACACGACTGTACTGACTGGAAATGTATATTATTAGTGATATTTTGGTTCCTGTGTGACTACACTGCCGGAGGAGTCTCAGAATTAAAATAAACACCTCATTTGCAAGTTATAACAGTTCTTCTGTAATCAGTGGATGCCTATGTAATAACTTGGTGGTTTGTATATGTTTGTTTTCTCTGTAACAAAACCTCTTAGTAAACTCCACATTTCAATTTATAATAGAGGTGGGGAAAGAAAACAGCATCCTTTTGGTAGAAATAGCCTGGGGTTTAATACCCACTGCTGAGGCTGAGGGCAGCTCAGCTTCATCCCTGCAGCTCCTGGGCAGCCCTGGTCTCCTCTGGCGGGGGCCCTTGGCTGGTGTGGACAGGCCTCCTGGGCAGCCCCATGGTGCCCCCCAGGCCCCCGGCCCTGCACGCTGCCTGCCTTGCTTCCTCCTCTCTTAACCACCAGTCACTGTCCGCGCTGTTGGCTCAGAAAGAGGCTCAGGCCCCCCTTGGAGAAAATCTGCTGACGGCTGGCGATGCAACGGTCACCAGGAGTGTCAACCAGGACAGGCAAGTGCGACTTCGAGATGCTGACCCAGCGCCCCGGTCACCAGACACAGGGGCACTTTCCCCAGTTTTTCAGAAATGCCCAGTTTCTGCCAATACACGGAGGGGAGGAACACGCGCTATGTAGGCTGTCCTGCAATCACACTGAGCTCCTCACGTTACAGATGCGGCCTTGGGGGCAGAACTCACACTGGCTGGTGGTGATCCCGGCAAACTCAGCCATCAGGTAAACCAAAATGCACACGGGGAGGACAGGGAAACAGGAGCCGGGCGGGCACATGCCTTTCAAAGCCTGCCTGTCCTAAGTTGACAGAGCTAGGAGTCTGATCACGTGAAAGACATGATTCATCAGCCCAGCTATGTCTCCTGGGGTCCAACCTTCCTGAAAATTCCTGGCCCTGGGTTAGGAAACTCTTGCTGTTCAGTCCACTTGGCAGGTATTCACGTGGGTAGATGGGGTCTTGGGACGCCTGTTCACGGGCTCCTGCAGTGGAGACTTCTCTCTAGAACAGAGAAGCTCTGTGGAACATTCTCCAGGAACCAGGCCTCGGAAGTGGGCTCTTCTTAGGAAGGATGCATTTGTTTGACTTAGAAATCAGGTGAGCCTGTGACACCCAGAGCTTAACATAACCTAACCTCGGTGCAGGGTCCATCACATGGGCCATCTTTGAGCTAACGACTCTTTGGGATGTAGGATTTGATGAGAGCCTGTCCAAGAGGGAGTAACTGATTACACTTTACTGTCAAAATTTTTGGTCAAACTGACATATTTGTCTTATAACAGAAGAGGTGGCCCAGTGACCCACAGCATGGGCAGCCTGGCTGAACCTCTCATTGGTAGCTCTAGTTGATTCCTTTGAAGTTCACGCAATCAATGATTCTAAAAGGGGCTTAGCTGGGGAATCCAGAGCTGAGCATGAATTCTGACACCAGGAGCCAGCAGATGATCATTTATCCTTCTGCTGGGCTTTTTCTTTCTGGAACTTCCTTACATGCCTCTGACATGGACTCAATGTTTGCAGAGCACTGAGTGCTGGCTGCCAGGTGATGGCACGTGGTCAGATGTTATAATCATGCAACTGTTTCATGAACCTTTTTTACGCCCACTTACTTGACTTTTCCTAGAAAACTCTCTCTAGCTTTGCTTTCTCACTTTTTAAAGCAATTCTAAGTGTTCAAGTCTGATTAAACAAACCCAGTACAGTCACAAGCTAAAGCCTATTGCTTCAATAAGGCTCTGTTCACTTCTGCAAAATATGTTACTTTGCATTTTTAAAGTAGATTATTTAAACCGTAGCCCTAGATAAGCTAAAATTGTCAGTCTAATCCTAGCAAATGGAGGGCCAAGTCTACACTCTGATTAAGACACTTGGATAGATGAGGCGCCCGTATGCGCACATCTCTCCCACCCTCATCCATCAGGCACCCAAACTTTTGCAACTTTCGATGTTCATGTCTACTGCTTTCGAAACACAGAGCAAGAGCAGGGAAGAGCAGTATCTTATACCATCTTCATACGAAGCCGCGGTTAAGCTGCAAATCATGAATCAGCCTCAACAATGGATGGTTTCACCCAGAGTAATACACATTGAATACAGAGTCCAGAAATAATTTTCCAAACTGGTCAGATCTCCAACTTTCCCATTCCACTATTTTATGACCCAGAGCTGCTGTTTTTAAGTCTCAGCATGGAAGTTCCATCTTCTCACTAATGACAGTCTGTCCAGCAGAGCGAGTGGTGTCTGCATGTAGGGTGCCCTCATGCTGATGCCCAGGCTGCCTCTGCACCATGAGACAAGGAGAATAAGCTGGGGAGACCCCGTTCCAATCCATGAGGGGTGTGTGTGTGTGTGTGTGTGTGTGTGTGTGTGTGTGTATACAGGTACCTGTAGGCACGCCTGCATTATCCATGTAAATGTGTCTAATTGTTTTCATAAGGTCTTTTCATAAGGACCTAACTCATGAGAGCAATCGAGGATTATTTCACAAAAGTCAGGTTTCCTGGAACTAACTTGTATGACATCTGAAGGAGGAATGTTGATTCATGTCCACACCATGGATTAGCAATAACCTACTCACATCTACAGGATCTAAGAAAAATCTCTCTCCACTGATGGAAACTGCTGTCCTTTGTGTTGGAAAATTAGCGTTTCTCAGAATTCAGACTCTTGAAGAGATTTGAGCCCAATGAAGAAGCATAAGGGGAAAAAAAAGATTCCTGTTACTTTTTAAAGTGGTTTGCCATTTCTCTGAGGCAAACTCCAAGGCAGTCAAGACTAGAACTACACTCTTCAGAAACCTACTTCTCTCTAGAAAAGAGACAACTTCTGAGAAAGGACTGGCATTTGAACTCTGGTCTTTCTGCGTCTGACACTAACAGAAAACTGGATACAAAAGCAAAGCCATCTGAAGTTTATTGCTCCAAAGATGCCACCACCCAGCACAGTGGGCATCTGACCTGTCGGTCTCACCGGATTAGAAACATGGTTCTCCCACACGGAAGCAGACGATGGATTAATCCATCACTTCACAGAGTCGCATTCCTCCTGGACCCCTACCTGCTGGTCACTAACACAAGGCCTTGGCAGCCGAAGGACTAAACCTTCTTCACCAGCTTGTGCGCAGGGGTCACACCGCGCTTCCAGCTCCCAGGGCGGCCCGCGGGCTGGGCCATGTCCGCCCCACCGCCCCCAGAGTGGCTCAGGGCGGGACCTCTCAGGGGGAGCTGCTGGGAAAACGCAGACTGAACTTTCTGGATGAAAGCGGTTAAGCTACACAAACGTGCACACCGCAGACGTTTCAGCAAATTTGGGGATGACCAATCTGAATAACGACTTGACTGAAACGGCACCTAAGGTCTGAGGGATGCTCGACGGAAATTCTCTAAACGGAGGGTGAGAGCCCCGCTGCCCGCTGTGCCTCCCGGCGCTGCCCCGCCGCCTGAGCCCAGGGCCGTGGCTCGCGGGCCCCGGGCCCCCCGGGGGATTACCGTTGTCCTCGTCGTCGTCCTCGTCCTCCTCCTCGTCGTCCTCGTCGTCCTCCTCCTCGTCCTCGCGGTCCTCCTCGTCCTCGTCCTCCTCGTCCTCCTCCTCGTCCTCGCGGTCCCCGTCCTCGTCCTCCTCCTCGTCCTCCCTCTGCTCCTCGTCCTCATCGGACTCATCCTCCTCGTCCTCGTCCTCCTCCTTCTCGTCCGCGTCCTCCGAGCCATCGCTGTCGTAACACTCGTCCACCGACGAGCTGTCCGCCTTCACCGCGAACGGTTTCCGCTTGGGAGCAGGCTCTTGGGGCTGTTTGTCTTGTGTTTTTCTTTTTTTAGCCAAGGGACAACCATACACGCTGTTAGAGAGAGAGAAAGAGAAGACCTGAGTTACTGTCGCCGAGTGTCGGGGCATCGGGAGTCGTGGTTGGAAAGGCTGGGGTTCAGCACAAATGCAGAGAGGGTGTGTGCACACGGGCGGTCACACATGTGCAGCCCCTGTGCATGGAGCAGTGACACATGGAAACCCAGCGGGCGGGGGTCTCCTCTCTCAGTCCCCCGTCAGCACTGTCCCTGTGATAGCCTGGGAACCCTCGCAGCGCCCCCGAGGACATTATGAAGCACATGCGCATCACCCCGTAACTGACAACATGAGTTTACTAACTGCCTCCCCAAATACACCCAAGTGCACCCGAGTGTCATACACATTTAGAAAGTGAAAGTTGCTCAGGCGTGTCCGAGTCTTTGCAACCCCATGGACTGCAGTCCATGGCTTTCTCCAGGCGAGAATACTGGAGTGGGTAGACTATTTGTCCAGAGGATCTTGCCAACCAAGGGATCAAACCCAGGTATCCCACATTGCAGGCGGGTTCTTACCAGCTGAGCCACAGCGGAAGCCCATGCATATAGAAATAAGAATTAGTTCTGCATGCTGCATTAATACATATACATTTTGTGAAATATGAAAATATAAATGTTGTGGAAAAGCTCTGGATATATTTGGATGTGAATATTCTCAAGATAATACTGTATCTGTAGAGAGAATGACCACTCTGAGAAGAGGACCATAACATCTATCAATGGGAACAAGTTTCAAAGTCTACAGAACTTGTCAGCCCCACCCTGGCACTGCAGACAGCACTCGGCTTATCTAGCATCCAGCACTGCCCAAACTTGGGTAAGACTCTTAGGGTAGGCACTCATGACCTTTCCTTGAAAAAGAGCAATTCTCCAAAGTGCTACATGTAGTCCTTTTCTTCTTGGAAATCCTATGTGTGTGTGTGTGTGTGTGTGTGTGTGTGTGTGTGTGTGTGTGTGTGTGTGTACTGCAAGGAATGAGGAGAAAAGACATACAGGGAAAATTGCTGTGGGTGATTATTCCATGTGTGTAAAATGAGGTGTGTGACCCCAACTAATAGCTGATCACTGAACACCCGCAAACCATGATCAGCTTACTTTTGGGCCCAGGAATTCATTCAGTCAAAACCCACCCAGTGCGTCAATATCTTGGCAGCCCCATCTGTGCTGGCCTGTGCTGGGCAGCAGACTCAGAGGTCGAGGGCGAGGATCCACTTTTCAGGTCACTTTTGGTCCAACAGGACTCAGCCCTGGTGGTAATTCTGCTCTAGGACCTCTGGTCACTATTTACCACGGTGCACCCAGCAGCCGGGGGCCAGGGGCACTTATCAAGTAGTTGTTGAGTGAATAGACCCAGAGTGACAGACATGTGATTGAAATGCAGAGAGGGGACCACGTCACAAGAAGAGGGGTGATGCGTCAAGGGGCCTGGGGTGTCCCCAGGGAGAGGCCCCAGAGATGGGCCTGGAGGGCCATACACAGATGCCTGGGGGTGAGCATGGGGACCTGAGAGCTGGGTGGGGTCGGACCAGCCTGTGGGTTGCTCAGGGACTCGGGGTTGAGTGCAGCAAGCAGGAGTTACTGAGTTCTCTCATGCAATCCATAACGCGACCACGGCTGCACCTGAGAAGGTGATGCAGGCTCAGTGGGGAGGACACAGGGGGGGCGGGAGGCACGAGATGGGCAAAGAGAAGGCGGCAGAGCCTCCACGTGAACCTAGTGTGATGGGCCTTCTGCCACTTGACTGTTCTCATCTCTTAAAAATACAACAATCAACCCCAGGATAATATTTATTGTAATCAGAGAAGCTGAAGGAAACACATACTGGTCTAGAGAGTGTTTCTAATAGGAAATACACAGATATCTGAGATTTCTTTTATGGGAACATTTACGTGGATTTGGGGAGAAGCTGTGTTGATAATCCCGGACAAATGTTCCATTGCATGAATGACCATATCCTCCTGGTTTCAACCTCTGACAACTGGTCAGGTCCAACTTCCATTCCAACCCATCTCCTCCAGATGTTATCCTGGATTTCAGTGGACTTGCTGATGTATTCACTCTGTGTTTATCTGAATAAGTCAGTGAGTGTAGCAATAAGTAGTCTTGTCCTTCTGGGCTCTGTTGGTGAACTTGTGGCTCACGAGGACTACTGTTACCTCCCGAAATCTCCTCTCTCTTGTCTCTGTCCATCAACAAGTTGTTGGGTGTTGAAAGGTTGTTGCTGAACCATGAAAGACGCCGGGAAACTTGGCCTCCAGAGGAGAAGAATTCAATCCGGGGCCAGAGACAAGCCTTGATCGCTCAGAGCTTTGTGTAATAAAAAGTTTTATTAAAGTATAACAGAGATAGAGAAAGCTTCTCACATAGATATCAGAAGGGGTCAAAGAGATCACGCCTCGTCTCTGGCCCTGGTTTGAATTCTTCTCCTCCGGAGGCCAAGAATCCTGGTGTCTTTCGCGGTTCAGCAACAACCTGCAGTGTGTTTGCTCTGAATCAAAGCTACCTGCACAGCAGGTGTTCACTGGAACAGACAGCCGACCTGCTGTCACCCTCAGGTCCATACAGATGCAGGCAATGATGGGACACCAGCGAACCTTGACGTTACTCAGAATGGCCCACCTGCACTGGGCAATGGGAAGGTCTGCCGATGGTGTGAACCCAGCACACTGGTGTGAACCCAGCATGATGGTGTGATCCCAGTACACTAGTGTGAGCCTAGTACACAGGTGGAACCCAGCATGCAGGTGTGAACCCAGCATGTAGGTATGAACCCAGCTTACAGGTATGAACCCACCACACCAGTGTGAATCCAGCATGACAGTGGACTTCTTGCTGGTTCTCCCCTCTCTGCTACCCCAAACTCCCAGACACTCAGACCTGAGATGATGGGATTGTAAAGTTCAGAGCAGGAGAATGGAGACTGCCTTTTCTTTTTAACCTGGATTGGCTTTATTTCCTTCTCCTACATCTTGTAAACCACCTGGATTCATTTTTTCCAGATGGAATTAGTCAGCCTCAAGCTTCCAGTGTCTTCTGCCAGTTTAACATGGTTTGATGCTCAAGTTTTTTTTTTTTTTTTTTTTATAGCTACTAATGTAAACTATAAATAAAATTGTGCTCCACCTACAAACAAAATCAGACTGCGAGTTCCTGGTATCAATTTTAGGCATGACAACCCAGCCCCCAGGCCAGATTTCACTCTACTTGTGTCAGATAACTCCTGGATTAAGTGAAAGTGTTAGTCGCTCAGTTGTATCCAACTCTTTGTGACCCCATGGACTGTAGCCTGCCAGACTCCTCTGTCCATGGGATTCTCCAGGCAAGAATACTGGAGTGAGTTGCCATTTCCTTCTCCAGGGGATCTTCCCTACCCAGGGATGGACCCTGCATTCTCTGCATTGCAGGCAGTCTTCACTGTCTGAGCCACCAGGGAAACTCAGACGCTGTGGCTGCATGGGCCGGGATGAAGACCCCCTCTGATCAGCAGACACGTTCTGATCGACGATACCCAGTGATCTGAAATATTTCCAAGTGAAGCCTTGGGAGGAAACCCTAGGACACGCACAGGGGAGTGTGGAGCCTCCTATGCCTGCATGTGGAACATGTCTGCTGGGGGGGAGCAGGACAGACATGGACCCCGTGTCTGCTGGGGGGGAGCAGGACAGACATGGACCCCGTGTCTGCTGGGGGGGGAGCAGGACAGACGTGGACTCCGTGTCTGCTGGGGGGGAGCAGGACAGATGTGGACCCCGTGTCTGCTGGTGGGGGAGCAGGACAGACGTGGACCCTGTGTCTGCTGGGGGGGGAGCAGGACAGGACGTGCCCAGCTCGGGAAGCGCGGTGTCTGCTCCTCTCCCACCTGTGGCGGCTGTGGTCCAAGAGCTGGAGAAGCCAGCCTGCCTCCCAGCTGCAGCCTCCTCCAGACTCATCTGGGCTCACGTCCACTGATACATATGTTTCTAAAAAACATCTCCCGCGGTCCTGGAATGCCCCAGAAGGACAGAGCAGGCAGGAGAGTCTGAGGGAAAAGTGGCCATCTGGTGCCAAAAGGAAGCCCCAGGCATGAACGCGGCTGGTGCTAGGGCTGGCCCTCACCACCCACGGGCAGGTCCGGGCTCCTCCGAGGGCTTGGCGTTCGTGTCAGCATCGCGCCCCTCACTCCTGTTTCTCAGCGCTGCCGTCAGCCTCTACCAGGCATCGGCTGCCTTTCCCACAGCTGCTGAGGGAACCTTGGGTGTGAGCGATACTCGAGGAATGTCGTCGAATGAACAAATCACGCTTGTCTCCACTTATTAGACGTGAAAGCACTGACCACATCCTAGCATGATTATGGGCTGCCACACTTTCTCCTTCGCAGGACTGAGCCAATGGCCGGGCGCTAACGGCTTGTTCTATTTTTAGAGCTGCAGTGTCTAATAGAGTAGCCACTAGTCACACGTAGCCATTGAAGAAAATTAAATGAGATTTTGAAATGAACTGCTCAGATGTACTCGTCATATTTCAAGAGTCCAGGACCCACGGGTGGCTTGTGGCTATGCCAGCTTAGACACAGTAGGCTCTGGGTAAATGTCTGCTGAGTGACAGCCCTGTGGGAAGGACCCTGGGCACTAAGGGGGGCTGAGTGGAGGGGGGCTGAGCTTTGGGGGGCAGCTCAGTGTCCCGAGAACCTGACAGCAGGAAAACTCAGCCTTCCAGTCCGGCCGCTCACAGGAACAAAGCAGATAACCACAGCAGAAGCAGACTCAGCCAGTCCGATGGACAGGGCACCGTGCGGGAGCTGAGATGCTTCAGCAGGAGGCAGCGGTCAGGCCTGCAGGCTCTGCCCACCTCTGAGCCGAGAGGCGAGCCGAGGCCTGGGCACCGTCTACAGGGTTCCCAGGGCTGCTCCTCATGCCCCCTGCAGCCCCCTCAGTCTGCGGCACACACAGCACCCGAAGGTGACCTCAGATGCATCCTACGTGTCTTCCCCAAGGTGAAGACTTCAGAGCGCAGGAGGTATGATGACTGAGGATCGTGACAGCGTGTGCTTCAACCTCCATGAGCTACTGGAAGTCATGGACGGGAGGCTGCAGCCTGAGCCCCTGGGGCCCGCAGGCTTTGACGTTCTCGGCTACTCTGTACGTCTGGGCACCTCGTACGTCCTGCAGTGGCTGTAGTGTTTGCAGTCCTTTTGATGTTGACTTGATTTAAACCACGTTTAGTCTTTTGTGTAAGGTTATTCTAGACAACTGGTTACTTGCCACGAGGCCTCGCCACGAACACACATCTATAAAATATGGTGTACTACATGCTCTTGAGGCTGGTTTCCAAGTTGTTTTTAATGGTATTTCACTTGACATTTTCACTTCTCCAGTTTTCATACAAATGGGGATAGGGGCTCAGACACTGAAGAACACACCGGTTGGGTGTGCCCCAGGCCCAGCCCACCCATCACAGCTGCTGACAGAGACCCAAGGTCTAGGATGAGGTGGTCTGCGCTCGTGAGCACAGAAAAGCCAAGGTCAGTCCCATGCCCATGAGCGTTCTTTGCGGTCTCTTCTCTGACGGCGGGTATTTCTCTCGTGTTGCTTGCAGAGCCTCAGTGTGTCAAGGATGAATAATTATTTTGGAATAATGGAAATCCTGTGTAAACATGACTCTGGAGTGCTGGGTCCTACTGTCAGCTAATGCCAGCAGCACTCACAGAACATTCATTCCATGCCTGGTTTCCTAAAATCTTTACACATATGGCTCCAGTAAACCCTGCAGTGACCCAGGGAGATGGGCGCTCTTTTAATTCTGTTTATGAGGGACAGATACTCGGGGATATATGCTGAAAATCTCAAGGCTGAGTAGCCCCAGTCAAGGTATTTGACCCCCTGCCTAGGCCTGGTTCTCCATGCCCTGGCTTTCCCGTCTCCAAAGAGGCAGACACACGCCCGCCTCTCTCACTGGGGTGTGGCGAGACCTCCTTCACACGGTGATGTTTCTGCTTCTCTGACGTCTTCTCACGCTAAGTGGGCTCCCCACAGGTTGTGCTGAATAAATAAGCTGAATGATTCATTTGTGCAGGAGATGTTCTGAGCGGCGCAGAGGGCCCTCATCTCTCAGGACAGGAGCAGAGAGAGCTACCCTCCTGGAGAGGATGGGGATTGGACAGCTTCACAGAGGGCCCCCTACGGAGGAGGCAAGAGACACAGAGACAGAGAGAAAGGGCAGTGCGGCCACTGAGCGGCATGGAGACAGCCCTGGACACAAAGGCACCCATCACTGCTGGTCAGCGGTTTCCTGGGGGCACTGGGGCAAGATCAGGAGAGCGGTGGGTTCACTGAAAACCCTTCCTAAGGCTGTGGTGTGGAGAAGGGGCTGGACTCAGGAGGGAGGACTGGGCTCAGGGGGGAGGACTGGACATAGGAGGGGGGACTGGACTCAGGGGGGAGGACTGGACTCAGGGGGGAGGACTGGACACAGGGGGGAGGACTGGACACAGGAGGGGGGACTGGACTCAGGAGGGAGGACTAGGCTCAGGGGGGAGGACTGGACACAGGGGGGAGGACTGGACGCAGGAGGGGGGACTGACTCACGGGGGAGGACTGGATTTAGGAGGGGGGACTGGACTCAGGAGGGGGGACTGACTCACGGGGGAGGACTGGATTTAGGAGGGAGGACTGGACTCAGGAGGGGGGACTGACTCACGGGGGAGGACTGGACGTAGGAGGGAGGACTGGACTCAGGGGGGAGGACTGGACTCAGGAGGGGGGACTGGACTCAGGAGGGAGGTCTTCCTGGCATCCTTGGTTTGTGAGGTCACTGTGCAGTGGGATAGAGCTGGCTTCCACGGGAGGGTGGAGAGAGAAGAGAGCTAAGGCAGACTTCCGGGAACAGGAGTGTCTGAGGAGAGGGAGGGGAGAAGGGGCAGCCAAAGGAAATGCAGAGGCCAGAGATCCATCCAAGTGCCTAGGGCTCCGAGGAGGTCTGCGCTGTCCCCAGGGTCCCAGTCTCCTGGAGGGGTGGCCGTGGAGAAACCTGCAGCTCCGGACGGCGCCCAGAGGCCTCTGGGAGGCCACCGGAGCGGGAGAAGAGTGACCAGGCCAGGACAGGCATTGTACTGGGAGCTGGGTTTTGAATGTGGCCTGGAAGGATGGGCCATGTCTACACAGATGGCGAGGGTCCAGGCCATCATGCACGTGGAGAGTCTGTGAGCAGCATCAGAGCTGCGTCAACACAAAAGTGAGTCTGCTGAGAACATGTGCTTAAGTAAGTTGCTGAAGATTACACAGCTATTCAACTTTGGGTAGCTAATTTAATCCCTACCAGCCTCAACTTTTCCATTTGTAAGATGGGCACAGTAATACCTATTTCAGGCTTTTGGCAGCAAATGATAAATATGAAAAATATATAAAATCCCTCCTGATTGTGTGGAAGGGGCCCTCATTTTGTTATTTTCTCCTTCCTCTTATTGTCTCATGTACAGCTGACATACCTTTTCACCAATGAATTTTTAAAGGGTTATTCCTACATGTCCTTAGAATTTAAAGGCATTTAAGAATACCTCAGAAGTAATTTAATTAACTGAATTATTCAATTAAATGGCTAGCATACCAGATGTCTTTCTGATATCTTTCCAACAACATATATATTAATAAAATCAATTCAGTTTTGACTACATATTGACATATTTCCTTAATTTTTTTCTGTTACTCTCTGTATACTATTGTAAACAAGAGCCAGGCTGATTTGAAAAGTATATATATTTTAAGTTAAATGTGACACAAATGTTCTAGGAATTGTAGGACATTCAGTGAATAATTTTTCAAAATGTTTACTTGACCCTATTGCTATAGAGAATTAAAAAAATCTGTTTCTGGAAGGCAGAGATTTGCTGTACTTTTTAAATATAATTTAAAATGATGTAGCCTGTTATTAAATATTTATTGCCTTGAATGGCAGTTTAAAGATTCAAATAAAACATAATCACCATGTAATTTATTTTGACTCAAAAAGAACACTTCCCGAGGGAAAGGCAGCAGTGGAAGGGTCCCTGGTCCACGGGGGAGGGTGGGTTGGAGACGCCCAGGGACTCGCCCCTTTTTCCCAAACCCCGTTCCAGGAGATGAGGCTATCTGGCTGCTGAGACTGTTTCTTGTATTTTAAAAAATTCTTGAAATTCTTACAGTATCCTCCCCTTCTTGTTCTTTTCATCTGAATTAGCCTGAGTGTCTCTGCTCTCCCAAAGCCCAAAGGACGCAACTGGAACAGCCTCGGTGTGAGCTCAGCACAGCACCCGCCCAGCCCTCCCGGTGCTCCCCCCGCCCCTCCCTCCGTCCTTCCCCGACCACTCCGTCCTTCCCCATGTCCCTCCATACTCCCTGCTCCGTCCTCCCCACCCCTCCCTCCATCCTCCCCCCGCCCCTCCGTCCTCTCCATCACCCCTCCGTCCTCCCCTCCTGTCTCTCCCTCTGTCCTCCCCACTGCCCCTCCGTCCTCCCCCCTGCCCCTCCGTCCTCCCCACCCCTCCCTCCATCCTCCCCCCGCCCCTCCGTCCTCTCCATCACCCCTCCGTCCTCCCCTCCTGTCTCTCCCTCTGTCCTCCCCACTGCCCCTCCGTCCTCCCCCCTGCCCCTCCGTCCTCCCCACCCCTGCCCCTCCATCCTCCCCCCGCCCCTCTGTCCTTCTCTACTTCCTCTCCTCCTGACCCTTCAAGACCATCTCAATCTGCTTTCTCCTTAAAGTCCTTCCAGGTCAGTCTAGACCAGGAGGCTCTGTCTTTGATCTTCCATTGTAAATGAATATTCCATCTGTAAATGAATGGACAAAGAAGATGTGGTACATACACACGATGGAATATTACTCAGCCATAAAAATGAATGAATGAAATAATGCCATTTTTGGCAAGTTGGATGCAACTAGAGATTATTATACTAAATAAAGTAAGTCAGTCAGAGAAAGACAAATGTCATATGATATCACTTATATGTGGAATCTAAAAAAAGATACAAATGAACTTATTTCCACAACAGAAAGATTCACAGGTATAGGAAACAAACTTCTAGCTACCCAAAGGGAAAGGTGATGGGGAGGGAGAAACAATTCACACAGCGCTGCATACAAACAGGTGAACGCCTACGGTACAGAGCAGGGAGCTACATTCAGTGTCTTGTAATGACCTATAGTGGGAAGAAATATGAAAAGAAAAAACATGTAGCTGAATCACTTGGCTGTAGAGCAGAAATTAAAAGAGCATTGTAAATCAGCTGTACTTCACTTATAAGAAAGACTGATAGGAAGAACCAAGAATCAAGCTATATAAGAATTTATGATTTTGCCAGTTGTGTCTTTGCCCCAGGGACAAATATACAAGCAAATATATGCAAATGAAAAGCTAACGATTTCTTACTCTCCCTTAAATGTATACTAGAGTTCTCCTTCAGATGCTCAGGACAGAGTACGTTGTCTTTCTAGGGCTGGTAAGAAAGTATTCAATTATGGAATATTGAAAATTCTGGTAGCTGAAGGATGGAGCTGTTTACATGTTCAGCTTGGGATGGAGGGCATGCGTGTAAACCTTCCTAGCTCAGATAAACACGACCACTCTTGGGATCACCTGTAAACACCTGATAGAAATACAACGAGCTATACAAGCATATAATGTATGTTATATTGTATGTTATATCCTACAAATATGCAGGATATGTGCATGCATAAGCTCACTCCAGGCAAAATCTACCTCCTACAGAAATCACAACGCTTCTTAAACATGCATTTCTAATCATTTACTGCAAGAGACATGCAAGCTCCTGCCCCACATAGATGTTCCGAGCTGTCCTGTGGTCTGTGATCAGATGAGCTTACCCGCGCTCAGGGTGCTACAGGCCTAGACTGTAGTTTAATGGGCATCAGGCTACAAATAATGAGCCTTAAAATCTGGTCATCATCAAGAGGATTCAGTATGTTTTCTCCACGAAGCGGCCTTGCTTTTAATTTTTTTTGGCAATGGGTTCAGTCTGCACTTTTTTGCTGTTGTTGGAAGTATCAACTTACAGGGCCTTCCCTGGTGGCTCAGACGGTAGAGAATCTGCCTACAATGCAGGGGACCTGGGTTCGATCTCTGGGTCGGGAAGATCCCCTGGAGGAGGGCACGGAAACCCACTCCAGTATTCTTGCCTGGAGACTCCCATGGACAGAGGAGCCCGGTGGGCTACAGTCTGCGGGGTTGCTAAGAGTCGGACGCGACTGAGTGAATAACACCCACACCCCCACACACACCGCTTATAACCGCTTATAACCTTGAGGTTCCACCTCAAGGACCGGGTCCCCACTGTTCCCAGTTACCCAACCCTCGCTCTGAACTCGGATGATGGGGGTGCCCTCGGGGAGGACATGCCGAGCCCGGCTCTGACGGAGGCTGTGACCCTCTCGTCAGAAAGGATGTGGCAGGCGCGGGTGGTGTGGGCAGGGGTCCCACAGGCCAGAGCAGTCACGCTGCCCCCTTTCTCTGGGAGGCCTGAGTGTGCACGCGTGCGTGCGTGTGTGTGCGGTCTGCTCCTCCCCCTGACCCTGATGCTGACTCTAGACGAGGGCGCTGGCTTCTCCAGTTGCTCAGAGGCTGCGTGGCCCAGCACGCGGATCCTTCAGTGTGGCTTCCACCGCCTCCTTTGGGGTCAAGGAGGACACGGCTCACCTGTCCTGGCGAGAAGGCTCTAACCCGTCTCCCAGCACCTCGCGCCCTGCAGGCCTGAGCTGGTCTGACGGCCCGTGGAAGGGCCTGCCCTGCTCGCGAAGGTCCACGAGGGGCCTGGGAGGGGGCGCAGCCGAGCCCGACCGGCCCCGGGGGGCACCTCCCTGACTGGGAGTCAGGCCCCTCAGCTGCCGACAGGCGCAGAGACACTGTCCGTGTGTCTGTCTCCGTGTTCACTGACACCAGGAGGACGAGGACGTTCCTTCTCTCAGTTTTCTCAGCGAGCGCCCACCTCCCCAGCGTTGAGCGGGAAGACACGTCTTAGTCCCGCAGATGCAGGAGTCCTCCAGGCAGGTCTGGACCAGAAGAGCTGGATGTGAAACCTCCTGCTAACTGTGTGACCTTGGGGGGTTCTCAGCTCCTCGTCTGCAGGGGCAAGAGGCCAGTCCATCCCCCGGGGTCTCCAAGGGCATTTTCTGGAACCCGAGAGTCATGCGGCCTCTGTTCCCTGGGGCGCCCCGGTCTGTGGAAGGCTTCTGTGGGGAGGGGTCTTGGCGGGGGGGGGTCAGCCTTATTGCTAAGGCTCCTCACTCTAGGATTCTGTGCTGTTTCCTTTCATGGTGCCTATTGTCATCTGGTTCCTCATATTTTTTTTTAAAATAGGTGATTCTCAGCAATTAAAAGCCATCAGATACTGGAAAGAAATGAATAAGGACTGGTGTAGAGAGCATGGACCCCTTTGGGGGTGTCAGCTTCTCAGCGTTGGAAGGATGACGGCTCAAAGGTGTCACGTGGCCATCCTGTGGAAAAGAAGCAACCACAGACGGGAAGCAAAAGGCCAGACACAGGTCCTTTCAGGACAGGTCCCTTCACGCCCTGCGGCGTGGCCTGGAGCTGACGGCAGCCCCTTCGGGGGTGACCGCCTGCCCCGGCCACCCCGTGCCCCCTCCTCGCCCTGGGGCCAAGGACTCCGACCCGAAGGCTAGTCCGGAGAGAGAAGAGGCAGCTGGCCCCAGCCCCAGCCTCCCTTGCTTGGTCTCAGGAGCCGGATGGTGACACGGGCCCCGGCCTTGCTGGGTGTGGGTCCCCCGAGTTCGGGCTCAGGCCCAGCTCGGCAGGCATGCCACCTCGAGGAGGGCGCCTCCTGAAGGCCCACGGCCCACGGGGGTTTGGTTTCCCTAAAGGGACGCAGGGATGACGAGGAATCCCACCAGGCGCTGCAGGCCGTGCCCCTGCTGAGGGTCCTGCTCCCGCAGCGGGTGGAGTCGGCCCTGAAGACAAGCCATGCAGAGTGGCTGGGCTTCCCTCGGTTTGCACTCCGGGCTGGGCTGCGGGACCCGGGTCCGCCAGCCGACTCTGCTTGCCTCGAGGGCATGGCCGTGTGTCCGCCCGGAGGGGTTCGTCCCCCGCCTTCTGCTCTGTAGGAATCCCGGCCGTACCACGGGCTCATCACGTCTTTAGAAATCGGAAAGAGACGCCATGAACAGAGGCGTTCGACCTCGGGCACGTTGGGAGTTTGCGGCGGTTCGGGGCATGGGTTCCCTGTGAGCCACCGCGGTCTCCAGGCTGCGAGGGGCGTGGCTGAGGGGCCCGGCTTGTTTGCTGGAGGAGACTCACATAGTCTTGTGCCTGTGGCCTTGGTAAGTGGCGGGAAGGAAGGGAGATGCTTGCCTCGGGCCCTGTGCCCTGCTCAGCGCTTTGGGGTCCCCGCGGTACGGGCTCTCGTGAGTGTCCGTGTGTCTAGGGTTCTCCCAGGACCCCTCCTCCTGCCTCTCTGGGCACACACCCCCCTGCACCCTGCACGTCTGGACGCACATGTGGATCGCTGTCACGAGTCACACACTTTCCGTCAAAGGGCGGGTGTCCCTTGGTCCCGAAATAGCCCTTCTGCTCGATGACTGTGTGTGCCGTGAACACTCAGCAATCAGACAAACAGAGCATCTCGGATGCGGCTTGGCGTGTCCTATTCTACCTGGCCACAGTCGTGATGCCTGCACACCCACCTCTGTGCAACTCCTCAACTAAGTTGTCGTTTCTGAAATAAGCAACAGGGTGTCTCCACACCAGGCTGAAATCCAGCCCGAGCAGCTGCTCGCTGGTTCCTGGCCTGGGGCATCTTCTACACGCCCACACCTCGGTGCTGGGCAGCGGCTGGTAAGCATCCGTTTCCTTTTGTGTCATCGGCGTGTGTGCTTAGGGAAGGCCACCAAGGGCAGGGCCGTGTCAGATGCAGCCCTCGGGGGGCCCCAGGGCCTCTGCGTGGCCGCAGAAGTGTCTGCTTGCTGCTCCCGGCTGCCGGCACCCACGCAGTCAGGTGGGGATCCTGACGCCTGCGGCTGGGGGGCCAGAGAGACTCAGATGCACTTGGAGCTCCACCTGGGCCGGAGGAGCCCTGGGCAGTGAAGATGCTGGCCCTGATGCCCACCCCTGCTGTCCTTGCGGGCCTGCATTTTTATCATTTGCAATCTAAAGACATGTGTCTACAGTGTTCAGGCACATCGTCCCCCTCAGGGGCTCCGACCCTCCCTGACACCCTTGGCTGTGGGTCTGGTGAGGCTTGGAACGCGAGGTGGGGGGGGGGGGGCAGGTGGCTGTGACAGAGGACAGAGCCTCTCACCTTCCGCCTGGCCCTGAGCATCGCCCGGAACCTGTTCCTCACTGATCTCTGGAGGCTCAGTCACGGGGGTGGGGGTGGGAGGACGCTGGAGTCCAGCTCACAAGAGGGCGCTCACTTAAGAGGAGGAAAGCGTGGCTTACCTTTCAAAACATGCCTTTTCCGGGAATTTTCTAGCAATAGCATTGTTTAAAAAATTACCAATCTTCTAAAAACTTATCCTTTTACCAAAAAAATTATTCCTGAATAAGAAGGAAGTGCTTTAAAAACACTTATCTCATATTATTTGCTGAGGGCAACAAGGACACCTCCTCCCCACTCCTGGAAACACAGATGGGCCCTGTCTTGCCGGAAACGAACTCCTGAAACTGTTCCTGTCCTCACGGCCTTCAAGCTCCGCTCCTCCTTGTGACAGTCTACCCCAAGAAAGGGGCCAGCAGCCACAAAACTATCTGCAAAGATGCTTATCACACCCTATCCATAACTTGGAAAAGTTAAAAACAAACTAGATAGTTTCTGGGGACCAGTCCAGGGCCGCGGACCCAGCCGTCGGCAGGCACGCGGGGCTCCTGGCTCGTGATCCCATGGCAGGGTCCGCAGCCCCCAGCCCCAGCCTCAGCTAAGACCCTGTCCACACACCAGCTCTGAAACGCGGCGGCCGGGTACCCACTACAGCCCAGCGCAGACGGGGGAGAGAGCCGTCATCCCTGGCCAGAGCCCCACCACACACCCATGTCTGCTGTATGTGATGAGCGGCTTCAAAGCCTCGGTTATACCTTTGCAATCATCAGTCAAGAAATCAGGCCGAGACGGTAATTCCTTTGTTTCGTCTTAACCAATACAGATTGCAAATATGAGAGATTCTCTAGGGCCTTGCCTGAAAATACCTATATTCCTTCTCCTTGAATGCAGAGTTATTTTAAAAGTATATTTAATTTTATCCAATGTCAAACATCTGCCCTGAAATGCATTACCTGTTTTATTTACAGTTTTAAACACGCCGAATCAGCCACACTGTCTTCAGAAATATGTAACAAACGAGGCAGGGCCAGTGAGGTGTCCACTCGGGTGGGCCTGCCGGAGATGAGCAGCACACACATTGTTTTCTTGGGATGACGGCCAGGAAGCTTTTTTTTTTTTTTTAGTAGAGGATTACTGTGACAATAAAGGTGAACTGCCATCACAGTCCTGAAATTTGTGTTTGCACACAGACAATTCATAACAAGGCGTCGAGCAACGGCGGGTCTGGGAAACCCACTTGCTCTGAATCTTCACTTCATACAGACCAGTGCCTAGAACGCCAGCTTTTTGCTTCTCTGCAACCATGCATGCAAGCTATCAAATGAATGGTAGAATAGGTGCGCCCTAGCTTCTGATTTATAATATTAGTGACAGTAGGAAGGACAGCATGTTGTAACGTTCAGGGATGGGTGATGCCCAGTGATGTCTTATAAAGCATGAAGGGGCTGTGGACGCCCTGGCTCCTGGCTGGGTGGCTGCGTGCACGGAATTCTTCACCCACGCCCTGGTGGGCGCCCTGCTGCACAGCAGTCATACATTAATTAGAGCATAAACAGACACCGCAGTGTTGCCACGCACCCAAGTGGATCTTCATTTTTCACATGCGGGGCCCTACTAATTAAAATCAGCTTTGCAATTAAATGTGGAAAACTGTGTTAAACTTTCAAGCGTGGTTAGAAAAAAATGCAATTATTTTTAGGGTTTTTTTTTTTAATTTTGATGCAAATGCAAATTCTATCCATGTGAAACCAGTAAACGGGAGGTATAGGATCCCCATTTTTCTCTCTTCCTTGTCTGTCTTTCTTTTTTGATTATCCAGGCTCCTCTCAGCTGCACGTTGCCATGCTCCTCTGTCTCTCCCGGTGCCTGGCTCCGTTCCAAGGCTTTTAGTGAGAACTCTCTGTCAAGGCATGAATAATACAGCCCCCAGGCTGCCGGCAGCCTCCAAATGAGGCGTGCATGCATCAGGAAGGAGCCCTCAGCTCCAGCTCCAGAACAAGCTCCCGTGAAGACAGGCAATTATTCACCCGCGGCCGCCGCCATGGCAGTCACACTGGTGGGTGCAAAGGTACATGAGACGGAAAAAATCTGAAGGAGGAACACGCACGACAAGCCAGAGAGAATCCAATAATTTTCTACTAGGAAAGAAATCTACCGTTTGGAGCTTTTAATTTTAAAGTTTCAGGATAAATTGATTTGATTCTGAATTTTCTAAATTGGGAAGGATTTAAATATAATACCAAGGCCATCAACTGGCTTTTGCAAGACTCTACAGCTAGATTTCAGGTCAACTATCTCACCAGAACCCTGTGCTCCACAAACAATAACCTCAACAAAATATCTGTGAAGGGCAAATGTGAATAAAATCCATTAAATGTCAGAAGTAAATTCAGAGGGTTCACAAACCAGATGATGTGAAGAATAAATCCACATTAGGGACTCTCCCCTCCACACACACACTCTCTCCTTCGTTGAAGACTTATACAAAAATCACTGTTCAGAAAGAAGTAAAGCCAGTTAATTTCAATCGTCCAGTATGTATCTAACTGCTAAAAGGAAGGCTAAAATTTCAAATTCCTCTGCATTGCTTAATATTTATTAATCTGGATAGATTTTTTCAGATTTCTTTTTGATGTGGATCATTTTTAAAGTCTTTATTGAATTTATTACAATATTGCTTCTGTTTTATGTCCTGGTTTTTTGGTTGAGCGGCACATGGGAGCTTGGTTACCCAAAGAGGGACTGAACCCTTCAGCCCCTGCACTGGAAGATGACCTCTTAACCACCGGATCACCAGGGAAGTCCCAATCTGTGATAGATACTAATAAATATTACTCCCATCTCTAATTTTTACTAGGAAATTTTATAAAGACTTTAGAATAATAAGGTTTCTCTGGTGCCTCAGATGGTAAAGAATCTGCCTGCAATGCAGGAGACTCGGATTCAATCTCTGGGTCAGGAAGATCCCCTGGAGAAGGACACGGCAACCCACTCCAGTCTTCTTGCCTGGAGAATTCCAAGGACAGAGGAGCCTGGCGGGCTCCAGTCCACGGGGTTGCAGAGAGTCAGGCACAACTGAGGGACTAACAAACACTTAACAGTAGTAGCAGTGGAACAATAAACTAGCCCTGACTTTGACAGTAAATTTAGCATCTATTTATTTACCCCTTTGTAACATTAAGTTGCACTGTATCTTTAACACAAACAATATTTTATATCAACTTGGGGGCAGAAAATTGTGATTATAAGGCATTAGAGTGTTCAATCTCAGTCAAATTTTCAAGAGTAAATTTTGGCAGGAAAGTTTTCACGTCCCACATTCTGGCTATCCTAGTAACAGGTCATGTAATTCTCTGGATTATTAAACAATCTCTTTTTCAGGTACTTGAACCAAACTAAAACAATTACAGATAGAGTGAACTGGGGCCTCTTGACCCCATGTCTCCATCCATAAGATACCTGTCTTCAGGCTTCCCAGGTGGTGCTACTGATAAAGAATCTGCCTGCCAATGTAGGAGACACAAGAGACGTGGGTTCGATCCCTGGGTTTAGAAGATCCCCTGGAGTAGGAAATGGCAACCTGCTTCAACACTCTTGCCTGGAGCATCCCATGAACAGGGGAGCCTGGCAGGCTCCACTCCATGGGGTTGCAAAAGAGTGAGATGCAAGTGAGCACGCGCACACCCAGGACATGCAGACACCCCGGTCCCCCACGGTGTTCGCTTAGTCGGGGCCTCACACTAGGCAACTCCACCTGCACTCACTGTGTCCTTGCTGATTCAGGGCCCTGTCTTGGGCTGGCTCTGGGTCCCGACCCCTCACCTACTCCAGTCTTCCAGCCAACCATCCCAGAGCCCAGCGACTTCCTCACCTCCAGGTTCAGGGGCTCTTCCTCCATGTTGTTCGTTTTCTTCCTGCCACCCAGGCTATAGGCCCGGAAAAGCTCTCTTTTCGCCCACGGCTGTTTTAGATGCTTACAGCTCACCTGTCTGCCTGCCCAGCAGGGACGTGGTGGTCCCAGGAGGAGAGCAGGGATCCAGGATGTGCCTCTTCCTAAATCTGGGTGTGTAAGAACCAGGCTCTGGGAACTCACTTAGATGACAGAGGGTTAGTTTTGCACCTGCAAAGGCAGCTCTGGCATTGGCCCCCATGTTTGAGATGCTAGCTTCAGCATCTCTCACATAAATACCATTTTAGAAAAGTGGTGTGTGCTCAGGGCCGTGGAGTGTGCAGAGTCAGGTGTGGAAGAGATGTAAGACGTCAGTGGAAAGGAAGAGATGGGATTTGCTGTGGACAGAGACTGAGACTGCATTTTGGTTCATGAAAGAGAATTACTTCTGGCCTTGATTGCAGATTCCATAATGATTTTGTCATAATTATGTGCTAATAATATGGAGCCTAGAAGAGTCGGAGCCATGTGTCTGGACACTAACGATGTTTTGGAAGATAAAGGCTGGTGGTTTTGTCCTGATCATGTGCATGTGAAAGTGTTAGTCACTCAGTTGTGTCTGACTTTACAACCCCATGGAGCCCGCCAGGCTCCTCTGTCCATGGGATTCCCCAGGCAAGAATACTGGAGTGGGTTGCCATTTCCTTCTCCCAGGGATCTTCCCGGCCCAGGGATCGAACCTGGTCTCCTGCATTGCAGGCAGATTCTCTACTGTCTGAGCCACCAGGGCTTCAGGGCATGCATCAGGGCATGAAAATGTCGACAGAGCTGGGACCCCTGCGGTCAGCGTGCAGGGATCCAGAGGCGGGCCTCAGGTCCCGGAGGGGCCGGGGAGGGACGGGTGGGGAGCCTGCGTCAGACGCGGGGGCTCCGTCACCGCTCTTCCTCTCCGTCACCCCGCCTGCTCGGCGACTCGGCACCACGTGGGATACCACACCCAACCCCCCGATGCGCCCAGGGTTTCTGGTAAAACTGTTTTCATTTCCCTTATGTTTTCCCCAATTTCTCTCTCTGATTCACCCTTTGTGCAGTTGTGTGTATGCTTATCAGGCAGCTCAAACTGGGAACGATTAACACGAACAAAGACCCTGAGTCGATTATCTGTAGCTCAAGGATATAGCTTTTGGATAAGGCAGAACATCCAATAAAATTAGAAGTTTAACTCTCACCCCTTCGTTTTTACCCAGGACCGTAAATTGTAAATTCCCTGTGAATTCAGACTATTGATGAACTTCACAAGCATCACCCATCACAAGTGATTGGTCCTTTTCTGCCCTCTATTCCCGGTTTCTTACTAACCCACAGCTCTGCCTTCCTTACCCAGGGAAGAAAGCCACCCATCTCAGCTGTTCCACAAGAAACCAAATACCCACTGAAGTGGCAAGACCACTGCCCAGGGCCACGGCCTCCGCCCAGGGCCACAGTCACCTCCCAGGGACACGCCCAGCACCCAGGGGCATGACCACCAATTGGGGCCACCACTGCCTCCCAGGGACACGGCCACCGCCATGCAGGCCCCCCAAAGCAGTGAAATGGCACGCTGAAACTCTGACCGGTATTTGATTCTCTCAGGAATTTTCTTATGCTGAAATAAAGATTACCTGGTAGACTTCATTTCACTACTTGAAATCAAATTTCTGAAAAATTTTATTTTTTACATTGTTGATTCTGTTCACTTGCCTCAAATTAATTTTTGCACGTTCAAATAGCTAGATATCAATATGCTAAAAGAAGTCTTTATACTCAGGTACAAACTGGCATGATGAGTGAGTAAAATGAAACTGTAGCCTTAACAGGAGTAGGTTCATTGAAAAGTGCACCAGTAAAAACCTGAGTGTTGCCCGTTCAATCGTGTCTGACTCTCTGTGACCCCATGGACTGTAGCCCACCAGGCTCCTCCGTCCATGGGATTCTCCAGGCAAGAACACTGTAGAGGGTTGCCATTTCCTTCTCCAAGGAAAACCTGAAATGATGGGCAATTTCATCAAGACCCAAACTGAGGCTGCCGTGCTGGTCCTATCTGAAGAGGTCTCAGGCGTGCTGGGCATCAGCAGGGGGGAGGTGACACTGTGTTGGGGGGAGGGGTGCAGGTATTTATATGCATGAGCAGCTGTCATAGCTCAGAAAGTATCTTTTCAAAAGGAAAGAAACAAAGCCAGATATAATTGAAATCTCACAGATTTGAAATAGCTACAGTCAAAAGATGTTGATGTGTACAAGAGTCTTACCTACTACAAGGGCCACCTTCTCAGTCTGAGAAATTCAAAGGTCACCTTTTAGTTAAAAATTACTGATACTATACAGCCATTGAAAAACAAAACTTAGAAAGCCTTACTTGATAACCTCAGTGAGACTCCTGAGAGAGAAGTCTTATCTCTGACATGGCATTCTGAATGGTAATTAGCTTTACATAACGAAGTCTATGGGCTTCCCAGGTGGCCCCAGTGGTAAAGAACGTGCCTGCCAATGAAGGTAGATGTGAGAGACTCGGGTTTGATCCCTGGGTTGGGAAGATCCCCTGGAGGAGGAAATGGCAACCCACTCCATTTTCCTTGTCTGCAGTATCCCATGGACAGAGGAGCCTCCTGGCTACAGTCCATGGGGTTGCAGAGGGTTGGATACAACTGAGTGACTTAGCAGGCATGCAACAAAGTCTGTGACTTTCTTGTTTTAAACCCAAGGAAATTGAAGCCAATACAGGCGGCGCTAATGGTAAACAATCTGCCTGCCAATGCAGGAGATGAAAGAGATGAGCATTTCATCCCTGGGTGAGGAAGATCCCTCAGAAGAGGAAATGGCATCTACTTTTCATCTACTTTGCTCCTGCGCAATTCAGGGTGTTCTGTGCTCTTATCAGCAACGAGTCTCAGAGGAGGGTGGAGCCTGGCTGTCTTCAGTTGGCCCAGCCTCAGCCTAAGCACCGTTTTCTAAGCAGGAAGAGGACCCCGGGGAGGGTGTACACACAGCCCGCATCTCACAGGACCCATCGGTCCACAACCATGGGGTGAACTGTGGGTAGAAATACAAAGGCTTGAGTCAATTCTTCGGGAAATTCATGATTTTTCCACAAAAGTGTGGTTATGATACCTAATTAAGGTTAGCTGACATCTAATTAAAACTTTTTAGCCAAATTTAATCATTCCTTCTGGAGAAGGCAATGGCACCCCACTCCAGTACTCTTGCCTGGAAAATCCCATGGATGGAGGAGCCTGGTAGGCTGCAGTCCATGAGGTCGCTAAGAGTCGGACACGACTGAGCGGCTTCACTTTCACTTTTCACTTTCATGCGCTGGAGAAGGAAATGGCAACCCACTCCAGTGTTCTTGCCTGGAGAATCCTAGGGACAGGGGAGCCTGGCGGGCTGCCATCTATGGGGCTGCACAGAGTCAGACACGACTGAAGCGACTTAGCAGCAGCAGCAATCATTCCTTCTAGTAGCAATATAATCAAGTTTAACTATTGATTAATCATGAGATGATTGGGCTTTCCAGGTGGAGCTGGTGGTAAAGAACTCGCCTGCCAATACGGGAGATGTCGGAGACCCAGGTTCGATCCCTGGGTCGGGCAGTTCCCATGGAGAACACGGCAACCCACTCCAGTATTGTTGCCTAGAGAATCCCATGGACAGAGGATCCTGGTGGGCTATGGTCCATAGGGTTGCAAAGAGTTGGACACGACTGAAGTGACTTAGCAGGCATGCACACATGAGATGATTAGGGGAAAAAATTCACTCATAGTTGGCTAACTTGCTTTTCTCCTCATAAACATAAACCAGTCAGATTTTAAAAACAGGATTTTTAAAAAAGAATTTACGTATATACTCCTTCATCAAATAGCAAATACTTGAAATAAACCATGTATTTAAATCAGATAATTTGATAATTTTGCACAGTAAGATAATAATATAATACATTAAATATAATAATTTAAGTCACAAAATTCTCTTAACCATGGCCTCCTGTTCCTCGAGTCTGGAACCGTTTCATCCCGGGTGCCCATTAAAATTCCCTGCCTCCCTAAACGCTAGCATGGGGGATTTGGACTAATTTGTAATTTTCCCTTGATTTTGCTGAAGGACAATCATCATAATTGCTTGATTTCACCGGTAAATTAGCGCTCAGCTGAAAAGGAAATAGTGAGCGAGGCCGCGAGGACTGTCGCCTGGGGCTGGATCACCTGCTTCTGCACCTGGTCCTGGGTGCCTGGGCCCGGCCCCTGGAGGCTGCTCGGCCGGACGACAGGCTCGCAACCTGGGTTCCGGGAGTCAGCCACAGGCGAGCCCTGGCCGCTGTAGCTTCTGATGCATCGGGGCCGTGACCTTCCGCAGAAAGGGGACGCTGCCTCCTACCACAGGGCGGGGGCCCGCGACGCGAGAACCTGCGTCTGCGCTGCGACCCCGCCCCGTGCTCCGGTGTCCCCGCGCCCACTCTGCCGCAGGCCTGAAATCTGGGCAGACGAGCACCATCACCTGAGCCCTGGAGCCCCTGAGCCCCTGGAGCCTGGCCCGGCCTGGCCCCTGCAGCCCAGATCGTCCCCCGCAGCCGCCTGGGACCAGGCCTGGCCTTCCTCCCCCGGACGGGTCGAGCTCCCGCAGAAAGACCAGGAAGGTCGCACTTCACTCCACCCCCCGAGGGTCACCCTCCTGAGCTACGGAAGGAGAAAGCGGGGAGTAGACACCCGGCTCCCCGCGAACCGGGGCGGAGGTGCCGCGCTGACCCCGCCGGCCCCCCGCGGGTGGACACACGCTGCCCCAGGCGGCCGTCGGAGCCGCTCCGAGAGCCCCAGGTCCAGAGCGGCAGGGGAGCCGCCCCAAGGGGGCGCCCGCGAGCCACGCGGCTCCGCGCAGAGGCCAAGGCCTTACCTCCGGTGTCGCGCGTACTTTCCGCTGACGTGGCCGCTGCCATCACAGCCGGGGGTGGGACAGCTGCAAGAGGAACGGACGCGTCACTCAGTGCCCCCGGACGGTGGGCCGGGGGCTGTGGACACAGGGAAGGCCGGGCACTGGGCGGCCGGGGGCGGGGGCAGGCCCCGGGGACGCGAAAACCCGCGATCAAGGGGTGCGTCCTCTGAACCGCCACGGGGCACGTGTGCGGACCACTGACCTGAACAGCTCCTGGATGGCCGGCTCCACGGGAACTGCAGAGAGAGGAGAAGAGACGCTCATTTCTCTTTCATGGCAAGACCCCCCAACCCCGCCACAGCCAGCCACCCAGAGGGCGGTGTCCAGGCCCAGACTGAGGGCTTCTGCAGGACGGAGGTGACCCCAGTAGGGCCCCGGGGACCGGGAGCACGGACGTACCTCGGACCCCTTTGGACCGCGTGCGATGCCGCTTCTCCTCGGCGTCCACCTCCATCTGCAGGGAGAGAAGGCAGTCAGCGTGCTCCCTGCTGGGCACTCAGGGACAGTGTCCCTCTGTGAAGTGGAGGTCAGCCGCTGGGGAAGGGCCAGGCAGTCTACACGCGATGTTTAAAAATAACAAGCAAGACCTTGGTCCTGCAGGGGCCCTGCAGGGGAAGACTTTGATGAGGACACATGCGGGTCAGTCAACCTGAGTTGTACTTGTACCAAGAATATAATAGACAGCGGAGCAGCTTGCAAGAAGGAAAGAAATGCACATATAATGTCCGCCTTCTCCTTGTAGCTGAAGCTTAACCTGGTCAGGGACCTACAGGGGAAGTGGGGGGTGTCAGAAGGACACGCTTTCTTGTGACCGCTCTCACTGTGGTCTAGCCCTGGGGGCGATTGCGGCCGCCTTGGTCTGAATCACTGCAGATGGTGACTGCAGCCATGAAATTAAAAGACGCTTACTCCTTGGAAGGAAAGTTATGACCAACCTAGATAGCATATTAAAAATCAGAGACATTACTTTGCCAACAAAGGTCTGTCTAGTCAAGGCTATGGTTTTCCCAGTGGTCACGTATGGATGTGAGAGTTGGACTGTAAAGAAAGCTGAGTGCCGAAGAATTGATGCTTTTGAACTGTGGTGTTGGAGAAGACTCTTGAGAGTCCCTTGGACTGCAAAGAGATCCAACCAGTCCATCCTAAGGGAGATCAGTCCTGGGTGATCTTTGGAAGGACTGATGTTGAAGCTGAAACTCCAATACTTTGGCCACCTAATTCGAAGAGCTGACTCATTTGAGAAGACCCCGAATGCTGGGAAAGATTGAGGGCAGGAGGAAAAGGGGACGACAGAGGATGAGATGGTTGGATGGCATCACCTACTCAATGGATGTGAGTTTGAGTAAACTCCGGGAGTTGGTGATGGACAGGGAGGCCTGGCATGCTGGGGTTCATGGGGTCGCAAAGAGTTGGACATGACTGAGCTACTGAACTGAACTGGGCTGAGTCATCAGGATGCTTTCCAGGGTCACGGCCCCTCCTGGTGGTCATGGCAGGACTTACACTTGGAGGTTGCAGGGTGTCTCCATCTACTACCTTGCACAATCCTCACAGGGCTCTGTAAGGGAGGCATCTGTTCTCTGCTTCCTCTACCTGGGACTTGCCCAAGATCATCTGTGTGGCAGCTTTGGTGCAGGGCCCCGAAAACCGCCACTGTCTACACTTCCTCCTTGAGTCAAGAACATACTGCTGGACGGGTGAATGCAAGTAATTTAAACACAGCAAAACTGCTCATTGCAGAACTCCACTCAGCGCATCAGAAGGGTCAATGAGAGAAGCAGGAAAGACGACAGCTCCTCTCGCCAGATCCCACTCTGGCCTGGATCATTTGTCACCCTGTCCAGCAGGAGATGGGGCTTCAACCCCTGGGTCGGGAAGATCCCCTGGAGAAGGGAATGGCAACCCATTCCAGTATTCTTGCTGGAGAATCCCATGGACAGAGGAGCCTGGCGGGCTACAGTCCGTGGTGTCACAGAGAGTTGGACGCGACCGAATGACTGAGTACACACACACGTACCAGTGTGGCCAGAGCTGCATTCTAGGCGGAAGATGGGGACATGGTAAAATCTCGTGTGTGCAGGGGGGTGGGGGAAGGAAGGACTGGGAGTTTGGGATTAGTAGATGCAAACTGTTATGCTAATGTATGGCATAGATGGACAACAAGGTCCTACTGGATAGCACAGGAAACTGTTCAATATCCTGTGATGAACCATAATGGGAAGCAATGTGAAAAATAATCTATCTGTTATCTATTTATCTATATCTATAACCAAGTCATTTTGCTGTATAGCAGAAATGATTGGGCTTCCCTTGTAGCTCAGTCGGTAAAGAATCTGCCTGCAATGCAGGAGGCCCGGGTTCGATTCCTGGGTGGGGAAGATCCCCTGGAGGAGGAAATGGCAACCCACTCCAGTGTTCTTGCCTGGAGAATCCCATGGACAGAGGAGCCTGGTGGGTTGCAGTCCACGGGGTTGCAAGAGTCAGACATGACTTAGTGACTCAACCACCACCAACAGAAATTAATACAAGAATTAATACAGGAAATTATACAAGTAACTCATCTGTGCACCAACAAAACTCTTTAAAAAATTAAAGTAAGAGATACCATGTATGTAGAGTTCATCTCCATGATTTATGACGAGAAACGTCGGAATCTGGGAGAAGGCCAGTTGGGCTCCTGTGACTCTGCTGGCTGACGTTACAGAGGGACCTGGTGGACCTGCTCTTGGAGCAAAGCTTCAGCAAGTCGAGACCCTGCAGAGGGTCCTGGGAGAACAGGGGCATCTCTGGGCCGAGCCTTCATACCGGCCGACCAACAAATACCTACTGGTCACTCTGTGCAGAGTAGTAAAAATACATATAATAAAAAGCACAAGCTCATTTCGTGTTTGAAATGTGTGCTGGGTTTTAAAGGAAAACTTCAGGTTTCAGGTTAAAAAAAGGGCTGGGGCAGATGTTTCAGGCAGAGGGAACAGGATGTACAAAGGCCCTGGGCAGTGCAGGTGACCTAGGCGCTCGGGGTTACTGGGGGTGCAGACCTCACAGAGCTTCAGAGGGGCATGGCCGGACACGCCATGGAGGGGGAGCCTCCCCCCTTGTCATTTATGCTCCTGGAGCACCCGAAATAAGCCTGGGCTATCACCTGGCGGGGGGGGACTTGTCATCACGGGGTGTGGAGGCCATCGCTCTTTGAGCATGGAGTCGAAAACCTTGGCTCACTTGCTAGTTGCTTGAATGGCTGCCTAAGAATTGTTCTATGTTTTGCATTTAGGTTTTAATCCTTTTTCATATATATTGGGGACAAACTTATTTTCTTCTAGGTGGATGGTTAATCCTGCAACTAACCCCTCAATTGATGAAGACCAGCCCCCCACTGACATGCGCCCCTTGTTGTGGGAAGTTCCATCCCAGCCAGTGCCTGTGTGGGCCGCTCTGCTTAGTCCAGGGCCAGCCCCGTTTGAGTTCCCGGCTCTGAAGTGTGCTTTGCCCTCTGAGAAACAGGCCTCCATTAACACTGGGGTGAGCATACACTCATGACTATATATAAATAGATAACCCACAAGGACCTACTATATAGCACAGGGAACTGAATTCCATATAAGGGAACAGAATCTGAAAAGAACACATACGTATTCTTGTGCAACTGAATCACTTTTCTGTACATGCCTAACACAATACTGCAAATTAACTATGAAAGTGTTAGTCGCCCAGTCGCGTCTGCCTCCTCGCGACCCCACAGACTGTGTGCCCCCAGGTCCCTCTGTGCATGGGATTCTCCAGGCAAGAGCACTGGAGTGGGTAGCCTTTCCCTTCTCCAGGGGAACTTCCCAGCCCAGGGATTGAACTTGAATCTCCTGCATTGCAGGCGGATTCTTTACCGTCTGAGCCACCAGGGAAGCCCCAACTATACTTCAGTTCAAAGAATGAATATATATATATGTGTGTGTGTATAAATACTTCATTCATTCTTGGAAAAGAATAAGCCTCCTCCCTGTGAAGGTTGCATGAGATAACTTGCAGACCACGCCTAGCGAAGCACTGGGGGTGGACGTGAAGCCCGGAGGGTGTCTCCTCCTTCGGCCAGTGGGACCGCCAAGTGAAATAGCGAACCAGAGGCACACTCCCCTCTCACGCACGTTTCAATGTCCAGAAACTGCTAGAGAGGCTCAGGATCAGCCAGGTGCGCACAGCTCAGGGTATGAAGTGTGTGGGCATTTGCACTCCCCAGGTTTACTCCGGGAATGCAGGCGAGGCCCCTGACCATTCAGGTGCCTGGCCCCATGCCCACCCCGCTGATGGCCACCTGGCCTTTTCCACCGGAAGTTCAGGCAAGCTCTGCTTTGAATTTGCTCTTCGGGTGGGTCTGAGACCTGAGCTGCAGGAGCTTCGCTGCTGCCGCGGGAGTGGCGGCATGCAGGCTTTCAGACCTACGGGCTCTGGACCTCCCTGGGCCTGGGGAAGGGGCAACAGGTACCACCGCCTGGGTTTCTGATTTCTAGTGAGTCATGTTTAGAAAAATCACCATGAAGGAACTATTTCAGCATACATTTAAGAAATTTTTAAGCCCAATGTTTGTTTTAAAAATAAAGAGAGGATTTTGGGGGGAGCTTTAAATGGTTTTATACTAAAAGCCCTAGAATGTAAGACATTTGCTTTTGAAACAATGAAAGCCATAGAACAACTCAGTGAATTGTGTTGTAAACTGTGAACTTTACATCTGGAAGCAGGACTTATTTTATTATTTGATCCCCAGGGTAAAAGGTGCACTGGTCAGGTTGAGCCTTGCTGAAGATAATGGAATATTAACTGCGCCAAAAAGCTGCACATTCATGGATTCTGTCAAGCTTTGGAGGCTGAGCAACCTCCAGGCTACAGCCATGTCCCCAGGAGGGGCTGGACATGGGGTCCAAGAGCGCGAGGACCATTGTCCTCTTAACCCGCATTCCCCACTGTCACGCTCTCCCTCTGCAAAGATGGGGAGGAGGGACCCTGGGGCTTTGGCCTCCATGGTGGGCAGCTCAGACTTGACCCAGAGCCCGAGCTCCCAGCTCCCTCCTCCACTCCCCAGCCACTCACAAGCAGGAGCCGCTTCGTCATCTGCCGTTAGCCGGCCCTGCCTCTCACCCGCTGCCCCCAACCTGCGGCCACTCGCTGCTCTAGCATCATCAAGCGGGGAGGAGGCAGCAGGCGGCGGCGGGAGGTGTGTGGCGGTGGACAGTCAGGGAAGGTGTAATGAAGAGAAACGAGGCACTTTTGGCACCACCAAGCTTGCAGATCAAGCTGAGTGGAGCTGTCCCCGCCAGCTGCCCTGTCCCCGGTCTCTGTCTCCTAGGTAACCGAGACCCGGCTCCATGCACAGCTTCACATGATGGAAGCTGCTTCCTCATCTCAATGCAGACTCTGGGAAGTTTGGGTTCATAAGAAATCTACCAGGAAAGATCAGCGAGAATCAGAGATGATGGACGTGGGCATCCTTGAGTAGTGGCCGGGGGAGCGGGGTTACCTTGCAGGAAGTCTTCTCTCCCAGGAATGGAGGCAGCGTGACTCTGTGGGCAGGACACAGGCCCACAGTCAGGTCTCTCTGCTCTGGTCCGGGTCCTCCCCAGCCTGCGACTGTGGCGAAGTCACTTAATTTCTCTGTGCCTCGATTTCTCCATCTACAAAACAGGGACCACACAGTAAAGCACCTAGTGACTTCATGATGACACCAAGAGGGCACGTGAAGAGAGAATGTGCCCCCTGCAGTCACCACGGACCCTCCAGCTTCCCCAGGGACTGTGTCTGCTGTCCTATCGATGGACAATGGTCCCCGAGAGAAGCGTCCTTCTGGACTTGGGGCTGCTGCTTAGACTCCGAGACAGGGTCTCCCCTGGGCTGTCTGGGAAGACTTATTCCCTGCTAGCCAAGTCATCTGTACAGGCTGGGGGACATTCTACCCAACTGAGAAGGTTCTAGAACTCCTGGTCTGGGGGACCAGCGCCCAGCCCTCCAGGCGTCCTTACTGGATTCTCTTCTCCACGTCTGGGCAGGAGCAGCCCCTGGCACACAGCAGCGTCGTTCCAAACCAGAATCTGAGAGTGACCCCTGTTAATTTAGTCTGTGGCTTCTCCAGGGGGTTCAGGGCTATCAGACAAGGCTGTGGAGCCAGGGGTCTACAGTCAGCACCACTTTCTTGTCCATTAGGTCATTTACCCGTCAGCTAAATGACCCTAACTTTCTGAGTGAAGAAATCCACACTCAGAAAGGTCGAGACACTTTCTCAAAGCTCTGCAGTTAGCTGTTGGGAGAGCCATGGAGAATCTGCACACTCTTGCTTGAAGATCTAGGGCTGTCCCGGGCTGCCGGATGTTCACACCATCCCACCCCCAACCCCCACCAGGCAAGGACTGTCCCGGGCTGCCGGGTGTTCACACCATCCCACCCCCCTCCCCCACCAGGCAAGGACTGTCCTGGGCTGCCGGGTGTTCACACCATCCCACCCACCACCCGCACCAGGCAAGGACTGTCCCAGGGCTGCTGGGTGTTCACACCATCCCACCCCCCACCCCCACCAGGCAAGGACTGTCCCAGGGCTGCCGGGTGTTCACACCGTCCCCCACTCCCCCACCAGGCAAGGACTGTCCCAGGGCTGCTGGGTGTTCACACCATCCCACCACTCCCACCAGGCAAGGACTGTCCCAGGCTGCTGGGTGTTCACACCATCCCACCCCCCACACCCACCAGGCAAGGACTGTCGCAGGGCTGCCGGGTGTCCACACCATACTCCCCACCCCCACCCCCACCAGGCAAGGACTGTCCCAGGGCTGCTGGGTGTTCACACCATCCCACCCCCCACCCCCACCAGGCAAGGACTGTCCCAGGGCTGCCAGGTGTTCAGACCATCCCCCACTCCCCCACCAGGCAAGGACTGTCCCAAGGCTGCCTGGTGTTCACACCGTCCCCCCTCCCCCACCAGGGGAAGAACTGGAGAGTCAAGACCAGGACCGGGAATCTGAGTCCCAGGGTCCCACATGAGCCTTCTGGTGGTGACTTTCACCCGAAAGTGTTTCATCCCAGCAGCTGCTGTGGACACCCCCTCGTACTGGTTCGTCATTCCAAAGCGCCCACTGCCGCTGTCTCCTGTTTTATAGCGACTGAAAACCTCTCAGCACACTAACTGGTTTGTCATAGACAATAGCACAATGCTCAAGTGGGATGTCAACTAGCTTTGTAATTCCTGGTTTGAACAATAGGCAACCAGGTAGTTGAGTCAAATAAGAAAGAGTCAGAGGTGTTTGGGTCACTGTCCTTGGAACTCAGCCATCCTTCCTGTTACCTGGGAGCCGTCGCCCCATCTGCCTCCGTTGACCTTAGGGCTGAGCCGTAAATCCTCCCCTTTTACACTTAATCTTCCCAAGGCTTGATTTCATCACACGGACAAGGACTAAGAGTCTGCACCTGCGTGTCTTGCCAGGAACACAAGGACATCGACCGCAGAGGACTTAAACTCATAAATTCCCAGAAAGAGAAAGGAATTAGATGAGATTTGTCTTCCTTCTTTTCGACTTTGCCATTTAGAACAAAAGAACATCCCCCCACCTCCTCCTTGGAATACCTTTCCCCAAAGTCTCCTGCTTCATCATCTCAAGGCTCAGCCCTCGGGTCCCCAAGACTCTGGAGCAGCCAAATCACCTGTTTTTGTCTTGAGTGCTGCACCCGGGGCTGGTTAACACGGCTTTGTTGACAAAGAAAAGAAAAAGGAAGCGAGAGACAACAAAAGGAAGATAGTGCTCCCGCGGACCTGTGCAGGAGGAATTCTAAACCCAGCCGAGCAGACTGTGTTATACAAGTGACCAGTAAATGTTTAATGGTTAAAGGGTTTGAAGTCAGATGGACTTGGCTCGCAAAACCACTACCACTTCCTCATAATCTGCACTCACCCACACCCACCCCTGTGGTCACGGCCCGGTCAGGCGTCCTTCCCAGGTGCCGCCAGGATTCAGAACTGAATTGATTACCTCTTCATGGAAGCCAAGCTTGTTTTTTTTTTTTTTTTTTCTTCTTCTTTTCTTTAACATTAAAAGTCAACGGCATCGCTTCTTGGTCTTCTCCCCAAGATCAAGTGTAAAAGTCAGTGGCAGACATTCCCTCTGGGACATTTATTTTAGGAAATCAGAGTCTCAGAGTGATTATTATTATTATTTTTGCTTTTGAAAAACATGCATCATAAGTGTCTGCACTGAGCACGTACAAGGAGGAGACCCAGCTCCCAGAGGGGCTCTCAAGGCCCCGCCTGCCCCTCACCCTCTGGACGCCAGGCCGGGGCGAGGGCGGCTCCCTGGGCTTTTGCTCCACCTCGCTGACACCGCGCGGGGCATTCTGCCCTCACCCTCGCCCTCGCCCCGGGCGTGCGGGTCACAGAGGAAACCTGTTCTCCACTCCTCTCCTCAGCACTTGGTACACACACGACGTGAAGTCCGCTGGCTGCTGAGAAACTGCTTCTTCCTTTTGCAACTTCTCCTTCTCTATTTTTTTTACTCTGTGTGTGTGTGTGTGTGTGTGTGTTTAAATGTCTACTAATGTACTGAATTGTCATATGTATCCTCCTGACAGGGCTTTCCCAGTAGCCCAGCGGTAAAGAATTCACCTGCAAGCACGAGACCCAGGTTCCATCCCTGGGTCGGGAAGATCCCCTGGAGGAGGGCTTGGCAACCCCCTCCAGTATTCTTGCCTGGAAAATCCCATGGACAGAGAAGCCTGGAGGGCTACAGTCCATGGGGTCATAAAGAAATGGACAGGACTGAAGTGACTTAGCACGTAGCACTCACGCATCCTGCTGATAAGTAGATCTTATTATGCTTGGCTTTTTCTTTTTCTTTTTTTCATTCTTTATCTTTCTTCTCCATCTTTCAGATAGTTTTTCCAAATATATCTTTCAGTTCTTCAGCTGCATTTTAAATTTTCAAGAGTCCTATTTTATATGCCCAAATTGGCTTTTGTCTCAGTTACATGTTTGCATTTATTTTAGTTATTGTTTGTCTTTGCAAGAGGACCATCTCTCTTCTCAGACGCAGTCCCTGTCCCCCCCAACTCAGTGAAGCGAGGGCAGTCCCACCGCCAGGTGGGCTCAGGGGTCCTCACTGTGCTCCCCCAGCATCTCGTGATCCTTTCTACCCCAGAACTTACATTATATATTCACTCATCTCATTCATGTCTTCTCCTTTGTGCCTTTTCTTATTTCTGACAAAAAGTACATTATCACTTGGTACTGTAACAGTTTGCTTTCTCATCTGTTTGCAGTGGTGCCAAACCCTCCGCTTTCACATTTTGGGCATTTATAGGAAGCAGTGCACAGAGGACATTTAACGCCCCTGCTTCTCAACTGTCCTTTGAAGGGGCCTCTTCAGTCCCTTCTGCTGATGAGGCTCCACCCAGACAAGGTCGGAGTGGCCCCGTGGGGACCCCAGCATCAGTGTGGTCGCTGCAGTCCAACCAGGCCGGATGAGAGGAGGAATTACAAAATGGCCACGAGGCTGGTGATACGGACGCACCGCACATCCTTCCATGAGACCAACTGAGAAAGAAGTGTTCGCATTTACTGTGGTTCAGCTGGAGCATGGTGAGGATTAAGTGACTTGATCCCCCAGAAACTAGGTGTGGGGAGCGTGTCCCGTCAGGCATCCATCGGGTGCTGGTGACAGCAGGGACAGAGCCAGCCAGTATCACTGCTCAGGGGACCCCGGCGGGATAGACCATCAAACCCTGGGTAGGCGGGATGTTGGAGCAGGGAGGAGGCTGGGGAGAGAGCTGGGGAAGGAGAGTGAGGGGCGGGGGTGGGCAGGGCCCTCGGGGAGGTGGCTGGGAGGCCCCCCGGGACCTTGGACAGACCAGGGGACTCCCCCTCCTTCCCGTCAAGCCCTACCCAAGCTGGATGGGAACTGAGCAGGAGGACGCTTACCACCCACTCTGGGCCTGCCTGCCCCCTCGGGACACCCAGCAGGGCGATGGCTCAAGGCACAGGATTCTGCAGAAGTCAAGGGGATCCAGGACCTTGCAGGACGGCTGCTACAGCTGCTGATGGCCAGGTGACCTCTGGGGGGAGGGGGGACTTACATGCAGACAGAGTTTAAAGACAAGAGAAGGAAAATGACTTGAGAGTCAAGAGTGAGAAGCAGGCCTGCTGGATAATAACATAGGATGGACCTATGCTCATGTTACTATTTACTTACTTATTGGTACAAAATAAAAGCTTGAGGCCACACAGGACCGGCCGTGGTGTGCATCCCACGTGTCTGATTCCCCCGAGTCAGTCTCAGCTCTGACGTTCAGATTACCTCGGGTTAGGGCAGCCCCTACCTGTCTGGGTGTGGATTTCAGGACACAGATGGCAATTATGCAGCATCTACCTGCTTAAATGATCTGAAGAGGGTGCTGATAAAGAGTCCACAGGCCCCCGGCAGCTGACACCTGTCCCTTTGAGGAGCAGATGGGCATCACCTGGGGCCGAGCCGAGTCCGTGTCCTGGAGGAAGACCAGCAGCTGCTGTTCCCCTCCGAGGCCCCAGGACTCAGCGCAGAGTCACCGTGGGTGCATCCCCGAGGCTTCTCTCCCCCGAGCAGAGCTGACACAAGCCGCATCTCCTTCAGCCCACTCCCCACCTTCTCCTCCCGGCAGGCGTCCCCCGGGACGGTGGATATGAGAGAGCAGCCTAATTCCCGGCAACATGGAAGGCGGTGCGGTTTCTCACCCATCCTCTTTCCAGAACCAGTGGGGAAAGCTAGTCGGGTTCCGCCAAGCAGCCTCGGGTTCCGCCTTGATCAGCGGCCCGCCATCACTAGGTGCTGGGAAATTCAGGGAGGTGGCGGCTAAGACGCCCAGCACCAGACCCATGTGGGACCGGCTTTCTGGGCTGTAGAATCCTCACCATCAGCGTCAAGGTCTGTCGATGTCTCACTCAGCCTGACTGCCAGGGTTGAGTTGGGTCTCAAAAGGTCGTGGGTGAAAGTCCTAGTCCTCGGACCTGGGAACATGGCCTTGACTGTAACCAGAGCCTCGCAGATCAAGTGGGGGTGAGGGCACACAGGATAGTGTGGGCCCACCCCAGCGTCACTGGTGTTCTGATAAAAGGGGAACTTGGACACAGCCATGCCGACAGGGAGAGCGTCTTGTGACCGTTACTCGGGGCTCTGGTGATGCCTCTACAAGCCAAGCGCGCTGAAGGTCGTCAGCAAAGCCCCAGAGGCGGGGGGAGGGGCCGGGGGCACCCCCTCCTCCCCACGGCCTCGGAAGGAACCAGCCAAGCCTGAGCTTGGGTCCTGGGTGCGAGTCTGTCCTCCAAACTGTGAGACACTGACCGTGTTGTTTAGGCAGGCCCAGGGCCGCCCCAGCCGCCGAGCACAGGCACGGGTCTCCTTGCTCTGCCCTTGGGAGGCTCGGGCCCCGGGAGGCCCCGCCCCTGGGAGGCCCCGGCCCCGGGAGGCCCCGCCCCTGGGAGGCCCCGGCCCCGGGAGGCCCCGCCCCTGGGAGGCCCCGGCCCCGGGAGGCCCCGCCCCTGGGAGGCCCCGGCCCCGGGAGGCCCCGCCCCTGGGAGGCCCCGGCCCCGGGAGGCCCCGGCCCCGGCCCCGGGAGGCCCCGCCCCCGGGAGGCCCCGCCCCTGGGAGGCCCCGCCCCTGGGAGGCCCCGCCCCTGGGAGGCCCCGGCTCCGGGAGGCCCCGTCCCTGGGAGGCTCCGCCCCTGGGAGGCCCCGGCCCCGGGAGGCCCCGCCCCTGGGAGGCTCCGCCCCTGGGAGGCCCCGGCTCCGGGAGGCCCCGCCCCTGGGAGGCTCCGCCCCTGGGAGGCCCCGGCCCCGGGAGGCCCCGCCCCTGGGAGGCTCCGCCCCTGGGAGGCCCCGGCCCCGGGAGGCCCCGCCCCTGGGAGGCTCCGCCCCTGGTTGGCTCCTGGAGTAACGCGTTTCCAACACTGGGATCAGAGAAGGTGGCTCCACCCCACCTGACCCGCCGCCTCACTCCCTTCCCCGCTCTTACTTCAAAGCCACCACCGAAGACTGCCTTTGGGGGCTGTTCATTTTGATGAAGCTAAAGGTCAAAGGTCACAGTCACATCCAACCTTGAGGCCCGTGACCTTGGTTCCACCTTCCAGGCTGAAGGGCATTTTTAGGCAAATTTCAGATTGCCCTTTAACCCTCAGATCAGGCCCCAGAAACTGTCCGGCTTCTCAGTGGGATGGTGGGATGTGACCTGCAAAGAGTACCTCTTGGAATATCACTTTTTGATCTTTCTTTCCCACAGCTCCTTGTCAGTCTGAGCCTTCTGCATGACCCGAAGGAGGATTCGGTTCTATCGGGCAGCACTCAGGAGTTGTGGCTTCCGCAGTGAACCCCGGAGGGTCAGAGCCGGGTCACGGAGTGGAGAGAAGGTGCTTGGGTGCAGGTCCCCAGGGGTGGTGGGGGTGAAGGGCCTCAGGGGCCTGGCAGGGACGCCGGGGCCCAGGGCCTGAGGCATTTATGCGGCCTGGGCGAGCTCTGTGCAGGCGCGAGCCTCTGGGAGAGCCTGGACCGCGCCCGCGTGTGCGGAGCGCCCCTCAGGTTCTCGGCCCGCTCGGATCGCCAATAAAAGAAACGGCGTCTCCCCCGGGGCGGCCTGGGTCCTGCCTATCGGTTCCCCACACCCGCGGTTTGCTTGTGTTCCGAGTCTGGGGGGCTTGTACGCGGACCTGTGTGGACGGTGTTCTGTTTCCACCCCTGCGGGCCCGTGTGTGAAACCCTCCCCCGCCTCAGAGGACCTGGGGGAGAGGAGACCCTCACCCCTTCACCATCTGGGGAAGCGCCAGCAGACGGGGTCTTGTCCCTGAAGACACAAGGTTTTCTTTTGTTTTTCAGACAGCAGAGCAGAGACCGGTCAGAAGGCGGGTGGCCTGAGAAAGCTCCTAGTGAGCGCTCCTCCTCCTCGGAGGTTCCCGGACCCTCTGGTCTATGCAACCGACAAGCGTCCAGACTCACAGTCAACCCGCGCTTTCAACCACAGGCGTTAAAATCAACACGGGATATGTGTCCTGAGGTGAGACCAACCTTTGAAGAGAAACGTGAAGCTCTGATAAGATTAAACATGATTGGCTGCCTTAGGAATCTTCGAAACCACCTAATTTTAAAGTCTCTCAATTAAAACAAAAATTCAAGGCAAATGCTTTCTTGCCAACTTGCTTTCCTTATATCTGGCAAACTTGGACTCTCTACTGAGAAGATATTTTACATTGATTTAAAAATACTTGCCTCAAAACAAATGCCAATTTCAAATAATTCTGAAATTTTTGATCCTGACTGCAGACACATCATTAACATATTGTGTCTCCCGTCTGCTCTCACTGAGGTGTTTTCTCAAGCCCACCAAACCCTGAGTCTTTCTCAGGCAGCAGCGGACACATGGGTCCTCTTACTGGCCTGGGGGCCCCTTCTTTCTGCGGCTGATGCAACTCACCGTCTAATTTCCAAGCTGTGCTTTCTATCCCCGAATTGAGACACCCCCAAGATTCTGTTCCTGAGCCTCTTGTCTCATCCTTGGCAATTTCTTTCTCTGCATGAATTTAACTTTTACCTCTAATTAAGCAACACAGAGTTTTACCTCCAAGCCTGTTTTTCCATCATGTTTCTCCTGAATTTCAAGTGTCTGCCCCATCCCTCAACTCAGAAATCCAGGGGCTCCTCAGACTTAGTGCCCAGGTTTGTCCACACCATCCTGACCTTCTCAGTCACTTTCCTTGAGTGGAAAACCACCGCTCACTCTCTCCACGCCCCTTGGAGTTTTCAGTCAGCTGCGAGGTTTTGAAGTCTTTCCATCTCAGCTCTGAGATGGCTCTCCAGTTCCCCTTTGACCTCCCACTGCTCCTGCCACATCCCTTCTCCTCACATTCTGGGCTCTGAGCTGCACTGTCTCAGCCCTAGGCCACCCCGGAGTCTCAGCCATCCTCAGTGCTTTGCCGTTTTCACAACAGGAAAACATTTTTAAATCTTATGCAGAAACCCCACCTATAAGATGGCTGGAAGTTAGGTGACACTCAGGATGAAGTGAGGTGGGACCGGGGGGTTCGCCGGCTCTCTCAGTTGAGGCTTAGCAGAGTCTAGCTGAGAAGCCCCTTCTGCTCAGAGTCCTGGGGTATTCACCCCAAAACCGACATGAACTCAGCCCCCTATCTGAGGGCTGAGTTCCGACCCCACGGCAGTGCCGCCTACTGAACTGTGGGATCCTGAAATGTGAGCCACATCGCATTTACCCAGAACAGTGTTCACACTGAAAAGTGCCTGTGGTATCTATGGAATTGAAACCACCTTAAAACTCAGCACATGTAAGAGACATCCAGTCTGCTTTCTACATAAAAGAAGGCATAGATAACTTGGAAGATCAGCAGCATGATTTTCCTCATCAAGGGGAACAGACTGGGGGAATTTTGAAATCTCTTGAAAACAGCTATCGGATTGTTTTCAACGGGTACATAAATATGCAGCAGCCGTCTGAGCCGACAGCTCTGGGGGCTCTGGGGGCTCTGCGTGGGCTGACCTGTGAGGCTGTGACAGCCACCTGACTCACCTGTGGCAGCCACGGGGCGTGAGCATCCATTTACATACATTTACATACAACATTCCCGTCACCGCAGCTCCCAAACCTGCATACAGGATAGGTTTTTTAAGAAGGTAGTGTGACCTATGGCAATTATATTCAAACCTGATATGCGGAGCAAGATACGAGAAGCAAAACAAAAATCTAAACCAATCAATTACGTGCCTGATTAGGACAAAGTCAGGCAGAGCCTCAGGGATGGGGAAGCGGGCTACTGGTGAGGGGCGTGTCTTCTCACACCTGGGGCTTTAAGACGGGCAGTGCCCAGCCCTCACCGGGCACCGAGGTGAGCTGCGTTCTGCATTAGGGTTTAACGTCTGATCTCCAGTTTCTTGGATAGAACAAAACCAGGCCAGCCCCAGTGTCCCATCCCTGCCACACGTGACCTTTGTCAGTCTGAACCGCCTTTCTCCAGGCTCCCTGTGGGTGAGAGTCAGATCACGTCCGTGTCCTCTGCTGCTCACCTGACCGGGTCAGAGGAGGGTTGGGTGGGTTTCTGGGGGCCGTGCTGATCTCGGACCCCGCATCCCACCTGCCTTGGTGGAGGGGGTGGCCGGAGGGGCTGGGAGGAAAGCATTGGGAGGGGTTGGGGGAGCAGGTACACGTGAGTCCCCCGGGTGATTTCTCCCAGCCCACCAGAAGTGCTGGCCTCTCTGAAAATGCAGCTTCTTGCCAGACTGCTGCGGCTGCTTTCGGAGGTCCATCTTCCGGCCCTGGGTCAGGGGCCACGGTCAGGCATCGCTGATCGCGGAGGTCAGCCTTCCTGACCGTAGACTGGGAGGTGGGGGGGCCTCTGGGTTCCATGGTGGCCTCCATGTCAGCCCTGCTGCTGCTGGGGAGGGGTGGGTGGCGCTGGCCGTCCCTTGTCCCCCACAGGGCCACCCAGAAGAGAGGCGCACACGGCTGCCTGCGCGGCTCCCGGCCGAGCCCTGGGGGTAGCCGCTGAGGAAGCCAGCACCCCCGCTCCCCGAGGAAGGGCACAGCCAGCCCTCGTGGGTTTGCTCTTGAAGGGTGTGTGGTTTTCACTGAGCAGGGATGGTCAAGCCCCAAGCAGAGGAGACAGGGACCCCGGAGGGAGGGGGCATGCTGGAAATCCACATGCAGGAAAGCTCCCTTCAGCATCGCCAGGAAGTGGTCAGAAATTTGGTTGGAAAGGCCAGAAGCTACCTGCCAGCTGGCAGAACATGCTGCTAAGAGGGTCTACTAAGTAGGCTTCTGTGAACTACATCAGCTTATTAAACGGTGCTGCTAACATCACATGACAGAAAGCAGCGGTCAGATACCAGCCGACTATGTTCATATATCGGGGATTCAAATTAAGAGTGTAATGTACAGGAAAGATTCCATTTAATCACCAGCAACACCCCTCAGAGGCTGGCTTAACATGGCCAAGACAGCCAAGGGTCCAGACTGGCCAGCCCAGAGCTCCCGTTCGCGGTGCGGACGGCCCGAGGAGACGCTGCCGTCACTGTGGAACTGACGCGGCCGGGATGAGAAGCCGTGTCAGTGGCCCAAGATGACTGGTGGTCCGTCTAGGGCGGTCTGGAGTCAGGGACCCCTCCCGAGAGGAGGGCGATTAAGTGGATTTAAAAAATTTTATTTTTGAGCAAGTCCCTTTGAACCTCAATTTCCTTATCTGTAAAATGGAAGTTTTTTGGAAAATTTTTTCAGCTCTAATATTTTAGAATTTTTGAAAAAGCTTCTAGGTATTCAACAGCTCAGAGTGAAGGACCCTGTTCTAAATGTATCAGAAGTGTGATTTTTGTAAAGACGTGTAATCACCCAAGACAATCGTTTCTGCTTAAGACTAAAGTGATGGCAAGTTACGTGAATGCCTGGCTGACACACACGTGACCACGCCCACATCACAGTTGTGCATGCGGGTACACACACGGGAGTGTGTTACAGCCTCATGTAATAGGCGCGCCATGCTTGGTTCGATGTGTTAGAATTACCTTCCTGTGCATGAGATCATCTAGGTTGTATTTCATTAAATAGATCTAATAAATTATCTTCAAAACTGCCAACTGAAAAACTGCACATAATTTAGAAAATTATTGGCATCTGACAATTGTCGATGTGTCAGTATATCTTGATCAAACACCTGTTTCTAGGTGTGAGACAACACAAAAGTAAATGCACAAAATCACACCATGACTTACTAACTGCTCATCTAACATTTATCCATGCTTATTTGTATATCCCGTAATTTGTTTAAGTTACCTCTTCCCTTCTGAGGCAGGGTACCAAGCACAGATCACCTTCTGGTGGAGTGCCAGGCACAGTGTACGATCCAGCATGTCTTAAAATCTCCAGATTCATCTTTTGTTTCTAACCTCTGATCCTCACCTATTATGTCTTTACTCACTCATTCCTATATCTTCCCTCTGTAAATACAAACTGCAGGCCTACTATTTGCCCGCTGTTGTTCTTAATGCTAAAGATTCATGTCAAGGAATAAGACAGCAATTGGCCCAGCTATAATTTAAACAAATATAAGTCAGTTTAAGATATTTTCCTCTTAGCTTTATTAGAAAGGTATTTGTAAGCTGCATGTGTATCCTTAGAAATTATGCAGGAGTTACAGATGTTGATTTCTTCAAAAGTATATTGAGGTAAAAGTTCATGAATGTGTAATAACATCCCTGAAAGTACAGTGTAAGTTAATAGGAAACGATGAAGCGATCTGAACCAAAATGATTTATGTATCATTTTAGTTATACATTCAGCTGGCCTCAAGCTATGTCTGTTTTGACTACTAACCAGAGTGACCATACAGTTCAGCGCTAATGGGTAACCAGCCCAAATGTCCTCACTTTTCAAAATTAAATCAGATTTGTAAAATCTACATTAAACTCTGATGAAAGCATTGGTTTCTAGTATCTCATATGGTGAGGACGCAGCTATTTCTCAACTACTTCGGTTTTGTGTTGAGTGTTTCTTGAATTCCCTGATGACTCAGTGGGTAAGAATCTGCCTGTAATGCAGGAGAGAGACACAGGAGACCTGGGTTCAATCCCTGGGTCGGGAAGATCCCCTGGAAGACGGAATGGCAACCCACTCCAGTATCCTTGCCTGGAGAATCCCATGGACAGAAGAGCCTAGTGGGTTACAGTCTGTGGGGTCACAAAGAGTTGGACTCTAATGAGCACATGATACATTGAATATTTCTATGACTGGCTTTTTGAAATTGTGGACCTTCCATCACCAGCTCCAATAAAGAGCGCGGCTACTAATTTCCAACAGATAAGCCTCTCACTTTCCAAGTTAAAGCTTGTGTTTCCATGGCTTTCAGAGCCATGGACTGTCCGCGTCATGGGCTCCAGGGCGCCTCGGGCCCCTGGGATCATCCTTGTGACATCTCTGTAGCTGTGACAACGAAGAGATGCAGCAGCAGATGGCAGGAGGGGAGGCCCTGGGTGTGGGGGGAGCACTCAACACTGAGTCAAATCGGATCCGATTAACCCACCTTTTTAAAACCACTAGGAAAAGGCAGGGGCTCAGATTCAGTGAGTTTTCCGGGGTGCAGTGGTTGGTAGAGCAGACAATCAGTGCCCCCTACCCCCGCCGTGTCCCAGGGCAGCGAGGCAGGACTCTGCCCCACCCGGGGCCTCCAGGCCAGGCTGTGTGCAGGGCTACTGAGTGAAAAGCACTTTGGCATCAAGAGAGAAATAGTCTCATTTTTCAGTACTTGAAGGTGACAAAAGGAATTAGCATTTTAAAAATATTCTAGGTTTCACCTGGCTACAGGGGCTTCCCTGGTGGCTCAGATGGTAAAGAATCCGCCTGCAATGCAGGAGACTCGGGTTTGATCCTTGGGTCAGGAAGATCCCCTGGAGGAGGGCATGGTGACCCACTCCAGTACTCTTGCCTGGAAAATCCCATGGACAGAGGACCCTAGCGGGCTACAGTCCATGGGGTCGCAAAGGGTCAGACACGACTGAGCGACTAACTTTTCACTTTCTAACAGAAATGACAGGGACTGGGGGACCTCAGGATAAAGACACCTCCCTGTCCTGGCTGCTCGTCCAGCATCCAGACCTTCTGGAAGACGCGGAGACTTTAAGTCAGCCCCTGGTGGGGTGTGTGTGCCCCCTGGACGCTCTGTGGGGGTCCAGCGAGGACCCCGTCCCCCCTCAGTGTCCCATTCGGACTTCTGTTCAGAGTTGCATTGTGGTAAGGAGGGGTTAATCCTGACAGATAACCGCGCCGGCTCCTTTAGGACCTGAGCAGGGAGCACTCACAGGTGGGCGTTGGGAGGGCTGATCAGGGCTCTAAGTGCCTGCAGGCGAGCTGTTCAATTCCTCTCATTTTAAAAACAAGATAGAGAGCTAAACTTACTACGTTCTCTTACAGTGATTTCTAAAAGTCCTACAAACACTGAGCAGAAATTCGCTCAAAAAAGAATGTCAGTACCAGGACAGCATCTCACTGACTGCTTCTTAGTACCTCCGGGGACACTCTGGGTTCTGACGCCCTCTCACACAAATACTGTGGCATCCAGTCCTCGCAGCATCGCAGCGGCAGCTGGTGAGAATCTACGTGTGACCTTTACTCGTTTACGGACAAACTCCCGGTTCCATACACTACACAATCAGGGGGAATCGCCACTTGCCACTGTTACGAGACTGAAAGTTTCGCCTCTGAAGGACGATTCAAAGGTGACCCTGTGGATGGGGAAACGGCTCACTGAGGATGAGCACGCTTGTTGCAGAGGAGTAGTTGAGACTTCAGACCCAACATGTGTGTGAGTGTGCGAGTGTGTGCAAGTGAGTCAAAGTGTGAGTGTGAGTGGAACAGAGCTGTGGGTGAGCCTTGTGGGGTGCCCCGTCTGCAGTACGAGCTGGTCACACCAGGAGACCTCTGCAGGCGGCAGCGTTTCGGTCTCACCGCGTCTGCCTGCATTTCCGGGTCGGTCTGGTCTCTCCAGGCTCTGCGTTTGGGGACCAGGGTCCACTTGCAGGGTAACCGTCTCCCCTAGCACTTCACCTGCCTCCACTGGGCTCGTGCGGAAGGAGCGAAAGTCCGTGTGCGTCCAACACACACACCTATGCACACCTGGTCCACCCAGCAAGTCCTTGTGAACGAGTGTCCCCTGGGCACCAGGGGCGGGACGACTGGAGGGAAGGGCCAGGAGGGGAGCCCGCAGAGGACCCTTCCCCACGCGGTTCCAGGCAGCCTCCGCAGTCAGGGGGCCCAGGGGAGCGGCTGACGGCCTGGGACATCATCCTGCCCAGAAGTGAGCCAGGCGTTTATAATGTGCAGCTGTGTGCATCCAGGTCGGAAAATCGATTGCAAATGAATTTTTTATTCACATTTTCAAGTTCTGGAAGGAACTTGAAACATGGCCTTTTAATCAATTAACCTCTTCTCAAAGAGCTTATAAAAAGTGTGATAGTTATTTGAGAAAAATACCGGTATTTTATTTTCTGTCAGTTTCTAAAGAGTAAGTCATTTGTGAGGGGCAGGTCATGGGATGGGGTAGTTATTTGCAACGCTGAAGTAAAATTTTTTCCTATTAGATGTCACTATCTTCTATTTCACCTATCATTCTATCAATTTCACGTCAAAACCACTCAACGATCAGCTAATGTTTTTATCGCATTTGTTCAATCACTAATGCCGACAGCATATCCACAGGAACAAATGTGCTTTGAAATGGGAAACAGTGGGGACAGTTGAATGAGCCAAAAGAAAAACAGGATAAGTCATCTTGAAGAACACAATTTGGATGGTATTTCCTAGAAGGCAATGGCACCCCACTCCAGTACTCTTGCCTGGAAAATCCCATGAACGGAGGAGCCTGGTAGGCTGCAGTCCATGGGGTCGCTAAGGGTCGGACATGACTGGGCGACTTCACTTTCACTTTTCACCTTCATGCATTAGAGAAGGAAATGGCAATCCACTCCAGTGTTCTTGCCTGGAGAATCCCAGGGATGGGGGAGCCTGGTGGGCTGCCGTCTGTGGGGTCACACAGAGTTGGACATGACTGAAGTGACTTAGCAGCAGCAGCCTTCTCTGGAAGGATATGTTTGCTTGTAAAAATGCACTTATCTAAAAATCCAAAGGACCTGGGGTTCATTCTACAAGAATTTCACATGGTAAGTGAACGTAAAAACACACCACTGTTGCATTCATAGTTTTGTTGCTGGTAACTTGTTCTTTTTAATTCAGTTAAAGCTTTGAGTAAAGGCAGGACTTAAGAGACACGCCTGGGTTTCCTGTTGGTGTGATTGGTGGCTGCTGGTGAAGACGATGCCTGTGCCTCCTGGTTTCCTCGGGGACACCTGCCCGCCCAGCCCAGTGTCCCCTGTGGGGCAGGCCTTCATGCTGGGGGCTTCAGGCTCCTGGGACAGCGGGGAGAGTCTGCTCTGCTCATGAGCTGAATGGGAGTTAATGCTGGATCATGCTTCAGTGACTCTCAGTTTTACAGGGACGTCCTTTGTCTCTTACCAAACGTTTCCTCCAACATACCTGTGACTTCATGCTCTGGGGAAGGGGATTGGGGGCGGGACACCCCACCCCCGGCAGCAGGAGCACACAGTTTGGCTGCCATGGACCTGCTCCCCCGTTTCCCGGAGGGGGACACCCCAGTGGCAGGCTGGTTGGTGGGCTGTTGGAGGAGGGCGGGCCTCCAGGGACCTGCGTCCTGCAGCTGAAGCAGATGGTATCAGGGAGTCGTCAGCTGCTGGTCCAGCAAACATCTTTCTCAACAACAGTGCTCCCAGTGGGGCCCTCGTATGTGGTCGCTTAGAACCTGACGGTCTCCACTGAAGAGAAGTTCTTGCCTTCTGCTGAGATCTCAAGGTGCAAGGACTTCATTTATCTAAGTTCTTAAAAGGAACCGTTTCATGCAGCTGCACTCCATCCGTTTGGCTCTGTCACCAAACATCCGGGGCGCCCCAGGTGGCTCAGTGATAAAGAAACCGCCTGCCATGTGGGAGACCTGTGTTCAGTCCCTGGGTTGGGATGCTCCCCTGGAGAAGGGAATGTCTACCCACTCCAGTATTCTGGCCTGGAGACTTCCATGGACTGTATAGTCCATGGAGTTGTAACGAGTCAGACACGACTGAGCGACTTTCACTTTTGCTTATGTTAGCTTGAACTGGGCACTTTGTTTTCAAGGCAGTTGTACTGCCTCTGAAGGACAGGTGTAGACTCTGAAGGACGCGTGAAGGATGAACGATGTGAATAAGCGGTGTGCCTCACATGACACCTGCCTGAGTCATTAGCTGATTCAGTGCCCAGAGTCACAAGGCTGCACATCGTACATTTAGTCACACCAACCCCTGTATTTTCCTAGGAGCTCAGCTCTAGCATATTAGCTGGAGTTGGTGCTAAATTGCAATGGTCATTCGGTGAAACTGCTTGCTCTTTCCTTATCCGTGATCACTGACGGGGGAAGTGGACTTCTCAGGCCCCCGCCCTGCTCTGCCCTTCCGACCTCACCTGCCAGTGGCCTTGAGATCGGCACCTCCCTCCAGGTTTTTGGGTGACCCTCACTCAGTCTCTAAGCCTCATGGACCAGCCACTGTCCCCCTCCTGCCTCTTTCTGGAAATCACCCCAATGACAGCCTCTGGAGCTCGAAGCCAGGCAACTGGGCATCCTGCGTGCTCTCCACCACCAGGCTCTGCCCCCTGCAGCCCCTCGCCTGGCAGCCTGCCCTCCACCTCCCTGCACCCTCCAGCCCCATCTCAGGTGACTTGACATCACTGAAACCCTGCTGGTGATTTAAGCTCTCCATCTCTCCGTCACACCTGACCCTCCCCACACCCGGGTCTTCCTCCCCTTCAGCCCAGGAATGGCCTGGCCTCACCTCATCATGTATGACTGTGAGAGTTGGATTGTAAATAAAGCTGAGTACTGAAGAATTGATGCTTTTGAACTGTGGTGTTGGAGAAGACTCTTGAGAGTCCCTTGGACTGCAAGGAGATCCAACCCGTCCATCCTAAAGGAAATCAGTCCTGAATATTCATTGGAAGGACTGATGCTGAAGCTGAAACTCCAATACTTTGGCCACCTGATGCAAAGAGCTGACTCATCCGAAAAGACCCTGATGCTGGGAAAGATTGAAGGTGGGAGGAGAACGGGATGACAGAGGATGAGATGGTTGCATGGCATCACCGACTTGATGGACATGGGTTTGGGTGGACTCTGGGAGATGCAATGGACAGGGAGGCCTGGCGTGCTGCAGTCCATGGGGTTGCAAAGAGTTGGACACAACTGAGTGACTGAACTGAACTGAATACCTCCTCAGTGAGACAGAAACGGCTCAAGACAGTGGCCCCAGCTCCCAGGCTTCTGTGCCCTGTCTGTCTCCCTCCGCCTTGAAGCTGTGCCTGCCTGGACCACGTCCGCTCCCTCGAGGCTGCCCTCTGTCTGCAGCGGAGCCCCGGGCCCTCCGAGCAGGAGACCCCCCACCCCAGACGGACTCCTTTCCCGCCCTGCCACCCTCCCCTTTGCACCCGTCTTCCGTAAAATCGATCGGCGAGCATAGGGGCTTTGCTCTGCTCTCGTGGGGTCCTCCACATCTAGGGGTGCCCGTCCCTTCAGGGGGGCTCAGTAATAAGTGTTAAGTAAGTGAATAAATAGCTGCAGACACACAAAAGGTATCCAGTTACCCACACACTGATAAAAATGAACATCAATTTACAAATAATCTCCAGAGAAGATGAGGTCACAGTTTGACTGCAGGGGAATTTGACTGGTCAGGAACACACGGGAACAGGGACATGGGAATAGATGGGAAGACATAATTTTTACCGTTTTGGGTCACAGAGAAGGATTCCATCAAACAGAATTTTTTTCCCCCCCTAGAAAGTGAATGAATGAAGAAAAAGCCCAGACAGGCGCTTTTCTTATGCTATTAATATAACTAACTGAAGTATTGGTTTCCCGGATGGAAATTTTAAAGCTATTATTTTGTTATCGCTTTTTCCTGCTGCTGCTGTTTCGTTGTGGCCCCAGACACTTAGCCGCCAGGCCCCTCTGTCCGTGAGCTCTCCCAGGCAAGGGCACTGCAGCGGGGTTCCAGTTTCTTGTCCAGGGCATCTTCCCGACCCAGGGACCAAACCCACATGGCCTACACTGCAGGTGGGTTCTTCACCACTGAGCCAATCTTCTATTAGGCTGTCTGTCTCACCCACAGATGTGTTGCTTTTGTGCACTAATGTGTTATACATTTACATATACATGAACAGGTAAGAAAATAGTAAGACAGTACCTGCTGTTAATATCTATGTGTAAATCATGCACAACTAAGTTTCTTTGTGACTTAAAGCCACCATACTTGTGACTCACCATCAGAACTAGATGTACCTGAAGTTAATTTTTGTCAGCAGCTACACATGCAAGTGTTTAAATACAAATAGAGAGACCTATACAATGTCAAAACTCCCCCCAAGAATCTCCCACCTCCCACAACAGAATGCGCAGCTGGATGTGAAAATGATGGGCAATCAGCATATGATCAAAATAATAACAAAATATTCAACAGGCTTTGAAAAGTGCCAGTCTCCTGCTCAGACACAGGGCGGAATTAAGCCTGTGTCTGTCAGTTCAGATGTCCTCTTGCCTTGATTTTATAAAGGGACCCAGGAATTTAACAGACCTGAAGGTGAGGATGGTGACTGAGCGACAGGGACCAGTCTAGTCTCCCTCCCTCCAAACCCAAGCCTGGCTGCAGGGATGGGCTGGCTCTTTAAACAGGACCGGGATCCACAGTCTCTTTAAAAATAACTCAGTTCACAACAAGGACTCGGTGTTCCTCTCCCTCCCCCACCTCTATTTTGGGACGCCAGCCCTGTTATCACGGAGCAGAATGACATTCACAGCAGGTACAACTGACACATGGAAATTTGTTGGCTCAGTGGCACTAATTGGGTATCTGTACTTGGGAGGATGATGGCGCAAGGGGGAGGTGTTTAAACCTGTGAGTTCAGAACCCCGTTTAGGGTCCATTTCCATGTAAATGAACAGCACTCACAGCTTCTGTGCAAGGCACGTGGTAAGACAGCCAAGCCAGCCCCAGACTGCAGGGAGAAGCCGTGAGCAAGGAAACTGATACAGAAGAAAACCGTTTTTTCCCTTACCTTCTGCATGCAAGATTTATGCAAGAAACTCCCATTAGCACTAATGAGACTTATGCATGTAAATCTCCCATGAAACGACAGGGGATTAGCCCCATCCATCACCGTGCAGACGTGGCTTCCAGGGAGGCTTCTAGCAGACAGACCGCCTCCCCTTAAAGTGCTGAGGCAGCAGACCTCGGCGAGGCCTGGGGAGGAGGGGTCCCCACGGAGCCACACAGCGCGGGATTGGGGGTGGAGGGGCTGATCTGCATGAGTGGGCAGGATTCAGAGATCGCAGGCAGAGCCCCCTCCTGCTTGTGACACAGCATGAGCAAAATGAGACTGACAACCCGCCTTGCACAGACGGGTTCTCTGCCCATCATAGGTCCACACTTTCTCTCAGGAGGACAGACGACGCATTCCCAGCAGCCAACTGTCCCCAGCGTCCTGCCTGGCTCTGCACAGGCCGGGACGAGACCTGTTGCCTCTTCCCAGGCATCAGCTGGCGGAGAGTGCGCCTCCGCCAGGCTCCTGGGTGGGAGGGCTGTCTGGTCCCCGGGACGCCTCTCCTCTACCCCGAGTGTCCCTCTGCCCACTCCTTTCCCACGGACCCGCTGCATGTCCTCTCTGCAGGCCTCGCCGGACGTCTGTTCTGCGCTGGGAGTGTCAGTTCCGCCCAGCCACGCCCCCTGCGGGCTCTCCACAAACGCTTGGTGGATATAAACACGGACGGTGAATTTCAAGGCGGGCAGGATCCCCAGGCCACAATGTGGAGAAGAAACTCACCCCCCGCCCAGCCCAGGAGCCTTGCCTGTCCTCCCTCCTCCTCCAACACCGACGAGGGTCTGTGTGGAAACATGCCTTCAAAGCGCACACCCAGCAACACTCGTGGGCTTTGCGCCCTGTGAGTTTTCATTTCACAACACGTGCTGGGCCACGGTTCATACAGGCTCTTGCTTTCAAAATTAATTCTTAGCATTTCATTGCATGAACACAGGAAATTCATTGAAGCAATCTTTATGGACAAACAATCGTGTACAAAATCCTGCTCTTGCAAACAAGTCTACAACGTGTAATGAAAAATAGTCCAGTCTTCTAAAACGCTAACTAGGTGACAAACGCCATTAGATTCATCCAGTCCTGCCCACCCTGCCCCAAGGTAAATGCGGTGCAATCATGCCTGACGTCCAGAGGGAGACGGATACTCCAGAGACTGTAGCTTGTCCAAGGTCAAGCTTGGACGTGGACCCCACGGGCACTGCCCCGTTGCAGCGTCACACACACACACACAGCTCCTGAGCGTGACTGTGCGCCAAGTCCACAGATGTGGAAGTGCTAACATGAAGGCAAGATCCTTGCTAAGTTCACGGATGTTGCTCCTGTCTCTGACCCATGCTCCTCAGCACTGCTGGAGCGTGGCTGGTGGGTGCGATGCCGTGAACCTGTGACTGTCACGTGGGTGATACTCATGAAGCTGAACACCTTTTCCAACAGAAAAGCCACTTGCATCTTCTCTGAAATATCTTCCCATATCCTTCCCAGGTGTAGTTAATAATTGCCAAATTTAATGTGCTACTAAGTCACCGTCTGCCTGTCACTGCTCAGTTCTAATGGGCTTGTTCCTTGTTTGTTTGTTTATTAATGCAACCTTAAAATAAGGCATGCACTACAATTTCCATCTTTTGAAAGTGATTTTGATTAGGGAAGATTTACTCATTTAACTTCTATATTATCTGTGTTTAAATTTAACACCACTTTCAAGACTGGAATGCGTTCTTCACTATGTTTCGGCAAGTGTCTGTTAATTCCCATGCATGAATTTTACATTGGATTTATTTTTTTTTTTTTTTCTGTTTTTTTTATTATTATTTTTTTTTTCCCAGTGGGTTTTGTCATACATTGATATGAATCAGCCATGGATTTACATGTAAATTGTGCATGAAAGCCACCCATGAGATAAGGGCTAAAATGATTTTTATTCTGGTCAAATGAGAACATGTCCACCAGGGGAAAGAAAATGATACAAGAGAGGATAGCTGTATTTCCTCCCCCAAAGAAAAAATATGTAAACCTCCAGTGGCCATTCTAGAACCTTCTCTGGGATGTGGCTACTTGAAAATCCCCTTCTACGTGTGAGAAGGAAGCTGAACATCACTCAGCGTTCCTCCTTCAGCACACACCACACAAGGCCTAGGCCACTGCGTCAAGTTACGAGTTTCCATTGTCTGGCAGGAAATTTTAAAGCTCAGCATACTACTTCTTTATGAAAACATAAATTCCACTAACTCCATATAGAAGGGACTGTTGACATTAGCAGACTCAGAGGTTTAATGATACAACCTCTTCCCTTGAAGATGTTGCCAGTTATTTAAGCAGACTGTGTCTCTCCAAACATACAAAGGATGGTAGAGCTTTATAAATAAAATGGTGAACAAACGTTCAGACCCAAGGAGAGGGTGTGAACTGTTATTAGGAAGGAAATATGAAGATTAAAACAAAGTCTGCATTTAGCTTCGACCAGCCCCTGAAGGGCTGAGGGGCGCCCCCAGCACCCTGGGGTGTGGCAGACATGGACTCGGAGTGTGCGGAGGGCACAGCCACGCAGTACATGCTGTACCCGCTCTGGGGGTGCTTTGGCTTTTGGGGTGTTTTGGGAAATTTATAACATACAGTTTGATGTTCAAGACTCCTGGGGCCGGGAGCCCCCGGGTCCCTTTCACCCGCTTCCCCTGTAGACAGTTCCGAGTGGCCCTCTGAGGTTGGGCCAGCCCGCCCAGCATGAGGGCACCATCAGCAAAGCCATGGGCTCCCTGGGTACCTCTGGCTTCTGAGGTTTCCCGGGTTCAGCTCCAGGGAAACGGGAGGCAGGGCATACCGACTCTGCAACTTGCGTGTGGAAGAGCATGCTGCCCTGAAGCGCTCACGGGCCTGTGGGGGGTCAGGCGCCCCCGGTCACAGTCAGGAGGCGCGTGAGGTCACGGCTGCAGGTTGCAGGCCGACCTCGCTCCCGGCAGCGGGACCGCCGTGGAGCCTGGATGCGCTCCCTGGGTGACCCCGGGCCTGCAGGGGGACTCGGGGGGCCCCCATTGCCCCCACCTGTGTGGCCTCGCCTGCTCCCCACCCCAGCTCCAAGCAAACGCCCACGGCCTAAGGCAGCTCCTCTCTGCTGGGAGGAGAGGACTGTCAGATCAGACGCTCCGTCACAATCCGGGGTGGGGGAGCGATTAGTCACTTCTCCCCTGCTTTCTAAGACGGCGGTGGCCCCGGACACCGAGTCAAGTCACAGGAGAGCAGATTTCCACCATTGCCCAAATTCCAGAAAAAAACAAAGCCCTTTTATTTCTTTTTCACTATCTGTAGTACCTTATAACATCACATTTAATAAAGATTGTTATAATGGCAGATAAAAAAGTCATAAAGATGATTTAAGCAATACTGATGAACCACTTATGAAAATGGTCGAAAGCATTATGTGGTGAGCTAGGGATGATCCTGACCAAACACAACGGGAAATTATTGGACTGTTTTCTGGAAAGGGTTTACAAAAGCGGTGAACTCTAAGTCATATTAACAGCATAGCCTGTTAGGCAAAACTGTATGATTTAGTGGCAACCCAGCAGTTTTACAGATTCTTGGTGTGCAAGCTTGTATACACACAATACATGCACACACAGGTCATATCTGTTGTGAGTATATGTGGAGTACACACAAGGGTAGTCATGTGTGATGTTTGCACAGGGCTTCGGGGACACGGTGGGAAGGCTAGTCCCCGCTCTTAGGTCAGAAGCCTAATCACCCACCTAAGCTTGAATCCCGCCTGTGCCATTTATTGTGCAATGTTGGACACTTTATTTCTCTATACGTTCGTTTGCTCTGATAGAAATTATGGATAAGAATCTGGATGGAAGAGGAACGCAGGTGTTTTGAGGACTGAACGGATGTGGTGAGAGGTACTCTGAGAGCAGAGCTTGGTACTTCTGTCCAGTCACTCATTCATGTTTGACTCTGCAGCCCCACGGACTGCAGGACACTAGGCTTCCTTGTCCTTCAGTATCTTCCCAGTTTGCTCACACTCACGTCCATCGAGTCGGTGATGCCATGCAACCATCTCATCCTCTGTCGTCCCGTTCTCCTCCCGCTTTCGATCTTTCCCAGCATCAGGGTCTCTTCCAATGAGTCAGTTCACCTTAGGTGGACAAAGTAGTGGAGCTTCTGTTTCAGCATCTGTCCTTCCAACAAGACTGATTTTCTTTAGGATGGACTGGTTGGATCTCCTTGCAGTCCAAGGGACTCTCAAGAGTCTTCTCCAACACCACAGTTCAAAAGCTTCAATTCTTTGGCGCTCAGCTTTCTTTATGGTACAACTCTCACATCCATACATGACCACTGGAAAAACCATAGTTTTGACTATATGGACCTTTAAAGTTGGCAAAATGTTTCTGCTTTTTAATATGCTGTCTAGGTTTTTCACAGCTTTTCTTCCACGGAGCAAGTGTCTTTTAATTCCATGGCTGCAGTCACCATCCACAGTGATTTTGGAGCCCAAGAAAATAAAGTCTGTCACTGTTTCCATTGTCTCCCCATCTATTTGCCATGAAGTGATGGGACCGGATGCCATGATCTTAGTTTTATGAATGTTGAGTTTTAAGTCAGCTTTTTCACTCTCCTGTTTCACCTTCATCAAGAGGCTCTTTAGTTTCTTTTCAATTTCTGCACTTGGCTGATGTCATTGGGTGGAGTTTGGTACTAGCGGAGACTTAAGGCCACCTTCCCAGGTGGCTCAGTGGTAAAGAATACTGCCAATGCAGGAGATGCGGTTTCCATTCCTGGGCCTGGAAGATCCGCTGGAGGAGGAAATGGCAGCCCTCCCTGTATTCTTGCTTGGAAAATCCCATGGACAGAGAAGCCTGGTGGGCCACAGTCCATGGGTTTGCAAAGAGTTGGACACGGCTGGGCACGCACATGCAGTGAACCCTTAGCACTTATCACCAGCATTTGCCGTCTACAGGGCTGTCACGGGCTCCAGTGCACTCGATCGAGCCCTTTATCCCTATTTCACAGAAAAAGAAAGTAAGACTTTGAAGGGATTTGCCCAGAGGAATACAAATGTTAATCGGCAGGGCTAGGATGAAACTAATAGTATTTGTCAGCTGTTTTAAAGAAATCCGCATCAAAGGGTCAGAGAGCAGAGATATATGAAGCCAGAGCTATTTCAGCAGATTCCTCCTTCTGGATGAACGGCGCACTTTTCTTTAAAGTAGGCACCATTCGGAACACAATTCATGGAGCTTGTTTTTGGGAAGTAGATGTTGATTTCATTTTGAGTGACATCTTTAGCGTGGACATTAGCTGGGAGTAAGATCTCCTCCTTGGGCCCTGGCTCAGAGGAAACTTGGTTTCCTGGAGCACCAGCTGTGGGCAGCCACAGGTGCCCAGCTCATGACTGTGGAGGCTAACTGGGACACACGGACGGAAAATGCCCTAAATCTAAACCTGCGGCACTTTCACTTCTCCCCTAACAGCTAGCCCCAGGCTCCTTCTTGACTGGGGATGCTTGGGGAATCTGGGGCTGCGGACAGGATGTAAGTCCATGGGCCACCGGGGGGTCACTGCCAGTTGAGCAATGGTGATGGGACCATGGGCTGTTACCCTGCGCCCTTCTAACTCTGAGCTGTAACCTAAAGAGGAGAACCAATGAAAGAACACTCCTGGGAATCCATAGCTCAAACAACTGAAAGGCAGCAGATGATAAGAATGTGCTGGTTCGGCACATTCAGCAGGTGATGGCCGAATGTGATCACGCTGGGCGTTGGAGGTGGAAAGGGTGGTGGGCAGAGTGAGAGCAACTAGCCATCAGCTTCTGGGATGAAGAGCCCTGGGTCGGACCATTCTGGAGGTTCCCTCCAAAAGGACCAGGGGATGGAGCCATCCCACATTCTCTCCCGTGGACTGCAGAAGTCACATCTGTTTCACCAACACCAAACACAAGCCAGGAGGAATCGAATCCTTTGTCCAAACAAGCAGCTGAATCTTCCGCGTGACTGGCATCCGTTCCTGTGCCTTGACTTCATGTCTGGTTTTGTGTTTTTCTCCTGCATAGAAGGTCACTCCAATTCATCCATCTAATGACTTAACCTTGCAAGACCCAATTCTGGGGTCACATCCTCTGCAAAGACATCTTTCCCATCTGTAATCAGAGTGAAGATCTTTTTTTCATCCTCCTAAATCATCCTCCCCAGGTCTCTGGTTGCCCCTGAGAAGTGACTGAGCTCCTCACATGGGCTGGAGCAGAGATGACCAGGCTCTGCCCTGCCCCAAAGGAAGGAGTTTCAGGCCTGTTTACCGTGGTCCTTACCATGGGGACCCTCTGGGGACTGTGACCATGCCTCATTCATCTTATATCTCCTGAGCCTAGAAGGGTTCTTGGCACAAAATAAATACTCAACATTGTTGAAAAAATGGGGAACTTATGAAAACAGTGATTCATACATAATTATCCCTTGGCACCTGAGACAGAAAGGGTAGTTATGAAAAAAACCCTTTCCTTTGCATCCTTGTTCGTCATGTCTACTCTACTGCTAACTTCTGAAATACTTTCAGTGGGCTTGGAAATAGACTTGGATTAGTGATTGAAATGGGAAGGCTCCTTGGAATTAGTGATTTGTGTAAAATGTAGATCTCTAAACAAAATTCCTTTCTATCCCATCACTGGCCACCCACATCTGGAGTCTGTATGGTCTTGGCTACTTATTAACTGCATCTTCTGAGCAGAATCACTTACACTCTCTAATCTCGCCTTTACTGAGTTCTGAAGTGGGAAGAATAATCACCCAGACTTGCAGAATTTGGGAGGACTTTAGCGCTTGCCCGGTGCTGAGGTATAGGGTTGGGCTCAATCACTGGTAGGTTTTGTTGTGTCAAAAATGATACAGGATGGTCATTAATCACACAGTCAAATGCACTGCACCTCCACACTGTTAGCATCACCATGGTCCTGAGTGGTGCCCCATCATACCGAAGTTTTGTACCTTCTAGACTCTAATTATGAATAAACAGCCTCTGAATGCCAGAAAGCTTACCCTGATGGAAGAGACCAGGTGGAATATTCCATGACATTGGTGGTTTTCTACTAAGGAACTACTGATTTCAAAATTCCGAGTTTTAAGAAATTTAACAGAAACTGTCTCTTCATTCTCAGTGCAGATTTGTGTAAAACTTTATATTCCTCATTCCTATATAATTGCTTATTGTTTCCAGGCCAGGATGAGAAAAAAGAAAAGAAAATCTTAATTTTTTTTAAGCTGAAAAAACATGTATTTACAGTAATGTTGCATGTTCAAATTGGATAGGAAAATTCACTACCATAAAGTATGAAATCCTCTATTTCTGTCTGATTAAGAAACTTGGCCATGCAATTTATAGTTTCAAAACAATCCCCATCAAAAGTCCAATGTCACTGCTTTGCAGAAGTAGAAAGATCCGTCCTACAATTCATGTGGACTCTCCAGGAACCCCCAAATAGCCAACACAATCTTGAAAAAGAAGAAAAAATTTGGAAGCTTCATATTTCCTGATTTCAAAACTTACTACAAACTTACAGTAACCAAGATAGTGTTGGTACAGGCATAAAGACACATACAGAACAATGGAATAGAACAGACAGCCTATAAATAAACCCATCATATGTGGTCAAAGGATTCTCGATAAGGGTGTCAAGACCACTCAAGGGGAAAAGGGCAGTCTTTTCAACAAATGGTCGTGGGAAAACTGGATATTTACATGCAGAAGAATGACATTGGACCCTTACCTTACCCCATATACAAAAAGTCACTCCATATGGGTCAAAACTCAGAACCAAACATAGGAGCTAAAACTATACAGCTCTGGGAAGAAATTATATAGGAAAATCTTCATGATGTTAGACTAGGCAATGATTTCTTGGCTACGAGACCAAAAAACACAGAACAAAAGAAAGATAAATTGGACTATGTTAAAATTAAAAACTTTTGGATATCAAAGGACACCACCAACCAAATGCCAAGGCAAAATACAGAATGGGAAAAAATATTTGCAAACCATTTATCTAATAAGGGCTTAATATCCAGAATATATAAATAACTCTTATAACTCAATGATAACTACCAAGCTTTCTGATTAAAACAAGAATCTTCAATAGACATTTACCCACAGAAGATACACAAGTGGCCAATGAATACATAAAAAGACCCTCAACCTTACGATCATTAGGAAAAGGTAAGTCAAATTCACAGTAAGATACTACTTCACATCCATTTACATGGCTATGATTAAAAACGAAACAACAGAAAACAAGGTGTTGGTGAGTATGTGGAGAAATTGGAACCCGTGTGCATGGATGGTGGGAATGTAAAATGCGGCAGCCGTGATCAAAAGTAGTATGGGAGTTCCTTAAAAAATTAACATCGGATCAAACAACTTCACATCTGGGTATATCCATGAGCAGAACTGAAAGCAGAGATTCAAACAAATATTTGTACACCTATTCACAGCATCATTATCCTTAGTAACCAAAAGGTGGAAGGAACTCAAATGTCCATTTACAGAGAGTGGATAAACCTAATGTGGTCTCTGCCTACCACAGAATCTTATTCAGTCTTAAAGAATAAGTGGATTCTGACACCGGCTACAATGTCATGCTGTTAAAATAACCAGTCACTAGCAAGCTACAGTCCATGGGGTCGCAAAGAGTCGGACACGACTTAGTGACTAAGCCACTACCAAAGGACCCACACGGGATCATTCCGCTCATACGAGGTCCCTAGAGCAGGCAAACTCAGAGAGACAGGAAGGGGATGGTGGTTTCCAGAAGCCAGGAGGAGGTGGAGGTGAGTGCTTAACGGGGACAGAGTTTAAATCTGGGGAGATGAACAGGTTCTGGAGATGGGTGGTGAGGGTGGTGCTCAGCTCCGTAGATGTCCACGATGCTGAACTGAACACTTAGAGATGGTTCAGGTGGTCAATTTTACATTCTATGTATTTCACCACAATTTTAAAAAAACCCTTAAGGAAGAACATTGGCCATAGCTGGGCGGTTCCAAGGACCTCTCATGGGCCACGGCAGCACCAAGGGAGGCTGATCAACAGTAACAGAAGCGACCTGTGATGACCCCGGACAGAGCACACAGGCCCTCACTGAAGACATGTCTAATTTCCTTACAGACAGAGTCCCTGAGTAGACTAGCAGCGGGAAGAGAGACCTAATTTTAAAGCAATTCTGTACAAAGGAACTTCTAGGTGGCACTGGTGGAAAGAGTCCACCCACCGACGCAGGAGACCCAGAGGACATGCTTTGATCCCGGGGCCGGGAAGATCCCCTGGCGGAGGGCATGGCAACCCACTCCAGTACCCTTGCCTGGAGAAGCCCACGGGCAGAGGAGCCCGCCAGGTCGTAGTCCATGGGGTCATACAGAGTTAGACACGACTGAAGCGACTCAGCAGGCATGCTGATCAGAGAAGCCCCGGTACCACTGACAAAGGCGAGCAGGCCTGTTAATCTGGCTGTGAGATTATTTTCTAGGTAATTGTTGTAATTGGATAAAAAACCATTTGAGTCTCTGTTTAGTAACAGTGATAAATTCTGACGCTCTCCTGAGTTGATGAAGGTTGAGGGACGTTCTACGCTTGATCAGATACAGAATCCCCCATCACAAACCTGTCTTTGTGCTTTTCCAAGTTATGTGCTAAGGTAACACACACGTCTGCACGTGGAGCCTGGCAGGACGTGGATCCTTACCTTTACGTGGTCCTTGGATCGCCATGCGTCTGTGGACCACCTGGACGCTTCCCCGACGGGATGTTGCGGATAATTCCAGAGACACAGACTCTTGACTGGATTCTCGATAACTACATTTTTTCCTCCTCCACGAGGTGCAGTTGGTCTACAGAAGAAGCAGAGGGCAGAGGAGTGAGGTCGATTTCCATAGTGCAGGAAGGGTCCTACTTGGGGGTCTCATCACCAGGGAGGTTCGCCTTGAGGAGGAGATGTGACAACCAGCTGCTGCAGACACAGCGGACGCTCCAGGGGGCCCGGGACGGTGTCACGGTGGATTCATTCTCCATAATTGATGCCTCAGAGGAAAATCTCTTTAGAAAACTAAATTACTGTTTGTGATGTCAAGATTACACAAAACTGCAACCGTGCTCTCCTGAAACCAAGTGTAAGAGCTATTTCTGATTGGGTCTGAACATCATGAAGGTGGTATGAAATATTTAGAAGCGAGCCAGGAATGCAGAGTAATGTATCTGTGTGTCAACACGGAGCTTCTGCTGTCATAGGTTGTCAGATGTGTTTTTTTTTTTATCTTCTTCATTCAAAAGACAGTAAATAAGCTATAGTCCTTCCCACAGAAAAGGCTTTACAAGGACATGCTATTTGCTAATGAAAAAGGAAAGCAAAGTACAATCTCTTAAGTATTCATTTAAAATTTTTATTTGTTGCAACTATAAAGCAACAACCAAATGTAGTGTTTAAAATGGCCTTTGTGCATAATCTTCTATGATGAATATTTGCATAGTGGGCACAGTTATTTTGAAGATGTTCTGAGATGTTACTAAATTGGTTACCAGTGGTTTGAATGGGATTCGAGGCAGTGGTTCTTATGAAAATGCATCTTAATTCTCATCATATGAAGAACATCAAAGTAGACAAATTTAAATAAATCTTATAAATCAGCCAACACAAAGCAAAACAATTATGTGATTGAAAAATAAGTGAAAAGGATGATATATTAATGATCAAAGCCACTTCATCTGATACATTGCCAACACTTTGCTCAAAAATCACATTTCAGTGAATAATTTACACATTTCACTTTCCTGGTAATCCCAGGAAGTCACCTCTATGGCTCTAAGCATTTCCTAAAGGGCTGAGGCAGCATCACATGGTTCCCCTTCTTTTCAGGGAATCTGTGGTTCCTACCCTGCAAGGACGAAGTTTACCCTGAGGGGCAGTCAGGAAAACGATAGGCTTTCCATGAATGCGTATGAGATCCTAATCTGTGGACGTCTCATTTGGTGCATGCTCTGTTCTCCACTCCCACATTCACAAATAAATCAGCGAGTTGAAAAAATATTCTCCTTCCCATGTAGACACCAGCCTGCTCTGAGCCTTTCTCAGACCCACTCCTCCAAATAGCACCAAGTCTGTTCTTCCATCCTTGTAAAGGACTTCCCTGGTTCCCTCAAGCTCACGGGGAGCTGGGGTTCCCCACCAACATGAGACACCCTGTCCCCTTTCGGAAGACAGACAGAAGTCAGGGTGGCTGTCAGCTGGAGACACCGTGTCTCCCCTAGAGGGGTCTTCACCCCCTAGTCTTTATGGATGTAGATTAAAAACTCATTGACAGATGGATTACAGGCTAAATGCCCTTGAAGTATATTTGATGCTTCTGACTAAATGCATATCTATTTTGATTTAAGATGACTGAGATGTAAAACAGAAATTTCTTCTTTATTAAGCAGAAGTTAAAAAAACAGAAAGAAGGTTCCTGAGCCAGTTCTTGAAACAAAATGGGTCTCATTGTGTAAGAAACGACGGATCATCTATACGACGGAGCCCCTCAGTGACATGTGCTCATAAGACACCCCCTTCCAGGTACTCAGGTGCGGGACGGAGGACCGTGCCCCCGTGGTCCCGCCTGCTTCCGTCCCTGCGGCCTCTGCTGCTTGCGGTGATTTGAGCTGGACTTCCCAGGATGGGCTCCCGAAGTGTTCAGTGAGCAGCTTAGTTGCCAAACACAAATGGCACCAGCAACATTAGCAGTTGGGGCGCCTTTGGACGCTCAGTCACGCTCCGTCTCTGCTCCTCTCCTCCACCATCACGCAGACGAGGCTCTCGGGCTTTCGTTACGGCATTTGTCATTGTATGAAATAACCCCCCTCGTTTCACTTTGTTTTAAACTGCCTGCCTTGAGATAATCGTAGATAATCCACGTGCAGCTGAAAGAAGTGACGCAGAGAGCTGAACCACCAATCACACCTGTGCCCAGCGTGCCGTGCGTTGACCCGTCCCGGGCAGCTAGGGTGGCGGGTGGTGGTGGGGAAGGGGGCCATGTGGGTGGGGGGTCACCCATGCAGGGCTTCAGTCTGGGCCGTGGGATTCCCTTCCCAGGAACTCAAATCATTGTCTCATCTTAAAACAGAACATAGTGAAGAAGTGATCTGAAGTAGAAACTCAGTTTTAACCACTGCGTTATAAATGGCTGCATTAGAAAATTCATTTTAACTTTACCTTTATTAATATTCATGACCTAAGACAGATTTTTATTTTCTCTGTTTAAGAGGACTAAGTATTGTTTAGTTTTCAGATAAGTCATGTAGTGAATAAAGAGCATTGTTTGTCCCCAATTCAAGGATGATTGATAACTTCGTTTTTGGTTTTTAGACTGACTGTATATTAAGAGATAGGTTGAAATTTAGTAATGCGTCTTGTCATGAAGAATAGACACACATGACTCTTTCTTTGAAATATTTGCATTTTGGACTGAAGAAAACCAAATTTCTGTCTCTTCCTTCTCTTCCTCCCTCCTTTCTTTTGCTATTTTTTAAAATGTGTTTCCTGATGATGAGGTAGAAGACGGTATTCCAGGCTGGAATCTAGAAGCACTTCTCCATATATAACAAATCATAAACAGGGTCACCTTTAGTCTCATTATGTGTATAAAGTGGTTAAAAAGATACCTTGATATAATTTCACTCTCTCTAATTTTTTCTTCTAACCTTTTCAAAAGACCATCAGAGAAATTATGACCAGCAGTCTGAGGAATCTGACCCTGTGAAAGTACCGTGAAGAGCGGGGTGGGCCATTTTGAGGCAAATTTGCTCCTTGCTAATTTGTAAATTAGTGCTCCTTCTGCCTCGGGCTTTTGCTAATGGCTCATGGTGACTCCCCGCTCATGTGCATTACAGAAACACCAGCAGTGCTGCCAGGCCCACGAGCCACGCGGCTGAGAGGTGCCCCTGAGCTTCTGGGGACCTCCGGGGACCGCCAGAACCCCCAGCAACTCAGGGCCCATTTGGAGCCCCGAAGAATGGTTCTGCTGGGAACCAAGAATGTCTTTACTTGACTAGTGTTAAATACAGATGTTGGAACAGCTGTGTTCAGCGCCTTTGTTAACAGGGACGCCTAAGAGAGCCTTGAAAGCCCTTGGGAATTCGTCAGCTATTGTGGGATTGTGCCGTTATCAGGAGGTGAGTGATTGTCAGTCTCCAATGGGGCAGGGGGTATGGAGGGGTGCAGGGAGGAGGGGGGAGGACGGTGGCGGGGAGGAGGCTGGCCGCGCTCTCCTCCTGGGGGACAGGCTGCAGCCTCTTCCCGGTCATCCCCTCGTCCAGCTCAGCTGAGACCCAGGTTCCGTGAAGCGCTCCCCTGGTCCCAGGACCCGAGAGCCTTCAGCCTCCGCTCGGACCACCTGTGGTCCATAGGCTGCGACGACCAGCGTCACCATGGACAGCAAGCAGGAAGCACAGATTTACAAAAGGTAACGGGGGGAGGGATAAGTCAGGAGCCTGGGATTATTAATAACATATTCACACTACTGTACATAAATAGTCAACAATAGATGGTCAACAAGGACCTACTGTATGGGTCAGGGGACTCTACTCAATACTTTGTAATATCCTTATGGGAAAAGAACCTGAAAAAGAGTGGATGCATGTACATATAGACTGAATCACTTTTTCGTACACCTGAAACTAACACAACATTGTAAATCAACTATTATTGTTGTTCAGTCGCTCAGTCGTGTCTGACTCTTCAGACCCAAGGACTACAGCACGCCAGGCCTCCCTGTCCATCACCAACTCCTGGAGCTTGCTCAAACTCATGTCCACTGAATCGGTGATGCCATCCAACCATCTCATCTGCTGTCGTCCCCTTCTCCTCCTGCCTTCAATCTTTCCCAGCATCAGGGTCTTTTCCAAAGAGTCAGTTCTTCACGTCAGGTGACCAAAGTATTGGAGTTTCAGCTTCAGCATCAATGAATAGTCAGGACTGATTCCCTTTAGGATGGCCTGGTTGGATCTCCTTGCAGGCCAAGGGACTCTCAAGACTCTCCTTTCCTCCAGTTCGCTTTTGTCTCTTTTCCATTCTGTCTGTTGGCTTGTTCTGGTTTCCTTCATATTAGAGGATGTTCTCAGGCATCTGGGGACCCTTGGCGGTTGCTGGCATTTACCTGGGCAGCTTCGGCATGTCTCCTGGATGGATGCCCCGCTCATGCTTACGTGGGTAAGGCATCTGGATCTCCGGCTTCTGTTTCAGGTGTGTGGTCCGTGTGTGGTGAGTGAGAACTGGACTCTGTGTCCAGCCGGCGTGAACTTCGAGTCCAGCCTTCCTCTGCTTGCCTATGCGCTCTTGGTGAGTTACTAAATTTGTTCTCTGCATCAGTTTCCTCATTTGTAAAGGGGTCACCACAGAAGAGCTTATAAAGACTTAATAAAACTTTCAAAAAGTGTCACGTTACTGGCTTGTGTCTGTTACACAGTGAGAGCTACAGAAGGGTGTTTTGAACCAGTCAGTTGATAAACAAACACCTCTCACCCGAGGAACCTGCCCAGGAACAGATTACGGGGATCTCGAGGGGCTGAACACTCAGCTCTGCCCTTCCTCTGGGTCCGGCTTTCTGTACAGCGTCCAGCCTCAGCCCCCGAAGAGCCCTCTGCTCTGTTCCACCAGAGAGAAAACCTGGAGTCCTCTGCTGGGGTCTACACAGCTTTTAACCTTTCAACCTACTCACCGGTTAACAGTGCAGCTTCATCTCACCTCCCGTGGGGCCTGAATCTGCTGGTCCTGGAGGTGTGAGCGTCCTGGGGAGGGTCTGAGCCCACCCACCTCCCTGCACCTCATTCCTCACCCGGCCCTGCCCTCTAGCCTCAGACGGGTCGCCATTGGCTCCCCTCTGTTCTGCGTCTTTTTTTAAATACACCCCACTCTTCTGTCACTTTAGTGGGACTTGAGGCGATAGCAGAAGCCAACGTTCTTGAATCTGCCATCTTTAACTGAACACGCAAAGTCTAACATCTGTTCATCTCTTTACAGGAAAGCTACATTCTGAGAGGAGCACAGAGACAACACAGAAGGTTTTTTTTTTCCAATCCTTTCCTCCTAGAAAATAGTCATCTAGAATCCCATCTTTATTTTGAGTTGACTCTAACTAGATTCGTGTATTGAGTACAAGCGTTTATGTCTGTTCAGTTCTGTTCAGTTGCTCAGTTGTGTCCGACTCTTTGCAACCCCACGGACCGTAGCACACCAGGCCTCCCTGTCCATCACCAACTCCCGGAGTCCACCCAAACCCATGTCCATTGAGTCGGTGATGCCATCCAACATCTCATCCTCTGTTGTCCCCTGCTCCTTCCGCCTTCAATCTTTCCCAGCTTCAGGGTCTTTTCCAATGAGTCAGCTCTTCGAATCAGGTGGCCAAAGTATTGGAGTTTCAGCTTCAGCATCAGTCCTTCCAATGAACACCCAGGACTGATCTCCTTTAGGATGGACTGATTGGATCTCCTTGCAGTCCAAGGGACTCTCAAGAGTCTTCTCCAACACCACAGTTCAAAACCATCAATTCTTCAGTGCTCAGCTTTCTTTATAGTCCAATTCTCACATCCACACATGACCACTGGAAAAACCATAGCCTTAACTAGATGGACCTTTGTTGACAAAATAATGTCTCTGCTTTTGAGACCAAAGAGTAAAATTTTCTCATTTTGTCTCAATTATCTGTTTCCCAGATGATTAGCCCACAGTGATTTCCACTTGATTGTGTCTCTTTTTCATCACACACCAGCTTTTTCCAGTCCCCTCTCTCTTCCCTTCTAACGTCCTCTTTCCACACCTTCCAGGCCCACGTTTGCCAGCTTTCCACATCCGTTCTGCCTTTTGGTGTCAAGGCCTTTCTCTCCACAAGCCTCCCCGTCGGGAGTGACGGGAGGCTCCCTCTGATGGGATCATGGTTCACTTACACTTGTGTCTCTAGAATGTGGGCAGAAACCAGGCGCTGCATAGAGAACAGCTGGTGTGTGAGCGCGAGCCCCACGGCCTCCCGCGGCCCCCAGGCTCCCGGGTCCCCGTTCTTTTCCGGGTCTCGCACGGCAGCACCCAGCACGCTCTGTCTTCACCTGCTACAGTGTGGTCACTTGTCGGGTTCCTGAGCCCAGACTCAGATCCGCAGTTCTGCGTTCCCTCCATCGCGTCCCCAAGAAAGACACCGGGAGGTCTTTTTTCTTTTTCCCTATTTCCACAATAATTACCTGAGCCAAGAATCTAGATGGAGCAGCTGTCCCGAGGATGCTGGAGCGTATCCCTCCATTGCGCTCCTCCCCCTGAGGATGCTGGTCATGTCCTCCCCGCTGCTGCCCTGAATGCCCCACCTTAGAAGGGGTTCAGAAGTAACTCCAGGTGTCCCCACGTCCTCCACGTCGGGGTTCACGTAAAGCACCAGCTTCCCTGATGACTCACAGCCTTGGCCTTGCTGACGGACTTTCTGGTTTCAGGCGGGCTTGCCGCCCTTGCGTCCAGCTGCCCTCTGGAGCACTGCCCTGCCCCTCCCGGGAGCACAGATGGAGCTGCACATCCCGCGGGAAGCGATGGAGCCCTCCCAGGTCTGCATCTCGGGGAGCCCATGGGGGAGACAGAGCTTGTGGAAAGGCTGGGGTTGGACAGAGTCAGGATAAGAAGCATGGCATGCTACCAGCGCCACGGCCCGAACACAAGGGGACCCTGGACACAGCGGGACTGGGGACACATCGCAACCCCGGACACAGTGGGACCGGGGACACACCGGGACTGCGGACACACAGTGATTCCGGATACACCGCAACCCCAGACACACCGCGACCTCAGACACACCATGACCCCGGACACATCGCAACGCCGGACACACTGCGACCTCGGAGACACCGGGACCTCAGATACACAATGATCCTGGAGACACCGCGACCCCAGACACAGCAGGACCTCAGACACACCGAGACCTTGGACACACCGGGACCCCAGACACATCACAACGCCGGACACAGTGGGACCGGGGACAAACCGGGACTGCGGACACACAGTGATTCCGGATACACCGCAACCCCAGACACACCACAACTCCAGACACACTGGGACCCTGGACACATCGCAACCCCGGACACAGTGGGACCGGGGACACACCGGGACTGCGGACACACAGTGATTCCGGATATACCGCAACCCTAGACACACCGTGACTTCAGACACACCACAACCGCGGACACACCGGGACCTCAGACACAGTGGGACCCTGGACATACCAGGACCCTGGACACAGTGGGACCCCGGACATACTGGGACCCCGGACAGGCGACCGTGTCCCTCAGGGTCCAGTTTCCTGGCCACCTGGGGCTCTGGTGATGGTTAGGGGGAGCCCACGGCATGATCACAGCAGGGCTTCTGCCTCAGGTGGGACTGATGACCCAAGTACATGGATTCTGAACAGGAAGTTGGGACAGAGGAACTGCACAGGCTTGTGGAATAACTTTAATGACTTTTCCCCAAAATGTGAATTGAGGGGCTTGGGGAAGAGAGCAGGTTTTAATTTCAGCAGCGGTCCTGGGAAACAGCGTCTGTTTCATAGGTGACTCGTGTTCACCTCCCAGGGCACGGTCTCCTCCATGGGGATCGGAGGGTTTTGGGCAAAGACCAACGTGTTTCCAGTTTAGGAGGGAAATTGAGGGGAGCGGGGTGGGTGGAGCTCTGTGGGGCAGTCCAATCAGGGCCGAGCTGGAATGTGCCCAATTCCTCCACCCAGACCTCTCGGAGTCCCTCAGCTTCCTCCGCCGGGCTTTGATGCCCCTGCACACAGGGCTCATCCCTCGGGAGAAGCGGTGGTGGGGGCCTGCGGGTGGCGGGTCTGTGCATCCTCCTGGGGTGAAGGGAAAGCAAAGGCGTGAACCCGCAGAGGGGCGCCGCTGGCCGCCAGGGCAGACCCTTCACCCAGGCCCTCTCCCGGACCCTTCACGCTTAGAGACGGAGTGCACCGCCAGCTTTTTGCCCAGGTTTGGTGATTTGCAAACGGGTCTCAGTCACTCCCCCCACCAGTTGCATTTAGTTTACGTTTTAGAACTCAAGTCCCTCAGATGTATTTGTTACTGTAGTAATACTGTTCCCCCTATCTACTCCAATTGAGGTTTATTTCATTTTGGGGCAAACCTTCCATATATGTATTTACTGCATAATCGTAGCTACAGTTGTGCCAATTTCTGCTCAAAGATTTGTAGTTGGGACTACCTATGTGCAAACTCAGCTTTAACTTTTTAAGGTAAAGCACACAAGTGCTTTAATAATAAGAATATTACTATTATAAAAAGCACAGGGGGGATGCTGAAGAGATCATTGATGTCACACCTGTGGGGTGATTAAATATGTCTAGGTGGACCCGAACATATCAGGAGGTTGACTTTTCAACACTTTTCCAACCCGATAATCTCTGAAAGCTTGAATGATAGATGTAACCTCAGTTTTTGATAACCTTAAAGCTTTTGAGGTAAAGCTATTGACAAGGCAATGGAACACTGAAAATGTCTGAGCGGGTCCAGGGGAACAAGACACAGCTGTTTCTTTATAGAAAATAGGTACATTTCAGAGAAGCTTCTTGAAAAGTAAACTTTTTCAGTTGAATAATTTTCCCCATTTTCTTTCACTATAAAATGTCAGATAGTTTTAGATTGAAATATTTGACTGTTGTTTATATTAATCAAAATTATAAAATTGATAGATTTCTAAAAACTCGTCAAATTATAGAAAGCTACAAGATTCAAATAAAAGCTTAACAAGAACCACTTATGATCCTAAAATTCAGAGTTACACGTGTACAAAGCCACAAATATATTCAAAGTTAAAATGTAGAGCTTAAATGTAAACCTTAACAGTGGTTATCACTCCCACCTTGCTGAGTGAGTATTTTTAGGTAAACATTTTTTATTTATTTTTGTGTATACATTTTTTAAATTAAAAAAATTCATACACTCTTTAAAGACTGGTTTCCAATTACAGTTATAAACCATTGGCTGTATTTCTCAAGCTGTCCATCTCTGAGCGGGGTTCACGCAGGGGTTTGACCCCCCATCCCCCAGCTGTGAGCCCCGCCCCCCTCCCCCCATCGGTCACCGCCGGTTTGTTCTGTCTCTGTGCTAAGCCCCTTCAGTCGTGTCCGACTCTTTGTGACCCCGTGGGCTGTAGCCTGCCAGGCTCCTCTGTCCACGGGATTCTCCAGGCAAGAATACTGGGGTGGGTTGCCACGCCCTCCTCCAGGGGACCTTCCCGACCCAGGGATCCGACCGCACCTCTTGTGTTTGCTGCACTGGGAGGCGGATCCTTCACCACTAGCGCCAGGATCTGTGAGTCTGCTGCTTTCTGCTGTGTTCACTAGTTTGCTGTATTTCTAGATCCCACGTCCAGGTGAGGTCACACAGCATCCGTCTGTCTCTGACGTCTCACGTCCCCTCGCCTGCATCGGTCCTTCCATGAGGCAGCCCTTCCTAAAGCAGCTGCCAACGGGTGGGGTTTGACTGTCTGCCTGAGACTGTCTTCACATTTTAACCTTCATCCAGGTGGCCTGGGTTTTAACCACCTTCCACCAGCTTGAATTTACCAACCTCTGTGACCTTGTGAGTCTCTCTGCACTTGTCCATAAAGGAAGAGAAAGGTCCCCCTAGGCTTAGCAGTGGGCACCTCGTCTCCCCTGTCATTCTGGAGAAGCCTGTCTCTGCTGCGTTCTGTGCCAACCTCTCCCTGTGTTTATTTACCTAATTGGATCAGCTGACACTGCTTCCTAATGAACTTATAAAAATGCTGCTTCTTCTAGACCTTAATAATTTGCTGAGGTTTGTTAACTTTTATCTTTTACACACACACAATCTAGAACCCTAGTTGGAAGTTACAACAGAAAGAAGACATTAGGAAGCCGAAGAACAGCAAGAGAACTCATCTTCTTACGTCCTGGGGGAACGCGGTATTCTTGGCAAACTCTTTGTTTTCCTGCCTTCTTGCCTCCTGTCATTTTCCAGGCCAGCTCTCTCCTATAAATTCATCTACTTTCCCTTAAATTCACCAGGTTAAACTCTATTAACTCAGTGAGGCCCAGCTCAATTGTCACTTTCTCCCAAAAACCTCCTTTCAACTCCCCCAAATAGTTTTTAAAGTCTATAGTTTTTAAAGAACCGAAACACCTTTAAAGTTTTTCATGTAACAGCAAAACTATACCTTGTACTGGGGTTGGAGCCCCAGCCTCCTCATCTCACTGAGCTGGGCTCTCGCGGTCAGACGGGAGCTGGTATAGAGTCACAGCGATGACGAAGACAGCGGGGAGCTCAGAGTGCTGCTCTGTCCCACCTATGCTCTCAGCGGCTCGTATTGACTCACAGGAGCCTCATGAGCCCTGGGCGGGACGGGGGATCCCGTCTACAGGCGGACCCCGGGGAAGTCTCTGCCATAAACATAAATGGCGCTGTCCGTACGGTGCTCACCGCGAAGTTAGATAACGCCTGGCTCTCGTTTTTACCCCAGTGCTGAACTGGAAAGGCCACTGAGTCTAAAGCAAGACCAGTTCCAGGAGGCGCTGCAGGGACGGCACCCAGAAACGACGACGGCTGGGCGGGGGCGTTCAGAAGGGGCCTGCGTGGGTGGCCCCGTCTGCGGTGAGAGCGGCCCCCGGTGTGGGAGCACAGGGGGAGAAGGGGCCGCCCGGCCGGCCTGCTCCCGCTTTCTCCGCCCCGCGCTCGGAACCGGGGCGGGGTGCGGCGGCTGCGCACGCTCCGTGTCATTTACGGGAACATCACTCAGGGCAGCGTTCAGGTCAGCGTGCGAGGACAGGAGGCGGCCCATACGTTTAGCAAAAGAAGTGCAGCCCCTCTGCAGGGAAGACAGAACGCTGTACCGGGACACGTCAAAAGAGGTCTGAGTCAGCAGAGGACAAACCGCTGTGATGAGGTCAGTCTGAGGTTTCCTCAGACTCACGGATCGCACACTTGCAACCAAAATACCAAACGGGTGGTTCAAGAAGCTTGATATTTTTATACGGAACAGCCGTGGGTCAGGGGTGTCTTGTGAAGCAGAATGTCAGAGAGGGGCAGGTTGCTGACCAGACATCAGTTCTGAAGCTGTAGCAATCAAGCCAGGGGATAATGCTGTGTGTTGGCAAATTAGTCTATGAAACAGGATAGAGCTGGTAAACAGGTCAGTACCTGTTACATGGGAGGACTTCAGGATGGATAAGCCTTGTCAAAAGAGAAAAAAGAGACGCTCTCCAACAAAAGGAATAAAAAAAAAAATGATCATCTGATGGCAAAAAATAGAGTTGGATTCTTACATCGTCTACAAAGTAAACTCAAAGTGGATTGAGGAGTTAAATATTAAAAACAAAACCTCAAAACTCATCTTAAAAACGTAGATTAATATATTCTTAGATCTTGGAAAAGTAAGAAAAAAAGTAAGACAACAAAAGCACTGACAATAAAAGAAAAGATGGATGAATTTGACAGTATTAAATTAAAAACTTCTTATAAAAGACACCTTAAAGAAAGTAGAAAGTCAAATTACAAACTCGGGGAAGACATATTCTTGATTTGCATAAAGAATATATAAAGACCTAGAAATAAATAAGAAAAGCATACTCAGTACAATGAGAGACTGGGAAGAAAGCATTAATAAGCATTTTGACAAAGAGGAAACACATCCATGTATGGAGAGATTGTTAACAATTATTTATCAAAGATATGCAAAAATGAGATCCTATTCTCCCAGCTCTTGACAGAGACTCTTGAAAAGTCTGATGATGCCAAGTGTTGGGGAGATGAAGGCCAGTGTCTTCATAGAGGCTTAATTTCCTATCAAGAGATTAGCATCAGAATGCTTGCACTTGAAAGGATCTGAGAAGCACTGGGTCCAGTGACCTCACCTGTGAGCCCTGATGGCCCCTTGGTGTGGAGGGGTGAGGGGGCTCCCGTGAGGTGCCTAAGGCTGACCAAAGGAGCCCGCTCCAGCCTCACAGCAAGAGCTTCCTGTGTCATCAACAGGAAGGACGGTCCTGTGGCCAGAACGTTCGAAAGCTCCTGTCCAAAAGCGCCCTCCCTGCACGGACAAGCAAACACACCCGGACGGAGCAGAGTCACGAGCGGGCAGAGCAGCCATGGGGACTGGCACCGCCCGGCCGAACTCCCGCCGCTGCCCAGGCCGTCCACTGCCTGCCTCCTGGGAAGGGTCCAGGGAGGGAGTGGACGGCATCCCTGGGCATTTGCACGTCCCTGAGGTTCTGAAGTCTGAGCTTTGTGTCCTCAACAAATATAAACGGAATGCACTACTTGCTCTGCACGTAAACAGGGTGCTGGTGGTTCGGTCGCCAAGTCCTGTCCGACTCTGCGACCCCATGGACTGTAGCCCATCAGGCTCCTCGGTCCACAGGATTTCCCACCAAGAGTACTGGAGTGAGCTGCCATTTCCTTCTCCAGGGGATCTTCCCAACCCAGGGATCGAACCCAGGTCTCCTGCACTGCAGGAAGATTCTTTCCCGACTGAGCCAACAGGGAAGCCTCACATAACCATATTTCTGAACAATTTACCTCACAGTGAATCTCTGAAGGATAATAGCGTTTTCCTGTTGTGCCACAAGACCACAAGAGATAATCTCAGGATAAAGACTATATTCTCATCTTCAAAATTAGTTAAAAGGAACCCACGCTTCGAGGTCAAACCGGGATGCCAGCAAGTCAAGGACTTGAGAGAACGGCGATTCGGAGTTGACGAGACTGTCTCTGGGTTTGGCAAGCTGTCAAGTAGAGACACTCCCGAGCGGAGCGCAGGGACTCAGAGACGCTGCGGGCTCCACCCTTCCTGACACGGGGCGACCCAAGAGCAGGCGGTTCTGTCGTCTGGGCGGCCAGACACAGAGGCTCCTGGATTTCTGGAAGGACGATCCTCACGGGGCATAGGCGGTAGGGGGAGAGAGTGGGGGGGAGACAGCCATGGAACACTGGACAAAGAACTGCGTCCTTCGAGGAAAATGGCCCGGCCAGAGGATGCTTCTCTCAGACGAGGTTTAGGCGGAGATTCCACATCAGCTCTCTGGCCTCCATATTCTGTAAAAGTGAATACGGTCCCTGCCCCCACCCCCACACCGTCTAGTCTACCCGCCTTCTGCCTGTGGGAAACTTTAGTCGAAGAATAAACTTAATCAGGGAAAGGAGAAATGTGGAAACAAAGTAGACCAAATAATGATAATGTAGTCATTAAGCATAGTCAAGGACTTTTAGTTCTTTCTCAAGGGCTGTAGGTGACATTCTGAGCCACATCCCGTGAGCTCTTAGACACGGAAACCCCAGGTAGAGAAGTGAAGTACTGGATGAGCAGACTGTACCCAGGACTTGAGCTGCCACAATTCTGAGAACTGACGGCAAAGAAATGGGAACAAGTGCACCCGGAACTGAACATTGCCTGTACCTCAAACAATGAAGATGATGCTAGTCAGGCCACTGATGACCAGTTTTGAAGATGGCTGTTGGAGATGACGGTGCTGTTTCTGCATGTAACCTTCCCCAACTCTGTCTATAAAGACTGTCATCCCCCGTCTGTCCGAGGGCCCGGGGTGCGGGATTGGCCTTTGGACAGACGTCTGCCACCCTCCCCACCACCAGTTGCCAGCATCTGGGAAAAAGCCAAGTTTCCTTTCCACTTGCCTGGCCTGTTTACTGGCTTTTGAGTGGCAAGCAGCTGGACCTACCACCTCTCCTGTTGGTAACAAAAGGGTGTTTAATAAAGTTGCTTATAAATTCAGGGCTCTAAGTATTTTGCCTTCCAAACAAAATGCAGTTTGTAAAAATAGGGGGAAAAAAAACAACCTTCAATAAATAACCTTTTTAAAAAAGGTCACTGGGGGATAAGATCTCCAGGGCACCATGGAATGAATCGTCTTAAATGAACAGAGGAGATTCCCGCCCCACACACACCCCAGCATATTCTGAGGTGCTTCTGGGGGCCCCTCCAGGCTCATGGTCTGGCAGGGACCAGGCATATGTCAGCCGCTGTGGTAAATGGAGTAAATGGTTTTTAGGAAACAGCTTTGACTTTGATGCTTGCTCTGAAAGCACTTGTTTTGTGTTTTTTTCCTAGTTTCACTTTCATGGGGGAAGAAGATATTCCTACAGTGGTGCCAAACTGGCCCACCTCACATCTTGAGAGATTATGGTTGGTTTTTTGTGGTCCAACACTAAAATTATTTACTGTTTTAGAGATAAACACCTGTGTCCTTTTTGCCTTTTTGCATGAGTGTGTGAGACAGAAAGGAAGATGGAGACAGGGTGCGAGACACAGACAGACCGACACGGTCACAGGGACACCGAGGGGCGGAGACGCGGAGAACAGGGGAGGGACAGTCGCCCCCGCGGCGGCCAGGGGGGAGGCCTCCCTCTGAACTGAAGACCCGTCTTGCCCGTGCCTGCTGCCCCTCTCCACCGTCTCTCAGAAGCAGGGAACGCTATCCGAGTAAGAGGGGCAGATTCCTCACTCTCCTCCTTCCCGTCCAAGGCACTGTCCGTCTCCTCACTTCCTCCGCAGCCTGTCCACCCGTCCGTCCATCCGCGCCCACCACGTCTCCATCCACTTTGCGCGGTTTGCCCGCCCTGCCCCTTGGCGGAGGGACTGCGCTGGGAGGGCGCGGCCGGATTGCACACGCCCCGGCCGGATGGCACACGCCCCGGCCACATCGCACACGCCCCGGCTGCATCGCACACGCCCCGGCTGCATCGCACACGCCCCGGCCGGCTGCTCCGCTAGCTCCGAGCTCGACGGGGCGGGCTGTCCGCAGCGTGAGAGGGCGTGGACGCGGCCCTGGGGAACGCAGGCTGGGTACGGAGCCAGTCTGCTCTTCGCGGGCTCTCCTTTTTGGGAGCTGAGGTAGGCTCAACTCATTTTGCCCTGGAGAGTAAGAGACGGAACTGTGAATCGTGGTTGTGCTGAACTCATCTTCACGCCCGCTGTATCACTGTGCCGGGATGAACAAACCCAGAAGTCCTCTCTCAAATCTCAGCTATTCGTATAGAAAAGCAGCAGTTACAGTAGTCCATTAGCTCGGAAGTAAGAAATCCTTAATAATCGATAACATTAATGTGGATTTTAAAGAAAAGACAAAAGCTAATGAATGGAATGAGCACGGGTTATATTGGTTTCATCTGCATGATTATTTATTTGTCCTTGAAAAAGTCGTTTAACACCTATTTGAATATGTACGTGCGGTAAATGTCTATAAGTATACTTTATCTGCTTTCCCAATGAATTATTTTGAAGATCAACATGGGACAAAACTGGGAAAAAATACTTTAGAAACTATGAAATGATACTAACACAATGTAGGAAGGATTAATACTAGGAGTGATGTTAATAATAATACCAGTGGGAAAAGCAGATATGGGCTCAAGTTTGAAAGGAGGGAAGAGTGGTGCTTTAGAGTGAAATGCACAGATAAATCCGATCCTCCGGTGGCCTTCCAATTTATGCTGTGGAAATAAAAATGTTAATATGTAGTAAAACCTCACAAATCCTGGCTAATTGGGGGAAAGCCAATTTGAATTTCTGAAAGGTTTTAAAAGAAGTGTAGTTCTATTTCTTTAAAATGCATATGGTCAAAAAAAAAAAAATGCATATGGTCACAGGAGCCAGCAGTTAGTAAAAGTGCTGTGAGGTCTCCACTCATAATGAGGTTAGGATAATGTTTAATCATCACTGACTCATTGCTTCAGTCAAGCATCTACCCAGTGCTGTGTGCTGAGTTACAGGCAGGCCTGGGCATAAACACAGAAAGAGGACTGGCCTGTCCTCAGCGAGTTCTCTGTCCACCGGGGGATGCTGACTAGCGAAAGGGTCGTTACCAACAGTGTCACAAAAGCTGCTGTGACCCAGGGACCACAGGCAGTTGCGGCCTCACCCTGGAAGGGCACATTTCTCAGTTCGGGGGTGGGTGGGGGGGGCGGGGGAAGACTTCCCTTATTAACACCTACCGGGTAAGCTGGGACAAGCTGGAAAAGAGGGTGGAGGAGGTGATGGAACTTTGTTCTAATGCAAGTCAGACGGACCATGAAAGATTTGTTAGTACGGAATCCTAGATCAGAGAATTCGCATCGTCTGAAGTTCACTCTGGTGGAAATGTGAAGAACTGATGAGGGACATGAGTCTGGAGGAAGGCAGGCTAGCTCAGAGGTGTGGCAACAACGTTGGGGTTGGGTCCAGGCCGGGACCTTGCATGGGGCTCGGGTGGGGAGCAGGGACAGTCACAGGGAGCAGGAGGAAGGTGATCTCCGTTTGGTTTGGTTTGGCTAAGTCTGGGACTTCCGGGTGGAGGCGTGCATTAGTTGGGAGATGTGCATTAGTACAGCCTCGCAAGCGCAGATTTCAGCATCGGGGCTCCCGCCGCGTCATTGGATGCTGCCCTCCTCAGCCCACTTCGCATCAGCTCCCCTGGAAGATTCTCGCAGTTTCCCAAGGGGCACATCCTGTGAAATGCACGTGTGGCGGCTCCTGGGACAGCCCTGGGCGGCCCCTCCTCTCTGCCCTCCGCCTTGAAGGCTCCTCTCTCGGGCGGCCGCCTTGGCCGACCTGCTCAGCAGCACCGCTCTCAGGGTCTCTGCGCGGACAGTTCTCAAGTGTGCCCGGAGCACGTGAGTGGATTTCACGCTTGTGCCCAAATATCTGAAATTACCCGCCTAGGGGGTGTCTCCCAGGTCCCCAGACTCGCCACGCACCAGCCGAGCTAATCAGGACCCTGCTGGGTCCCCCTGATGGGTCCCCCGAGGGTCCTCCTCCTGCAGAGGACTCCCCTCACCCAACCAAAGGCATCAGAGACCGGCTCTCTCCTCCTTCTGGCTCTTGCTATAACTGACACCTCCCCAGACCACCCCCTCTTCTGCGGTCCCCTCACTCCTGCCTGAGTCCAGGGCCCGACCCCCTCAACAGGGGAGCAGAGACCCCAATGCTGCTCTCTGCCCTTGTGTGTCTCCCTCCCCACGCGCTCCTCCACGAAGCATCTCAGTGACCACCCACTTCCCCCACTTTTAAACTCCCTCTCTGGCTCCCTTGACCACAAACACCACGCAGCCCTGCTCCGCCGTCACCCCGGCCCCTCTGCCCACGCCTGAGAGCCCCTTCGCCCAGGCCCGAGAGCCCCTTCTCAGCCTCTCCCTCCAGCCTCCATGGCCCGGACCACACGGCTTAGTGATTCTCACCCACACCCGCCACGTGGTTACGCATCCTTCTTCCTAACCTCTCCTCCAGCCTGAGCAGAGCGGTCACTCTGTTTCCAGGAAAGCCTCCCTTCACGCTCTCCCGGTCCCCTCGGGTGGAGGCAGGGCTGGCCCCCTCTCCTGCAGCTCTGACCCCCTGACCTGCCATCCCCACAACCTCCACCCAAATCACTCCTCTCGCCAACGAGGGTCTAGGTCTGGACACCATGGTAGCTTCACACGCTCCAAGCAAGGCCCAGGCTTAATGAAAAGAAATTACTCAGTGAATATTGATGAAACTATACTATTTAAAAAACTTCCAAGCAATAGAAATAGAATAAACCAATTTTATAACCATTTAACTTATCTTGTGGGTGATTGGAAAACTATAAACCGTGATAGAAACTCTCCTACTTCTGTAACCTGGGTCAGTTAACAATCCTTGCTCTTAAGCAAATTTTTTTTTTAAAAAAACATGCCAACTGTTTTATTTTTAGGTTCACATAAAAGTTACATTCTTTCCTTTGAATTGTGCTATTCAACCTCAGTCAATAGAAATAACAAACACTCCACTGAGTTTCCCTATAGCTGGCCTGAGACTCATGGCCACTGAGAGTCTGAGTTTAGTGCAACACACATAGGACATGCTCGCACCTTCATTAAATACAGTGAGAGGTACAGTCTACGCTGCAGACAAATCCAGAAACAGAGATGCCCTCCTGGGAGTGAGAGTTTCAGTCAAGGCCTGGAGAAACCCATAGGGTGGATGGAGCACAGTTAGACATCAAGGAGAAATGAGTTCTTGGTCCAGTTAAAAGGAATGTGTTAAACACAGGCAGAAAGGCAGGCGTGCCCCTGAAGAGCTGGGTGCTGAGACAGCTGAGCTGGAGTCCAGAAGAATAGAAAAGGCTGTTTAGAAGCAAAAGACACATTCAGTGATTGAGGAGATGAGAAGTCAGTCTGATAAATTCGTCTTGTGCAGGAGGCCACACAATGCGAGGTATAAAAAAATATACAGAATTTAACAAGAGGGCAAGAGACATACACTCAGAATTACAAAATACTGTTGTAAGAATTTAAACGGAAAGCCATCCCATGTCCCATGTCCAATTTGGCAACACTCCCAAAATTGATCTACAGATTCAGACTCTAACAAACTCTAACAAAAGCCCAGCTGTTTTTTTAAATGAAACTAAGTTGATTCTAAAATTCATATGGAAATGCTAAGAATCCAGAATAAGCAAAACAACTTGAAAAGGAAGAACAGTTGGAGGAATCAAACTCCCTAACTTCAAAAACTACTACTGTTACTACGACAAAAAAGAAAAAAAAGGGAACTAAAGAAGTAACTGAGAGCTTCCCTGGTGGCTCAGTGGGAAAGATCCGCCTGCCAGTGCAGGGGACCCGGGTTTGATCCCTGGTTTGGAAAGATCCCACCTGCCGCAGAGCAAGGCTGCACGCCGCAGCCGCCAAGCCTGTGGGCTAGAGCCTGGAGCCACGCTGCTGAGCCTGGGAGCCTCAGAGAGAGAGCAGCCTCTGCTCGTCACAAGGAAAGCCCGCGCTGCCGTCAAGACCCAGCACAGTCAAACATGCATCAGTCAGCAGATAAATCATTCAACAAACAAATAAGTAAATACAATCATACAAAAAAGAAGTAACTGAAACAGTGTGATGCTGGTTTTAGAACAGACCTGAGGATCAACAGAAGAAAACTGAGAATCTAGAAATGAGCCGTGACACTTACAGTCAGGATCTATTATATATAGTAGGATGCCTGTTGCACATATTAAAAAAAAGAAAAAGGAAAAAAATGGTAGGAAGGGTGTGAAGAAATTAGCGGTGGAAATGTAAAGTATTATAGCTATGTGGTCATACCTTGGCAGTTTTTAAAAATACTAAGCGCAGAATTAACACGACATCGATTTCACTTCTATCCAAGAGAAATGAAAACATACCCACACAAAAACATGTATGTATCTGTTCACTGAAACATGATTTCTAATAGCCTTAATACAGGAAAAACTCCAATTTCCATCAACTAATGAACTGTGATATATGCAGCCAAAGAAATACTACTCATTCATAGAAAGGGATGAAGTTCCAATCAGTGTTAGACCAGGGAAGAGCCTTGGAAACGATGCTAAATTAAAAGACCACAAATCACAAAACCACCTCGTATTGTTTGATTCCAATTATGTGAAATGGAAGAGGTAGAAAAGAGGTAAATCCCCCGAAATGGCAAGTAGACTCCCGGTTACCAAGGGCTGGGGAGAAGGGGAGTGGGCTGAGGGGAGGTGCTCCTGCTGGGGAGCTAAGTCCTGCCTCAGGTTACGGTGAGAGTCACGCAGCTCTGTGGCCCCACGGAGTCCCTGAGCTACATGCTCTCAATGGGGGACTTTCAGGGCATGTGGAACAACTCTCAATAAAGGCATCAAGAATGCGGGTTTCCATGGCAGAGCGAGCCAGGGATACCGTGGGCTCTTTCTCTAGCTGGTGGCATTTTCATTTCAGTTTCTAAACGTTGTCAGAGACCATAAATGTGCTCCTGGCGTTGGCAGAGTTCCTAACTCCCACCAGGCCAGCTGCCCCTCAGACAGATCTGGGCCGACCCCAGGCGTCCTGCAGACTGCCTCCTGGGTGGCATGGGTGTCAACACCGATGGGCTCAGCGTGGGACTCAACCTTCGGGCCCAGTGGCTCTTCTGTGTGTTTTTTAAATGTCTTTTTTTAAAAACAATTTTATATTGGAGTATGGTTGATTAATGGTGTTGTTTAGTTTCAGGTGCATGGTACATTCGGTTACACATATACATGCATGCATTCTTTCTCAGATGCTTTTCCCCTTTAGGTCACTATGGGGCATTGGGCAGAGTTCCCTGTGCCACACAGTAGGTGCTGGCTTATTACCTATTTTAGCAATAAATAGAGTGTACCCCTCAGTCCCAAACAAGATGGCAGAATGAAAGGACGTGTGCTCACCCCTTCTTAGGAGAATACCAAGATCACAACTGCTGAACGACCATCAACAGAAAAAGACGCTGGAAACTACCGAGAGATCCCCCCAGCCACAGACAAGAACAGCCACGGAGGGAAGTAGGAGGGTCGAAGTCGGGATGAAATCAGTGCCGCACCCGCCGGGGGGGCGGTGACCCCCAAATGGGAGGCAGGACCGCACAGAGGTTCTCCCACGGGGCTGAAGGAGCCAAACCCCGTGTCAGGCTCGCCAGCCAGAGGGGCCCCGACGTGTTTTGCATAAAGTTAGCATATCTGTTTCCATGACTTCGTGCTGGCCATGTGTTTGAACACTCACCCATTTTCTTTTTCACATCAGGAAATGATTCCACGACCACGTCAGTGGTCAGCATCTCTTGTGAACGCAAGACCTCACATCAGAAATTCTGACCGCGGCTTCACGGCCATTAGATGACAATGTTTCTTTTAAGCAATAACTCAGGAACTAATCATTTTAGAATTAATCACAGTGAAAGAACAGGCTTCCTCCCAACACAGTGTATAACATTCTAACGTTTATAGTGACACGATCACATGGGAGCGTTTTGTTGGAACTTAACATCCGACAGTCACACTCGTGAGGGGACAGAATCTCAGAAATAATGCGTCATGACCTCATCAGAAGGCTGCTTGTGTAGGCTGAGTTCACACTGGGGTCAGATGGTTTCCAGCCTTCCAGAACACAGGGTGAGCTCTCCCAGACTTCCCTGCATGGCAAGGAGGGTGCCTCGTGGTTAGGAACATACCCAGCGGCATCAGGAGGTGCTGTCAGCTCCAGCTCTGTGCCCGCCGCCCCCAGCAACTCCCCCCACCAGCCCCCGGCTGGGCCTGCGGCAGAGGACTGCCGGGAGGAAGCAGTCTGTGGCCTCGCGGGCCCCACCCGCTGCCCCCCCATCAGAATGTCTTAGTGGTCTGTTGCTGGGCTGTCTCGGGGACCCTGAAGGTGAGGCTCGGGAGGACCCGTGAGCTTCCCGGGGGGACCTGCCCGCGCTGTGGGGACGGTGTGGGCGGTCCCTCCTAGTTCACACAACGACCCCCATCCAGGGGCAGCCGCTCCGCAGGAAACCCCCCTCCCCACCTGCCGCCACTTTTCTCAGGACGTCCTTCAGGGCTGGGAGGCTCCAGGTGCCAAGCCCTGCCCGGCTCTGCCTGAGCTGAGACCCGGTGATTGACAGGCTTGCCAGCCTCTTAGACTCCTGTCACGTGGCCTGGTTGGCAGAGGGGTGCCCTGTGCATGGGGTTTGGGGTGGGCTGGGCAGTGGGTGGACACCCCTGTTGTCCTCGCCCTCTGGGGGGATGGACCCAGGCAGCCCGGGCAAAGGCCTCCATCATAGCGCTGTCTGCAGCTGCTGAACTGATGACGTCAAACTGGGTGCCGTTCGCCCCTTACCAGCAACCGCCAGCCACCTCTCCAGCACCTAGAATCCTAAAATATCGTGGAATCAGCCCCACGGAGAAGGAGGGCTGGGACCCTTGGCAGGAGGACGGGATGGATCAGAAAAGAGACGCTCAGCCTTGGTGCCGAGGAAGCAGCAGCTTGTGTGTATTGGAGGCGGGTGGGGGTGTGTGTGGATCAGCAAAGAAGCCGAGTGACGACCACCCGTGTGAACTCTGCTTGGGAAGGCCCAGCTGGCTGGCTCCCACCCAGGCGTTCACGAGAGGAGGGACACCCTTCTCTGGGTGTGACGGGCCGGGGGGCTCACTTATCCTAACAGAACTCAGCCAAGGGGGCAAGCTGTCACTTCCAGGCTGAGTCTCAGGCACCAGGGTTCCCCGGTTCTGGTCGTCTTCGTGCTCTGGCAGCCTGGAGCCAACTGCCTGAGTGGAGGCTTCATGCAGCCCCCGAGGGCCCGGTCCTCACTTGCGCCGCCTCTGGGCTGTGGCTTCTGCCCCAGGGGAGACTCTGGGAGACTTGGTCCCAGCTGACACGTTGCCCGCCCCCTGGGAGAGCCTGAGACGGGGTCCAGCTCCGCTATGCCTGGCTGCCCCATGTGCAGACCCAGAGGCCGTTGGGGCATCTCCCCAAAGCCTCTAAGAGCTGCCAGACTTTGTTACCTGGCAACAGATTGCAGACCCGGAGGAGGACTATGAGAGAAGGTCACTAGGGAGAGAGCCATGTACCTGCTAACCAAGCCCGGATGCTGGAGGAGCCCAGGCTGCTCCTGACCGGCTCCCAGGCACCCAGGGGAGCAGCACCTCCGTGCCCCCCACCCAGAGCCCCAGCGAGCTGTGGTCCCCAGACCTCGGGGCCAGGCACCCCTCATGCGGAAGCCACAGCTGTACAAAGTCAGGTCTATTTGGCCTCCACGACCGCCCTGGCCACGTGCTGGCTTTGTGGTCACGGTCAGCTTGCTGGACCTCTGCCTCTGAGCTTTCTGTTAGCCTCTCAGACGATCTCGTTTCTACATGCGGGTGTAAAGAAACATCCAGCTTTCAGGACACTTATGACGAGTGAAGGAGGAATAAAGAACCTCAGTGCACGGCGCAGAACTGCTGGGATGTGGTGAGCAAGAAGGAAATGTTACTTATCGTGACAGCCGAGCGGGGCTGTGTGCAGACTGAGTTTTAAGGCCAGAGGAGAAAAGGCCCTTTGTGAGGGAGACTTGGTTTTTTCTTGGCAGGGCACCTTTGCCCCCACCCCCAAGGTAAAGTAATGTGTGACTGCAATTTCTCTAGAAGGCAGGAAATAATGCATCGGAAAATCAATACAGGAGCCCGTGGAAAAGGCAGCTGGACTCTCATAAGATTCTGTCCTCCAGAAAGTTCACCAGACAAACCAAGGCAGAAAAACCACAGCAGAGAATGCTGTTGTAACAGACGCTCGGTCATGAGGTTCGCAGCGCTGTGTTCAGGACGCTGACCTCAATGTGGGTGTGGCCTGGGTGCCTCGGGCGGCGGTCAGTCCAGTGCGTCCGCCTGGCCCGGGCCGAGAACATCCGGGTACCGGAGCAGGGATGGGTGCAGCGGAAGGGGACGCAGGGGTCTGCGCGCGGTCTGCACTACCTGCGGGGGGGCGCTGGCAGCGGGGGCTGGCTGGCGCGGTCCCTCTAAGCAGCTGCGTCCTGCTCACTGCGAGCCTCGATAGTACCTGTGTCTTCCCGCTTCCTGCCCTGCCGCCCCGTGCTGGGGTCTCCCCTGCGCCCGCTGCTGCCAATTCCTCTCTGGGAGGAACTCGACATTCGTGCTGTGTCTGCAACGTCAGGGGAAGATCAGCCTTTCAAGGTCGATGGCAGATCTGAGCTGGGCAGGGCATTCACCCTGGAGGCCCCGAGGCAGGAGTCACGCTGCCTCGGGGAAGGTTCCCTCAGGGCCGGGGGACCAGCTGCCTCCAGCATCCGTGACACCCCAAAGGGAACGAGAGCCTTCCGTGTTCTTCTGGACCAGAGGTCGGGGCGGGAGGTCCTCCTGCCATAGTGACCCACACGCTGGACAACACGGGCTGGGAAACTGATTCAAATATCCTCCCCCCCCCCCCCCACCGCCCCGAAACATGCCATGTCTGCGGCTCCTGAGGGGCCTCTGCAGCCCTGGAGCCCCCGAGTGTCCAGCAGGTGTCCAGCTGACCTGCTTGCATTTGGCTCCTGCCTCTCACTCCTCAGAGGGACATTTCACCTTCTCAGCCTGAGGACAGGCATGTGGAGGACAGATGTAGAGCTTACGCATCTGCTCGGGTCCCCAGGACGACTGGCAAGACTGAACACATTACTATCCACGAGGAGCTCCCCGCTGACAGTGGCTTTCCTCAGAGTGACCCGCGGGGGCAGCCAGCCAGCAGGTCCTATCCACGTCTGCAGGCTTGGGTGACTCTGCTGCCTCCACGGACATAGAGTGGACGCAGGAGTCCCGAAGTCTCCCTCACATTCCCTGGACACATAATAAGCATTTTATTTAAATAATCACATTTATTCTGATAAATAAGCCCACATATCAGAGACACCTGCATAACTCCTTTTATCATGGCCTTGAGAAATGATTTCTCTTTCTTTCAGGAGACAGTTATTGTCTTTCCAATCACTCCAATATTTTGTGTATTTTTTTGAGTCTGAAGGTGAAAGAATGTCATATGGAGACTAAACCCCTCAGCCAGGCCCAAGTCACATGACCGAGGCAGGGTTCATGTCGATGACTCATTAGACCGTCCTGAACCCGTTAGAGTTCTGTCTGTTCCTGACTAACAGGCAACCACACCTCCCTCAGAAGAAGGCCAGGTCGAGACGTCTAGCATGTTACAACCCTGGAGGAAGTGGAGGGCTTCCGGCGTCTGCTGGGTGGGGCCGAGATTTCTGCCCAGTGTCCTAGGAAGCCCAGGACAGCTCCCACTACAGAGAATCATCTGGCCCAGCAGCCTCCAGGGCACAACCTGGGGTGGCCATTGGGAAAACAGAGAGCCAAGCTAGACTTGACTTGATAGCTGGCTTCCTGGGGCCAAGATGCCCGTCGTGAGAGAAGCAGAGGTTGCAGGAAAGGCAGGTTTGCAGGCATCTTCTGCCTGCACATCGATGCTGGGGTGAGCTTACATGGCACCGGTCGCCTCTACAGGGAGGGCACCAGAAGCCAGACCACCCACTGGACACCTGCTCCCCAGCAGCCCCAAGTATCGTGGGGCAGAGACCGGAGCACGTTCTGGATCCCAGAGAGCAGAGCCTCCTGGCAGGACCACGGGGTTCAGCGTGAGCCCCACCCCCCTTGCCCCCCACTGGCCTCCCCAGGCCATGGATGGAAAGCAGCCTCGTCTGGAAGCAAAGATACAGGCTCTGCAGCACAGCACACCTCACTCTCCCAAAGGCCAGAAACCTCCTCCCCTCGTCCACTTCTCCCCCAGGACATGGTCCTCTGGCTGAGATGACCACTCCCAACGTTTAAATCACTGTTGCCACATAGCTGACCTCCACCCAGGTCATTTTCTTGGATCCTTAGCACCTTCCAGGTTTCCCTGGTGGCTCAGACGGTAAAGAATCTGTCTGGAATGCAGGAGACTTGGGTTCAATCACTGGGTTGGGAAGATCCCTGAAATGGCAAACCCACTCCAGTGGTTTTGCTTATAAAATCCCATGGATGGAGGAACGCCCAGTGGCTACAATCCATGGGATCACAAAGAGTTGGACACAACTAAGCAACTAACATTGACTTTCAACAGGGAATCGGGTCTGCTTCCATCAAAACAAAACTGAACATTTTGCTTGCAGAGGATTTTCTGCTTCAATTTTGGACTCATTTGCTTCTTCTCACTTAAAAAAAAAAAAGAGATGATTAAAAAAAGTAGGGAACCATTGGCTACTAATACACAAAAGCCTGTGGAAGGTTCATGGCAAACAGATCTCAGAATGGAATCTCCTTGGAAGAATTAGTGCAAAGAAAGACAGGCTTGTAGGGACATCCAGCATTTTGTTTCTTTTTGCTATTTTTTTTTTTTTGTCTGCATCATGCAGCATGCCAAATCTTAAGTTCCCTGACCAGGGACCAAACCCGTGTACCCTGCAGTGGAAGCCCAGAGTCTTGACCACTGGGCCTCCAGCAAATTCCCTCTAGCACTTTCTCCAGGCAGGTTGGCATTACGTCACTTACATCCAAAGGTAAGAGCCGGCTGTTAGTTAATGTAGTGAGAAGGTGAGGGCACACATTTACTCATCAAAATCCACTTTGCTTCACTTGAAGTGCTGATCAAAATATCCTAACAAAGAGTGAAAACAGTATAGCCTTTGTCTGCAACTAACCTAAGATCGCGAGACAGCCTGCCAAGGTCTCGGACACCTCCCTGCAAGGCAACTTGTGCAGCCCTGCAGCGGACGTGCTGAGCTTTATAACCGACACAGGCTCTCAGGAAGACAAGGATGTTAAGTAGTGTTCAGATCACTCCATCTTGTTTCCTACCAGAAACTCTGAGTAGGCAAGTTGTCTCTCACCATAGACAGGAAATCGGAAGCCGAAGGAAACAGGAAAGACCTGGGATCAATAAGAAACAGGCGTGTCCGCTGAAGGGTCAAGGCTCCAAGCCCCCTTGCTCCTGAGCTGGCCCAGGTCTCACTATCACCCGGGAGGCTGGGCTTCACGCTTTTATCTCCAGGAAGAGAGGGGTCAGCAGAAGACAGGGGAAAGCTCCCCGAGGCTTTGAACCAAAACTTGCAGTAGATCAGGGAAGAATTCACTAAGGAGGCCAGTCTAGGAGAAATCACCCCAAACCCGGACTCTCTGAGGAGGTCGGCCTGAGCGGAGGGTGGTGGACCCTTGTCTACCGCTGACCACAGCTCAGGATATCCCAGTGACGCTGCAGATGACGTCACCCACGCTGCCGGTGACGTCATCCATGCGGCCGATGACGTAAAGGGCTGGAGGGGCCTCCGCTCCCTCCTCAGCCCCTGCCCCCAAACACGTGAGCCCCTGAGATCTCAGATAAAAATCTCGAAGAAAAAGGAAGGACCCGGCAGCGTGGGAGGTGGAAATAAAAATTCAGATAAATTTCAGAAAAACTAGGAGAGCACACACAGAGAGGAGCCAATGGGATTGGAACCTGAGGCTTGGTTCTCTTCGCGGAAGCGACTGTCTCTGGGTGTCTCACCTCCTCTGGCAGCACGTCCGTCCTGGCACGTGTATTTATTCTTTCTGCTCAACCAATCCCTGCTCACGACTCTCTTTGCTAAGCCCCGGTTCAAAACTCACGGCAGGGAGGCACACATGAAGTATCACCTTTTAGCTCCACGTTGAGCCGAAGACTAACATAAACGCCGACACAATTCAATCATATTCTGCCACACTTTCGATACTAAAGACAAGAAGTGTAAGTACATGAACATAAAGGTCGAGGCCCACCTGGAGCCCAGGTCCCTCCCCCCGCACAGGTGGCCTGTCTTTGGACTGGGTGGAGCAAGGACTTCCCTCTTGGGAACTGGCTTCCCCGAAGCATTGTCCACTGCCCTCCAGAGAGCTGGACACAGCGTCACTGCGCTCTTAAAGTAATTCCTGATTACGTTTGATTGACCCTTTATATGCTATTTACATGTCTCTGGATAGGCCTTGAGAGAACAAAGGGTTTATAAACTCACTTTTATGTGGGAGGCATTCTCTCTCCCCCATGGGCAGGGTGAGAGGCTGGTTTCCAAGTGCTCAGATGTGAAAAGCTTCGTGTCAAGGACCTAATCCTCCTCCACTGTGGGCTCGGCATGAACCTCGTGTGGGTTGCTTCACCCCTCTAAGCACTATTTTTAATATCGGTAAAATGAAATCGTAACATTAAAGCAAAGTGAGTTTGCCCAAACGTTAAATCCACCCATCCATCCATCCATTTATCCATCCACTGATAGGGTTTAAAGATTAAAGGAGATAATGCACTTAAATACTTCGCCCTGCATCTGTTCTATAAATTGTGAAATGGCAGCTATTACGGTATGACTTCATCTGAGAGAATCAGCAGTCACGACCTTTTCAGAAAGCAGGCTCTGTGATGAAGTGTCTCCATTCCAGGTGCCCGTGTGGGTCCCGATTCCAGACAAACCGAGCACCCTCTCCTTATCCTTGGGCACATCCTTTCCCAGATCACGTACACAAGAAGCCTTTCTGATCCCCCACCCCAACTGTCATTCTAGCTCACTGGATCCCTGCCGGGAGACACAGCACCGCCGCGTGGACGTGTTCGAGCTATTTCTGTGCTTGCCCCGGTCTCCTAGACCTCCCCTGGAGGAGACCTGACTTGCTTGTGCACGGTCCTGGCAGAAAGCCATGTGCATATTCCGTGAGCCGTGAATGCCTGAACGGCACTGTTACGAGAATTACCGTACACGGATTGGTTCGGGCCATGGATGAAACAAATCTGTATTTTCTTTTTAAATTAAATTTTTATAGGCAAGTTGTTAACATGGTTTAAAACCAGACGGCAGTCGGGATCTACTGTGAAACATCTTTCCTTCTTCATCTCTCAGCGTCTGCCGGATTCTTAGCCCCCCAACGCCTGTAAACCTTGTCCTCGGATTCTGAGGGAGCTGCAGACATTCTCTGCATGTCTGCACACAAAAGCCTCCCATCCTCTCCCATTTATCACAGAGACAGTGGTCTGTCTGCTCTGCACGGCTCTGTTTGGCTCTTCACTTGACAATACATCTTGGAATATATATAATCTAATTAATTGAACCCTCAAGCACCAGGTCCTGCGTAGGTTAAGCCAATTGTCCAGGTCAAACGGAGCCCAGATTTTCATCTCAGTAGGAGCCCTTGTCCTTATCTGCATCTAACCACGTCCACCCAGAGCATCTACGATAGCTCTCCTGTTGAATACATGCCGGCATGGAAGTCCTGCACATAATAAATGCAAACAGTGCAAAAGTATATTATTTTAATATCATATAATGTCATAAAGTACAAAATATCTTGAAATCCCTGTAAAGATGGATGCTCTGTGCATGGAAACCTGATCCCAGCCTCCATGTATTTAGTGCTAATTGAGAATTCCTTCACAGCAGAGCCTACTGTTGCTATGGACACCATCCCCAAGAGGAGGTTTAGAAAATTCCTCTGCACGTTCACAAGTCTGCATATTTCCCTTTAATTCGCAAAGAAATCTCTGCATGGGGTGGCTTACATGTGAGGATTTCGATGTTTGGGGTGAAAAAAAGCTCACCCGCCACGGCAACAAAGCAGCCATGAGACAAATATATTTACAATGTCCTCCACAAGGACCCACATTAAAAAACTAATCACCCCTCGACAGCCACAATGAGCTTAGCCCTGTCTGTGCCGGCGCCCTGCAGGGCTTCATCCTTGCTGTCCTCAAAGTCAGGCAGCAGGTCCCAAGACACAGTGAGGCAGCGGCTCGTCACCCCCAGGCGGCCGGCCTCCTGCTCCCCAAATAAGGAGGTTAGCCCCGAGCTCTGAGGCCACGGCAGGGCCTAAGAGGACGGCCTCTGAGTGATGGCTTGGCCAGTGGCCAGTGAGACGACAAGGGCATCGCCCGATGCTCTGAGAGCCGCCACGTTGGGTGAACTGAACCAATTACGGTGAGCAGCCTGAGTCCTGATGACTGCAGCTCCCGTGTGTGCTCACAAGCGTGTCCCCTGCATCTGGTCAAGCAGTGAGCCAGCCCAGGCCCACCTGTCCCTTCCCCTGGCTGTCCCCTCCTGCCCACTCTCTCCCCTCCTGCTCCTGCGGGCACCCGCCCTGCAGACACTCGGCCCCCTCCTCCTGGAGAAACAAAAGCCAATCTCACACTGGTCTCCGGGTACAGTGAAAGGGCAGCAGAGGGGTGGCTCCCGGGGTGGACGTGAAGTTGGCACAGACCAGTGCTGTAAATACAGAACCGGCTTCCTGGCTCCTCGGAAAGGGCAGACGCTGACATGTTGCCATCACCTCTGGCCAGTCCTTTCCAATTACGTGTGAGGCTCCTTTTAAGAGAGGTTAGGCTTTCCCATCCTGGTAGCTCCTGAGTCACTGATGGACTTTTAACACACTCTGAACGTGAGAACAAACGGCTCTGTGCAGGTCATGCTGGAACTGCCTCACATCCTCCATGCAGGTGCCACGGGGCAGATAGCAAGCTCAATGCGGATGAAATCAGGAGAGAAAAAAAGGTGTCAACCGAGAACGACAGCAACAGGAGCTGCAGTGGGGCAACATGCTCCCAGGAGGCAAGGTCCTCCAGGAAGACTCACGGCTCTCCGAAGGCAGGAGGAAATCCGCCCCGAGTGATGTCAAGGTACTGGACCCAGACACCACACTGGGGTGGAATCAGAAGGTTACAATTTCAAATAAGGATTAAGCAGTACTCTCTGGGGCGGGAGGGAGCACAGGCATCTTCCTGAGTGAGCGGCCCCTGCGCGCACTTTACATGGATGGGGTGGATGGGGCACCCCAGGGGCTGGTCCAGGGGCTGTTCCTCGTCTAGGGTGGCACTGACCTGGCGCTGGCTGCCCGGGGCCTGAGCGGCCGTCACGGACACCGAAGGTCTTTGTGCTCAGTTACTCATGTGATACCTGCTGCTTCCTGTGGTTTGTCCAGTTTTGGGGTCGTCTTCCACCAGTCACGGTGGTAAAGACTTTGAGTGTAATGTGGGGAGCACCTTCCCTGGCTCCTTCCGCTGGGTACCCAGACAGGGCCATCTTGGATGGAGACTTTGGGGGTCTTCAGGCCTCAGTGCTAAAGAATCCGCCTGCAGTGCGGGAGACCTGGGTTTGATCCCTGGGTTGGGAAGATCCCCTGGAGAAGGGAACAGCCACCCACTCCAGTGTTCCGGCCTGGAGAATTCCATGGACTGTGTAGTCCATGTGGTTAAAGAGTCGGACGCGACTGAGCAACCCTCACTTTCATTCTCAGGCCAGGGCGGGAGGCAGCGAAGGTGTTTGCTGCCATACTTGAGTCCATAAGGCTCCTTATTCCCATCCAAACTTCTCAATCCGTAGACATTGTCACTCTCCTTAAAGGAGAAGACTTACCCGTCCAGAGTGGGCTGACAGGGCAATCAGCACAATAATAAAATTCTTCAGTGGGGGACGCCGAAAACAAAACATTAGGTCATAGCAGTAACTCTTTTAATCCTTGGCAAATTACCTACTTATTTTCTCATATTCTGTAATGTTATCTCCTGTATTTGTTGATGATTGCATGCTGCACCTAAGACAAGAATGTCTCAGTTAATCTTCAGAAAATGAGACTTAATGGTGTCGTTTTGCAGAAGCTCCTGTGTGATGCCAGTGAGGGAAGGAAATGTGTGACCGTGGCCATGGCGGGTCTGAAGCTTTGAGCTCAGTGGTCCATTCGGGACCCACTTGTGGGAGATGGCAAACCAGGGCTGCAGAGGGGCTGGGAGGAGGGCTTAGTTTCCACATGAGGAGGGGCTGCTGCAGCGGGCGGCATGAGAAGAGAGGCCTAAACACATGCCCAGCCTGCGCCTGGAGGATGGTCTCTGTCCCTCCCACTTCTGCTTTCCTCCATTTTGGAGGGAGAGTAAAACTTTGTTAATACAGCCCCTTTTTTTTTCCTCTTCATTTCTGCTGGGCATGTGAGCAATTGCCTCCTTTCCTGTGTTCACTATGTTTTTCATTTTTGGATTTTTTTCCCTCTGACAGGATGCTATTTTTTTCTTAAGCAAGACTGTATCAGTGGGGACAGAGCTAACGGGGACTAGATGACATGTCCCTCGGAGCCCGTTCACATCTCCTAACAGGAAGCTGTGATACACACTCAAGGATTCTTCATGAATCACTGTTGCACTTCTGCGTATTTGCAGAATGGATAGATGTTTGGAAGGTAAATTGTTTAGAGACTCTTGCCAGAGTTGAGGCTCCCAAAAGATCACCTTAGGAAACAACATGGAACAAAGATGGAATTTTCTGTATGCCTTCTGTGGTTCGTTTTGAGGAAAACAAACAATGAATTCCAATAAAAAGATGAGGCTAACTATGCGCGATGCATTCTTATGCCAAGGACACAGGAATCATTACGATAACTCGGGATGCACATGACTTTAAAGCAATCGCTGGTTGAAACCAAAGTTAAACGCGTTGCGATTGCATCGGCTCTGTGACTTGTGTCATGTTTGGTGTGCTCAGAGGAACCTGTGTCCCCGTGAGGCTCCAGGAGGCTGCCTTGCTGGGGGAACACTCTAGACTCCCGCAGTGCTGGTCTGAAGCCCTGAGCAAGCACTCCGTGCACCTGCTCCCTTGGGAAAACTCACTTTTTATTTTTCAGAGGAACTTGCCAGAGAGAGTCAGATGAGAGTCTATGCTAACTGCTTGCCTTTATTCCCATTACACTGGGTGGTACATTCAGTATAGCGTCTGTATGTGACTCTGATTAAAATAAAATTCACGCCCAGGAGTGAAAGTTCCACGACTTAGACATCTACACCCAGGTGCTCAGTATACACCCTCCCAACTTCCAGAAATATACGTATATATAAACAGTGTCAGATATTTCCCTGATGCTTCAAATTCAATATGCCCCAAAGTTGGGTCTACTCTGTGCCCCTAAACCTGCCCCCACACCCTGCAGCCTGTGGCTTCCTTGGGGTTGGGAGGGCCTTTCACTGCCCAGAGTCCAGCCGTGGTGGTTGTGAGCCTGGCCGTGGGGTCAGACGGAGCAGGTGTGGGTTGGGTCGGCTTGGTCTTTGCTGCTTAGCTGACCTCAGGGTGCATGAGGAGCCTCGTCTGTAGAGCAGAGACCATGATGCCTGCGTCACACAGCCGTGCTGAGAACTACAGTCCACTAAGCAACCTTTAGGAAGCACCAGCCCGGGTCTGGCACATGGGCCAGGAAGAGCCAGTGCTGGTGAAGCAGGAAACACATGAATAAAATCTGAAGGAAAGGAGTACGTCAAGGCTGTACATTGTCACCCTGCTTATTTAACTTATATGCAGAGTACATCATGAGAAATGCTGGGCTGGATGAAGCACAAGCTGGAATCAAGACTGCCTGGAGAAATATCAATGACCTCAGATATGCAGATGACACCACCCTTATGGCAGAAAGTGAAGAATAACTAAAGAGCCTCTTGATGAAAGTGAAAGAGGAGAGTGAAAAAGCTGGGTTAAAATACAACATTCAGAAAATGAAGATCATGGCATCTGCCCCATCACTTCATGGCAAATAGATGGGGAAACAGTGAAAATGGTGACAAACTTTATTTTCTCGGGCTCCAAAATCACTGCAGATTGTGACTGCAGCCATGAAATTAAAAGATGCTTGCTCCTTGTAAGAAAAGCGATGACCAACCTAGACAGCATATTAAAAAGCAGAGACATTACTTTGCCAACAAAGGTCTGTCTAGTCAAAGCTATGGTTTTTCTAGTGGTCATGTATGGATGTGGGAGTTGGACTATAAAGAAAGCTGAGCACGGAAGAATTGATGCTTTTGAACTGAAACAAAGTCAGCAGCTTTTATTGTTGTTGTTATTTAGTCACTAAGTCATGTCTGAGTCTTTGCAACCCTATGAACTATAGACCTCCAGGCTCCTCTATCCATGGGATTTTGTAGATGAGAATACTGGAGTGGGTTGCCATTTCCTTCTCCAGGGGATCTTCCCGACCCAGGAATTGAATTCAAGTCTCCTGCATTGCAGGCAGATTCTTTTATCACTGAGCCACCGGAGAAGCCCATTTTTTCTTATTCTCACTTATTTAAGTTTTTTTGGTCTCACCACACAGCATGTGGGATCTTAGTGCCCTGACCTTAGAACCCTTGCCCCCTGTAGTGGAAGCACAGAGTCTTAACCACAGGACTGCTGGCGAAGGGCCACTTCTCACTTATTTCTATCATCCTTATTTCTGAAGCTCCAGTACTTTGGCCACTTGATGCGAAGAACTGACTCATTGGAAGAGACCCTGATGCTGGGAAAGATTGAAGGCAGGAGAAAGAGACGACAGAGGAGGAGATGGTTGGATGGCGTCAATGGACATGAGTTTGAGCAAGCTCTGGGAGCTGGTGATGGACAGGGATGCCTGGCGTGCTGCAGTCCATGGGGTCACAAAGAGTCGGACATGACTGAGCAACTGAACTGAACTGAAATGCGTAAGCCATCAGATTTTATAATGCTTGCAGCAATTGTTTTTTTCCTTCTGGATGTTGAATACCTGTTCTGTTATCTAGACCCGTGGAGTGCACTTGCTATACCTGCTATACTTTGGGAGGTAGTGTACAATGCATTATAGATGGCCGTGGTTCAGACGTGCTTATTAAATGCATGCTTCTCCAGACACGGCCTGTGCGGCCCCTGCCCCTCCTCCCATCTGTCCTTGGCTCACTGAGGTGGTTCCCTGTCTACACCGCAGTGGTCATAATATGGGCAAGGGCAGGTCACCTCAGTCATGTGCCAACTGCTGCAAGGCTGTGGGTTCCGCCTCAGTGATGTCCACACTGTCCCTCAGAGATAATTACAGTAATCATGGGTAAGCGTGGAAAAGCTCTGATTGCAGAGTCCTCATTATAAAGACGGAGTCCTCACGAGCTATGAGCTAAGCTTTTAGGCTGGGTCTGCCAGCGCCGTTGTGGGGTGTTTACCATGGAGGGGTCCAGGGAAGGACACCCCAGAATCGTCCATATGCCGATCAGCAGACATTTGCCAGAAGGGACATTCTGTCAGTCGGACCCCCTGGAAGGGGGCATATCCCTGAGGACTGCCCTTGATGGAGGACTGGCCCCTTGGGGGCCGGCTCCGCGCCTTGGGCAGCTGGAAGCAGGGAGGCGATGCTGACCGGGCTCCGGGGCAGCACCAGAGCCCAGGAGCGCTGGGTCAGCTCCTTCGGGGCCCAGTCGGGACCACTGAGAGCCTTTAAAGGCTGAGGCCCCCAGGATGTGCGTTTCAGCTCTGCCACCAGCTCGGAGCTCCTGACCCTGGTGGAGCGCGGCCTCCCGAACGCCTGCGCCTGAACAGGACACGCAGGGTGTCCGTCCAGCCCCGACACGGCCACGCCCGGGCCTCGCTCCCAGAGCGGGCGGGGTGCGGGTGAGGTGAAGGAGGTGAGGGCAAGGCCGACAAGACGCCTCCCTGAGGCCTCGGGAGCCTCGTCCGTGTGTGACTTTGGAGAGCGGGTGGAAAAGCAAATGAGATTCACCAGCACTGGTGTGGAAAGGCCGTTCTAGCACAGAGGAATGTGGCCTGGCACGCGTGTGCACGGGTGTCGTCCTGGGTCACGGGCACCCAGCACGGATCGCCAGGTAGCGGGGGGCATCACCTCAGGGGGCTGCAGCCCCAGCAGAGATGGGCTGGGCCACTGGCGAAGGTTTGCGCTCAGGCATGCTGTGTGTAAGCCTAGGAAAGGCCGGGGGAGAAGGGGAGGCTCCGCCCCGGGGGACCTGCCTGGGCCGCCGACGCCGCACACGTCCCCCCCTGCCCGCCTCCTGACTGCTGCCATGCTGGGCGACCCCTCCCCAGGCCACACCAACTCACCTGCTCGGTCATCACTCAGGTGACCCCAATCCCAGGAGAGGCCTGTCCTAGACGCTTTCTGGGGCGTGTGACTCGGGGCGCGGCCCCTTTGCCAGCTTCTCGAGAAGTGATAGCGTCACTGCCAGAGGGAGCCTGACGGACCCCAGAGGGGAGACAGCCAGGGGCCCAGAGGGAGCCTGACAGACCCCAGGGGGTGGGAGATGGACGGGGGCCCAGAGGGAGCCTGATGGACCCCAGAGGGGAGACGGCCGGGGGCCCAGAGGGAGCCTGACGGACCCCACGGGGGAGACAGCCAGGGGCTGGGCAGCAGGGGCCTAAGCAGGGCATCAGACGTGGACTGTGCAGATCTCTGGGAAGCTGCTGGCACCTCCATGGGCCTCCGGGCAGGATGCCATCTGGGGAGGGTCTCACTACACAGACTCCTCGGAAACAGCCTGACCTGGGCCTTGGCGAGTTCCCGAGGCTGCCTGGACTAAGTCTTGTTGTCTGCATGACGTGCCGAGGGGGCTGAGGGGGTGACCATGGATGGACAGTGTGTGGCAGGGACACACTTCCTGCCTGTCACACGACGGTCACCATGGTGACCGCGGTGGTGATGCTGTCTCCCGCGGGGACTGAGGCCGCCAGACTCTGTCTTGACTCCTCCTCCCGAGCCTGCAGATGAGTGACAGACGAGACGAGACGGGCCCTGGAGGGCAGCCGCTGCTCCACTTCTGGGGCAGGACGGGCGGGTGACTGCCACACCTGCCTGTGAGATTGGGAGACAGAGCGGCATCCTAACTCCCCAAGGAGGCAGCCCTGCCCCAGGAGGCCCACCGCGCGTCCCGGGGAAGGCCAGCCGACCGGCTGCTCGAGCCTCCTGACGGCAGTCGCGTGGAGGCGAGGGGGAGGGAGGTGGGCGCCCCAGCCCGCAACCTCGTGAGAGCTGGTAAGACTCAGCCACGCCACGCCGGAAACCTGCCTGACGATCTAGGTGAGGTGGCTTTGCAGACCTTGTTTCATTTAACCCTCACACAGGTTGTACAACCATCCAGGCGAGGACCGTGACCTTGGCGGCGGCAGGGGCCTCTCCACGTGTGACCTCGCAGGGACTCTCTGCTCTGTATCACATGTGGGACGAAGGATCTCTTCTTCCTCAGAATCCCCGTGCCATTCCTCGGACTTGCAGGGACAGCATTCTTCCTCTCCTGACAGTCACCCTGAGGCTGCGGCCACATCTCCTGGCGGTTGATCTTACGCTGGTAAATGAGAGACTGGAATGCCTCCCTCATCCCCCGGGCTTCAGGCTTTAGACGCTGCCTCCACTGGAGGCTTTATGAGCCTCCCTCCCAGACGGGCTCCCTGACATCCTGCTGGGCTGCCCTCTCTCCCTCGAGGACCTGCTCATACTCAGAACCTAGATATTGGCTGACTTCCGTGTGTTTGATGTATGTTAACTCACGAGAACATACGTGTTCCTAAAGCAGGGTCTTGCATCAAGTCCATCATCCACATTCTGGAATGCTGAGGCTCTCCACAGATCCCCCTCCAAGCATGAATGACATTCGGCGAATCAGTGGAGGACACATGCCCAGACCCCAGGCCCCCGAGGAACACAGGAGCGGGGGCAGGAGACAGCAGTGAAACTCAGCTCAGGCGCTGGGTCACGTCCTGGTTTCCAGGCTCCTCACGCTGCGCACAGATCACAGTCCTTTCCACCTCCTTGGCTGTTGCTCTCTTTGTCCGGCCTGTGGGACCAACCCTCTTCCTACTTCATTTTTCAAAAAACGCAGAATATGCACAGCCTCCTCCGGTCCTAAGGCTCCTCTGCCTTCCTCGCCCTCCTGGGGCTCCAGGTCCGGGTCCGCCCCGGCCTCCCTGGGGCACAGGCCCTGCACTGCGTGTGGTCGGCCCTGCCCCACCCTCCCCTGTGAGACTGCCCGCCTCCACGCCAGCCCCGGAGGGAACCTTACCCACTCCTAGGCCCCCGCACGCTGTCACTCATCTGCCTTATTTGCTTCACAGCACTGGAAACTGTCTCATCCAGCTATTTACAATGCTATTATCTGAGTACCTCCAGGATGCAAATTCCAGAAGAGTCGAGTTTTTGTCCGTTTGTTCCTGACATCGCTCAAGTAGCCCAAGTAAACAACACATGGTCAGTGTTAACGAAAGCTATGACAAACCTAGGCAGCGTATTAAAGAGCAGAGACATCGCTTTGCTGACAAAAGTCCATCTAGTCAAAGCTATGGTCTTTCCAGTAGTCATGTACTAATGTGAGAGCTGGACCATAAAGAAGTCTGAGCACCGAAGAATTGATGCTTTTGAGCTGTGGTGCTGGAGAAGACCCTTGAGAGTCCCTTGGACAGTCAGGAGCTCAAACCAGTCAATCCTGAAGGGAATCAACGCTGAAGAGTCATTGGAAGGACTGAAGCTGAAGCTGAAACTCCAATACTTTGGCCACCTGATGTGAAGAGCCAACTCATTGGAAAAGACCCTGATGCTGGAAAAGATTGAGGGCAGCGGGGGAAGGGGACGACAGAGGATGAGATGGTTGGATGGCATCATCGACTCAGTGGACATGAGTTTGAGCAAGCTCGGGGAGATAGTGAAGGACAGGGAGGCCTGGCGTGCCACAGTCCATGGGAATGGAAAAAAGTAGGACATAACTGAGCAACTAAGCAGCAACAATAATTTAAATAAAGAAGAGTCATAAATTTGCCTAATGGTGGGCTGCCGTTTGAAATATTGGAACATTCTTCAGATTTTAAATGCTACGGTGAAACGAAAACAAATTCTGTCAAGCACCTACCTCAAGATACTACCAGTCAATATAAAATAATTCCTCCATTTTTCCGGGAGGTTTTCCTTTTTAAATGAAACTTGAATTGCTATGACAAAAGGAAGATCATCTACATTTAGTAATATTCATCTGATACCACTCCCTCTGTACCCCAAAGCAACCACCATGGAAAACTTCAAGTACACATTCTACAGCAGTTGTTTCAGAAACACCGGCATTTTCTTAATAAAATAAAAAGAGGCTAATAGGATGACAAGCCATCGTCTGGGAGAAAGATGCAGGAGTCAGGAGACCTGTGTGTAACTAGGGAGTAGATTTCAGGGTGCCGAGTCACCCCCGTTCTCCTGCCCTTGTATCCAGTAGGTTACACTGTCAGCCGCCTGGTTAGGCTAAGAACTCTCAGACGAGCATGTGTCCCCCAGGGGGGGCGGGTCGTCATCCCGGTGAAGCCTTTGCTGACTCAGTCATGGCCTTGTGCTAAGAGAGAACTTTCACGCACATGCTTCAGTTGCACAGAAGGGATATTTGACACAGTCAAATATAAATGAATAAGAACAATAAGAGAACAATTGCTAGGAGTAAATAAGAATCATAATACTGTAGTAATGGTGCTTTAAATAGTCCAAAGTGCTCTTCGCCTGCATAAAGAGACACTTAGGGGTTCATGCTTACCATAAATAAATAGTAACCTCTGAAAGATGTGTTGTAAGGTAAAAACTCATAAATATTTTATTTGGAAGTCATTAACCACCAAGCAATTAAGGCAAACTAAAAATTTGGTTTTTGTGTAATGGATATATTAAAAATTTATCTCAGTGCAGGGCACTGGATTATGGCTTTGAATTCTAACACACGTTTCAGGGATTAAATGACCATTGTTTCCACACTGTAAAGAAAGTTTCATCTTCAACAGTGCAGTAGGAGCAGCAGGGTGTAGTGTTGAGGGTACGGGCCCCCTGTCCAGGCGGGCCTGGGCTGAGAACCAAGTGATCACTTGTTTGTCCCTTGTTGGTGACAGAGGAGGACATGACAATTAGCCTGGTCACAGGACACACTGGTACCAACTTCATCTTGTCGGAAATGACCCATGAGAGGATACCTTTCTACACGTGCATTTTCTTTAATTGTAAATTATTATTTTGAATGTCCAAGCTAAACTACATTAACCTTTCTGCATATTAACTATAAGCAGCACATTAAAAGAATTCATGACCAAGAGGAGAATCACGTGTGTGTGTGTGTGTGTGTGTGTGTGTGTGTGTGTGTGTGTGTGTGGCGGGGGGGCCGTGTGAACGAGAAGACAGGGTGAGGAAGCGGACTTGCGGAACCGCCCGGCTTGTCGCGGATCTGGGAGGACATTACGCTCACCATGGGCAGAGCCACCTGCTCCAGCAAGCCCTCACCACATTAACAGACAATCTTACTAATAATCGCATTCAGTTCTATAAGCAGGCGTTCTCAGGGGAACGTAAGCTGATCACTGCTCTCTGCTCTCCTCACCTTGGCCCTGATGGTGGGTGGTCTGCCCCTGCACGCCCAGCCCCCCATCCACTGCTTCTATCTGGGAACGTTCAGGTCCACATGGGCCCGTCTCCTTGCGGGTGATGCAGGTATAAGGACTGACTCATTTCCTGCTGGAAAGGCGCCCAGTGGCTCGACCATGACCTAACTCGTTTCAAAAAAAGCACTGACCTGTCTGCTGTCTCCTCTTTCTACTACTTTAAACTTTCCATCAAGAGCTCTGTTGTTTCGTTTTTATTTTATGAAATAATAGTAAAGTCAGCCTAGCGCTGTTCTCCGCCTCATTCTCTTAAATGATCGCGCCCTGCAGGCAGGTGCTTCTGCTTGAGCACCAGTCTGAGGAATGAGGGGAGCCGGTGGCGCCCGAAGTGGTTTCCGGACAGACACCGGCCAGCCTGGCGCTTAAACAAAAGACGCTGACAGTCTAGCATCCGGGTGTTTGCAGGCTGTAGAGGATTACACCATGCTGCTCCTCCCCTGCTTGGGGAGAAGACTGCATCTCACATGCACACACACTTGCATATACACCTCACACGCACACACACCTCACATATACACACACTTCACGAGCACACACGCCTTATCATCCCCTCTCACTGGTCGAGCTGGGCGCGCCCCGCTGCCTGGCTGGTGTCTCATACGCTGACCCCTATTACTGATTCTACCTGAAGTCGGTTCTGAGCTGTTGGCATTTAGACCCTCGGCCACCAGGTGGCGGTAGCTGCCACATCCCGCCAGGCTCTGCAGATCGTGGGGACCCTGTAGAGCTGTCGATTTCACAAGTTGCCTCTGATCAAGTCCCACTGACTTACTGTCAAAGTGCTGTCACTGTATAATTTAACTCTTTAAAAATTATTTGGCATTAAACACAGTTGTGCTTGGCAGTCATTTTTATCAAGTCTCCCTGCACGACTTCGGGTTCTGGCGGGCACAATGTCACCGTGCTGTCCCCACACCGTCCCTCCGGCCGCCCCAGAGCCGCAGAGGGCAGGCGGCAGCGTGTGTCTCAACCCCCTTCTTTCTCAGCTCCTGAGTCTCCTCCTCCCGAGACTAAAAGGAACAGGAAGGAGCGCTCGGCAGGACCAGTGCCCGGGGTCCTGGGAGCACCCACACCTGTCACCCCCATGAGAAGAGGTGAGATCTCACTCCACTTGGCTCAAGTTTTCCTCCTGTTAACAGCCTTTTCCCTCTCTCTCTGGGACCGGATTTACCTGGATGTGTCTGTAGCACACTGTTACCTTACCGTGTGAAGCTATGATGCTGCGAGGCAGTCAGCATCTGCTGCGGAAGGAACAGTGTGGGCGTCGGCCTGAGACTGTCTAGATTTGGCCCCGGGTGATGCCTCCTTCCCTAATTGTTGTTGAGGGTGGTTTCCGTGACCGTTCTGTGCTGTTTACTCATCGGTAGTATGAGACTAACCCCTGACTTCCACCACAGGGGCTCTGAAGACTCAAAGCATTAACACTCCTGCAGCACCTAGAACCACGCCTAGAATACGGTAAACGCTCCTGGTGAGGAGCTGTGACTGTCACGGAATGTCTGCATGTGCCGGGTGGTACGCCCATTAGACAGAAAAATAAGCCCACATTCCTCTGCGTAATGGTTGGAGTGAGGACACGGCATTTGTTCAACACCCTGAGCTTTTCAAAGTGTTTCGTGTACAAGATCTAAGTCTTCAAAAACCCCCAACTTCTAAACAAAATAGAACATCTAAGCAAATGTGGATTAATTGTGCATGGGCTGTTGTGTAATTCTGGGACACGGACAATACTAATCAGATGTGCAGAGAGCTCAGAGTTGTTCCTCCTCCACTCCTCTTCCAAGAGAATTCTGGGTTTGCTCTTCCCCAGCATCTGGGGATCCTGTTTGTGTCAAGTGCCTGGACTTTCAGGCAGAGCTGTGGGGCTGGGAGGGAGGAGAGAGAGGTGTCTGAGGCCTGAGTGAAGGCAGAGAGTGAAGCAGGAGGGCCGTGTCCGGGGCAGTTAGGTGTGGTGGAGAGTGGAAATCCAGCTGAGGGCAGGAAATCCTGCAGACTCTTCAGACTCTGAAACGCCCCCCTTCCTGGGTTTCCCTCCAGAAAACAAATATCCAAGGGTAACAAAGAAGATGAATAGGAAGTAATTAGAAATATTACAAAACATTTTAGTTTTCAAAAGAAATAATTGTGAGTGTTGTAAAATGCATGTTTGTGCTGCAGCTAGAGGAAAAATTCAGAAGGAAAGCGTGGAGGAAGTAAAGTGCTGAAGACCACTGAAATCACAAATAAACCTAGACAACCTCAAGTGCTATGGAGCCAGTCCAGAGCAGAATCTGATACTGTTTGCATTGACTTTCCGAACATCCCAAGAGACGTATCCGTTCTGGCAACAACACCACAAATCAAGAATCAAGAGTCAGAGCAGTGGCTAATGCTCAGTTATGAAACATTTTCATATGAAGTGTATGTTTGGTTCTTGTCCAGCCCCTAGGACGTGGGTGAACAATATTTCCCCATAGACAATGGTTCTGACTCATCAGGAAGAGTAGGACCCCAGCTCCGCTCTGGTTCCTGGTCCCCCACATGCTCCCCTGGAAGGAAAGTCCCTCATTGTCTTTCTGGTCCACCTGCTCTCAGACCTCAGGGCCTCCTAATGTGGGTTATCTTGAGACCCAGAGACAGTGAGCTGGTGCCCAACACACAATCATGTTCAATGTCATACGAGATCCATGTGGATGTTTTCACTTGATTTGCTCTGAATTAAAGGAAACTGGGCTTCCAAGATGGCTCAGTGGTAAAGACTTGGCCTGCAATGCAGGAGATTCAGGTCTGATCCCTGGACTGGGAAGATCCCCTGGGAAGGGGAAGGAAGGAAGGAAATGGCAACCCGCTCCAGTATTCTTGCCTGGAGGATCCCCATGGACAGAGGAGCCTGGCGGGCTACAGTCCATGGGGTCACAAAGAGTCGGACACGACTGAGCACTAAACAGAAACAACAGATGAACCTGTCTGTTCCATCGGGGTCCAGAGTAAGCAGGGCGCCTGATGGACGGTGTTCACGAGGATGAGCCCCCCCCCCTGCACGTGGAGCTGCTCAGGAAGAGGTGGGCCTGAGAAACTCTGCAGAGACCTTGTCCTGAGCAGCAGGAGTGATTCAGAAGGGGGCGTGTGGTCTGTCTGAGCCAACGGGAAACAGCGAGCCGTGGGCTGCAGGCGTTCCCACCCTGACAAGGCTCCTTCTGGAAATGACCTGCCGTCTCACGGGGCACTGTGGGGCAAGGCTGGACCTCCTGCTGTGAGGGTGTCTGAAATGATGTCTTAATTTACGGGTTTTACAAATTCACGCGTTTGTATCCTGAGTTTTCTTAGAGCACAGAGCATCCTACAAGCTTGTCTTCATGACAACTGAGAGCCGCTTTCTGTGACTTCAGAGGATTTATAACCACACGCACTGTGTCTCCCCACGGTACACATCAGATACATTTCCACAGTTTCAGGCCAGCAGCGTGGAAGCCTTCAGCATGCTCTGCCCCACGTAACTCTGTGTTTATATGTTTCTAAAGAGCTAAACTGCCATGTAACAGTTACCAAATAGGTAGATCCTGCCTAATTTAAAGCAGTGTGTGTACTTAACTTATATTTAAAATTAAGTTGTGTATGTATTTCAGTAGCACCAGACTTTGGTACACACATGTGCGCACACACACCCCACAGGAAAATCTCTTTCACAGCTAGTCAAAGAACCCTCTCACCAAAGGCAATACTTTTTATTTAAACACAAAACAAATTTTAAAAGCTCTTTTGCCCTGATTTACCATCCATGCAGCAAACTGGGTAACACAATCTAGTATTTCATGTAGGATTCCATGAAGTTTTCCTATGCATGTACCCATATTACCACCAGGTCAACCTAGAGAACATCCAACCAGGGAACCCTGTCAGCATTCCGGAACATTCCTCCCACTCCTCCCAGGAGACCTCCTCTGCAGACCTCCACTGACACCCATCACTCTTCTGTTCTTGAACTTTATACAATGGGACCAACAATGTGCACGGTTTTGTGTCCTGTTTCTTTCTTGCAACATAACCTCTGCACGATCGAGCTTCGCTGCTCCAACATCAGTACTCTGTGCTTCTGTCACTGAGAACTGTCCCACTGGCTGGGTGGGCCACTGAGCAGAGAGTGATGGGAACACACTTCAGCACATGAGTGTGAGCATCCATGCGTCGGGAGGTTAGAACCATAGTAACACTCCCCTGCATCCACACGACAGCTCACACCCGCTTAGTAATGTAACAGGAAGATTCTGGACTTCTGAGTCAGAGAGCAGAGTTTAACCTCAACTTTCCATGTACAAGTCTCATGAAATAGAGTGAATCACTAAAATCCCGAGTCTTTCAGAACAACCGTACTAATTGCAATACCTAATTATTCATTGTGGTTTATTGTGGTAATTTGATGAAATAATATATATAATTATTTTTAATTGAAAAGTATCATAAAAGTTCTAAGTATTAAAAAAACCAACCAACAAACAAAAACTCTCCTTTCTGGATGTTTAGAAGACAGTAACAGAAACTAGAAAAATTACTGGATCTGGGGTTTCTTCCCAGTTCTCTAGTTGTGATGTTTCAGTAAAGTCTCTTTGCTTCTAAATCTTTCACGTCAAAATGGGAAGAGAATTATCTTCACTGCCTAACTTTACAGACTGTGCAAGAATCAAAATAGACATGATCTCTGAAAATGAGACCCATCATCAGGGATTGTTCTGTATAAAAAAAACATAATTTAGCTAATATATCTGAATTGTATATGTTCATTAAAACATTCATTTAAATAAAATTACCAACATTAGCTTTATACCAATACATTTTAAAATATATTAATAGATGATGGAAAGGCAATAGATAAAATTCTATGGCAACTTTTAATATAGAATATACACAAATAGCTACCAAAGTGCAACAGCATAGGTCAAATTCAGTGATAAAATATTAATAGCACTGAATTAAGATCAGGAAGGGCTTCCCTTGTAGCTCAGTTGGTAAAGAATCTGCCTGCAATGCAGGAGACCTGGGTTCACTTCCTGGGTCGGGAAGATCCCCTGGAGAAGGAAATGGCAACCCACTCCAGGATTCTTGCCTGGAGAACCCTATGGACAGAGGAGACTGGCAGACTATAGTCCATGGGGTCTCAAGAGTCGGACACAACTTAGTGATTAAACCACCACCAAGATCAGGAAAAAAGTGTCATCACCAGTGGTAGTGAAATTACTTAGAGGTCAAGATAGGAGTTAACTGCTCAAGAGGATGTGCATAAATGTTAAAAGAGAGGATGCTTATTCACAGTTGAAAGGATTTCATACCAAGGAAATAGGAGAAAAACTTTTCTAAGAAATATTAAAATTAGTAAGAACTCAATGAGGTGGTCAGTTTCAAGAAAATCCACCATCATTAGCAGCTTTTTGCTTTATTAGTGGTTACCACATTGACATAGAAATTAAAGCTAGACTTAAGCTGATAGAGTCTGTCTTGAGCCCATGAAGAGGAGCAGGAGGAGAAGAGGGGACCAAATCAGTAAACACAGGTCAGTGCATCTCCAGTCATCCCCCAGATAGGTTAATCTGGGCAGGTGGGCTGTTAGATAAATTTAAAGTTCACTTGGAAAAATAAATATGTGATAATTGTTAAATAATTGTATAAAGATCATGTTCTACTTACTGGTAGTTAAAACTCACTATAGAGCTAATGTCATCAAATCAGGATGGCACTGATTAGGAAAAATGGAAATAAAATGAAATGGAAAAAACCACAGATCATCTACAAGGAATAAGGAGCCAAGAAATAGCTTCGAACATGTACAGCAAAAAACAAGTGACAAAGATGGCCTCATCTCTCCGTGAGCAGAGTGGCTTCACTCAGCAAGGGCCCCCATGGAGTTGACATCCTCTTGGGAGCAAATACAGACAGACTGACACTGCAAGGACACAGGGATGGATTCCATGTTGAATAAAGATCAACGGTTGCAAAGGAGCTGTGACCCCGGTGGCTCAGTGGTAAAGAACCCACCTGCCAATGCGGAAGACACAGTAGAAGCGTGTTAGATTCCTGGGCTGGGAAGATCCCTTGGAGAAGGAAATGGCAACCCACTCGAATATTCTTGCCTGAAAAATTCCATGGACAAGAGGAGCCTGGTGGGCTACAGTCCACGGGTTTGAAAAAGTCTGACACAACTAAGCAGCTGAATGCACACACACACAATGTCCCTTAAAATAATACACTTTCCACCAATGAGACTGGAAAAAGTTCAAAAGATTGACAACATCCACACACGCTACTAAAGTAATGCTCAAAATTCTCCAAGCCAGGCTTCAGCAATACGTGAATCATGAACTTCCAGATGTTCAGCTGGTTTTAGAAAAGGCAGAGGAACCAGAGGATCAAATTGCCAACATCCGCTGGATCATCGAAAAAGCAAGAGAGTTCCAGATAAACATCTATTTATGCTTTATTGACTATGCCAAAGCCTTTGACTGTGTGGATCACAATAAACTGTGGAAAACTCTGAAAGAGATGGGAATACCAGACCAACTGACCTGCCTCTTGAGAAACCTGTATGCAGGTCAGGAAGCAACAGTTAGAACTGGACATGGAACAACAGACTGGTTCCAAATAGGAAAAGGTGTACGTCAAGCCTGTATATTGCCACCCTGCTTATTTAACTTATATGAAGAGTACATCTTGAGAAACGCTGGGCTGGAGGAAGCACAAGCTGCGATCAAGATTGCCGGGAGACATATCAATCACCTCAGATACGCAGATGACACCACCCTTCTGGCAAAAAGTGAAGAGGAACTAAAACGCCTCTTGATGAAAGTGAAAGAGCAGAGTGAAAAGTTGGCACAAAGCTAAACATTCAGAAAACTAAGATCATGGCATCTGGTCCTATCACTTCATGGGAAATAGATGGAGAAACAGTGGAAACAGTGGCTGACTTTATTTATCTGGGCTCCAAAATCACTGCAAATGGTGATTGCAGCCATGAAATTAAAAGATGCTTACACCTTGGAAGGAAAGTTATGTCCAACCTAGATAGCATATTAAAAAGCAGAGACATTACTTTGCCAACAAAGGTCCGTCTAGTCAAGGTTATGGTTTTTCCAGTGGTCATGTATGGATGTGAGAGTTGGACTGTGAAGACAGCTGAGCATGGAAGAATTGATGTTTTGAACTGTGGTATTGGAGAAGACTCTTGAGAGTCCCTTGGACTGCAAGAAGATCCAACCAGTCCACCCTGGGGGAGATCAGTCCTGGGTGTTCATTGGAAGAACTGATGCTGAAGCTGAAACTCCAATATTTTGGCCACCTCATGCGAAGAGTTGACCCATTGGAAAAGACCTTGATGCTGGGAGGGACTGGGGGCAGGAGGAGAAGGGGACGACAGAAGATGAGATGGCTGGATGGCATCACCAACTCAATGGACATGAGTTTGGGTAAACTCCGGGAGTTGGTGATGGACAGGAAGGCCTGGCGTGCTGCGATTCATGGGGTTGCAAAGCTTTCGATAAAGGCTGAGCGACTGAACTGAATGAACAGCTGTTGGTGAAAGAAGGGATCTGTATAACATGGTTGGCAGACATCTGATATGATTGATTCAAATTTTGAATGATGTTCCCATCAGCCCAACAGCCCAGTGTGTGGAGATCCCTCCTGGAGAAACAAAAGCTGGGTGTCCAGGCACAGCTGCACAAGGGTACCTTCTGGAGAGACAGAGCCCTGGGCTCAAACCAAGGTCTTCTGGCCAAGGAAGAAGGCGGAATGAACTAAAGCTAAGCCAAGCTGTGGGATATTCTGCTATGTAAGAAAATGAGATGCGCCATGATATTTTGATCAGACTGATGTCCTGATTCACAATTAAGTAAGAAAGGGAAGCTGCAGAGAACAAGTTTATAGTAGTCCCATTGTTCACAAGAAAAAACTGTTTTCTATCTACATAGATACCATTGTGAGTGAATACAATTAAACCTGAACTTTTAGACAGAATGAGAAGAATAATATTAGCTTTGTCTTTACAGGCTTGTGTTTGCTTTGTTATAATCTTATTTTTTAAAATTCAAAAAACAAATCAAGTGAGGAAAAAAAAACCATTTAAAGTTATCTTCATTAATGTTTATGAATCCAATCAGAAAGCTCAGTATTAAAAATGCTAAAAAGAATTAGTCAATATTTAAACAGGAAAGTGTGTCACCTCTAAATATTCGTTGAAGTCAGAGCTTAAAGGTGGACAGCTTGTGCCGCAATAGCCTTGTGTAAGCAGGAACGAGGTGTCTTCAGTAAGAACAGCCGGCCACAGGGGCCAAGCCCTTCCCAGTCCACCTCATCCTGAGCTGGAGGGGCTGGACCCCACTCATCTGCCGCCCACAGCAGTTCACACATGGCTGCTATGAAAAGACCACAGCTTCTGTGTTATATGCACACTGTTTGAGACTCACTCAGAGCAGAGATAAATCAACAGCCTGTGACATCATAGTCAGGGCAAAATTAGACTGGCAATTACTAGCTGACAAAAGCCTAACTCAATGTATTCATAATTTTCAGTGCAGATGTCACTTTATCTTTTTAAAATAGTTTTTTTTTAAATGAGAGATGACATTTTATTGGTGAAGAAGCTACATGGAGAGTTTATTTACTTGTTGATTAGATTTATCAGTGTGATCCCTGCTGTTAGCCTTTGGGCATAAGGATGAAGAGGTGACAAAACCTGCCATTTGGCTAAGGTATGGCTTCAGCTTATGATGTGGGGCATGGTCGGGGGACAGACAGACTCTGCTAAGAACCAGCCAGCCTTGTCTATTCTGGGGCAGTGGGCGGGGCTTCCAACAGCAGCGATGGTCAGAATCAACCAAGCTGGGATGTCCAGGGCCCGCCCAGGCTTCCTGCTTCCCGTGAAAGAAAGGATACTGTAGAAGCCACGTCCTCTGCAGAAAGCGCAGGCCTCAGATTCTGGAGTGGGACTCGAAGTTGCTCAGTCTGTGACATCACGTTCAACTCTTTGTGACCCCATGGACTGAAGCACGCCAGGCTTACCTGTCTGTCGCTATCTCCTGGTGTTTGCTCGAGCTCATGTCCGTTGAATCAGTGATGCTATCTAACCATCTGCTGCCCCCTTCCCTTTTGCCCTTGATCTTTCCCAGCATCAGGGTCTTTTCCAATGGGTTCACTCTTTGCATCATGTGGTCAAAGTACTGGAGCTTACTGACTCTAAGTATTTGTCATATTTTGGCAGAGTCTAAGGGACTCAGGAGTCAGTCTATGTAATATCAGGAGATTAAGTCTGGAGAGTTATTTGAAGAAAAAAATCAAGCCTTTTCAAAGCATCGACTGTCACCCGAAGTGCTCACTATGGCTGAATCGGGAGTGGGTTTCTTGGTAACTTGGCTTAAAACTATCCTCAGCCCCTCTTCTTGGCCACAGATTCCTTTCTTTATATTTGCTGACAATTGCTAATTTATGAAAAATATAACTGGAGAGAGGCCTTCTCCCTGCCTCATGTTGTCCCGTGATTACTGTCTCGTTCAGGGACAGAATCCACACATTAGAAAATGGTACTTTCTGAATGTTTAGGATGAGGGTGAGCCTACTAATCTTACCCAAATGAGCTCATCTCCAAAGATGCTTCTATATGTTTCAGAAGATCACAGTGCATCATATAAAGTGAGTCCTAAGTGGGCTCATTACAGCCTCAAGCCTGAGCCTCCTACATCCAATTAATGTTAATCAAGCCAGCTTCTCTCGACATTCTCAAATTAGGAAAAAAATGTGGGATGAGGTACACAACACAGTAGAGAATTTAGCAAAAAAAAAAAAAAAAAAGGAAAAAATTCAGTGGAAACAATAAGTCACTTCCTTCATAATTTTCAAATGCGCTTCTTCTATGTTGTTAATTCTGCCATTTCTCTCTTGGTTAAATCCTAAGGAAAGGAATTTCCTTAAATCACCCCAGTGTAAACCAAAAGCACACAGATATCCTAAGCCCCAGATGTCTTTCCCTGCATTCTTAGCTTGACACAGAAGATGTTTAATTTTGGTGGTGGTGGTTTAGTTGCTAGATTGTGTCTGACTCTGTGTGACCCCACGGACTGTAGCCCACCAGGCACCTCTGTCCATGGGATTTCCCAGGCAAGAATACTGGAGTGGGTTACCTTTTCCTTCTCCAGATCTTCCCAACCCAGGGATGGAACCCACATCTCCTGCATTGCAGGCATATTCTTTACCCACAGTCTGGAAGGGCACGAAGAGCTGAAGGATTCTTCAGTTACGTGGAGAATCACAACATACTTTGAGTTTTCTAACCTGGTGCTGATGTGACTTAGTGAAGAAGCAGGAACGCTCCATGTTCAGGAGGGGCCTGACCCCCCAAACTGCCCCCCGGGCCCAGCACCCTTGGCTCCTGAGGCTGCTCTTCTCGACCCCCGACCAGGCGCTTGTGGACGCACTCGGCCCCCACAGACACACAGTGACTGCTTTGAGAGTTAAGAAAACAAAGAAGAATTTCTCTAAATTTTGCATCACAATATTCACCTCTTTGTAGTAGAATAAATATTTCAGTTTGGGAGGAAAGTTTTCACTGCCCCCTCAGGGCTCTGGAGGCTCCCCCAGACCCTCAGTCCAGCTTCTGAAAGCCCTCTGCTCTCTGTGCAGTGACAACACCCAAAGTCAGCACCTCCAAGAGCCACCGGCCACCTCTCTCCAGGAATCTGTCAGTGTGCGGTCACCATGCCTCCAGGGGCTCCGCCTGGGAAAGGGGGCTCCACCTGGGAAGCAGCCATACCTCCCGGGGCTGGGCTTCTGCATCAGAACGTCACCATCCCTGACATACCTGCCCCCAGACCCAGTCTCCATCTCCCTCGCTATTAGCTCAGTTAGCACCACCTGCGTGTCTTGCCCGACATGCTATGAAGTCTGCGAGGTCTTCTCTGCAGTCCGTGCACTGACACCGCCTCCCCAGAGGACGTGCATCTCTGGACCGCAGGGAGACCATGTCTCTCCCTGACGTGATTGAAGTCAGCCGTCTCTCCCCTTGTCTGTGGCTAAACCTTCAAACCCCTTCACGTGGATTCCCAGGAGTGCCTCGTTCCTCAGCATCCCTGCCATGGCGGCTGTCTGGCCCAGGCAAACCTCTCACCCTCCTTCCAAGTGCCATCTGCTCTCTCACATTCAAGTCTTCACACTCAATTCCTGCTTCCTCTGCTCCCGGACGACTTCTAGGATGTCTCTAATCCACCAGACAAGGCCAGCTCCCTCCAACCACACCATCATAGTGCCCTGTTCTCACCCTGATGCAGCACTTATGAGTGAGTGATTGAGTCAAAGTCGCTCAGTCGTTCCAACTCTTTGCGACCCCATGGACTATACAGTCATGGAATTCTCCAGGCCAGAATACTGGAGTGGGGAGCCTTTCCCTCCCCCAGGGGATCTTCCCAACCCAGGGATCAAACCCAGGTCTCTTGCATGTAGGCGGATTCTTTACCAGCTGAGCTTCAAGGGAATCCCAGCACTTATGAGTTTATTCCAATTATTTATCAGGCTGTCTGTGCCATCTAGTCGTATGTTGACTTGACAGGGTCAGGGAACTTTCCTGCTTTGCTTATCATTCTCTCTCAAATATAACACAAGTCCCCAAAAAGTTTATTGATTGAATACTGAGATGAGTGAATGGATGAATGAATGAATGGAAGAATAAACAAAGGAAAAGAAGAATAGATGATGAGTGGGTGGGTTGATGGACAGATTAATAGGGGAATGACAGACAGGGATGTTGGGTCTTTTACTCTGTGGGAAAAGGTATACTTACACACTGCAGTGCTGATGGTGTGCGATCATCAGTGCACTGTGAAAGGACCAGGAAGAAAGGGAGAAGATGGCCAGAAACATCTCTTTCAGTCCACTGTCACCAGCGGAGTGCGGGTCCAGCAGGCTTGGTCGTCTCCATCTCCTTGTGAGTGGAAACTGTACAAGCTGTGACTCCAGTGGGGAAAGTGCTACAGCTAACTCTCAGAGAGGAACCTGCTCTCCCCAGAGAGCATTTTCTCCGCTGCATGTCTCTTAGCCACCCCTGCTGAAGCCATGGTCTCTGGAGTTCAGACCGCACTGTGGTTTGAAAGAGTCAACGTGTTACCAAAGAGTGAAGAATCTGAATTCTTCCGCTTTCCACCAACAAGCCCAGATCTGATATCCAGGAAACTGGTGAAGCCTTCAAGCCTGGGCTGAAAATTTTCCTGACAGGCAGATGCGTTTCTCAGCTCTAAGTAACAGTTGCCGAGAGATTTAGATACGGCAGCCGATTCCCTACTCCGAGGACCCTGCGAGTCAGTCATGGGGGAGTCCCTGTCTGTCAACATCACCAATTTCTTTGTTGGTTTAAAATCAATACGTGCTCTTTCTCTATTCATTGCTGGTCATAAAACCTTCAATTTTAGTCAACCCGTGTAATTTTTACTGTTTAGGTTTTCCTCAGTGTTCAAAGAAATCACTAATTTATCACACACTACTTATGAAGATGACTAGAAATCAGAGCTGTCCCACTTCCCAGAGCCTCTTTCAAGCTTTCTGCCTGGACAAAAATGGACATGACCATCCTGAGTGTTCAGGCCATCCTGACCTAGGTGGTGGCCATGAACAGCGCCTCTTATCCAGGAACTCGGCTAATTCTAGCGGGAGATCACTACAGCCCAGGACTCAGGATGCAGCCCAGGAGGCAACCTCTCATCTGCCCAGGTGGGTGTGTGGGGCGACTTCCTGCAGTGGAGGGGGCTACAGGGTATCCACTCTTCTTCTGCATGTCCAGGCCTTAGAATGTCACTGTCTGGAAGGGGAAGTATGGATTAAAGTCTTCACTTTAGGTCAAAATTTTCATTGTCATTATTCAAATGGTAGCCAGCTGAGCCAACAAGAACACAGGTGAAGAAAATGCATATGTAAAATAATACACATGTAGAGGACATCAATAATGCCCAGTGGGATCCATCCTTACACTGAAGAGAAATAACTTGTAATGTTAGGCTTAAGACCAAGCAAAATAGAACACAGGAAATACTGACCTTCCTTCTATCATTATGGCAAACAGCACTATCATTTTGAGAAAAAAAAACAAAAACAAAAACAACTGTTTTCTTGATTAAAGCCACTTGCATCCTCAAGAAGGAAAAACGTGTGTGAATCATGTCAGATTTGTTATTTTATTTATTTATTTTTGTTCTGTTTTTAAGTGTAACATTTCAGATCAGGGAGACAGGATCAGTCCAAACTTCTGCATCATGTGATACAGACTGTAAAGCACAATGTGAAATATCATATAAACTAGACTGGGAAGGAAGCTCTCATAGGGGAAATAAAATACATTGCTCATCTCTCCCTAATAGTCAATGATCTGCTGTAATACATGAGTATCCACAGATTGAAATCCTAATTGAAGAGACTCCTCCAAGGCCTTCAAAACAAGAAAGTACTGGCACACATTCATGGATGTCACTGCTACGTGTAAAGTCATCTCTAACTTGGATTAAATGTTTTAAAAATGTGTCCCCAGACATTTGAAAATTTAATTCAGATTAAGTGAGGAACTCACAGTGTCTGGTCAAGGGAGATGTTTGATGTGATTTCAATTTTTTAAAATTCCATGGCTTGTTTTGTGGCTCAGCATGTGATCTATCCTGGGAATGTAAATTGGTGCAGCCGCTATGGAGAATAGTATGCAGGTTTCTTAAAAAACAAAATAAAGCTACCATATGACCCAGCAATCCAACTCCTGGGCATACATCTGGAGTACATTCTACTTTGAAAAGATACATACACCTCAGTGTTCATAATAGCCAAGACACGGAAACAACTTAATTGTCCATCATAGGTGAATGGATATATAGGCTTTCCAGGTGGTGCTAGTGGTAAAGAACCCCCCTGCCAATGCAGGAGGCATAGGAGACATATGTTTGACCCCTGGGTTGGGAAGATCCCTTGGAGGAGGGCATTTGCAACCCACGTCAGTATTCTTGTCTGGAGAATCCCATGGACAGAGGAGCCTAGTGGGCTACAGTCCATGGGGGTCACAAAGAGTCAGACCCAGCTGAAGAAACTTAGTACACACACACACACACACACACACACACACACGGACTATTACTCAGTCATAAAAAGGAAATAATGCTGTTTAGAGCAACATGGAGGGACCTAGAGATTATCATACTAAGTGAAGTAAGTCAGACAAGAAAGATCAATATCATAGGATATAACTTATGTGTGGAATCTAAAAACTGATAAAAATGAACTTATTTAGAAAACAGAAACAGACCCTCCTTTATGGTTACCAAAATGGAAATTAGGGGTGGGGATAAATTAGGAGTTTGGGATTAGCAGATACAAGCTGCTATAGACAAAATAGACAAACAGCAAGGTCCTACTGCATAGCACAGGGAACTATATTCAGTATAACAACCTATAATGGAAAAGAATATGAAAAAATATACATAAATCTAACTGAATCACCCTGTTGTATAACTGAAATAAACACAGCATTGCAAACCACAAGGGAGAATGTATCTCCTTGTCTAATATGTGCGTGTGTTTTTCAGAATCTCGGTGAGATACATTTCAGAGGTCCAGCTTCTGAGCCATGAATGAGCTTCTGGGATGTCCTGTTTCTTACTGTTGATGGACAAGGCAAAGTACTCCCAGGAGAGACACACCCACTGAACCCCCAACATGAGGAGAAGAGACAGCTCCTTAAAATATTTTTTAGAAATCCCCTAGGGCTGATCATATCCTTTGGAATGTCATGAATCCTCATTCTCTGAGGAATTTTGTGTCTTGTTTGATTTCTCACAAATAGGTTCTGGATCACATGGGCCATGACAGTCGAGTAAGTCGAGTTAGAACCCACAACCAGGGTTTGCAGTCCAATGTTGGAAAGCACCCCATAAACCAGAGTGAAGTCTGAATTCAGAAGCCTGTTCTCAAAAGGTCACAGAACAACTTTTAGACGCCACAGAATTTCTGGAACGGAAGTGTCAGTGACACACTTCAGAGAATTTAAAAAGTTACAACAAAAAATCTAAGCATATTTTAATCTGTTATTGTGAAATTCTGGTTTTAGTCTACTGTAAATTAAATGTTCCCCCATTCCCCAGGCATTATAGGAAAATAATTTTGTCTATTTAAAAATATTTTTGTCTATTTTTTTCTCAAAAGTTCAGAATTAATGTCATTTATGCTTTCTTTGCACAGCACAGATATGGTGTGATCACTGTATCTCTCTGTCGCCTGTTTAAGTTCTATTTCAGGATGATGTGAATGCCTTTCTAGATTCAGCATGTCATCTCGTGTTGTTCCCTGCAGCCATCTCTTCTAAAGAACCAATTGCTGACCTCAGATGAACAGGGGTACGGTTGAGGGTGAGGGAGGCACTTGGGAGGCTGTGCTGGCGGGCCCTTCTTCCTCCGTGAACAACCTCTGGCTGTCACTCTTGTCTTCTTGCCTGGAGAATCCTGTGGACAGTGGAGCCTGGGGGGCTGCTGTCCCTGGGGTCGCACAGAGTCGGACATGACGAAGCGACTGAGCAGCAACTTGTCCCATTGCTGTAAACGGGCACACGCGTGTGCACATCGCTCATGCTGGAGGCTGTAAGAGTGCACGTTTGGCTGAGCAGGGATCATGGGGAACACACCCTTGTCTCCGTGTAGAGAAGGCGGCAGGTGAGAGTGGGGGACTCATGGTCAGGAGGTGTGCCCAGGTGTTCCTGCTCCATCTTGTGAGCCAAATCCTACAGGACCCCACGTGCGAGAGTTGCGGCCGCCTCATCCACCACTTCGCCAGCTCACACTGGGCAAACTCAAACCTCATCATTTTCAGACGATTCTGAGGTAGAAAACCAGACCTGACCCCTGACCCTGCCTGCATCCGCTTCCTGTGGCCCCACCCACTAGGAGGCCCTGGACGGACAACTTCCGGTGCTTCCTGCCCCGCCTCATCGCCAGACCCGTTGGGCTGAGGCAGAGCTTTCCGCCAGCGCATGTGTGTGTGGCTGAGGCGACTGTGGGGGTCCCAGGGCGGCTGTTCGGGAGTGAGAAGAGCTGGGGAGGAAGGGGCTCGAGAGGCCCCACGTGGGGGTGGGCACCTAACGCCCTCTCCCCGCTGAAACTGCCTCAGGGGACCCTGCAGCCTGGCTGGCGTTTGTGGGTGAGGACATGCCGGGCTCGAGCGCCCTCCAGTGCCCGCCCCACTTCAGCCTGAGGGGAGTGTCCCTCAGCTCGCTGACCGCCGCCCAAGCCCACCACCTCAGGGAAGGACAGGTTTCTGGTTGGAAGTCTCCGACAGACTCATCGACTCTGGTTTCCGCCTGGCGGGCAGGCCGGTTGCCAGTCTGTCCGTCTGGACATGTTCCATTCCTTGCGTCAGAGGACACTGTGTACTTTGCAGCAAGAAATAGAGGAACAATTTATTGTTCATTCTACAATCCAATCCATGGTAATTATTTCAAGAAATATGAGCGAATAGGAAGGTTAGAGAGTAAAACTCTCACGCTTCATCGCTAAGGCTAGGACTCAATCAGCTTGGGGAGGAAAAGGAGGAAATGACGCTTTGCAGGTGAGAGACATGATGGGGCATCTCTGACTTGAGTCCCACGGTGACCTTCCATGTGACCTGGGAAGACATGCTGACATGCTCTTGGAGGTTGGAAATGCCCTGGTCGTGTACTTACATCTGCTGGAAAAAGTTTTCAAGGACCAAAGGAGGGAGACTGTTTACAAAGTGCTCTCCCATTATTAATGTTTCCTTAACTCTTCATGGGGTTCCCTGGTGGCTCAGAGGGTAAAGCATCTGCCTGTGATGCGGGAGACCCAGGTTCGATCCCTGGGTCGGGAAGATCCCCTGGAGAAGGAAATGGCAACCCACTCCAGTATTCTTGCTTGGAGAATCCCATGGACAGAGGAGCCTGTTGGGCTGTAGTCCACAGGGTTGCAAAGAATCAGACATGACTGAGCGACGACACACACTACACTTTCACGGGGTAGCCAGATCTTGAGGCCGCAGCTCACTCAGTGAGGAATAACGTGATGTGTGTGCTTCTCCTGCTCGGGAAACTGAATAGCCTAATGAACTACACCTTTCATTATATTATCACCACTGTAATTTTTTTCTAGAAAAAAAATAAAATGTACTAGATAGAAAATAAGGTATGCAGATGACACCACCCTTACGGCAGAAAGCAAAGAACTAAAGAGCCTCTTGATGAAAGTGAAAGAGGAGAGTGAAAAAGTTGGCTTAAACTCAACATTTAGAAAATGAAGATCATGGCATCAGGTCCCATCACTTCATGGCAAATAGATGGGGAAACAATGGAAACAATGAGAGACTTTATTTTCTGGGCTTCAAAATCACTGCAGATGGTGACTGCAGCCAAATTTCTTCCTTGAAAGAAAACTTATGACCAACCTAGATAGCATATTAAAAAGCAGAGACGTCACTTTGCCAGCAAAGGTCCATCTAGTCAAAGCTCTGGTTTTTCCAGGAGTCATGTATGGATGTGAGAGTTGGACCATAAAGAAAGCTGAGCACCGAAGAATTGATGCTTTTGAACTATGGTGTTGGAGAAGACTCTTCAGAGTCCTTTGGAGATCCAACCAGTCCATCCTAAAGGAAATTAGTCCTGAATCTTCATTGGAAGGACTGACGCTGAAGCTGAAACTCCAATACTTTGGCCCCCTGATGTGAAGAGCCAACTCACTGGAAAAGATCCTGATGCTGGGAAAGATTGAAGGCAGGAGAAGAAGGGGACAACAGGGGATGGTTGGATGGCACCACCAACGTGATGGACATGAGTTCGAGAGAGCTCTGGGAGTTGGTGATGGACAGGGAGGCCTGACATGTTGCAGTCTATGGGGTTGCAAGGAGCCAGACATGACTGAGAGACAGATCTGAATGGAACTGAACTGAGAAGATAATTCTATGAATATAATATCTCGGATTGTAGTTATCTTTGTATTTTCTGTCTTAAAAAAGGATACACACATGCACACCCACATGCACAGAGATGCACACAGACAGCCAGGAGGGCAAGAACCTGTGTGAACCCCAGGGCTGTGGGCTGAGAGCGGCCGGGCCCTGCGCAGCTCCTGCACGTGCCTTGAGGTGGGGTCTCCTCAGACTCACAGCCAGTACTTGGCCTGGACAGGTGACCTTCAGGGAGATTATGATATAAAGAGGACACAGAATATCCAGAGGCCCGGGGCAGTGGCGGTGGCCCTGGGGACAGGAAAGGGAGCCTGCAGTGCGTCCTTCCCTGACCGTGAGGACCAGTCCTGGCCTCCTCTGATGGGCAGAACATCTTTCCAACACTCCAGCCCCTTTGTGTGTGAAGCAGAGACCTAAATAGCACAGATGAAAGCAAACCACAGAACGGCCCTGTCTTCATGGCTTCCTTCCTGCTGCTTCTGAACCCGCTGCACTGCCGCGTGCTGGTCGGATAAAAAAGGTTTCCGCGGGGCTGGATTTAAATAGAAAGGTTAGGGAGACTGTTGCACAGCTTCAAAATGAAAAGAGTAGAGGATGATATAGAAAAGGCAGAGGGAACCTAATTATGTATATTTATATTGCCAGAAAGGTAGACCTGAAATGGAGACTTGGGTATAAACTTAAAAAAAAAAAGTTAGGTACATATATAGATGCTATTTGCATGCATGCGTGTGTGCTTAGTCACTCAATCGTGTCCTACTCTGCAACACCAAGGACTATACAGCCTGCCAGGCTCCTGTGCCCATGAGATTTTACAGGCCAAGAATACTGGAATGGGCTGCCATTTCCTTCTCCATGGGATCTTCCTGACCCAGGGATCGAACCCATGTCTCCTACGTCTCCCGAATTGGCAGGCAGATTCTTTACCACTGAGTCACCTGGGAATCCCTAGATAAATAGATACTGTTGATTACAATATAAATATAATATGTAAATATTTATATATTCTTATTGTGTAAATATTTATATATTCACATACAAGTATTTATATATTCTAAGTATATAAAATCTAATATAAAGTTTTCATAAATTTGCATTAATTGCATAAATTTGGCTTAAAACTGACAGTAATTTAGTAGTGTTGAAATAAGATGCACAGAGATGGCTATGCAAGGATTTTTATAAAGTGGTCACTTCAAAAAATGAATCGTTGTCTAGAGGACTTCTGTCCTTTCTATCTAGAAAATAAGGAAACCTAAATGTCTGTCCAGTCCCACCCAGCCGGTGACAAGCTGGAGTATTTTCAGGCTTATTTTCTTATGTTGACCAAAGGGTCATTTGCACCATGAGGTCAGACTTGGCAATGCCCGAATCTGGTTCTAATGAGCATGGCCTGAGTTACACAGATGCTGTGCTACTGAATAAGCACATTCAAAGCGTGTGTTATATTTTTTCAAGTAATTTTTATGATGCATTATGCAGTCTGGCTTAGAGATTAGGGTATCTTCTTCCTTTAAACATCAAGGGAACGGCTGCGATGGATGTCAGAGTCAGAATGAAATGCCTTCCTCATCACGCATGCCCGAGGTGGAGAGGGGCTGGCAGCGATGCCCGAGTACCAGGAGTGGGTGGCGTGGACGCAGCCCCGCCCTCCTGGGGCCACCTCTCAGGGCTGGTGAGAGGGACCAGCCAGCCTGCTATGTGCGGTGCTGCATCTGCTCACCCACCCCTGCAGGCACGTGTGACCACAGAGCTAGATGGGCGAAAAGGCATGTCTGTGGGGGCTGCGGGCTGTCCCTGTGTCCTGACCAGGTGCGGCCCTCCCAGGAACTGTCCTTGGGATTCAGGAATAAAAGTACCGCTGGCGTGAACAAGCACATCTGACAGTAAACCTGCCCCATTGTTCCTGTGTTTTCTCTGATTTTCCTCCTGCATTTGTCCTAGATTAATCAGTGAGCTGACACCCATTGAAACAACAACTGTATTATACACACGATTGCTTGATAGCGGTGCTTCTGCAACAAAACTCCAGACGCGGCCCAGTGTGACCTTAAACGTCCCCCAAGGCCGCCTGCTCTAAATATAAGGCTCTTAGTCAGTGTGATACATGGAGCAGGAACGGACAGATCTATGCTGTTTGTTACCTCCCAGCCTCACAGCCTCGTGATGGCTCCACGATGGATGGTCTCTCTCAGCAATGAGACTCGGCCACAACTGGGTACCGCAGTGATTAGCATTCAAAACCCATCGGGAGCTGCAGCTGAACTCCAGCTGCTAGCAGCCTTGAAAAGATCCAGGGCTTGCAAATCTCTCAGACAGAGGCATTTTGGAGATGAACATTCCATGACCAAATCACGTTCGCTGCACGCTCGCCTTCTGATGATAATGAAGCCCACAATCAGGCAGTCTTTGCAGCCTGGAGGCTTTCAGGTCTGCACCAGGGTCAGCAGCTGTCAAAGCCGCGGCAGGACTCAGGCTGCGGCCCTGAACAGCGCACAGCGGCACCTGCGAGCTGGCGATGGCCCTGGGCAGGTACGTGGGGGGAGCGGAGTGGGGCACCGGCCTGTCAGCGGTGCCCCAGGCAGGGTCTGGCCTTGTGGAGTCTGAAGGTGAATGAGTCACAGGAACCTCCAGCGAGCTCTGCTCGGGTACACGTCCTTTTCAGTTGAAGCCACTGATTCTGCCAAGAACATTTCAGCTGTGGCCTGACAGTGACTCCTAAGGACTCCGGGTTCTCTGCCCCAGAAGACTGGAGTGGCAGGTTTGTGGCTCACAGGCTGACAGCCTGCAGACAGGCTGCTGACTCTTCCGAGAGCAGGAACGGTGGCCACCGGATGCCGGCATCGCAACAGGACAGCTGGGGCACACGGCGGGCCGCTCCGTCCACCTGGGACCCCTCACCAGACGGCACATTGCTGCCACTTGAGACGCTGGCCCATCTGCCACCCTGTCTCCTGGCCACCAGAAGCCGTTCCAGCTTTGAATTTTAACAACTCTGCTTTTCATTTCCCCCTCAAGAAAGAAACACAGACATCACAAACGTCAAACCCCAGCTGGATCTGTCATTTTAAGAGCCAGATAGAGAATTCGGTCAGAAGCAGCTGCGAGGGGTCACTGAGGAGAGAGCTCTCCTCTGACCTGAGGGGACACAGGGTCCACCTCCTACACCCTGGAGGGGCTCATGGTCCCGAGTAGGTTACTAGAAAATCGAGCAGAGTGGCAGAAATGTGCAATAATGATTTCTTCACTAAAGGCACAAAGAAGAGGCCTGAGTACCGCGGTGATTCACGTGGCTCCCAAATGAGATTGCCGGAGCAGGCAGGGCCCCGCGGAGCTGGAGAGAGGGCAGGGCTGCCCGCCTCCCCATCTGTCCTCTGCGACGCCCTGGACTCTGGAAACCCAGGAGGACATGTCCCGAGGCCGCACCCCAGGTGTCTCACCGAAGGGTCAGTGCTGCCCTGGGTGGCTTCCTGGCGGCGCCCGGGTCACTCAAGGAACAACAGATGGTGTCCCCATCATTCACAGACTTCCCAGGAAACCTGTCCCCTCCCCGGTCCAGTCAGTACCAGCAGCTGGGACCAGCCTCGCTCTCCCGCCAGGATCTGATGTGTCCCTTGGCCCGGTGACCGGGGGGCGGGGTTGGTGGGGGGACTTGGGTCCACAGACGACCTCCCTGGCTTTGTACCCTGCGAGTTTCCCCTACCTCCCTTCCTTGTCCCTTCCTCCCTCCCTCCCTCCTGCTCTCTCACCCCTTCTGGGAAACAAGTGATTGTGTCCTGATTATATCCTTGAGTGGAGCAAGTTATCAACATATAAAAAGCACAGAGTTACCCCTGAGATGCTGCAGGGGTGAAGCGGGCATGAGGAAGCTGTCCTTACGGACAGGAGGCGCCGCTCGGACGCACACAGCCCGGGAGGACGTCACTGCTGCGGCTCACGTGTCCTTGCACACTGCTGAGCACGCGGTGGATGCCAGAGCCCGAGGTGCCGGAGCCGAGCGGCTCGGGCAGGCCGAACCCCGAGCCCCTCAGAGCCCCGCCGGTCGGACAGGTCCCCCCATCCCCTCACAGGAAGCGGCAGACCCCAGGGAAGAGGGTGACCCTGCGTCAGCCCAGTGAGCGGCTCTGAGCGGCTCCTCCGCTTTCAGCAGCCCCGCGGGGAAGCAGGAGAGCACGCAGTCAGCCTGGCAGGACGCTGAGCTGCGGATGAGGGGCTGAGACTTGAGCCCCGCCACGCTGCAGACCCGCTGTGTCCACATCTGCAGCATGGCTCACCCGCGCCCACTGTCCCTAAGGCCACCGCGGGTTCACAGTGCTCCCACTGCATGCCCAGGCCTCCCTGACCCAGCCCGCCCAACTGCCTACCGCCTTCACCTCCACCTCTGCACCGTCCACACCTTACAATCACCGGAGTTCACGTCTGCCACCTGCTTTCCCTTCCCACCCTGTGGCCCTCCACCCACCCTCCTCCTAGGGGAGGCAGAGACTGAGGGGGTGAGGCGGGGGGAGCCGAGGTCTGAGGCCCAAGTTACCCCCAGGAAGATGCGAGGCTGGAATGTGAGGAACCCCCGAGGGCTCCCTTCTCCAGGCCTGGGTCATCCCTCCAGGAAGCGGAGGAGACCGTCAGATAAGAGATGAACCGGCCTGTCACATTGCTGGTAACTGAGGTTTCAGCTCAACTTTTGGACATATTTTTAAACTAAAGCAAATAGAGCCATTCTTAACACTAGTAACTGAAATTTAATTCAGATTTTAGGTGTCCATCTACTGCATACACTTGGTGATACAGGAAAGTAAGTCAATGTTTACTTACCTAACCTTGGAGAAGACTCTTGCAAGTCCCTTGGACTGCAAGGAGATCAAACCAGCCCATCTAAAGGAATTCAATCCTGAATGTTCATTGGAAGGACTGATGCTGAAGCTGAAGCTGAAGCTCCAATACTTAGGCCACCTGATGTGAAGAACTGACTCTTTGGAAAAGACACTGATGCTGGGAAAGATTGAAGGTGGGAGGAGAAGGGGACGACAGGATGAGATGGTTGGGTGGTATCACCAACTCGATGGACATGAGTTTGAGCAAGCTCCGGGAGTTGGCGATGGACAGGGAAGCCTGATGGGCAACAGTCCATGGGGTTGCTGAATTGCACACAACTGAGCGACTGAACTGAACTGAAGTCAGTGTTTCACTCAGAAAGCTCAGCTTGGGGGTGAAGTCGGTGAACCTCTCTTTCTCTCACCTGGTGACTTTGGCTTTTTCAAAAGAGCCTCAGAACTAACCCCTGCCCCCTGGCTTTGGTACAAGTGAATTTTTTCTTAGGAATTACATCCTAGATGATGCTCATTTGTTTTGAACATTAACAACATCCAAATATCTGTTTCATTCCAACACCTGGAATTCCCTATATTATCCGACTGGTTTAATAGTTTCAGTCTTATTTTTCTTCAAAGATGCAAAATACACAACCAAGCTTCCAATGTGAGAAATGTGCCCATGGGAAGTAAGGAAGTAGGGGGAGAGGAAGGAAGGAAAGAAGGGAGGGAGGGAAGGAAGAGAGAGGGAGGGAGGGAGGGAGGGAGGGCGCACAGGAAATCTTGCTAAAATGTGACCAGTGATCCTGCATGCACTTTGATGGGAGGCCCATTAAGATGAATTTTAAAAATGTAAATTGGATTTGGAAGTCAGATCTCAGTGACATTAATGAGTTTGGCTGAAGCTAGAGGAGGTTCAGGAAGTCTGTTGAAGACTGAAGGCAAAGTTAAGACCTGAAACCACCTTTTGATGAGGTTTGAATGAGAAAGCAAAGTGGACTCACTACGCGCCGGCACCTGGGGGGCCAGGTGGCGACCAGGTGGAAGGAGCGGCCCATAGGAGAACACGCAGATGAACCAAAGGGCTGAGGAAAGGGATGCTGTGGGCGGGAGGGCGTGGTGAGAGAGGGAGCGGGAGGTGGGCAGAGCAGAAGAGAAGGCCTGGGATCGGCTGTGAAGGGGCTGCAGCCTAGGAGGGTCTGGAGTACTTCTCGACTGTCCACGTTCAGTTTTATAACTTTCAGTGGAGGCATTGCAGCTTAGCAGATGTTGCAGTGTGAGGCCCATGCTTTGCTTTCTACGCGCGCGTTTAGACTGGAAGGGCTTAATCTCACTTAGACTGTGAAGGAAGAAGAAACCTTCCCAAGTGTTTGGTTCCTTAGCCCCAGGGCTTGAAACCCACTCAACACCTGTTGACTGAGCCACTCTGCCTAAATAATACTTACATTAATTAAGCTTTATTAACTCGATAGCTTAGGAAAATTTAAAGTAACACACTCTGGCACTTGAAATTAATGAGGCAGCGATTGACTACCTAAAGAATGAAATACTATAGTCAGATTCATAAGTCGTCGCTTAGGATGACTTTCTTCAAAAAGTATTGGGTTGGATTTTTATAACTGGTAAAAGTAAAAAAAGTTCATCTGCATTATAATCACCCATGTCAAAAGTACCCAAGGAAAGTCACTTTCCTCCTAAAAGTGGCTTAATGTCACTGTTGGATGTTCAAATGAATGGGACTTACTGTCCACAGGGTACAGTCTCTGTACTTCAGGATACTTAGATAGGACCCAAAGGTCCTTCTGGAGTCCTATGTTTAAGATAAGCAGTGTGAGATAATACATATGGCTAACTCACAATGTTATACAGCAGAAGCTAACACAACACTGAAGAGCAATTATATTCCAATAAACACTTTTTCTGTCTATAGATAACCCGCCACTTACTGAGGGTCCACTGAGTGGACACAAAGGAGGCTTCCTAAGGCCACCCCATGTTATCATGAAATCACACCGGCCTGCCGCCGTCTGTCCCAGGCCAGGGTTTGGACCCAGATCTGTCTGACTGCAGAACCCTTGGTCTTTCCAGGGCAACACGCAGTCTTCCATTTCTAAGCCTTCTCTCGGGACGCTGGAGAAGCCTGTCGGTGACCTACGGCCTTGCCTGTCCTGCTGCTGGCACCTCATGGAGCTATCTGGACCCATTTTCTCTGCTCACAAAGGTCCCAAACCAGTCGATTTTCCACTTCTGTTGTCAACTTTGTGCAGCTTTATTTTCTGTCAGTATCATTGCTCACTTCTGGCAGTGGGTGCTGGTTTCCAGAATCTGGTTGTTCAAAACCTTGTTCCCTCACTTACTACCTATGCGACTTCATCTTTCAGAGCTTCACTTTTTTATACATAAAAGGGAGGTGGTACCATCTCTAAACCCTCAATAGTGATCAAAGGGAGATGGTAATATTGCTGGACCCTCAGTAGTGATCAAGTGAGAATAAACATCAACACACTTAACAGGTATCTGGAGCAGAGAAGACAGATAGATTTCAAAATATTGTTATTTCAAATATGTTGCTCCTTGGCACAAAATGGATTTCTAAACTGCACATAAAACCTGTAAATATGATTTTTAAAACTTGGAATAAGCAGGCTGGAAAGCTCTCCTAAGAGGATATTTTAGAGTTATAATTCAGCTATAATTTCTGAATTATAGCTCATGGATTCAGGACATCTATTTGGTTGTATGGGGCCTGCATGTATCTCAGGGCCTCTGTGTTTTCAATTGCAACCTGGAAAGAAAAGCATGTCCTCAGCAGCTAACAGGCGGGGGAGGAGGCAGAAATTAGTTATTCATCTCGAGGTCAGGGTGGCTACCACCTAGATCCTCAAACGTCAAGGTAGCACAAAGTACGGATTCACCAGACAGAAATCTGGGTTCCTGGAAACGTGGTCTTCTGGTGTTCCAGAGCACCCCAAGCTCTGGTTCCAGAGCACCCCACCTCTGCTTTGACCAGAAAAAAAGGAGTATACTCCCAAATATCTACATCAGTTCAGTTTAGTTCAGTTCAGTCACTCAGTCGCGTCCGACTCTTTGTGACCCCATGAACCGCAGCATGCCAGGCCTCCCTGTCCATCACCAACTCCCGGAGTTTACTCAAACTCATGTCCATCGAGTCAGTGATGCCATCCAGCCATCTCATCCTCTGTAAGCACATGCAAATTGACTGAGAATTACATGTTTTTATATAAAATGCTTTCAAAAAATTCAGACTATTCAATTCTCATGAGCAAGTGTGAAAAATGTCTAATTTAAAAATTAAAAGAAGATTAGGGATTTATTGCAGTTTATTTTGATTCATTGGAGCCATTAAAGTGTTCTGATCCCTCCCCAAAGAGCACGAGGCTGGTTTTCATCCTCTGACGTTGGTCTTTCACTCAGCAAAGGTGGGGCAGAGGAGGGGGCTCTGGGGTCAGAGCCAGCTTCTGGGCCATGGGGCAGCCTGACGGCACATGAGGGACTCCATTCAAGGCAGAGTGGATGGTCCTGGTGGGAACTAAGATGCTGTGGTGGTCCCTGTTGAGACAGGAAGTCAGTTGAAGGATCTTTGGGGAGACGAGGAAAAGCAAGCATATTCTAATTGAACTTTGTCAGGGTTTCTAGTGAAAACAAAACTATTTTTCTTTGCTGCTCATTTCTATTCATTTATATCAAGTCCATCTTGGGCCACAGAATTTTGATCATGGTAAATTGGTTTGGCAAAATATGTGTTCTGCTAAAATGCTGATTAAGTAACTGTTCCATTTAGATATTATGGCTACTCAGTCATTCAGAAACATGGAATTTGAAGACATTTTTCTTTTTAAATAAAAAAATAATCCTGATCAGTGAATGCACTGTCTAAAATTGTAAGAGTAATTATTAGTTTTGTTTTTTAGGTTTTATCTTGGCCCTTAAAACTCTATGATGAAATTATATAGTGTAGTGAGAGCACTTTTAAAAGGAAAAGTGATATAGATAGATAGATAGGAAGCATTATTATTATTATTCATAACTTCTCTTCATTAGTTAACAAGAACATATCAGGTAGCTTATCATTTTATCAAGTAATCAAGCAAACTTAATATGCCCATGGATTAGACTTCCATAAGACAAGCATTTAATGAAATTATCTTATTATTCTGAAGAGTTTCCTGTCACCTTTAAGGGAAATAGCAGGGAGTGAGAGGAAGATGCAATTAATATTGATTTAATGGTTGCTGTTGTTTTTCAGCCACTAAGTTGTGTCCAACTCTTTGCAACCCCATAGACTACAGTACGCTGGGCTTCCTTGTCCTTCACTAACTCCCAGAGCTTGCTCAAACTCATGTCCATTGAGTCAGTGATGCCATCCAACCATCTCATCCTCTGTCGTCCCCTTCTCCTCCTGCCTTCAATCTTTCCCACCATCAGGGTCTTCTCCAATGAGTTGGCTCTTCACATCAGGTGGCCAAGGTATTGAAGCTTTAGCTTTGGCATCAGTCCTTCCAATGAATATTCAGGGTTGATTTCCTTTAGGATTGACTGGTTTGGTCTCCTTGCCATCCAAAGGACTCTCAAGAGTCTTCTCTAGCACCACAGTTAAAGCATCAATTCTTCAGCTTTCTTTATTAACCAGCTCTCACATCCATACATTCAATTTCACTATGATTTTCACAAAGAACACCATTTTAATATCTTTTTTATTGACAAAGTCAGAACTCATGAGAAGTTTGGGTGACATATGCATTGGACATATGAGAAAAGACACCAGATGGAAATTGAGAAAACCATACACATTTCATGAATATTCCAAGAAAACAAAAATGTCCTGGTTTTCCTTCTTAAATTTTATATACTTTTCTTATAGGATGGGGTGCTTTGCTTTTGCTTTCATTTAATTTAAGAGAAAATGTCTGTTGCTATAGAAATGTGTTTTCAAGCTGAGCTTGTTATCACACTGGCTAGTCTTTGAGATTTGTCAGCAGTAGTCAGGGCCTCTCTTAGGACTAGATTGGGTCTTATTTCCATAAACTTTAAGCAAAGCAGACAAAGGAACCACTGTGCAGATCTTCAGAATGTCAGACTTCAGATCTGAGTCACACGCTGAGCCCTGAAAGGGACTTCACACCTGGTCCTTGTGTGGGTCCCAGTCCTCTCTGTCCAGCGACCTTGAGAAGACTGTGTTCACCGTCTGGGTGGGCTGGCTGCTCTCAAGGCTGCATTTAGGTGGTTTTGGTCCCTAAAGCTCTCTTCTCCTGCATCACATCTGTCCCATGAGCCAAAGCAGCAAACGGCACGCCCAGATCACACCGGAGCCCGGCCGGTGGGTTTTGGAGTGTTGTCAGTGAGATGAATCTTAAATACGCCTTGGCTCTTGCCAGGCAGATTTAAGTGAAAAAACTTTTGATTCCCTGTTCTTGTTTCCTGGGAGGAAAATCTGCAAGGAAAGACTTGGCAGAGTCACAGGGAGCCGTGAAGCTGCGCCCTTGGCAGGGAGTCACCTCACCAGCAATGTGTATGTTCCAGGCTGTCACCCCTGAGCTGCTCCCCACAAAACCCACAGGCCTGGTGAGAACCCACACTTAGCATCCCGGTCCCCCCACACACGAGCCTAGAGCAGAAGCCCAGCCAGCCTCCGTCACTGTGCTGACTCCAGCTGGGATTTGGATGAGTGTACATGGGCTCTGTTCTCACGTAGGGCTCTGCTTTCTGCGCTCCCTCTCACTGTCCTTACATAACACGTGCATATGAACACACAGGCATGCTGGCTCACACGCAGTGTACACACACACATACACACACACACACACACACACTTGAAACCATACATAAACATTGACATGGAGCCACAGGCGGCAATGGCAGTGAGTCGTCATCTCCTGGTCTTCCCATGACAGGTGGAAGACGCAGGTGGAACCAGAGTTTCTGTTCCCTGGAAGCTGGGGGACAGAGAGTGTTTGAATTGAAGGTCTGCACCCTAACCTACACGCTGATCTGTTGCTCTCTGAGGCCCTGGGACTGGTGGCAGGGAGTTAAGTAGTCTTAATCGTGGGAGATTCCCTGGTGGCTCAGCTGGAAAAGCATCTTCCTGAAGTGTGGGAGACCTGGGTTCCATCCCTGGGCTGGGAAGATCCCCTGGAGGAGGGAACAGCTACCCACTCCAGTATTCTGGCCTGGAGAATTCCATGGAACATATAGTCCATGGGGTAGCAAAGAGTTGGACGCGACTGAGTGACTTTCACTCTGTAATTGTGGAAGAAGTGCAATCTAACGTCTGAAAGGACTTCTGATAGCATGAAAGGAGTCCTCCTGCTTGTCTCTCAGGTTAATAAGGACAGACGGCTGGAGCAAAAGGCCAGGGCGGGGACAGCACGTGCTCCCTGGGACTCCTGCCCCGGACTCAGGTGGAGCCAGCATCTCAGGCCCGGGAAACACCCGGGGAAGCCAGCGGTGGTCAGCACGGTGCCGATGGAGCTGCCGTTTGCCTGAACTACAGGCACGGGTGAGTGGAGCTGTGGCTGGAGTCCCAAGGTGACTGCCAGCTCTGAACAGGTCCAACAGGCCAGGCTTCTGGGCTCTTCTGCTCTCCTTGGTACCAAGACTGAAAAGAGCCCAGCTACGGCGTGACTGCACACTCCGCAGGGGCGCAGGGGCACAGGAAGGGGGGTTGTTCAGGGGAAGGACTGCAAACAGCCTGAAGTTACCTGCACAGCAGGTATGCTCTGAGCGTCCCTTCCAGTCTCAGGTGTTCTGGGAGTCCGGACGAAGGTGCTGCCTGCATTCGGGCCAGCTCCCCTCCTGCACACACCCATGCCCACTTGCCAGCAAAGCTGACACTTAACGCCATGCTTCAGCAGGTGGGCATGTGTCCCCTGCACAAAGCTGCAGGGCCCACGGCCTTCTGTTGTGTAAATAAGTACACCTGTGGCATGGAGAAGCCAGGAGCAACTTCCGGACTTGGAGCCCCCGGCAGCCTCCAGCCCAGTAACCACCCAGATGACCACAAACCCCAGATTCTACCCCCTTAACCACCTACACTCTCTGCAGGAAATGGCTGAGGGAGGCTTTTCCTTGAACATCCTTCTAGGTGGTGCTTCCTTGTCCTCCCCTCGCCCCACAGACATGCAGGAAGACGCTCACGAGTTCACAGTCTGCCATGCTCGGAGCTGGATCAGCCCTCGGAACTGGGGCTCCAACTTTGCAGTTGGACAACTGTGGATAAGACCCCACCCATCCACTTCACACCTCGGATTCCTCACTGCAGACAGAAAGAATCAGAGTGGCAACCTCATGGCTGTGGAGGAGTTTTAATGAGACAATGTATGTGCCAACCACACAGCACATAATGCTTGTTATGGACCCACCCTTTTTGTCCTCATCAGTATAAACATGTACAAAAGTCAGATGATGCAAGCTTAGCAAACCCTAGGAAAACTTCCTGGGATACCAACTTTTTTCTCAAATAAATGCCTTCCCACTTAGAGTTCATAGTCCTCATGGAAAGGGAAGGGACACCACTATTTGGGAAAAGGGTAAAGGGCCAGAAGGATTTATCATGCTTTCTTATAGAAAAGGAGCCAGACAGTAGAGAAGGGAGCATCTCTTTCTGAAAGTATGCCAGCGAATCAGTGAAGGTACGTGGTAGAGGCCAGTCTGTAAACCTGAAGATGCTCTGGGGGTGGTAAAGAGCATCACCAGCAAAAAAGGTTGGCGGGTGACGTTCTAACAGATGGATAGGCTGATGACGCGTGACCCCCGTCCCAGCATAGCAGTACGGGAGGGGACGGCAGACCTTGCAGGCTTCCCTCTCATTCTGATGAATCAGGGACACATAAGTCACACCTGAGTCTCGTGACGCCTCTGACCCCGAGATACAGAGGTCAGAGGTCAGAGGAACACAGTAATGACACGCCAGAGACGGCGCGGCCCAGGCCAGCGGGCGGGCCCCTCTGCAGGCCGAGCAGGCAGCTTTGCCGCTGTGCTTACATGAGGGGGAGGAGAGGGGGCACCCATGGGGGCAAAGCAGGGGCTGCAGTCACCCAGCAAGAGGCCCTGAGCGCGACTTTGATGCAAACTCTACACAGAAGCTTGTGAGATAGTCTTGGGACTCTGCGTCCTGCCTGAATAGTTGATGATAATTAAGACTTTGTTTTTTTAAGGTTTGGTAGGTGGTTATGCTTTTATAAAACAGAACTTTCATATTTTAGCAATTTATACTGCTGTATCTCTAGATAAAATTACACATTAGCATGGATTTGCTTCTAAGTAAGCTGCGTCTGGGGAGGCAAGATTGATGGGGTGTAGAAAAAGTGAGTTTGGCCACTCTTTGAATCATGCATAATAAAAAGATTTTAAAAAATGTTAAAGAGAGAATAAGTAATTATATTTGCCAGGTCACAGATCACAGGTAATGAGATTTAAGAAAAGAACAAGAACCAGGCTCCCGGGGCCCATGGGCATGAAGAGGGTGGAGGTGGGCAGCCAGCCTACAGGGGGTCGCCGGGCAGGAGGGGGCGCGGGGAGGCCAGGGGTTCACCAGCTTGATGAGCGGCTGTGGGTGAGGACAAACACCCTCCACTGATGCAATAAGAATCTGTGGGGTATTCATTTAAAAAGTTCACACTCGGGCCCTCACTGATAAAATAGGTCACAGATGGTGATCACAAATTTATGGAGAAAAAAATCACCCCAGGTGATGCTCAGGTAGGCGGTCCTGGAGCTGCCCTGAAAAACTCGAGTCTAGCGCCAGGCCTGCTCTTTCAGAAACAGACACTCTCCTGATGGTTTACCCGCAGGACAAACCCGCGTTAACCAAGTTCCAAGTTCACAGACGGTGTTTAAGCAGCGAGCCAGCCTGAGTGCAGTGCCTCTGAGGGGAACAGAAATGACCTTCAGAGCCGAGTCCGTGTCTTCCCTGGGAGGCAGGCCTGTGGGCAAGTGGCAGCGGTGACCCTTACGGGGACGGAGCGGAACCAGGAAGGGATGCCGCGGGGCGCACGTGTCTGGACGCCCCGGGGGTCTGTACAGACACAGCGGGGTCTGGACGTACGGTGGTCCAGGTCACTTGGCCCTGCCGACTTGCTCCAGGAGGACATGGGCCTGGGGCTGGGGTCCCTGTCTGGGGGTCTGTGCTCACCAGCTCCCCTCCAGGCAGGACTGGGTCTGGAATCTGATTTCCAAGAGATGGGAGGTTCACTCCGGCCCCACACACCCTGTACTTCTCAGCAACCCCCTCACCTCCCGCTGCGTTCTGGAGCTGTGAGCTCCAGATGGCAGAGCTCCTGGAGGAAGGATGGGGCTGTCGAGCTGCAGCAGGGCCGTGGTGTGACCAGGAAGTACACTCGCACACGTTACACTGCCTGAGTTCATTCCGGGGCCCCTCGGTAAACAGCCGGGCCATCCTGACGGATTCCGGTGATGGCGAGCTATTCAGACACTGGACACACCCTGTTCCCCTCGGGCTGCACCGCCTCTTTCTACTTCGACAGGTGCTCGGGGTGATCTGATCTGCAGCCATTCCCAGCTCCTGGGGGCAGAGGGCTTCCTGACCATCCTCCCACCTGCCCCAGCTGCACTTATTTGCATTTTTTGTAAGAGCAAATCATTAGTGGGAAATTTCTGAAAAAGCATTTTAAAGATTTATAACTGAAATAGAATTTATATCATCTCCTTGTCATCATGAAAAGTAAAACACCAAACAATGCAAGCAAACAAACTGACTCTGGCATTCCCGGCCACCATCCTGCAGCTGGGCCTGTCCAGGGGTCACTGGAGGAGTCTAACCAAGAAGACAAGGTGACTAGTATGGATTTCATTGTATCAATGAATAAAACAACATTGTAGCTTATCTTGTTCATGGAGAGAGGCTTCTTCCCCTCACGGATTTTCATAGGTGGGCTAACATTTAATGTAGCAAATGTAATCTCAGCATGTTTCTACAACATGGCACCTATTTTTATAATTTAGAGATATAAACCTACATTTCACATAAATACAATTTTCTTACAGATACTGAAAACAAAGAATGTGTGTGTGCTCACTCACTCGGTTGTGTCCCACTTACACAACCCCGTGGACTGTAGCCCACCAGGCTTCTCTGTCCATGGAGTTTTCCAGGCAAGAATACAGGAGTGGGTTGCATGTCCTTCTCCAGGGGATCTTTCCAACCCAGGGATCAAACCTGCATCTCCTGTATCTCCTGCATCGGCAGGTGGATTCTTTACCGCTTGAGACACTTAGGGGAGCCCTGGACAAAGAACAGAGACCACAGTCCAGCCCTTCCTGATAAGTTTGGCTAGTTAGGATGTTTGTTTTACTTCACAAGAAGGATGCAATGACACTGAGCATTGGAGGCCATGCAGGTGAATGGTTTGGTTGGCTGCTTCTTACAGAATTAGGTCTGTAATTTTATCTTTATTGTCCTCCTCCCCCTTCATCCCTTCCTTCCTATGGTTTGCTTTTTAGATCCTTTGAACAAAGTGCTCTCCGGCCATCACTTCCGGGGCTGTTTGTGCCTCTCTGCATGTCCCATGTGGCTGCAGGAGTCTGCGTGCCAGGGAACAAGGGCACGGGCATCCGGGCAGCAGGTGGGTCCACGCTCACCGCGACCCCACGCCTGACTGCGCGGTGGCCGGGCTCCCCGCCCCGCTCAGGCTCCTGTGGTGGAAGCCCTGCTCGACGGCAGCACTAGCGCCCGGGCGCTCAGACACCAGCCCTCGCTTCCGCTTCCCGCGTGAGAGTGAATTACAGACCGGGTTCACACAACTTCGACATTTTGCCTAGCAATTCCAGAGCACGTGAAAGAGAGATAAACTATTTATAGGTGATAGTCAGAATTTTCAGGAGAGCACACACTGCTTTTCAGAGAGAGGAACTTCCTGTCATCGTGGCCTTTCCAACCGCACTCTCACACACACACACTATCACACCAGGACGCAGGCAGTTATTTCCTCAGTCAGGCACAGCCCAAGGAGACGCAGTGCCTGAGCGAGGAAGGCGCCTCGGCCTGAGTCTACTTGCAGCTCTGTGACAACCAAGGGCTTTGGCCTTGGAAACCCCCCCGTGGAGTGGGGGTCACTGCCAGTCAGGTGACTCCAGGATGAAGCTCTGTTGGACATGGACCAGCTCCCCTAGGGGGATTGGGAGCCGGCCCAGAACACCCCACCCAGAGCTTATCCTTACTCAAGTAGTAAGGGGATGCTCAGTTCTGCTCTCAACATGGCACAGTTTAAATGGATGCTTGAGAAAAACGGATGCGGCAAACTTGCCTGTGGCTGCGTGGACCATGTCGTGCCCACTGCCTAGTACTGGTGAGTACAAGTCACACAGGCACTCACAGGCCTACACAGATACACACACACACACATAGGCCTACACAGATACACACACACACACAGGCCTACACAGATACACACACACACACAGGCCTACACAGATACACACACACACACAGGCCTACACAGACACACACACACACAGGCCTACACAGATACACACACACACACAGGCCTACACAGACACACACACACACACAGGCCTACACAGATACACACACACATACACAGGCCTACACAGATACACACACACACACAGGCCTACACAGATACACACACACATACACAGGCCTACACAGACACACACACACATACACAGGCCTACACAGACACACACAGGTCTACACACATACACATACACAGGCCTACACAGATACACACACACACAGGCCTACACAGATACACACACACATACACATGCCTACACAGATACACACACACACACACAGGCCTACACAGATACACACACACACTCAGGCCTACACAGATACATTCACATACACACACATACACAGGCCTACACAGATATACACGCACAGAGGCCTACACAGATACATTCACACACACACACACACACACACACACACACACAGGCCTACACAGATATAGGCCTACACAGATGCACACACACACACTCAGAGGCACACACAGATACACACAGACACACAGGCCTACACAGATACACACAGACACACAGGCCTACACAGATATACACATACACACAGGCTTACATAGATACATTTACACACACACACACAGGCCTACATAGATATAGGCCTACACAGATGCACACAAACACACTCAGAGGCACACACAGATACACACAGACACACAGGCCTACAGAGATACGCATGCACACACACACACACTCAGAGGCCTAAGAGATACACATACACAGGTCTACACGGATACATACACACACCAAGGCCTGCACACACACACACAGACACACACACAGGCCTACACAGATATAGGCCTACACAGACGCACACACACACACTCAGAGGCACACACAGATACACACAGACACACAGGCCTACACAGATACGCACGCACACGCACACACACACACACACACACACACACTCAGAGGCCTAAGAGAAACACACACACAGGCCTGCACACACACACATACAGGCCCACACAGACATACACAGGTGTCTAAACAGATGCACGTTACACATGTGCTCTCACACACTTGCACACACACACGTGCTCTCTCTCACACACAGACACACATTCACACATCCTCCTGAACCTTTGAAAGTGGATTGTAGGGGTCACAGTTACTCATGCCTAACCCTTCAATATTCATTTTATAAGGGAGCAAAAAATTCTCCTACATAACCCAATAGTAATTTTAACAACAAAGAAAGTTACTATTGTTTCAATCACATCAGAAAACGTACATGCCATATTCATACTCCTCATTACTCCCAAATATTTTCTGTAGCTCTTTTGCCATATTAAAAAATGCAGCTAAGATATAAAATCACCTTCTTTTTATACTGTAATGAATCTCTAAAGAGTATGTTGCTATGTTTTTCCACTTTTTGTCATGACACAGCTATCTCCTGAACGTTATTTTAGAAAACACTTGAATAATTTTGAAAGCTGACCTTGAAATTATAACTTTATTACTGAATAAGTGGACAAACAGTGACACAGCTTCTTGTTTCATACTTTGTAAAACAAACTTAGTTAGAGGATTTTAGGGAGAAGAGCAGGCGTGGAGTGTAGGATCACGGGAGACGGCGGTTGCTTAGAGGTGCTATGCGCACGTGGCCAGCATCACACATGGTGCTGGGCTGGGTCCTCCGCTTCCTCACTCACCTCCCCTCTCCCGTTTCCTTCCTCCCCCCTCCTTGCTTTCCTCCACCTTCCCTCCTGGTCCTCCTTCCCTTCCTTCCTTTATATTTGCCTGGCTCAAAAATAAGAAAACGTGACTAAACGAACAAATAAAAACAATGGCGACACCCCTGAATTCTGCCCGCTCTGCACAGTGACAACACAGACTCTTCTGGCTTCCTGTCACCGTCTAGAAGCTTTTATGCAAATACAAGCAAAGAGACGTGCGGTTCAGGCTTCTGCTTCTCTTCGACATCTTACCTTTTTCTTTAACAAAATGTCCTTGAAATCTTTCTCCATCAGTTCACGGAGCGCTTCTTCATTTTTATGCAGCTGCATGGCAAGAGAAGGCACTTTGATTGGAAGAGCAGAAAACGCAACACAGATGGAAGTCAGATCACTTCTGCCTCGTCTTTGATGGCGAAGCGAGTGTGTTTTGGTTCTTTATGAATAATAATCACAATGACTCCAATGAGGGAGGGTGAGCTGGGCCCGAGATGCTCAGCCCTAGGTGTCATGGGCGAAGTTTCAGGCCATCCTCAACGAAACAGATGACAAAGCAGAAAACATCCAGCCTATTGTATAGATGGAAATGCTGAGATTCTAGAAGACGGAGGGTGTCATTTCTTCCTGCTTTCAAGTCCGGGCTGTTCTGTCCTTCACAGTCCCATGCGATGCTGTCTGCGTCTCACCAGGACTTACACACCGTCCTGCCTGCCTCCACGGCCACTGTCCCCCGCCTCTCCCCAAGCAGCCCTGCCCTGGGTGAGACCTCGGTCTACCGCATGGACCGTTGAACCACAGTCCTTCTCACTGTCTTGTCGAGGACAGGTGCCCTCCCGGTGGCCGTGTTTAAACTCACCTGGGTTTCCTCACCACCCACAGAGCTCACCCCCTACTCACAGCAGCCACGCCCCCTCCTGCTCTCACCCTCAGACCCCTGGGTCTTTGCAGACGCTGGTTCATTGTCTGTAACACTCACGTCTGTCTGCAAAGTGTGTGTTAATTCTCCCAGAATCCACACGGCCTCCCCAGGAGCACTGAGCTTCTCCCACTTTTAGGGTGAGTTAGACTTTATCACTTTCTGCATACCCCTGTCATAGCTCTCTCTGCAGTGTGTGGCGTGTTTTGGGGGGGTATATGATTTTGGGTTCCAAAATCACTGCAGATGGTGACTGCAGCCATGAAATTAAAAGATACTTACTCCTTGGAAGGAAAGTTATGACCAACCTAGATAGCATATTAAAAAGCAGAGACATTACTTTGCCAACAAAGATCCGTCTAGTCAAGACTATGGTTTTTCCAGTGGTCATGTATGGATGTGAGAGTTGGACTATAAAGAAAGCTGAGCACCGAAGAATTGATGGTTTTGAACTGTGGTGTTGGAGAAGACTCTTGAGAGTCCCTTGGACTGCAAGGAGATCCAACCAGTCCATCCTAAAGGAGATCAGTCCTGGGTGTTCATTGGAAGAACTGATGCTGAAGCTGAAACTCCAGTACTTTGGCCACCTCATTCAAAGAGTTGACTCATTGGAAAAGACCCTGATGCTGGGAGGGATTGGGGGCAGGAGGAGAAGGGGACAACAGAGGACGAGATGGCTGGATGGCATCACCGACTCGATGGACATGAGTCTGAGTAAAATCCAGAAGTTGGTGATAGACAGGGAGGCCTGGCGTGCTGCAATTCATGGGGTCGCAAAGAGTCGGACATGACTGAGTGACTGAACTGAACTGATGTGCCCCCATTAAAGGGTTAAATGTGAACAGATATGCAGCAGAATTCCCTAATTCTACTGTTTGTGTGGAGCAGCTGAGTCAAAAATATTACAGAAATGCACACAATTATACAGCTATGTGTATGGATGATGCTTGCAATAATTTATTTAACTTTTTTTATAATAAAAAAAGGGGGGGCCTTCTCTCATGGTCCAGTGGTTAAGAATCTGCTGCCAATGCAGGGGACACAGGTTTGACCCCCAGCCCGGGAAAATCCCACAGGCTGAGGAGCAGCTATGCCCACAGGCTGCAACTACCGAGCCTGCACTCTGGGGCCGGGGCTCCGAAATACGAGACGCCCCTGCAGCGAGGGGCCTGTGTGTGATGACTAGAGAGTGGCCCGCACTCGCCGCAGCTAGAGAAAGCGGCTCTGCAAGGAAGACCCAGCACAGCCAAAAGTAAACAAATAAAATGCCTAAAAAATAGGCATGTATTGCCTTTAAGTGTAGGTTAAATACATTCCCTTCAAGTGTACGTGTAGGAAAGGCAGACTCAGAAACACTCCAGAACACACATGGGCTCCGGTCGGCAGGGTTAGTGTCTGCACGTTTACGACGTCGACTTTGCAGAAGGGGTGGGCCAAGCAAAGAGAAGACGGCATTCGGGAAGGCACCACGGCCGAGCGGTGCTTGACGGAAAAGGCCTAAGGGGGTGTGTGGGACTGAACGCATCGAATCACACTTAACACAGTAACACACAGTCCAGGAAGTTCAGTGGAAAATCATGGCGTAAAGTGAAAATTAAATATTCCTTCCACCTTTGAACTCCAGTAAATATATATATACCTTTGTTACATAAATGTTAGGACACAATATGTAAATATATATATGCTTCCATGGTGGCTCAGTGCTGAAGACTCCGTCTGCCAATGAAGGAGATGCAGGTTTGACCCCTGGGTCGGGAAGATCTCCTGGAGAAGGAAATGGCAACCCATTCCATTATTCTTGCCTGGAAAATTCCATGGACAGAGGAGCCTCGTGGGTTATAGTCCATGTAGTTGCAAAAGAGCTGGACATGACAGCGATTAAACAGCAGCAGCATGTATTTGGATAGCACCACCAACTCAACGGACGTGAGTTTGAGCAAAGTCTGGGAGACAGTGAAGGACAGGGAAGCCTGGTGTACTGCGTCCACGGGGCTGCAAAGATTCGGCCTTGACTTAGCAGCTGAACAACAACACTATATATTGGAAAAACAAACTGAAGACCGCTTTTCAGCAACCTATGCGGCGTTGCCGGCCCCATAGCTCGGCCCCGGTACACACAGCCGGTGGCCCGCAGGAGCGTCCCTGGTTACGCCACACGGTAGCTCTCCCGGCTCTGAGGCTTGACACTCACATCCCCTAGTGTGTACGGGGTGGGTGGACAACAGCTCCAGGTGCTTGTTTTCATCTGACTTTGTGCCCACATGATTTTCAGCGTGATTTCAGGATATTTCTCGGCAGGCGAGGTGATAAAGGGATGAAATCACTAGAGAGTGTTCTCCCCTCTGAACCCCACGGGTTTCCTGGGCCTGCCCCGCCTGCTGCAGGTGTGACAGCTGCTGGTCCGCCTTCCTGCAGACTCTGGGTCGGCTCCACCCTGACGCCCTGGCTCACACGCCAGCCAAGCGCTGGTCTATGGAGCGTCATCCCTGAGGACTCAACTGGGCGAGTTTGCAAGGAATAAAATTTGAGGACAGAGTTAGAGTTATACCCTCTTTCCCACATACAACAGTAGCCATTTAGGAGCTCTTATTTAGATGTTTACTAGAGGCCAGTAGACTTGGATTACCGTGATATTGAATGGTTTGCCTTGGAAACGAACAGAGATCATTCTGTCGTTTTTGAGATTGCACCCAGGTACTGCATCTTTGGACTCTTGTTGACTATGATGGCTAGTCCGTTTCTTCTAAGGGATTCCTGTCCACAGTAGTAGATATAATGGTCATCTGAGTTAAATTCACCCATTCCAGTCCATCTTAGTTTGCTGATTCCTAAAATGTCGACGTTCACTCTTGCCATCTCCTGTTTGACCACTTCTAATTTGCCTTGATTCATGAACCTAACATTCCAGGTTCCTATGCAATATTGCTCTTTACAGCATTGGACCTTGCTTCTATCACCAGTCACATCCACAACTGGGTGTTGTTTTTGCTTTGGCCCCATCCCTTCATTCTTTCTGGAGTTAACTCTCCACTGATCTCCAGTAGCATATTGGGCACCTACCCACCTGGGGAAGTCCTCTTTTAATGTCCTATCTTTTTGCCTTTTCATACTGTTCATGGGGTTCTAAAGGCAAAAATACTGAAGTGGTTTGCCATTCCCTTCTCCAATGGGTGGCATTCTATCAGCTGGATTTAGAAAAGGCAGAGGAACCAGAGGATCAAATTGCCAACATCTGCTGGATCATCGAAAAAGCAAGAGAGTTCCAGAAAAACATCTATTTCTGCTTTATTGACCATGCCAAAGCCTTTGACTGTGTGGATCACAATAAACTGTGGAAAATTCTGAAAGAGATGGGAATACTAGACCACCTGACCTGCCTCTTGAGAAACCTGTATGCAGGTCAGGAAGAAACAGTTAGAACTGGACATGGAACAACAGATTGGTTCCAAATAGGAAAAGGAATACGTCAAGGCTGTATATTATCACCTTGCTTATTTAACTTATATGCAGAGTACATCATGAGAAACGCTGGGCTGAAGGAAGCACAAGCTGGAATCAAGATTGCCGGGAGAAATATCAATAACCTCAGATATGCAGATGACACCACCCTTATGGCAGAAAGTGAAGAACTAAAGAGCCTCTTGATGAAAGTGAAAGAGGAGAGTGAAAAAGTTGGCACAAAGCTAAACATTCAGAAAACGAAGACCATGGCATCTGGTCCCATCACTTCATGGCAAATAGATGGGGAGACAGTGGAAACAGTGTCAGACTTTATTTTTCTGGGCTCCAAAATCACTGCAGATGGTGATTGCAGCCATGAAATTAAAAGATGCTTACTCCTTGGAGGGAAAGTTATGTCCAAACTAGACAGCATATTAAAAAGCAGAGACATTAATTTGTCACCAAAGGTCTGTCTAGTCAAGGCTATGGTTTTTCCAGTAGTTGTGTATGGATGTGAGAGTTGGACTATAAAGAAAGCTGAGCACTGAAGAATTGATGTTTTGAACTGTGGTGTTGGAGAAGACTCTTGAGAGTCCCTTGGACTGTAAGGAGCTCCAACCAGTCCATCCTAAAAGAAATCAGTCCTGAATATTCATTGGAAGAACTGATGTTGAAGCTGAAACTCCAATACTTTGGCCACCTGATGCAGAGAGCTGACTCATTTGAAAAGACCCTGATGCTGGGAAGGATTGGGGGCAGGAGGATAAGGGGACAACAGAGGATGAGATGGTTGGATGGCATCACCGACTCAATGGACATGGGTTTGGGTGAACTCCGGGAGTTGGTGATGGACAGGGAGGCCTGGCATGCTGCGGTTCATGGGGACGCAAAGAGTCGGACACGACTGAGCAACTGAACTGAACTGAGGGCCAGTAAATCCTGGCCTGAGGGCCAGAGCCACCTGCTGCCAACTTTGTGAATAAAGTTTATTGGGACACGGCCCTGAGGTCTTGCTGACGCGTCGTCCTGGCTCCTTTCTCATAACAATGGTGAGATGACAGGACCCGCTAATACTAAGGTCTTTACCCCCTGGCCCTTCGTATTAAAAGTTGGCTCACTCTGATCTAAGCCATCTGATGATTTATACCGTTTCCTCTTATAAACAGGCAGTGAAGATTTATCCTTTGTCCCAGAAGTTACTGTTACGACACACCAGTGCTCCCATTTTAAAATGCTAATCTGTTCACTTCAATCTGCTGTTTCATTTCATCGCCCAGGAACTTAAGTGTTTATGACACGCTCAGAGCAAATATATACTGATTATCCCCCAAGGGCCAAACACTGATCTTCGAAGGATAAATACCCAGGAGTCAGAGTGCAAGTGTGGGTGTCCCCTGCCTCCAGTGCTCTGCCCGTGGGCCTCCTGGGTGCCGTCAGCAGAGCCCACGGGGTGAGACGTGGTCAGGGCCGGGTGAGACGGCGTGTGAGTGTTGGCCCTGCCCTTGCTGTCACTGCGACTGTTCTCCCATCGGCCTCGGGGACTCCGAGCGTGCCCACAGGAGCCCCACCACCTCCAGGGCCTGTGACACTCGGCCAGAGGCTGGGCAGGCTAGAAATTTTAATCCTTTTTTGAGCAAGTCCAACCACTTGCCTTGAAAATGCACAGGTCTCAGAATCAAACATCCTGCCTCCACCGAGAAGCCCACGCAAAGCCACAAGTTGAGTATAAACATGGATTTCTCTTGAAAAACTAGCTAATTTATTTACTCACTTCTTTATTTATCTATTCTCGTCTAATCTGCAGTGAGATGGGTCTCTGAATGCTGTGTAGTACACCACGGTGATAACCGTCATTTAAATGTTGAACACTTAACTCCATGCCAGAAACGCCGGTTCAGACCCATGTGAAATATTCCACTAAATATTGTTTAATTCATGACCAAATCACAGTGAGACTAGATCAGACAACATCACTGCTCTGTGTGAAACAGCCACAGTTCAGAAACTTTAACCGACCTTAAAGTCAGCTCTTACTTTAATGCTCAATGTGCATAGCTTTTTTTTTTAAACTCCAGGCAAATGATGATTAAACATAATGCCTTTCCCAAACTAAACCAGCAAGCGGTTTCTTTAGGGAAAGGGAGCGAGATATAGATGAGAAAATAATTACAGCAAGCGTGACCTATTGTCCCAGTTCACAGAGCTCTGAAGACGGCAGCACCCACGAGGCTGGGGCATCTGGAAGCCGGTCCCAGCCTCTCATTCCACGTCACAGTGAGGAGCTCTGTTACCAGACAGGCAGTGGGGAGCCGGCAGACAGATAAATTGCTATCACATGGTGAGCCTTCAAAGCTTGCCAGAGTTCTCAGAAACCGCCAGCATGCCAGAACTTCCCATTTCCCCCAGAAAAGTCCCAGGTGGAAAATGGATCCTGAGTCTGGTTATAGAGAAGATCCTACGAGTGTTTCTGAGGCTAGTTCCCCGCACGTGTTCAGAGGCTGAGCTCTGCCCCGGCGGGAACCGACTCACGTGACTCTGGAGCTGAGAGTCCCTGGAAACTGTGCTGCTTGACAGCCTCCCCCTGCTGTCTGCCAATCCCACCCCCAAGCTCCGAGCCATAATCAGTAAACCTTACTGACCAACGTAGATTTGGGGGCAAAGATTCAAGATGACGCCTTTCCATCTGAGGGTCCACATCCCCCACCCTGGGGACCACAGGGATCCCTCAAAGCGCCCCAAGGGGTGCATCTGCATGGCTTCAGGAGCCAGAATAAGGAGTGCATCCTCTTATTTAACTGCCAAGGGCTCTTTTTAGCACAAAGTGTCTGTTTGGAAAGGGTGCACGACAGGATTTCATCTGCCTCCCAGAAGCCTGGCAGCACCAGGAGCTGCGATGGGGGTGGGGACTCAGTGGTGATTTGGGGGCAGGGAGAGGAGACGCTTGTCCTCGGCCCCTCGAGAGTGGACGATGGGTACCTGAGCTCAGCGGCCGGGCAGGTGCTCTGTGGGTCTGACTCTCTCCCTCTGTCGATCGGGGTCCGGAGAGGCCCACGGACGCGATCTCACCAGTTCTCCTCTGGGTTCATTTTCTAGAGGGCAAGACAACAGCACAACAGCAGCTGAGTGACAGGAGCCCTCTTCTCTGGGTTCACAACGACACCTTTACAAACAGCCAACTGCACGTGGGGGGCCGCGCAGGACTTTACCCAGAAATCCTGATATGAGGGGCGGTGATGGACAAGCAGGAAGTGCTTCTAAACTTTGAGTTAATTTATTTTGAAATCCAAGATATTTAATATTTTAAATATACGTCTGGTTTTGAAGGTAAAACGAGTGCACTTTATATTTAAATTGACTAATTATCACCAACTTTGTAAGATTATTATTTTTTTTAACACTTAGATGCAAATACGAACGAAATTAACAAGTGAAAAATATTTGAGATGTGTAATTATTTCCTAGAAATAATGTAACTTCATTCATAACCAAATAGAGTCTATTGATGACAAGGGTGTTTCTAAATGTCCACTCAATTTTATTTTCAGAGAACAACAACAAAATACATTTTCTTATTTAATGTAAATTTAGAATTTATCAAATTTTCATCAAAGTTTTCTGCAAGAGTATCTCAGTGTGAGGGACAGTTTTAGTTAGAAAAAAAAAATCAAGGTGATTTTAAGATAATCTCTACTGTCAAGGGGAGAATGTATTTTGTTTAAGAAAAAAAGGCTGAACTGGAATATCAGAAAGTGGAGAGAAGGAGGGGTCTCCTTGTCGACACTATTGTTTCTGGAGCGAAACTCCAAATTCAGCGATGCTCATGACGTCCCGTCTGAGGCTACCGCAACCCAGGTGTTAACGGTGGGGGTGGAGAGACCCCCGGTCCCGGCTGTAGATCAGCGGGTAGTAATGCCTCCCACAGCATCACTGTAAATCCTCTAGAACACACTGTCCTCTGCTTCCTGGTCACACCTCAGCACGGAGACACACGGAGGCGCTTGGCCAGTGGGGTTTGCAGTAAGACAGCACTACTTCCCACGGGACCCACAGGCAGCCATGCAGCTTTCATTATTTTCTCTAATAAGAACTTACCCAAACACATAAAGAACAGAGCAATTCAGAAATACACACATGGAGCCAGAAAGGTTTTAAAATACCCTGAAAACCCAGGTTTGAAAAATTAGCATGAGAATTGGTATATTTTTGTGTGTGTTAAAGTCTAGATTCATTAATTTGGAGTTACCTTGTAATATTTTAATATATATTATGCTTTTATTACAAATTGCAATTTTTTATTTTATTTATAGCTAATGACACTGAAAAGTCTGAGGAAATCTGCTTTGTGACCAATACTCATCTCCTCTCACAAACACACATACATAAGACCACACGTACACACCCCCACATGCACACATGTTCACATACATACATACATACATGCCCACATGTACACATACATGCACACATGCCCGCATGAATACACACCCACACACAGGCCACATGCATACACACCCACACATGTACACATACATGCACACATGCCCACATGCATACACACCCGCACACCCCCACACACAGGCCACATGGACACACACCCACACATGTACACACACATACACACACATGTACACACCCACACACGCGTGCCCATATACATACACACACCCACACATGCATACACACACGGACACATGCCCACACACCCCCACACATGTACACACACATTTGCATGTAAACACACGTGCACACACATGCACACATACATACACACCCACACACATACACATATACATACACACATATGCACACATGCCCACACACATACACACACATGCTGGGAGTACAAGAGGTTCCTTTTCAACTCCAGCGGTTCTTCCCCATACAAAACAATTTGTGAGCCTAATGTTCAGTGACAGAGGCAGGCGCACCCAACCATGCTCCCATCAGCTCACACCCACAGGTCATCTGGATTCAGAAATGAGTCTCCATCAGGGATGAGCGCCCACGTCTTCTGCACCCGCCGTCCTGCACTCTGGTCCCCAGAGCTCAGAGTTCAGAGCCCGCCTCCCATGCTAGAGGTGAGCACACACGGGCACTCTGGGTCCAGGCACCGAGCCTGGGAAGGCCAGTGTGTGCTCGATGCACACTTCCTGCTGGCAGCCCGTCACCTGACTTCCTGAAATCCAAGCTTGCGCGGCTTCTGTGCACCAGCGCCAAACAGAAACTTGGACACGGGCTTTGGGTGAAGTAGGAAAGATTAGCCCTATCGCCTTGCCTGGCAAAGGGGGCCACAGCGGCTCCTGTCCCAGAAGACCATGTCCCAGCCAAGCAGGGAGGGACGCTTGGTGAGGAGTTTACAGCAATAGCTCAAGTGTGGGGCTGCCGATAAGACCAGTGTGTGCCCGGGGTCTCCAGTCCTCCAATCTGGTCTCAGGCAATCATCTTGAGCTTCTCTGGTTTTTTTAATGTGGCCTCAGGTGGGCTTTCTCTGGTATGAAGAATGCTGACATCTTAAAGAGCTTAAAGACACTGTTATGTGTGTTCCTTGAGGCAAGAGGGGCTCTGCTCGAAGGCTGCATTATTGGTTCTTGGCTAACCCCTTCTGTATCTCTTCATCTTCCCCCTCCTCCCTTCCCTCCCGTGATTAGCAACTGCTCAAAGCTGCCCTTTGGAGCTCAGTCAGTCAGTTCAGTCTCTCAGTCATGTCCTATGAACTGCAGCATGCCAGGCCTCCCTGTCCATCACCAACTCCCAGAGCTTGCTCAAACTCATGTCCATCGAGTCGGTGATGCCATCCAACCATCTCATCCTCTGACGTCCCCTTCTTCTCCTGCCCTCAATCTTTCCCAGCATCAGGGTCTTGTCAAATGAGTCAGTTCTTGGCCTCAGGTGGCCAAAATATTCAGCATCACTCCTTCCAATGAATATTCAGGACTGACTTCTTCCAGGATTGACTGGTTGGATCTCTTTGCAATCCAAGGGACTCTCAGGAGTCTTCTCCAACACCGCAGTTCAAAAGCATCAATTCTTCAGGGCTCAACTTTCTTTATAGTCCAACTCTCACATCCATACATGACCACAGAAAAAACCATAGCTTTGACTAGATGGACCTTTGTCAGCAAACTCTGACAAAGGTCCTACTTTTTAATATGCTGTCTAGGTTGGTCATAGCTTTTCTTCCAAGGAGAAAGCATCTTTTAATTTCATGGCTGCAATTACCATCTACAGTGATTTCAGAGCCCCCCCACCCCCCCCCCCCCCGCCCAAATAAAGTCTCTCACTGTTTCCACTGTTTCCACATTTATTTGCCATGAAGTGATGGGACCAGATGCCATGATCTTCGTTTCTGAATGTTGACTTTTAAGTAAGCTTTTTCACTCTCCTCTTTCACTTTCATCAAAGGGTTCTTTAGTTCCTCTTCATTTTCTGCCATAAGGGTGGTGTCATCTGCATATCTGAGGTTATTGATATTTCTCCTAACAATCTTGATTTCAGCTTGCACTTCATCTAGCCTGGTATTTTGCATGATGTACTCTGCATATAAGTTAAATAAGCAGAGTGACAATATACAGCTTTGACATACTCCTTTCCCAATTTGGAATCAGTCTATTGTTCCATGTCCGGTTCTAACTATTGCTTCTTGACCTGCATACAGATTTCTCAGGAGGCAGATAAGGTGGTCTGGTATTCCCATCTCTTAAAGAATTTTCCAGTTTGATGTGATCTACACAGTCAAAGGCTTTGGCGTAATCAATAAAGCAGAAATAGATGTTTTTCTGGAACTCTCTTGCTTTTTCGATGATCCAGCGGATGTTGGCAATTTGATCTCTGGTTCCTCTGCCTTTTCTAAATCCAGCTTGAACATCTGGAAGTTCACGGTTCATGTACCATGAAGCCCGGCTTGGAGAATTCTGAGCATTACTTTATTAGCGTGTGCTACTGACTGCTGCTGCTGCTGCTAAGTCTCTTCAGTCGTGTCCAACTCTGTGTGACCCCACAGACGGCAGCCCACCAGGCTCCGCTGTCCCTGGGATTCCCCAGGCAAGAACACTGGAGTGGGTTGCCATTTCCTTCTCCAATGTGTGAAAGTGAAAAGTGAAAGTGAAGCCGCTCCATAGTGTCTGACTCTTAGCGACCCCACAGACTACAGCCTACCAGGCTGATCCCTCCATGGGATTTTCCAGGCAAGAGTACTGGAATGGCACTTGCCATTGCCTTCTCCTTATTAGCGTCTGAGATGAGTGAAATTGCGTGGTAGTTTGAGCATTCTCTGGCATTGTCTTTCTTTGGGATTGGAATGAAGACTGACCTTTTCCAGTGCTGTGGCCACTGCTGAGTTTTCCAAATTTGCTGGCATATTGAGTGCAGCATTTTCACAGCATCATCTCTCAGGATTTGAAATAGCTCAACTGGAATTCCATCACCTCCACTAGCTTTGTTGGTAGTGATGCTTCCTAAGGCCCACTTGACTTCGCATTCCAGGATGTCTGGCTCTAGGTGAGTGATCACACCATTGTGGTTATCTGGGTCGTGAAGGTCATTTTTGTACAGCTCTTCTGTGGACCTCAGGAAAGGTCAGAAGGTTGGAGGGGCACCGGGAGGATTCCTGCCCAGGGCTCCACAGGGTCCTGCCCACTTCATCTCTACGAGGTCCTACTAAGGCAGTTCCATATGGACTTGACATTACTGATGCTGAAACCATAATATAATGATTTAAAAATAGAAGTACTCTTTCCATGGAATATTAGTAAACAGGTGTATTATCACTAGATTAGCCAGACCCTTCTTAACCAACAGTGGTGTGAACATTTAGGGGTCATGTGCCTCCCTGAAGTTCAGGTTCTCTGATAACAATAGAGCTGAACTAAAAATGTAGACTATTTCCTGGCTCCAGGTATCAGCATGCCTACAGACTCCAGCGCCTTGCTGCCAGGCCCTGGGTGTGAACTCCTGGCCAGAGGACCGTCCACGCAGGCCTTGTCCTCCTTCACCTGTGGGCACACTCAGGGCTCCTCTGTTTACACAGCAGGTGCGTGTGCAGTTCTGAACGTCACCTGAGGGACACCAGGACCTCTTCGCAGGCCTTTGTGCCCCGCAGTGCTCCTGAGTGAGCAGGACTTGGCTGGTGGGAGGCACGGGTCTGTCTGCCCCACTCTCTGCCCTGCAGGGACCACGTGCTGAGCTGGGAACACCAGGTCCCTGCTCTAGGCGCCTTCCCGAGGATCCTGTGTTGCTCAGATGACACACGGGGAAACTTCCTGGCAACCTGAGTCACGACTGTGGGGTTATCTGTCAGTGGAGATGCTTCTTGCCTTTTTTTCTTGCTCTAAAAGTTCTATGTGAGATTGGGTAAAAAATGAGGGGCATGTTTTGACAGTGCCTCTTCCCTAGACTTACCACACTGAGTCATAAGAGCCAGACAAGCCCTGCTTGGCTCAGTCAGACGCAAACCCTTCTCCAGGAGCCGACTTGGAGGCTCAGGAAGGAACCGAAGCCCCCAGCAGACCCTGCTGCTCTCAGGACTCTCGCCTGGGCTGGCGGAGTGGGAGGCCCACCCCCTATGCCTTCCATGTGGCTTGGCGGGCTCATCGGGGATGGCTGATGGTCAGAAGAGAGTCGTGTCTCAGCCCTGGGTTGGGTGTGGCCCTGGTCCCGGTGCCCTCGACACTCTGCTCACCCACCTCGTGTGTAACTGTGAGTGGACGCCGGGCGATCGCTCAGCGGCCAGGCTGAGACGGGCCGTCACTGTGAGCAGCAGCCCTCTGTCACTCTGTCCAGCCTCAAGGGAAGGCCTGTTTCCCCCCCTGCCAAGCTCAAGGCGTGTCCGTGGCCCTGCCTGACTCACATTCTTCCTTCCAGAATATGTTCCTCAAGGGATAGCTCAGCTCCGGGTCAGCTGTGAACCTCCTGTCTAATGCTGGTTTCCAGAGAAGAGAAGTATGATCACTTTCAGAAGACAGAGATGGGGAAGTCTACAGAGATGGACAGAGATCTACATGAGGAAGGGGAAACGTGGGATAATGAGTGAAGGTATCTTACGAAGAAATGACAAGAAATCAGGGGAATGATGCAGGTTTTCACATCATCCTTTCGCTCGTTTTCAGAGGACACACCCTCCTCTTTGGGTGTCCTGAGCTGACTCTCACATATCTGCCTGGTGACGTCTATGACGGAGAGGGCTGGAATGTAACTCTGACTTAAGAAGGCCAACTCTCCTGCCTGTGCCTGGGCTTTCAGATCCCCCTGTTTCTCTCAGGTCTCCTGGGCCACATCGCTCCTCAGAGTGTGACCTTCATCTAGATCTCTCAGCAACAGGGAGTTGACTCCAGCATGAGCACCAGCGCCACAGAAGGATTCCAGCAAATGCAGCTTGCAGTCTGGAGCCTTTCAGATACAGACATCACAAGCGCGGTCGGGTCTCTCCCAGGCTTGCACCAGCATTTAAAGCAAACGTCTCACTGGTTCTCAAAACTCACACTGGAAAGGAAACTCGCTTTTCACAGTGCGGGCTTTTAGGGGGAGCTATGGGGACCCCTACACAGAGGAGAGGGGCTGAGGCTGCCCCTGCCTGCGGTTCCCGGGGCCGGCAGCAGGCTCGGTACAGTAAGGAGCTGGGTAGTGTGAGGACAAACCCAGCTCCTGGAAGCCACAGAGGTCTGCAGAGAGCAGTTCAGTGCTGCATTGTGTACAACCAAACAGGAAAAACCATCAGTGGTGCCCCAGCCAGACGGCCATCGTGGAGTCCAGGATCGCCTGGATGTCCCGACAAGCAGGGTCAGCGAGGGCAGAGCCCCCGATACAGCACCGAGCAGAGAAGCAGAGACAGTTAATTCCATCCACCCACAACTGTGCAGATCAGAAACCTGACGACACGCTCTCCATTTCCACGTGCACAGACGTCAAAGCCCGGGAAACATTTGGCACGAGCAGAGACCCAGGGCTAACAGGGAATATCTTTGGAAAAAGGAGTGGGATATGGAAGACTAAGACAGACTTTCACTTTTTAACTTAAATAATTCTAATTGCTTTAACTTAATTCTAATTTTATTGTCAAAGCGAAATGATGTAACATTTTGTGTCACAAAAATGGAAATATATATGATTATTGTCTCATAGATCTATCAATATTTTCAAAAGCTACCTATCAATTGCTGTAAAAAACGGTTAATAAATTCAGGTTAAAATTTTTTCCTTCCAAAGTCACATAATAATTAGAAGCAACTTGAACTCTTTCAAAATTTCACTGCTTCACAGTATATTTATAAGCAGTTCTGGGGTCTGCTGTTTACATACCAATAAACAATGCTACAAGGAAATCATATTTAGGCCCAATTATATCATTCTAGCTCATTAAAAAAATTCTTACAGATTAAGAAAAATAATATAGAAACATGGAGGCGATTGAGAGAAAGGCCAATCGGTGCTGGGAGGAAGGGGCTGCTTTGACCCAGGACCCAGACCCAGCAGCTGAGCCAGCAGTGTGTCCGGGACCAGGCCTGGGGGACTGTTCCCAGGCTCCCAGGTACATAGAAACTATCTCAGAGAAATCTAAGAATATGCTTCTATTAATCTTATCAACAATCACAGCAAGCTATTGTCATCAGGGTGCCTGACAACTGCTCGTGTGGTGAGGTGGGTGTAGTGTGGGGACCCCTGCTCGTGTGGTCTCCAGACTACACCCACCCCCTAAGGCTTTCAGTCTCATACCCCCTGCCTTCCAGTGAAACAAGAGGTCTGCACTGAAATCAGAGCTTCCCACAAGGGGATGTCCACATAATCCCCAACCAGGCGACCCAGAGACATCAGGCCACCTTCCGTTCTCTCCTCAGAACCCCCTTGGTTCCGACCTCAGTACCCCTTAGCTGAGCTCACTTCACCTCCCCACCTGCCCCTCAAATCCTGCTCCTCCTCCGCTGTTAATAATGATTACTTTATGTCATACCACTGCTCAGTAAATAACTCAATGATGTTAACAGCCATCACTATCATTGTAACATCTGACGCATGTTCAGTTCAGTCAGTTCAGTCACTCAGTCATGTCCGACTCTTTGAGACCCCATGAATCGCAGCACACCAGGCCTCCCTGTCCATCACCAACTCCCGTAGTTTACTCAAACTCATGGCCATCGAGTCAGTGAAGCCATCCAGCCATCTCATCCTCTGTCATCCACTTCTCCTCCTGCCCCCAATCCCTCCCAGCATCAGGGTCTTTTCCAATGAGTCAGCTCTTCTCATCAGGTGGCCAAAGTATTGGAGTTTCAGCTTCAACATCGGTCCTTCCAATGAACACCCAGGACTGATCTTCAGGATGGACTGGTTGGATCTCCTTGCAGTCCAAGAGACTCTCAAGAGTTTTCTCCAACACCACAGCTCAAAAGCATGTTCTTCAGCACTCAGCTTTCTTTATAGTCCAACTCTCACATCCATACATGACCACTGAAAAAACCATAGCCTTGACTAGACAGACCTTTGTTGGCAGAGTAATGTCTCTGCTTTTTAATATGCTGTCTAGGTCTGACGCAGGTACCACAGTCAAAGTTAAAAGTATTGCACATACAAACCTGTAAGTTATGGCCGTTGTACAGGAGAGAAAAGTGAAGCTCAGAGAGCATTGTATCCGTTCTCGAGAGCTGGAAGCAGTCACCCCAGAGGTGCCTGCCTGGCTTCCAGGGCTTATAAAGCTTGTTTACAAATAAGCACAGGTCTTAAGTCTCACTCCTGCTTGGTGTGACCTTTAGCTCAAGACATTTTATTTCCCATTGTCCCTTGAGTACAGAGGTACTTTCCCACTTTGGTTCACATCATTCTCTCCCTCTATGTAAATACCAAAGAATCCTCAAGCCTCACATCAAACCCACAGACCCCCAAGGTCACTCCAGCCCTCAGAAGGAGCCCTTGTCTTCTGGAGGATGGAGCTGGCTGCCCTCCAGCCAGCTGTCATGGGTCCCGGACCATGAGAGTGAAAGGTGTCTACATCTTGCCCGACACCACTGGCTGACTTTTCCTTATTTTCTGGCTTTGGCTGTGGCTGCTGCTGTTACTGCTATAAAAGATGTTGCTTCCTGATGGCAGGGGTCGTATCTATTCACCTTTGTCTCACCAGGTGTCAGAAGAGGGGATTGGCAAAATGAATGAATTTTAATAACAATAGTAACAAGGAGGCTGGGTTCCTGGGTAGTGTCGAAGATGGTTTCTATTCTGTGGGTTCCTCATTATCACATGTTGCTCGATTGTGTCCAACTCTCTGCAAACCCCATGGACCACAGCACGCCAGGCTTCCCTGTCCTTCACCATACGCCGGAGCTGACTCAACTTCATGTCCATGATGTGCTCCTGAATAATTACTGGTCAACTGGGAAAGTGTGAGCCATTGTTCTCAGTCTGTCTGTGCTACTATAAGAAAAGACCACAGACCTTTTGTGGCTTAGAGACAACAGAAATTTATTTCTGATGGCTCTGGAGGCTGGAGGTCTGAGACCAGGCGCCAGCCTGGATGCGTGAGGGCCCTCCCCTGACCTGCAGATGCTCTGTGTGTTCCCAAAGGGTGGAATGGGTGGGGGAACTCCCTGGGGTCTCTTCGTGAGGGCACAAATCCCATTATAGAGGCTCCAGCCCCAGGACTTAATCACCCCCCACCCAAAGACCTCGAGTTCTGACACTGTCACCTTGGAGTTAGGATTCTAGTGTGTGCACGTGTGGGACACAGACACTGAAAACATAGCGCCATCTTTCAAAACACAACCAACAGCCTCATCATGAAAGACAAGGATGGAGCGGACCCCTCTGAATCAAGGCTGTCCCAGGAGCGAGTGTGTCTGGACGGAGGTGTCCTGACGCAGGTGTGTGCACACAGAGTCCTTCTCACACCTTTTGTTCCTGAGATGCAGAGACTCTAGGGGCTGAATTGTGCTATTTATCGCTCACCGGACTCCACAGAATGTGCAGGGGGAAGCCAGAACTGCAGCAGCAAGACCTCCTCTTAGGATGCAGACAAAGTACTGTCTATCATGGGCTGTGATTACAGAGTGTGAACTTGAATGTGTCATTGGTTCAACTTAAACCAAACCCATGGTGGAGGGATAGGCTACCTACTCCAGTATTCTTGGGCTTCCCTGGTGGCTCAGATGGTGAAGAATCTGCCCACAATGGGGGAGACCTGAGTTTGATCCCTGGGTTGGGAAGATCCCTTGGAGAAGGAAATGGCAACCCACTCCTATTCTGGCATGGAGAATTCCATGGACAGAGGAGCCTGACAGGCAGCAGTCCATGGGGTCACAAAGAGGCGGACATGACTGAGCGACTTTTGCTTCACCATGGTCTAACTGGAAGCTAATGCTGAAGGCCTGGTCACACTTAGAGAAGTGCTGAGGACTGGTGATGCTGCTGGCCCCCCAAACTGGCAGCTGCTCTTCTGGGGTGCTGAGGAGGGTGGAGACTGAGGAATGAGATTTCTCTGCATCAGAACTTCCTCCACAGGATGACTTCCCCAGAGACAAGAGAAGACCTTTCCAGGGAAAGCTTTGGCAAGCTAATTAAATTAAGTCATTTGCTTCTCAAGGCAATGCTGAGAATAGGGTAAAGAAGATATTATTATTATTAGTTCTATTTTCAGAGAGAAGCTCATTTTCAGAACAGTAACATGCCCAAGACCCCAGACTGGGACTTGGTCTCCACTTTATAGCTCGGCTGATAAAGAATCCCCCTGCAATGCAGGAGACCCTGGTTCGATCCCTGGGTCAGGAAGATCCCCTGGAGAAGGGAACGGCTGCCCACTCCAGAATTCTGGCCTGGAGAATTCCATGGACTGTGTAGTTTGTGGGGTCGCAAAGAGTCGGACACGACTGAGCAGCTTTCACTTTCACTTTTCAGATGGACAGCTACAGACAGCCAGAGTTTCAGCTTTCCCTGAGAGAGGGGACTCCCTTCAGGAGGGGCTGCTTACTGATCCCTGGATCTGACTCCTGTGAATCTCGAGAACTACAACCAAGAAGAAGAGGAATCGGGGGTGTCGTGTGCAAGGTGGAGAAGACACACCTGGACTCACCTGCCTGTGGGATGGCATTTCAAGAGCTTGGGAGAAACCTTCATCTCAGATGGCTAATCCAGTGCCCGCACCAACCCCAAGCCCACACACCGGAAATCCCTTCCCTTGACCATTGATTTTCAGAATTTGTCTTTATAAAGTGCAAATAGTCATGCGATGGGTAATACTTAAAGTCACCACCGGCTAAAAAATATTTGTTCTACACACAGCAGGGAGGATAGTGGGATGGTGGGGGGTCAGCTGTCTTTCTTCTCTGACTGTGTCTCCCCTTTTCACACACACACACACACACACACACACACACACACTCACACCAGGTTTCAACCTCTCTCTTTCCACCACGGAGACCCCCCCGAGCTCAGTGACCACGGGGATGTGGATGCAGGATTTAGGGAGAGCTGGGGCTGAGTCGCGTGTGGTTGCCCAGACTTATCAAAGCCCAGTGCCGCTGTGTTCAGTTCTCTGCGCTGCCCAAGAGGTGGACCCCGCTCTGCGCGTGGCTTTGGTCTGTGTGGACAGCTCCTCGGATCAGGGGCTGGGGGTGTGTGGGGGGTGGTCGGGGGCTCCCCGGCTGTGGCAAGGCACCGAGGAGGAGCACCCAGGGCCAGCTCCACCTGCGCTGCAGGCGCGGAGACCCACAAGGAGATAGACGACCGGGAACCACGAGAGAGGGACAGACAGATCATCATGGTCCAACCAGATAGGCTAAGACGAGGCGTGCACGCGGCCCAGAGGAACGGGGCTCTCGGAAGAGAGAGTGGCTGAGCTGTGTGGCTCCCACAATCCCGAGATAAGGAGCAGAGGGTATTTCCGGGGGAGGAAGCCCTCCGGACCCAGGCGGGGGTGATGAGAGAGGATGGCGTGCCTGCAGAGCGGTCCCGAGGGCCGCCAGGGCTCACTCAGCGGCGATGGGCAGGCTGTGCGAAGCAGCGCAGGGAAGGGGAAGCACCGGGAGGGGTGAAGTTGGAGCGGTGGAGAGGCGCTCCGGGCCGCGCAGGTGGCCGAGGGACCCGTGGCGGGGAGTCCGGGGCCAGGCATCCAGCCCCGTGCCGGGAGAGCCCCCGGGGCGGTGTCCTGCCCACCCACCCCCCTCCCCCGCACCAGACAGATCTCCCGTGCCCCAGGCTTGCTTTATTTTCATGGCTCTGGAACCAGACACAAGAACATCCCCTCTAGCTCACAAAGCTGGCAAGTGAGGAATGTCTTGGGCTTTTGAAATCACACCGCACTTCGTGCCTTATGAGGTTATGACTAGTTGTAGCTGTCTGCAAAGATGATCAACATACAGCTGTTTGGAATTCTAGATTTATTTTCTTTCAGAATACATACTAGTAAAAATAGTTTGGAAACAGTTAAAAAAATCTACAGAAAAGTACAAAGGTAAAAAATTCCTTCGTGATAAATTTTGATTTTAAAATGTCTATGGATGCTAGTTCTTTGTCAAATAACTTCACCTCTTTGGTAAGAAGAAAGAGAGAAGGAAATAAGGAAGTTAAGAAGGAAGGGAGGAAGAAGAGAGGGCTAGAAGGAGGAAAACATGCACCAAATAGATGGAGGGAAGGTTGTTAATATTTAAAAAATTGGGACACATTGAGAATATCTACCTAGAGGAGAATCACTAATAAATCATAAAGTTTTGATATTATCAAATATATAATCGCTAACAACGGTAAACAAAGCGGCAGATACATTTTCAGTGCAAACGCCTGTAACTGCTCCCAAGAAATGGCCCTCTGCGAGCAGAAGGCAGCAGCCCCAGCAGGTGCAGACAGGAAGGCTCCAGCGCCCCAGCAGAGGTCGGGGGAGGAGGAGGGCCGACCTGGCTCCCACGGCACCGAGGCCGGTTTTCATGCAGACACGTTTGACGTGTGCGTGCACATGTGCTAAGTCACGCAGGCGTGTTCGAGTCTCTGCGACCCTGTGGACTGTAGCCCGCCAGGCTCCTCTGTCCATGGCATTCTCCAGGCAAGAACACTGGAGTGGGTTGTCATATCCTCGTTCAGGGGACCGTCCCAACCCAGAGATGGAACCCCAGTCTTCTGAGTCTCCTGCTTTGGCAGGCGGGTTCTTTACCACTAGCGCCACCCGGGGAAGCCCACTTTAAGTGCATACAATTTAAAATGGAGCTCTTAGGGGGCAAAGTCGTATTTACAAAACTTCTGAAAGTGTGAGACTGTTTCACGGGATAATTTTATAACGAAAACCTCCAGAGGCTCCAAGTTGCCCAGCCCTTTGTGTCCAGACGCAGGCAGTTCTCTGGGCAGTGAGAGGGGGTGTGAACGGCGGGGGCTCCTGCCTGCACCCCCGTCCCACCTCGCAGACGTGGCCCCGCGGGGCCAGGCCAGCCAGCGGGTCCTGCAGAGCTGCCCTGGCTGCGGGCTCGGGGCGGGGCCTTCCTGAGACGACGCAGCCCCGCCCCCTGCGCAGGGCGCCGTCTCCTGGGAGTCTCCTCACCTTGCAGACCCCACGTCTGAGGTTCCCGCGGGGCAGGGGAGCCCGGGGAGGCGGCAGCGCTCAGCCCCGCGGGGCGAGGCTCTGGAGGGGGTGCACCGGGGTCACAGCCCGCCTGGCACCGTCCCGGGACTCGTGTTTGGTCCTCTGCGCGGTGGGGATGCTGTCGGTACTGACTGTGTCTACGGGGGAGGACTGCAGGGAGGAGTCACCGAGGGGACACGGCCGGACGGCCAGGAAGCCTCGCACACTCTCGGCTGCCCTGGTCCTCCGCCACAGTCTCGGGCACATCCGGGGACCGCGTTCCGCCCCTTCCTGTCTCAGTCCCTCGGGTCACGAGAGTGTCGCAGAGGGCTGGGCTCTCGACGGCTCCTGTGTCTTCACCAAGGCGCTGATCCTGCCACGCGGGCCCCGCCATCACAATCCACTCCACCCCCTGTCTCCAAGCCCTATCGCACGGGGGTTACAGTTCCAGCTGATAAATTATGGGAGGACGCCACATTCAGCTGTAGCAGCACCTAGTATGCACCTCACTCTTACAGGGCTCCTCATGAAAGGCACGACCTTTAAAATTAATAGCAAAGGGCCTGAGGTGGGGATTGCCGATGCGGTTCAGTCATTAAGTCGTGTCCGACTCTGTGCGACCCCATGGACTGTGGTCCACCAGGCTCCAAGGGATTGTCCAGGCAAGAATACTGGAGTGGGTTGCCATTTCCTTCTCCAGGGGGTCTTCCGGACCCTGGGATGGAACCTGGGCTTCCTGTGTTGCAGACAGACTCTTTACCGCTGAGCCACCAGGGAAGGCCTTAAGTGGAGAGTAGGGCATGTTTAACACACGGCATTTGTGTATTATGTAATTAAAATGCACAGATTATTCAGTGCTTTGTTTTTTTACTTCCCTGTATTTTAAAGGCTCTGTAAAAAGTGAAGGGCTCAGCATAAATTATATCATGTGCAAACAAATATATCCATCTAGTTGGTGCACACGTGGCAGGGTGACCCTGAGCCTCCCTGGACTTGGAGGACTTGGTCATCATCCTTGGAAGCCAGGGCCGTGTGCATCACGCCAGAGAAACACGGGTCCTGACACGGAAATGGAGCAGATCCCAGCGTCCTCCTTGGAGCACGCTCACACCCGTGATGTCCCTCCCGCTCATCGTGGGCACACGCAGGCGGGCCCTGTAAACAGCGACTGCCGCGTCTGCACCACCCACCCTGCCCGGCTGGGGAAGAGCCTCAGGTCGTCCCTGGTTTCTAAACCTGTTCGCATTTCACATGATATTTGTATAAACACACAGAATCAAAGTTCATAATAAACAAATGGCTACAGACGAACAGATGAAGTCTTACATCCCAATCCTGAGACATTACAGGTTGGTACCAGTGCCTATGACGTCCCAGGTGGTAAAGAACCCACCTGCCTGTGCAGGAGATTCGAGAGACATGGGTTTGATCCCTGGGTGGGGAAGATCCCCTGGAGCAGGAAATGGCAACCACGCCTGTATTCTGGCAGGATCCCATGGACAGAGAAGCCTATAGTGTAAAATGGTCTCCACCTGCTCTTTATTAACTGATAAAAAGATCTATAACTAAAATGAAGCAAAGCTTCCCTAGAGCAGTGATCTTTCATCAAAATAACTTAGCAAAGTAGGCATTCTACCCCCCACCACCCTTTGAATGTTAAGAAGTTTTTTTAAAACAGTTAGAAACTAGGCTGAGGACACACACACACACACACAGAAGGCAGGGGCTCAGAAAGCAATTTGCTCCTTCTTCCATCAGCTTAAGTTACATCCGGTAGAAAAACCACCATGAACAGTAACCAAGCTCAGTAACTCTCATGTGAAACAAGGGAAGAAACAGCCGTAGGAGTCAGTTAGTGGGACACGCAGGTTAGCACGTCAAGTGCAAGTGAGCCCGAGACCACACTGCCTCCCACAGAAGGCCTAACCTGGCCCGGGCAGGGTGGGATTCTGCAAGTGGACGCCTGTGTGTCTGCTCTGGAGCCACTGAGGCGCGGGGAGCGGTGGGGAGGGCTGGGGCTTGGCTTTGAGGCCCCTCGTGACCACATGCCTCTGGTTCCTCCTGGAGTAGGTGTCCCTGAGCAGGGATGTCGGTGGGTCTGTCTCTCTGCACATCTCTGTATGTCAGTCTGTTCCACACACGGGTCCTCCAAGCACAGGTGTGGAAGTGAGAACACACATCTCCAGTCACAACAGTGACATCAGGCCACATTCTGGTGCATCAACCATCGGTGGGTAAACAAGTCTGTGAAAATGCTTGTGTTATACTTATTGCAAGTATTTTAAAAGTCCACTTGTATAATAAAACCCAGTGAAAAACGTAGAGCTTTTGAGTAAATTTGTGAAAAAAAAAGAAAAACATCAAAATGGTGACCACCAGTTTGCACCATCACACACCTAAAATTTCCTTCTATGGTGAATAAAAATTGCAAGTGAGACAGGTAAGGTAAGGAGCCATCCAAGGCCATTCAGTGGGGTCTGACCCAGATGGAAGATACCCCCTTCCCCCGCCCGGCCAGCGTGTCTGGACTGACGCGTAAACAGCACAATGAGCTGTCAGGCCAACTATTGAAGGATGATGGCCTCAGTGAGGTTCTGTGTGTGCAGGACCCTACTCGACACCAGGGACAGTCCTCCACCTGCCGGAGGGCGCAGGTGATCTGCAGCCACTCAGCATTTGGAGGACATGGTCCTGCACCTGACTCTGCTCCTCATGACCTCTGTGACCTTGGACAGACGGTCCAGTTTGTGAGCAACTCTGTTCATGCTTAAATACCCCGTTTAACGGAACGGTCTCTATGGCCCTTACCAGCTCTAAATAATTGAAGCTGTGATTAAAATGTTCCTTTTAATAGTGAGTTCTGACATGCATAATGGCATTTGATTAAGATAATTTAAACTTATGCACACATTTTAAGCAATGCACGTTATAGACAAAATAAAGTGGCTCATCTCCTGGCTGACAAGTCCCTTCTATGTATTTATTCTTATTTGCTTCTGATTCCCCTCTTGAGAAACAGAGAAGACAGAATTCTTTAAAAGACGCTGCCCAGACTTGGCCTTAATGAACCTAAAGAGGGGATTCATAATCACAAATCCGGCCTTTTTTGGATGGCAGGCAGAAGGCAGGACAGGTTGCAGGCGCTAGTCATTCATGTAAAAGCAAATGTCAAAGGAGAAGCTGTGATATTTGGTCGTGGGCTCCTGCTCTCTCCCAGGCATTCCCTAAATCCACGTTTGATGAGCTTGCCTGCTATCAATCCCGCCGGCTCCCTCCGGAGCCACACAGAGCGCGCTTCGTGGAAATGTCATCCACCAGGACTGCAATTACCGGCACAATGCAGAATGGGTCTGATCCAGGTGAGTGTGAGCACCGGCAATCAAGCCTGGGAACCCAGAACAAAGCCATCTTCTCTCATCTGCCGTCACCACGGCCATCAGGCCTTAATTACAAGGCGAGTGCAGGGCTGGCTGCTGAAAGGCTGATTATTACACAGCTCAGCTCCAAATCAGCTCCGTATTGATGGGCCGTGGGGAGAGGAAGCCAGCTTGGCCCCATGGAAAGGAACAGGCAGAGGCCACCGGCTCTGGGAATAAAAATAACTCAGAAGGAAGGGGGGCCCGTACCTGAGTGCCAGCTGAAAACAAGTGCCTGAGTCAACACCATGGCACCTGCTCCGGCCAGAGGTGTTCAGTCCATGGTGCTCCCTGTCCATCCTCCTGAACCCCTTCTTTTTTACAGCATTCTTCAAAGGTTCCCCAAACTCAAATACACTGAGTGCACTATTTCCATTTTTGATTTTTTTGTAGTCAACTTGAGAACATTCCAGAACAAGTTCCCCATGTACTCCTCTGTATATCATATGTACTATATGTATATCATATGTATTATATTTACTACTTAAATTTTTATTAAGTATATGTGTTTATATCTATATTAAAGTATCAAAAGTTCAGTTCAAAATATTCTAGAAACTGGGATATTAACCTTTAATTGCAAGCCTAATCATCTTTGAATAAAGCCTATGCATTAAAAATAAATGCACTATTTACTGGGAAGAATTGCACACACACACTTCCTATATTAACACACGGGGGCTCAGAGAAATGCGAGTGAAGAGCTTTCTTGCCAGTGAGCTGGCCCAGGGCAGGGGAGTCATACTGCTGAGTGATATGATTTTGTAACCCATCTCCAAGGCAAAGTAAAACACAAAAGCCTCGTTCTGCTGTGGACGGACATCTGATTTCCCCGGTACCCTTGGTTACTGAAGGCCTCGGAAGTGCCGTCTCTCTGCAGATGCCTTCACCCCTGCCTGAAAGCGGACAGGTCTGCTTCTGGAAACAACAACGAGAGGAGATCCATTTGGCTGCTGCCCTGCGTTCCCACACAATCAAGATACGAATGTGAAGAGGGCATTTCATCACATAATAGCCAAGAAACGAGGGACAAACCCTCACAGGTCCTCCAAGTCCGTTCCCTCCTCCTCCAATCCATCCTCCACCCAGTGGGAAGGCAATTTCCTACAAATTAAATTTTTCTGTACTTCTCCCCACTTGGATCTTGGGTGACTTCCTAGTGTGTCACACGCAGGCCCAATCCTACACTCTATCTCGCCTATGACGTGTCCTGAGAACTGACTCTTCTTATCCTCTTAACTCTTAGATTATGTACAAGGGCTGACTGTAGCAGTTCTCAAAGTGGGGTTCAAAGTACCCTGGGGGGGGGGTCCCTTAGGCCCTTTCAAAGAATTTGTGAGGTTGTCCCTCATCCATTGATGTCATCTGTGACTGGATCATCTTATGTGTTTCAGTTAAAACGATTTAATGTCACTTGTTGACCAAGATGCAAAGAATGCAGCTGCTCCTAAAGGGATTTGCTAAATGTGAAACATTGACTCTTTTTTGATAATTTTTCTTTGTTGTGGAAAATGCGGGTATTTTTCATAAAATTATATTACTTATTTAACATACAATGGCTTTTTAATAGTAATTTGAAAATGAATGCATTTTAAGAAGCCTCAATTTTAATTTTTAATGTGGTAAATAAACTCTGCCTTAGAAAGCATCACTATGAACAAAGATAGTGGAGGTGATGGAATTCCAGTTCAGCTATTTCAAATCCTGAAAGATGATGCTGTGAAACTGCTGCACTCAATATGCCAGCAAATTTGGAAAACTCAGCAGTGGCCACAGCACTGGAAAAGATCAGTTTTCATTCCAATCCCAAAGAAAGGCAATGCCAAAGAATGCTTGAACTACCACACAATTGCACTCATCTCACGCTAGTAAAGTAATGCTCAAAATTCTCCAAGCCAGGCTTCAGCAATACGTGAACCATGAACTTCCAGATGTTCAAGCTGGATTTAGAAAAGGCAGAGGAACCAGAGATCAAATTGCCAACATCTGCTGGATCATCGAGAAAGCAAGAGAGTTCCAGAAAAACATCTATTTCTGCATTATTGACTATGCCAAAGCCTTTGACTGTGTGGATCACAATAAAACTGTGGAAAATTCTGGAAGAGATGGAACTATCAATAAAACTGTGGAAAATTCTGGAAGAGATGGGACTATCACACCACCTGACCTGTCTCTTGAGAAACCTGTATGCAGGTCAGGAAGCAACAGTTAGAACTGGACATGGAACAACAGATTGGTTCCAAATAGGAAAAGGAGTATGTCAAGGTTGTATACTGCCACCCTGCTTATTTAACTTATATGTAGAGTACATCATGAGAAACTCTGGGCTGGAAGAAGCACAAGCTGGAATCAAGATTGACAGGAGAAATATCAATAACCTCAGATATGCAGATGACACCACCCTTATGGCAGAAAATGAAGAGGAACTAAAAAGTCTCTTGATGAAAGTGAAGGAGGAGAGTGAATTGGCTTAAAGCTAAACATTCAGAAAACTAAGATCATGCCATCTGGTCCCATCACTTCATGGGAAATAGATGGGGAAACAGTGGAAACAGTGTCAGACTTTATTTTTTTGGGCTCCAAAATCACTACAGATGGTGATTGCAGCCATGAAATTAAAAGACGCTTACTCCTTGGAAGGAAAGTTATGACCAACCTAGACAGCATATTAAAAAGCAGAGACATGACTTTGCCAAGAAAGGTCCATCTAGTCAAGGCTATGGTTTCTCCAGTGGTCATGTATGGATGTGAGAGTTGGATGGTGAAGAAAGCTGGGCACCGAAGAATTGATGCTTTTGAACATCAAAACATTTTGTGGTGTTGGAGAAGACTCTTGAGAGTCCCTTGGACTGCAAGGAGATCCAACCAGTCCATCCTAAGGGAGATCAGTCCTGGGTGTTCATTGGAAAGACTGATGTTGAAGCTGAAACTCCAATACTTTGGCCACCTGATGAGAAGAGCTGACTCATTGGAAAAGACCCTGATGCTGGGAGGGATTGGGGGCAGGAGGAGAAGGGGACAACAAAGGATGAGATGGCTGGATGGCATCACTGACTCAATGGACATGAGTCTGAGTAAACTCCGGGAGTTGGTGATGGACAGGGAGGCCTGGTGTGCTGCGATTCATGGGGTCGCAAAGAGTCGGACATGACTGAGCGACTGAACTGAACTGAACTAAATATAACTCCCATAAATGAAGTCTCCGTGAGAGCCTCAGAGAATGAAGGGTGTAAAAGGGCCTTGAATCCAGAACCCCTGGGCATCACTGACCTGCAGCTTGGATTCTGAGGGCTACCACACTTTCACATGCACTAAACTCTGCCTCAGGGCCTTTGCACGTGCTGTTTCTTCTGCCAGGAACACCTGCTCCAGCCCCAAAATTTGCCCCTCTCTGGCAAGGGTTTCTGCTTCATTCTCTGTATCAGTCTTGCAATTTTCCTTTATTTAGGACCTCGAGTTCTGTGTTTCTTGATTAGTCATTTTTCCTCTTTCTCTTCTCTTGTGGGAGGAAAGTTCACTGAAGCCCCAGGCTTATCTGACTTAACTGCTGGTGTCTTCACCATGCCTGGCACACGGGAGGTGCTGGGTGAAAAGTTGAAAAGTCAGCATGCACGTGGATGAAGGGTTGTCAAGGCTCAGAATAGATGCTACAGTAAGAGTTCAGACGCTCCTTTGTCCACATGCAAGCATGTAGCAGGTTCTTGTCTAAGGTGCTTTAAGTGAGGTCTTCCCTGGTGACTGGAGGCTATGTCATGCCAGCAGATACTTCTGGAAACCCTGGGAGTTGGTGAATGTTCCCTTAGGTGGTTTAGGATGGACAGATGAACTGCAGGAGTCCAAGAATCTTGAGCATCTTGGCCCCCTTTTAGGTAGTAGATTGTAAAGAATTGGGTCAAAGAAAATGATAAAACTAGGTCAGGTCTGAGTTTGTCAAGTAAATGCCATTGGCTTTTCACTGGGATTAGGGACCCAGTGTAGATTATTAGCCTAGATTTCATGAAGCCAGTCATTCAACATTCACCCAAGCTGGCAGAGTGTCACGGCCCAACTCCAGTGCAGACTGCTAATCCATTTTCTAAAGTTATATCTGCCAGTTCCATCCCAAGAAACATGTACTCCAACTATCTCCAAGTCAGTATCTGGACTGGAAAATCATTTGTCTCCCTGCACTTTGAGAATGAAAACCATGCCCTTGCCAAAACATGCTAATAACTAAGAATCGTGAAAATGTTTAAATATTTGAAAACACAGTGACATAATGCATCCTGAATCCCAACCCCCTTCTATTGCTGCACATGGTTCATTATAGATTATATTTTTGGCTTTTTAACTTGATAAAATGAAGCAAATGCACCCAGTTTGCATGAGTATTGGAACCATTTCAACTCCTGATTTTATTGAAGTGATTTCCCCCTAATCTAGATGCCTGCAGGAAGTGATAACTAACACTTCCTGGAGGAAGCAGACACAGCACACAGCCTTGACATGTGGCTGCAGCCTTTACCCACGAAGTCTACTGTTCAAACAAAACTAACACGGCAACTCTGACCAGAACCCAGGAAAAAATAACAGTGGAAGCAGAGACGTTGGGATTCTATGACAAGGATCTGAATTAGCTATGATGACTCTGGCAAAGGAACTTAACACAATGTTAGATTTCAGGAGGTAAGTGAAAAGTATTTTAAAAATCAAATGGAAATTTTAAACATAAAAGCTATAATAATTGAAATTAGGAACTTAATGAATGGTTTTAACCGATTATGTGTGAACGAAGAGAAAAAAAATTAGTGAGCTGAACAGTAAATCATAAGACAACATCACAATTATTGTTCAAAGATAAAATAACAAAAATAGCAAGACAATATTTTTCAATTAAGACTAAGAATATTCCAAAGTGTTGAACAACATCAAACCACAAATTCCAGAGTCACTGGAGATCCCAAAAGGGGTGAACACAGAAAGCCACACCTGGGCACCTCACAGTAAAATTTCTGGAAATCATACCAAGAAAAGGAAAGATAACTGCCAGCAATTACTTACAGCTAACTTTTTAATGAAAAGAACTGAATTCAGAAAACAATGAATTTATATATTAAAAATGCTCAATGAAACTAAATTCCAAATTTGTAATAAATAAATAAAAATCTTTCAAAAATCAAGGCAATGAAATAAAATTTTCAGACAAAAAATAAAAGATTTTGTCATTGGTCGATCTACATTAAGAAAATGGTAAAAAATTCTTTATTCAGAAGGAAAATAATCTGATTGTAGTTCATTTATGCATAAAGAAATGAAGATCAATCAAAACAGTGTGCACATGAATAAATCAAAGTGATCATTGACTGTACAAAATTAAATAATGTGATTTATAATAAAATAAATATGCTTAATGCATATTTATAAGATGTATTACTTCCCCTTTAATAGCACATAAAATAGGGAGTATACATGGGTCTAGGGCATTCACAAAGTCATCAAGTTTTTGGAAAGTGGCAAAACTACAACTGACATCAAATTTTAATAGGTCAAAAGTGCATACTGTAATTTCAGAGTGACCAGTCAGTCAGTCAGTCAGTTCAGTCGCTCAGTTGTGTCCGACTCTTTGCGACCCCATGAACCGCAGCACGCCAGGCCTCCGTGTGTGAGTAGTAAAAGAAAGTATGACTAAGACGTTAATAGAGGTAAAAAGGAATAGCATAAAATACTAAATCCAAATAAAAATAGGAAAAAGGCCATGGGAGCAGCAGAAAAAAATACAAAACCACAGTAAATCGGAGAAAGTGGCCCATTAACAACATTGGCTTACACTGATGTGTGAAAGTACTAAATTCTACCAAGAGTCAAAGATGGTCGGATGGACCAAGTGCAAACCTCAGCAGACTGCGGCTTTCAAGAGCCCCACCTTAAATGAGGGGTCCAGGGTGACTGGATGCAGAGGGTCTAAGAATCACGTACAGTGTAACCAGCACAATCTCCTATATGTTTTTTATAAACATATGGATGCTAAGGTCTAACTTTAACTATCGTGATTGTAGGAGTCTTGCCTGGGGTACATAAAACTGTATTATTAAAAGTGCATAGGACCGGACTTCACTCGTGGTCCAGTGGTTAAGACACTGCACCTCCACGGACGGGAGCATGGGCTCAGTCCCTGGACAGGGAGCTGAGATCCTGCATGCCAGTGATGCCCCCGAAAAATAGGGGGAGATGCCGATGGTGACCCCGACAAACAGTGACACTTGCGACAGTGACCCTGTCTTAACGGTGAGGAAACAGGTCAGAAGAGGACGTTACTTGTTAGAATCCTTTCAACCCTCATTTATTCAGCATTTAAGCTACTATCTGCTAAATGATAAAGTATGTTTCCTTAATTCGTGACTTATAAAAAGTTGTATATATGTATAGAAATAAGTATAAAAAACAAGAGACAAGAGGGAAGAAAAACTTAGAGAAGGGACAAGATAAAACATCCATTGGAGAAGTGAAAGACGGGTAATGGAAGAGGGGTAAATTTAGTCTTCACAGATTAAGGTATTTTTCTGGTCCAGATCATCAAGAAATGAGCAGCTTGAGGCAGGCTGAGAACTAGGGGGAAACAACCATGAGCTCTCTGCAAACACTGTCCTCATAGCAGAGCAAACTGCGGGTCTGCGTCTCATAAAATGCCCGGCCTTTGCTTTGAAAAGCAAACACTCCGTTCGATTGGAGATATCTTGAAATGCCAGTTTCTCCGGGTAATCCAGTTTCCAGAAGAAGCTGGGCCTGAAGTCAGATGGACGGGCAAAGGTGCCCAGCCGGGCCCTCCCGTGGCACAGCTGACCTCACCAGAGGCGAGGCCATGGACAGTGGGCATCCGAAGGCTGGGGGCCCGCGGCCGCAGACGGAGCGCCGGTCAGCGCGGGGGCGACCCCGGGCACCGCCCTCACTGTCACTCCACTCGCCCGCCGGCCACGGAGGACGGAGGACGGCCGGGCCCCTGGGGAAGGCGGGCAGGACGCAGGCTGACCGCGGGGCAGGACGCCCTCCCCGGCCAGGGCTCACGTGACGGGAGGGACACGCGCGCGTGAGTGGGTCAAGCTGCTGCGCGTCGGGCTGAGTGCTGGCATCAGGGCCCCGACGGGTCCATTTGCTCAGCTCCGCGCTGACCTGCCTGCCCGCCTCTCTCTCAAGAGCACTCTCCTTCCCCCCGGGAGCCGCCCAGTGCCCTGCAGGTCACCCCTCAGAGGGGCAGGGGCACAGAGGCACTGGCGGGGGACGTCCAAAAACAAGGCGGAGCTCAGAGGGTGCCCGCCTCTTATCCACAGCGGTGCCCGGCTCTCGTCTCACCACGTGGACGCAGCTGAGATGCAGCCCCTGCAGCTCGTGCCTCGGGGGCCTCACCCTCACGGCACTGCAAGGCCCGACGGGCGACAACGCGCGTGTCTGGAACGTGTTTTCTGATTCCTACGGGGGCACCGGGGGAAGGGTAGGCATCCCCCGACGTGGCTGGGGTCGGGCCCACGGAGGTGGTCGCTCCTCACTGTGTTGGATTCCTTCTGCTGCTGGAACAAACCAGCAGGATTGGCTGGCTAATAGCAATACACACACGTTGTCTCACTGTATGATCTTCTGGCCCCAGAGGCCAAGGCTGCAATCCTCACAGTCTCCGCGGGGGCAGCCTTTCACTCCTTCTCTCGGCTTCCAGAGGGGCCCGCACTTCCGGGCTCCTGGTCCCTCCCTTGCCTCCCTTCTCCGGCTGCTTCCTCAGCACATCTCCTTCTGGACCCTCCTGGCGCCTCTTACAGGAGGCCCCAGGACCTCACATGGTCCTCCCAACGGTGCAGGGCAGCGACCTTAACTGAGTCACATCTGCAGAGTCCGTGTGTCCTGGGGTGCTGGGTCAGCAGGTGGGCATCTGTGGGGTGACACTGCTCTTCCTTCCACATACATGAAATATCGAGAGGAGAGTCTGAGCCTTCTCTTGTTCAGCTACTCAGTCCCAGGATCCCAGCATCGGGGTCTTTTCCAATGAGTCAGCTCTTCACATCAGGTATATAAGATGCATATTATATATATATGTATAGCTGTTGTTGCTCAGTCGTGTCTGACTCATTGCAACCCCATGGACTGCAGCATGCCAGACTTCCTTGTCCTTCACTATCTCCTGGAGCTTGCTCGAACTCATGTCCATCGAGTCGGTGATGCCATCCAGCCATCTCATCCTCTGTTGTCCCCTTCTCCTCCCTCCTTCAATATTCCCCAGCATCAGGGTCTTTTCAAATGAGTCTGCTCTTCGCATCAGGTAGCCAAAGTATTGGAGTTTCAGCTTCAGCATCAGTCCTTCCAATGAACACCCAGGACTGATCTCCCCTAGGATGGACTGGTTGGATCTCCTTGCAGTCCAAGGGACTCTCAAGAGTCTTCTCCAACACCACAGTTCAAAAGCATCAATTCTTTGGCGCTCAGCCTTCTTTGTTGTCCAAATCTCACACCCATATGTGACTACGGGAAAAACCACAGTATTGACAAAAAGGAGCTTTGTTGGCAAAGTAATATCTCTGTTTTTTAATATGCTGTTTAGGTTTCTCATAGCTCTTCTTTCAAGGAGCAAGTATCTTTTAATTTCATTGCTGCAGTCCTGATGCACAGTGATTTTATATATATAATATTGAGGGGGAATCTGAGCTATATATATAATTTATATATATAATATCGAGGGGGGAGTCTGAGCCTTCTAAGGTGTTCAAGTCTTTCCACTCTACAGTGATGTCTCTCCTGAGGAGAGAATTCCACAAACAACAGTAACGACCATGGAAAGCAAGCTGGTCCTGGTGCCTGCCCGCTGAGCACAGATGTGCTGATAGAACAAGCTCTCTTGCTCTGCGCCGAGCCGGGAAAGCCACCAGTGCGGGAGGCTGAGGTCTCTGTGCTGCGTGGTCCTCAGTTCCTGCCTGGGCTGTAGCAGATGAGATTCCCGCCAGGGAATTCCCGCCAGCCATTCCAAACCAGTGTGTTCTGGAGAAGTGAACAGAGCACGCTGATATTTAACCAGGAGGACACGGCAGGCTGTGTGTTACACGTGTGTTACACGTGAGTGCCCTGACCCCCTGGGAGGGGCCTGCAGGAAGCTGAATGCACTGCCATTCCAATTACTGAAGCAGAATAAATAGGTCCAAATCCCGACAACACCTGACTCTGAAACACAGCCGGTGTGCGTGGGTGAGGAAAGCGGCTGTTGCCGGAGGCTCCTGTCTGAGTCAGGTGAGGCACCCAGACAGGTGCGAATGGAGGAGCTGAGATGAATTTGCAGTCCTGATGGTCCAGGCCATTTTTCCAACTTAGATATGAGCTAATCTCTTATTTAACAATCTTCCATCTTTGCCATTAGTGGCTAGGCATTTTTTAAACTTGAAAAATGTTTAATGACAAATTAACTTTTACATTTTGAAAATACTAAAACCCTCCACAGTCTTCCCTTGCAGGCCTGTATTTAATGGCATTTAGTCATTTCTTCAGAAGCAAGAAACAGAGCTTTTTATTGAAGGGAATGGCTAAAAGCAAACATTCATATATGCAAGGCACAGGAAATAGTTATTGTATACCATAATTGCTTTTCTCATTTTTAACTTCTATTTTATTCATTTCTTATCACATACAACTTAATCAAATCTTAACCCGCCTCTTTCTGGATTCAAGTCAAATGCAGGTTATTAATGTACCCTAAACTTTTCATGTCTGCTTTTCATTTATTGACAAAAAGGAGGAGAGAGGCTGTGAGCAATGCATACAGTGATGCCTGTGACAAGTGGAGAGGAGAGTCCAAGCTGGGGATGCTCATCCTCTGACTTCTAGGTTGTCTGCTTCAGCGTTGGCTCTGTTAGGACTCCTCCTTCCATCCGTGGCCAGGAGGTCCTCAGCTCAGGTGTCTGTCGTGCTTCTCTGGACAGGGGCCAGAGCAGACTTGAGGGCACCCAGTGACCCACTCTCCTCAGTGCCCCTGGAGCGTCCTCTCTAAGGCACGTTCCTAACGATGTAACTCTACCCCGCCCTCCTCCTCCCCGAGGGTCAAAATCCAGACTCCTTAGGCAGTCAACCAAGCCCTTTGAGTGGGTTCTCGCCCTTGCTTTCTGCATCAGCACCTCCATCCCCACCCGGCATCTAACATGATGGCCAGGTCACCATCCACGTGACCGTCCAGATACACTCAGCTGGGTCGTACCTCCATGTCTGTGAACATCCATCTCCATGATTTGCCTTTTCTTTTCCTGCTGTTTTTCTAAAGATGTAATAGCCATCTTTAAAAATCCAGCCTGTTTTGGAAGTTCCCTTGGTTAGACTACTGTGGTGTTGGCGAGAAGTGAAGGTGGCATTTGGGCCACACTTCAGCTCACCTTCACACCGCACTGAATTTGCCTTCTGTTTCCCTACCTGGGCTGTAAACTTCTAAGGAGCAGGACTTGTGTCCCACAGGTCTTTCTGTCTCATCACCAAATACAACTTCTGGGACTCAAAAGCCAAATTAAAGCATGGCAACAAGTCAGAGAAAGCATAGGGAACCGCCTAGTTCATCCTTCCCCCCAGACAATGTGCAATGCTGCCTCACTGAGATGTAGCCACTAAGCCACTAGTGTGTGTACACAGTTGGTGCTCATTATTTGCGACTCCAGGTCTGTGAATCTGCCTGCTTGCCAAAGTTTACTTGTAACCTCAAGTTCAACACTTGCTGTGCTTTCTCAATCTTCCATGGGCTTGAACAGAACAGCAAAAAATTGGAGTCACTTGAAGTTCACGGTCCCAGCTGGGGTTGAGAACGGCGACACTGCCTCCTGCTTCACTCTCTGCAGATAAGCGTCCTCTCTGGTGGTCTCTTTAGTGCCACGCTTTCCGCATCATTGTGCTTTTGATGCGATTTCTCAGTTGAGAATGGCAGGACTGCGACTGCAGTGAGGCCTGGCTTCTGAGTACAAGGAGGCTGGAATGCGCCTTATGAAGAGAACACGTGACGTGTGGAGAAACCTCGCTTGGGACCAGCTTGTGGGCTGCTGGCCGTGAGCTCAATGCTCCTGAATAAACCATATACGTTGAACAAGGTGTCTTTAAACAGAAATAACCTCGCACCAAAAACAAGGCTGCGTATTGATCAGCTGATGAAAATGTGACCAGAGGCTGGCAGGACCCTACCCTCCTGGTTCTTACGGGCACAGAGGTTCAGAATTTGCTAAGTGAGGATCCACAGTGACATACAATCATAGCAGCTATGAAGACGAGAATCAACTGCATCATGTATAATTTCATAGACACACGAATTACACATACAAGACAAATATAATGATGTCCTTTCCCACCTAAAACCCCATCCATTTATGAAGAGGACTATTTATGATTCTGTTTTCCATCTTTATTGTTGTGAAGGAGAAAGACATCGTGAAATGTTACACAAGGTTGGCAGCCTCAGCCTGGGTCAGGCTTATCCTTGGTTAATCTTGTTTAGCAATTCCTCTGTCCATGGAGTCCTCCAGGCAAGAATACAGGAGTGCGTTGCCATTTGTTTCTCCAGGGTCCACCTGACCCAGGTTTGAACCCACATCTGCTGCACTGCAGGCAGAATTTTTACTGCTGAGTCATGGGGAAGTCCAGTATAACACACAGATTAGTGTTAGGTCTTCACCTCTATTTCAAGGACACAACCAACCAGTCACGTCACTAGGCTGTCCTTCCAGGAGGTAGCACAGAACACAGCTCTGCGTGTGGTCCGTCTCCGAGCGTGGAGCAGTGACAAGTCCTCTCTATGAAGACGACAGTCACTGCAGGCTCGAGAGAGGCTAGTTTCTGTCCTGGGTTCCGTCAGGGTCTGGTAAAGGCCATGGGCTTCTTCATCTAAACACACAAGTGCGCAGACTCACACGATTTTACACACATTTCCTGAAGCATCATAAACTGCCCGAAGCACCTCCATTCCCTTAGAAACAGTCCTGCATCCCACAGTAAGAACCACGGAGGCTGAGTAAAGCGGGCACACGAGCCGCCGCGCCGCAGACCTCCGCTCTGGCCCTCTCGCCTCCAGGCCTGGCCCTGCGTGAAGCCCCTCGAGCTCCCCGTCACCCTCTGACCAGAGCCGGCTGACCGCACCCCAGCCCCGGTCCCCTGGCCGGCCCTCTCATCGCTGGGATTCAGCAGGTTTGTCAACCATATACGCTCACGGGGCTCCAGGGGCCGTGGTCTGAGGGAGCAGGTTGCAGACACATCAGCCCAAACACGCCTGCACCCGCCTCACCGGTGAACCCACCACCGCTCACGGGAGCGGGGCGCCTGGCCTGGGGGCAGCGCATGACTGGGGCCTGACTGACGCAGGCCCTGCCCTTGCGGCGAGAGCCCGGCTTCCTCCCTGAAAGAGCCAGGGCCCCTGACGGGACGTGCTGATGACGCCTGGGCTTCAGACCTGCGGGGAGGACCCCACGGGCCGACGCGTGTGGACAGCGCCCGCCGCGGTCCAGGCCCCGGGGCCGCTCACCTCTCAGCGTCCGGCCCCACAGGCAGCGGCTGCGCAGCTGCGGCCCGTCTACAGCGGCCCTTCAGGCCTCACGGTCAGGCATCTTCTCAGCAGCGATTCTTTTTTTCTAAGTGAATGATCTTTTATTTTACATATATATTCACTATTATATACTAACATATAGTAAGTGTGGACCATGTATAATAATACAAAATTAAATTTAAAAATGCTGGTTTTATCTATGTTAGTTGTTCAGGTGTGTCTGACTCTTTGCAGCTCCGTGAACTGGTAGCCCACCAGGCTCCTCTGGCCATGGGATTCTCCAGGGGAGAATACTGCAGTGGGCTGCCATGCCCTCCTCCAGGGGACCGTCCCTATCCAGGGATCGAAGCCATGTCTCCTGCATTGCAGACGGACTCTTCACCATCTGAGCCACCTGGAAGCCCAAAAAGGGCCTGAAGACGTTACAAACGCTCGCGCCCATTGTGCTACAGTTGCACGTCAGCTCAGCAGGGCCTAAAATTACTTTATCTGCAAACAGTACAGAATTTCTCTTTTGAAATGCATTAAGGATATTTTTAAATGAGGAAAATATCTTTAAATATGACATTATTTTTAAAAATCTAGCCTATTTCTTAGCTCAATTTATATTGATACTTGATTTTAAGAACTCTCATAGTTGAAAAGATACATCACAAAGACACTCATCTAAAAATGGAAGAGTAACTTCTATACTGGCTACTGTACCTAAATCATGATACTTATTTTTCAATTATTTCTATGGGTTAGGCCAAGATTTTTATGAAATTCAACTGATCAATTTCCATTGATCCCAAATGCCATAATTTGCTCTTGCAAACCAACCAGAAGGTATTAAATATATATTTAAATAGATGAATTCAAAACCCACTGAAATGATTTATTTTGACAAATTAAAAAGATTGCTTAAGGATTTTTGTTTGCAAATTTTTGAAAAGGGTAAATTTGAGTTTTTAACATTTCATATATCATTTACAGCAAAAAATTTTAAAATAACATAACAATGACAATATTTCTGAATTTTCATTTTCAAATACTCTCTCCAAAGTACAAGTGAAAACTGAAAGTGTTAGTCACTCAGCCGTGTCCAACTCTTTGCGACCCATGGACTATAGCCACGAGGCTCCTCTGTCCATGGGATTTCCCAGGCAAGAATACTGGAGTGAGTTGCCATGTCCTTCTCGCCTCTATTTAAAGACATTCTCACTAAACATTAGAATGCCATCTTTGCTTTCAAGCAAGACTAAATGCATTTCTTTTTCACAAATAGCTGCTGGTCCCGTGCTTACTCAGCCCCTGTCCTCACGCACACATGACACGTTTGGAGCACGTGTCCTTTTATAGAAGATCAGTTTAGTGAAAATTTAAGGCTGACAACATTCAGAATCTGACCATAAAAGCAAGCAGACATCTCTCTGGTACAAGCAACATTGACACTAGTGCTCCATTTCATCACAAACTATTATGAAATACTGCAATATAGTTTGTAAATCTATTTACTGAGAGCCTCATAACTGCAATACAGAGGGAAATGCCAAAAGCCAGTGGAAGCCTGCGAGTCCCAGTTTCGAGCCTGCATTTCACGCTGCTCAGTTTGCCTGCAGACACCACGCGTGGAAGGCGGACCTCTGGGGGCCTCGTGGCACCTGACGTATGGAAGGGGTGTGCGTGCCCAGACAGGAGAGCTGAGTGCAGTTATGACTTTAATACAAGTCTCAGAGCCCAGCACCGTGTGAGTCCTCTGAAACACAGGCACCCTGCTTTGAACACCAGTTCCTAGATTCCCACATCAGTGTTCCAACTCCCCCAAAATGACGTACTCCATAAGCAAGGATCAGTTTATAATTTAGGAAGGTTAGTGGGTGCCCAGTTTAACCCACTGTGTCTTAAGTTATGAACAAAAGGCACTATATATAAATTTGAAAATTATATATATGTGTATATATATATATATACATGCCCTACTCCAGGGAATCTTCCCCACCCAGGGATTGAATCCTTGTCTCTTATGCCTTCTGCACTGGCAGACAGATTCTTTACCACAAGTGCCACCTGGAAGCCCTGTATAGTGTTATATATGTATACAAAATTTTTATACACACATACACTTTAATTTTAATTTCTACAACCCCCCCCCACCCCATTGCTTGGTAAGTATAACTATTATTTTAGTTTCATGGATGGAATTAGTATTAGTCAGTAATACCATGCTTGGATAAATCAGATATTTACCTTTCCCTTCTCTCTATTTAACTTTCCCATCATCTATAAGTAATCTTAACATTTAGCTCAGTTCAGTTGAATTCAGTCGCTCAGACACTTAATGTTAATAGTCAAAATTTCTCCAGTACCACGTACTGCAGTCTCTGGTTACACTCACAGACTATCATACACAGGTCAGCAAACTTTGAAGCACAAAGATCTTGCAATTTTCCACCAAAGGGCTGATGCTCCTTTCTTCCCCCTAAGCTGATGAAGTCACCTGCACCCCATGAGGAGGCCCAGTGCTGGGAGGCCTGGGGAAGCAGAGGTCTTCGGGTGAGAGTCTACTATCTATCTGCTCTGACCTCTCTTCTGTAACGGGAATAAAGGGAAATACACATGGAAAATACACAGGACTTCCCTTGTGGCTCAGCTGGTAAAGAATCCACCTGCAATGCAGGAGATTTGGGTTCGATCCCTGGGTTGGGAAGATCCCCTGGAGAAGGGAAAGGCTACCCACTCCAGTATTCTGTCCTGGAGAATTTCATGGACTGTATAGTCTGTGGGGTCACAAAGAGTCGGACACGACTAAGCGACTTTCACTTTCACTTTTCACACATGGCAAAAGAGAATAGAGAACAGTGGGCTTTACACTCTCATCAGCTGGAGACTTAATGGGGTAAAAGAACTAAAACATGAATTATGGGAAGGGGACTCTTGCTCCCAGCAAAGATGGGGTAACAGAGACTGGACTTACCTTCCCATCAGAAACCACCAAGAACAAAATCACCAACAGACAAGTCACACGAAACAACGGCTCTCAAGACACGGCATTAGTCATTCAAGGCGCATCGTCCCCGAGAGGATGACAAGACAGGGGTCCTGAGCGTCCCACGTCTGTCCTGAGCATCCCGCGTCTGTCCTGAGAGTCCCGCATCTGTCCTGCGAGAGTCTGCAGGATGCTGGAGCGGGGAGGGGCCCAGGAGGAGCCCAGGGGACTCCTCGGGGTCAAGGAGACAGAGCTGAGAGTCCAGGGTCCCCAAGAAGGTCGGAGCTGTTGGGACAGTGCCCTGGGGAGGAGGGAGCCCCCCCCAAGAGCCCTGGGAGTGGGCAGAGCACCCCCAGGGTGCTCACTAGGGGGGTGACTGTTGCAAGTCTGAGGAAACACCCTGAGGCTCAGGGGAGCACACACTCAGGGCAGGAGTGAGGCTGCCCCCATCTGCTCAGGTGTCAGACCTCAGACCTCACAGACATCGGGTCAAGGACTCAAAAAATGTTGACTTAATTGTGAGGAATAATTGGTCATACACTGAATATTGCTTAGATGGTGCCTGAAAAAAATTAAAAGCAGATTCTGACAGATCAAATAGTAACTTTACTGTTTACAAAAGCAAAGCTCAAAAATATTTCTAAAAGTGAAAATGTGTCCTGCACTCAAGAAGGCAGAAATCCACAATATTTAGGGTTTTGCTAAAGTTACTGAGCATGGAAAGAAGTGGAAAAGTAAAATTCATAGTGAAGAGAAAAGCCAATCAAGTCAAACTATGGCAGAACTAACACGGATATTAGAATTACCAGACAAGGACGATAAACAATAATTACAATTGCATTCCATGTATTTAAAAAGTTAACTTGAGGCAGTGGATTAAAAAAAAAAAACACTTGAATCATACCTCTACAAATAAAAGCTACAGTGTCAGATATGATAAGTGTACTGGATGGAATAAATGACAGATTGTCCTTGAAGAATGAAAGATTAGTGAATTTGAAGAGACAGCAATGAAAACTATCCAAAATGAAACACACAGAGAAAGAGAAAAAAGAATTTAAAAACACATACAAAACACTTCTAGTGGCCTAACAGACATGTAACTGGAATAACCAGAGGAAAGGAGAGAGAGACAGGGAGCCAAAAAAAGGGAGGTTAATGATCTAACATTGTCCAAATCTGATGACCACTTCAAACCCACAGATCCAACAAAATCCAAGCACAAGAAACACAAAGAGAATTGCATACAGTAAATAAGAATCAAATTGCTCAAAACCAGTGATACACAGAAAAATTTTAAAGGCAGACAAAGAGAAAAATAGTATGCTATATATATAGCATCCAAAAACTTCAATAAGACAATACCATCTCTAAGTTCTTAAAGGAAAAATAATTCAGTTAACCTAGAATTACCCAGGGAAAAGATCTTTCAAAAATGAAGGTAAAATAAAGACTTTTTCAGACATGTAAAGGTGGAAATAGTATATATCATCAGCAGACTGGACCAGCAGGGAATATTAAGGAAATTCTTCAAGCAGAAGGAATCTAATATCAGGTGTGGATCTCCACAGGTGACAAAGAATGTCAGACATGCTTTCATCTATCATCTATCTATCTATTATTGATAATAGTTTTTTCATTATTTAAATCTTTTCACAATTAATGACAGAGGAAGCACAAGCTGGAATCAAGATTGCTGGGAGAAATATCAATAACCTCAGATATGCAGATGACATCACCCTTATGGCAGAAAGTGAAGAACTAAAGAGCCTCTTGATGAAAGTGAAAGAGGAGAGTGAAGAAGTTGGCTTAAAGCTCAACATTCAGAAAACTAAGATCATGGCATCTGGTCCTATCACTTCATGGCAAATAGATGGGGAAACAGTGGAAACAGCAAGACTTTATTTTTCTGGGCTCCAAAATCACTGCAAATGGTGACTGCAGCCATGAAATTAAAAGACACTTATTCCTGGGAAGGAAAGTTATGACCAACCTAGACAGCATATTAAAAAGCAGATACATTACTTTGTCAACAAAGGTCTGTCTAGTCAAGGCTATGGTTTTTCCAGTGGTCATGTATGGATGTGAAAGTTGGACTATAAAGAAGGCTGAGTGCCGAAGAATTGATGCTTTTGAACTGTGGTGTTGGAGAAGACTCTTGAGAGTCCCTTGGACTGCAAGGAGATCCAACCAGTCAGTCCTAAGGGAGATCAGTCCTGGGTGTTCACTGGAAGAACTGATGCTGAAGCTGAAACTCCAATCCTTTGGCCACCTCATGAGAAGAGTTGACTCACTGGAAAAGACCCTGATGTTGGGAAGGATGGGGGGCAGGAAGAGAAGGGGACGACAGAGGATGAGATGGTTGGATGGCATCAACTCAATGGATAGGGGTTTGGGTAGACTCTGGGAGTTTGTGATGGACAGGGAGGCCTGGCGTGCTGAGGTTCATGGGGTCGCAAAGAGTTGGACATGACTGAGCGACTGAACTGAACTGAAACAAAAATAATAATGTGGTGTGTCATTTATAACATATGCAAAACTTTGTGAACCATAGTACCAAGGTCATATGGGGTGAAACAGAAGTATATATCATAAGACTTGTATATTACATGTGAGGTGGTACAGTATCATTTAATGGTAAATTATAAAAAGGTAAAATGTATAAATCCAAAGCCACAGACAGAAAAGAATCTGCCTGCAATGCAGGAGACCCAAGTTCGATCCCTGGGTTGGGAGGATCCCCTGGAGAAGGGAGTGGCTACCCACTCCAGTATTCTTGCCTGGGAAATCTCATGGACAGAGGAGCCAGGCGGGCTACAGTCCATGGGGTTGCAAAGAGTCAGATATGACTGAGCATCTAACACTTTCACTTTCAAGGCTACAACTGATATAATACCTACTACAAAATATTTATAGTTAATAAGACATAAAAGGAAATAAAATAGAATCCTCAACCCAAATAAGGCAAAAATTAGGACAAAGGGAACAAAGAACAGATGGAATAAACAGAGAACATGAAGCAAGATGGTAGATTTAGATCTAAATATATTAATAATCACATTAAATCTAAATAGGCTAAAGACAAAAATAAAAAGGCAGAAGTTGTTGAATTAGATTAAAAAAGCAAGCCCCAACTCTATGCTATCTACAGAAAGACACTTCATATATAAAGACAAAAATAGGTTAAAATAAAATGATGAAAATGATATAGCATGTTAATGCTAGTGAGAAAAAGGCAGGAGTGACTATGTTAAAACAAAGTAGCTTGTGGAGCAAGGAACATTATCAGAGGCAAAGAAGCTCACTTTATAATCATACATTAATAAACAGACAGCAACCCTAAACACCTATGCACCTAATAACAAAGCTTTAAATCACATGAAGCAAAAACGGACGGAACTGCAACAATAGATAGACAAATTCACAATTTTTTCAACACTTCTTTCTCAACTGTAGAACAAGCAGACAGAAAATCAGCAAGGACGTAGTTTTGAACAACACCATCAACCAGCTACCCAGAACCGACATGTACAGAACAGTCCAACTGACGACAGGAGAAAACGTATTTTATTTTTTCCAAATGTGCATTGAACATTTACAAAGTAAAGCAAATTCTGGGGCATAAGACCACTCTCAAAAAATGTTAAAGGGTTCAAGTTATAGTTTAGCCTCTGGCCACAGTGGAATTAGGAAGAAATTAATAATAGAAGGTTATTTCTAAAACCTACAAATATTTAGAAATTAAATAACCAATGGATCAAATAAGAAATAAAAAGAAATATCTGAGAATATTTTGAACTGGATGAAAGACAAAAAAAAAAAAAAAGAAAATACCCCACAACACACTGATTTGTGGGTTGCTGCTAAAGCAGGACTTGGGGAGGCTGGTGGCACTAAATGCATACAGTGGAAAAGAATGCAGGTTAATGACTTCAGCTCCACCTCGAGCAACTAGAAGAAGAAAAGCAAATGAAACTCAAAGTCAGTGGAAGAAGGGAAATTATAAAGATCAGAGCAGAAATCAGTGAAACAGAGAAGAGGAAATGAATGGAGAAAAATACATGAAATCAAAAAGTTGTCCTTTGATGAATAAAATTGATAAATATCCAGTGAGGCTTATCATAAGAGACAGAGAGAGATAAAAGAGAGAGAAACAGAGAGAGAGATAAGAGAGAGTGGGGCGGTAGATAATTAATTACAAATATGGCTAGGGAGAAAAATACAGAGTACACACACATTAAAATATAGTAAAGGAACATCATGGACAACCTTAGCCAATAAATTCAACAATTTAGATGAAGTGGAAACATTTCTTTCAAAGATACAAACTACTAAGTTTATTCAAGAAGAAATAGATATCTTAGATAGGCTATACATAAATTTTAAAAATTACATTATTGTTAAAAACGTTCCCACAAAGAAAATTCAGGTCCAGATGGCTTCACTGATGAATTGTACCAAACATAAAGAAATAAATAATGCCAATCATACACAAATTTTTCCAGGAAATGTAGAAGAAGGGAATACCTCTCATTCATTCTGTGATTCAGAATTCCGTGTATCACAAAGTCTGATAAAGATATTACATGATAAGAGAAACACAGAGAATCATGAACAGATGCAGAATTTCTAACCAAAATTTAACGAAGTGAACTCACAGTATAAGATATATCATAACCATGTGGGTTTAAATCAAGGTTAGTTTAACATTTGAAAATCCACGGAAGTAACTCACCACAAATACACAGAAAAATAAAAATAAGCCACATTATCATCTCAGTAAATACAGAAAAACCATATGACAATATCCAGCATGCATTTCTGATTAAGATTGCAAACTAGGAATAAAAGGGAACTTCTTCAACCTAGTGCATCTACTTAAAATCTGTGGCTTAATGTATCCCTAAGATCATGAAAAAGAAGGATTCTCCTATTATCACTTCTAATAGGCATTATACTGGGCATTTCAACTGGACTGACGAAGAGAAAGGAAAACTGTATTAGTAGGTGACATCATGGCATACATAGAAAATCTGATAGAATCTACAAAAATGCTAGGAGAACAAATAAATTCAGCAAGGGAGCAGGACAAGTTCAATGTTGAATTCAACTTTAATTCTCTGTGCTGGCAATGGACATTCAGAAATTGAAATTATAGTAACTACCATAGACTCAAAACTGTTAAATGTGTAGGTAGACACCCGACAGTAATCTTATTGCAGGATCTATACACTGACAGTTTAAAAAAAACAATCCTAGGGAAGTTAACGTGGACCTACATAAATGCAGAAATATATCATGCTTGTGTTCAGAAGATCCAGTATTTTTAATATGGCAATTCTTGCTGAATTTTTCTTTTTTTTTTTTTTTTTAAATTTTTTTTTTATTATTATTATTATTTTTTTCCAGTGGGTTTTGTCATACATTGATATGAATCAGCCATGGATTTACATGTATTCCCAATCCCGATCCCCCCTCCCACCTCCCTCTCCACCCGATTCCTCTGGGTCTTCCCAGTGCACCAGGCCGGAGCACTTGTCTCGTGCATCCCTCCTGGGCTGGTGATCTGTTTCACCATAGATAGTATACATGCTGTTCTTTTGAAATATCCCACCCTCACATTCTCCCACAAAGTTCAAAAGTCTGTTCTGTATTTCTGTGTCTCTTTTTCTGTTCTGCATATAGGGTTATCGTTATCACCTTTCTAAATTCCATATACATGTGTCAGTATGCTGTAATGTTCTTTATCTTTCTGGCTTACTTCACTCTGTATAATGGGCTCCAGCTTCATCCATCTCATTAGGACTGGTTCAAATGAATTCTTTTTAATGGCTGAGTAATATTCCATGGTGTATATGTACCACAGCTTCCTTATCCATTCATCTGCTGATGGGCATCTAGGTTGCTTCCATGTCCTGGCTATTATAAACAGTGCTGCGATGAACATTGGGGTGCACGTGTCTCTTTCAGATCTGGTTTCCTCAGTGTGTATGCCCAGAAGTGGGATTGCTGGGTCATATGGCAGTTCTATGTCCAGTTTTTTAAGAAATCTCCACACTGTTTTCCATAGCGGCTGTACTAGTTAACAGACAGAGAAATTAAGGAAACAATACCATTCACCATTGCAACAAAAAGAATAAAATACTTAGGAGTATATCTACCTAAAGAAACAAAGGACCTATACATAGAAAACTATAAAACACTGATGAAAGAAATCAAAGAGGACACAAACAGATGGAGAAACATACCGTGTTCATGGATTGGAAGAATTAATATTGTCAAAATGGCTATTCTACCCAAAGCAGTCTATAGATTCAATGCAATCCCTATCAAGCTACCAACGGTATTTTTCACAGAACTAGACCAAAGAATTTCACAATTTGTATGGAAATACAAAAAACCTCGAATAGCCAAAGTAATCTTGAGAAAGAAGAATGGAACTGGAGGAATCAACCTGCCTGACTTCAGACTCTACTACAAAGCCACAGTCATCAAGACAGTATGGTACTGGCACAAAGACAGAAATATAGATCAATGGAACAGGATAGAAAGCCCAGAGATAAATCCACGAACCTATGGACACCTTATCTTTGACAAAGGAGGCAAGGATATACAATGGAAAAAAGACAACCTCTTTAACAAGTGGTGCTGGGAAAACTGGTCAACCACTTGTAAAAGAATGAAACTAGAACACTTTCTAACACCATACACAAAAATAAACTCAAAATGGATTAAAGATCTAAATGTAAGACCAGAAACTATAAAACTCCTAGAGGAGAACATAGGCAAAACACTTGCTGAATTTTTCTATAGATACAGTTCCAATGCACTCTCAATCAAAATCCTAGTAACCATTTGCCAAACAAACTGCAACCTGATTCTGAAATCCACATGTGAGAGGAAAGGCACGAGATCAGCCAAAGCAACGCTGCAGAAGTTAATCACCTGATTTCAATACGTATTATAGCGCGACATAATCAATACAGCACGGCGCTGACATAGACATGCTGCCCAGCAGGGCGCAATGAGAGTGCAGAAAAAGACACACCAGTGTGAGGACAGCTGATTGGTGACTAAGATGAAAAGGCAAAAGGATACTCTTTTCAAGATATAACCGTAATAAAAATAACCACAATAAAAAATTAAATCAACTTTGATCCATACCTTGCATCATAAATAATAAAAATAGGTTATAAACCCACAGTAAAGTATGAAGCATGAAGAGTCCTAGAAGAAAACACAAGATCTTTCTTTGAGTCAGCACATATTTTTAGTTAGAATAGCAAATGTACAATCTATAAAAGAATATATTCTTAATTCAGACTTCATTAAAATGAAAAGTTCTTTTCCTCAAAAGGCACAGTTGAGAGAAAGAAAAGATGAACCACAATCTGGGAGAAAATATTTGCAGATCATATGAAAGACTTGCATCTAGAATACATGAAGGACACTTAACTCAATATAACAAGCACCCATCCCAATTAAAAAAAAAAAAAAAGGAAATGATTTGAACAGATTTTTACTAAAAGAGACATGTGGATGACAAATAAGCACATGAAAGTCTATGTTATGGAGCATGTGTGGAGTTTGTGTTACATCAATGATAACTGATCTGCTGAAACAAGAGGAGTTGGTCAAGCAGCAGGAAGAGCCAGTGTGGACGCTCAGCTTTGTCTCCAGGGTCTGTCCCCCCTCTCCTTTCAAAGACCTGAGACATTCACTACGCGGGCTCACGGGGGCACAGGGGGCACGGGGGCACGGGGTGATGGGGCTCCGGCTCCTCTAACAGTCTTGGTCGGTGAGAGGTTGGGTGAATGCGCAGATGAAGAGGGGAGGCCTTCCCCTCTGCAGTGTGAGATAAAAAGCGCGCAGACACGACCCCCTGAGAGACATCACTGCATGACAGAAGACACGTGGTCAAGAGGAAATAAGCCCTCTCCTCTCAGGGCAAGGAAGGCGTGCTGAGTCAGGAGGGTGCCGTCCCACTGGGAAGCGTCCAGGTAAGCGAAGGGCGGGGGGCCGTGGAAACAGTCTTAGGGTTTGGCTCAGAGAGCCCCGGGGGCGGCTTCTCCTTCCCGGGGCCCAGAGGAAATCTCTGAGCAGAAGCTCCTGACATGTTCAACAGCTAATCTCACAGGCACTTTCGTGCAGTCTAAGCCTGATAACTGTTTCTAGCTAACTGAATTCAGGTTTAGATTTTCATAAGGATTGGCATCATTAAGTCTGATGTGGGCGGAGAATAATCCTGTTCAGGGCTTGCAGGGGATGCAGAAGGCATCTGAGGCCCCTGTTTGGGGACTGGCCTGTCCCAAAGCCATCGTGGCCAGCCACAGACACTGAGAAAAAAGTAGTAGAATGGGAAACATGATACTATTACTGAATAATGGCGTGGGGAGAGGAGAGGAGGGGTGGAGAGAGAAAGCCAGGACCAGATTCCTCCCACCAGAGAAGTTCTTTCATCTTTAGTGTTCCTGAGACAGAAACTCCGTTTCTGCAAGTGTGTAACCTGTAACCCCTTCTCCTTTGTTAACTAAATGGTAATAAGATTGTGCTGCGCTCAGTCACTGGTCATGTCCAACTTTTCGACCGCATGGCCTGCAGCCCACCAGGCTCCTCTGTCCATGGGGATTCTCCAGGCAAGAATACTGGAGTGGGTTGTCATGCCCTCCTCCAGGGGATCTTTCCAAACCAGGGATCAAACCCAGGTCTCCCGCATTGCAGGCGCGTTCTTTACCATCTGAGCCAGCAGGGAAGCCCTGCTTACAATAAACACACCTTGAAATATAAACAGCTTAGGGAGATAGGCCCTAAAGGAGAAATTTCAGATGAAAAAGTCTTAAATTTCCCAAAGAGTAGAGGTCTAAAGACAATTCCTGGGAAGAGCATTATAGCCCTTTTGTAAAATGCCCAGCACTTTTTGTGGACTCTGCCCTACATGCCCAGGCAGCAGCGGGCAAGCCCCTGGACAGCACACAAACTTATATGTGCGTTGTATGAGAAGTATGAGAAGAAGTATACGACAGACAAACTGGGGCTTCCAACTGTGCCTGCAGTCAGTCAGGTAACATTTTGCGCTGTCTTCTCTGACGTCAGCAGCATGAGACCTTTCCTAAACCTTCACTGCTGTTCTTGCTGTTGAGTCACTGAGTCGTGTCCGACTCTTTGTGATCCCATGGACCGTGGTACGCCAGGCCTCCCTGTCCATCGCCAACTCCCAGGGTTTGCTCAAACTCATGTCCGTCGAGTCGGTGATGCCATCCAGCCATCTCATCCTCTGTCGTCTGCTTCTCCTCCCACCTTCAATCTTTCCCAGCATCAGGGTCTTTTCCAAGGAGTCAGCTCTTCGCATCAGGTGGCCAAAAGGATTGGAGCTTCAGCTTCAGTGTCAGTCCTTCCAAAGAATATTCAGGGTTGATTTCCTTTACAATTGACTGGTTTGATTTCCTTGCAGTCCAAGGGACTCTCAAGAGTCTTCTCCAGCACCACAGTTCAAAAGCATCAATTCTTCAGTGCTCAGCCTTCTCCATGGCCCAATTCTCACATCCATACATGGCTACTGGAAAAACCATAGCTTTGACTAGACGGATCTTTGTTGGCAAAGTAATGTATCTGCTTTTTAATATGTTGTCTAGGTTGGTCATAGATTTTCCCCATCTATTTGCCATGAAGTGATGGGACCGGATGCCATGAGCTTGGTTTTTTGAATGTTGAGTTTTAAGCCAGCTTTTTCACTCTCCTCTTTCACCTTTATCAAGTGGCTCTTTAGTTCTGCTTTGCTTTCTGCCATAAGGGTGATGTTGTCCACATACCTGAGGTTATTGATGTTTCTCCTGACAACCTTGATTTCAGCTTGTGCTTCATCCAGTCCAGCATTTTGTATGACGTACTCTGCATATAAGTTAAATAAGCAGGGTGACAATATACAGCCTTGATGTTTTCTCCCCATTGTACTGTAAGGGATACTGAACTTTGGGGTTATGAAATACACATATATGCATATGCATAGAATATGGGTTGGCCAAAAATACAGTTCAGATTTTGTCATAAGGTGTTTGGAAATACAATATATTTGTTATTTTTGCTGTTCAGTCACTAAGTTGTACCCAACTCTTTCCAACCCCATGGACTGCAGCACACTAGGCTTCCCTGTCCTTCACTATCTCCCAGAATTTGCTCAAAGTCATGTCTATTGAGTCAATGATGTAACTTTTAATATTGCATAATATCTTATATAATATTTAAAATTATAATATTTAACATATTTTATATAAATAAAATATCAATATAAACTACATAGGCTATACAAGATTATAGTACATTTTAGAGCATCAAAACTTAATGAGGAAGAGTTCAGTATCATTTTAGAAATATGTTTCTGTATCCCATATTTTCCTCAAGTTACAGATTTACGAACTTGAGTCAAGTATTTTGCACAGACGTCTGTAAGGAGAGAGGAGAATGCAGCAGCGGTCCCTTCTCCGCTCATGAGACCACCTCAGTGACAGGTCAGGGAGGGCGAGACCTGAACAGGGACACATAGCTTTCTTCAGTTTCCCCATCTTCTGGAGAGGCGGGACCTCACACTCCACGATACCCACTTACACTTTTAAATAAAACTTTGTCATGCCGAAATCCTAATGGGATCTAATGGCAACAGAATGTAAAACATCAGGTTTTTTTCCCCGAAATAATTCTTACAGTTGACATCTTAAAAATGATGTTGGAAATGGTCATAAATCAGGCAGATTTACAAGACAAAGTACAGACCTAAAAAGCAGTGTCTTTCGTTGTACAGAGACTACAGGCCTCCTCCCGTCCACCGGGAGGGAGCGGTCCCCACGCCCTGCCCAGCAGGAAGGCGGGGTGGGGGGCAGCACGTCGCCTCCCCTGCCCCATCCCTGACCAGGGTAGGACAGCCAGCCCTGGGAAGGTGTCTGGGCTGAGCTGGCAGCCCCTGAGTCTCCAGCCTCTACGGTGGGCCACCTCTGAAGACCACAGCTGAGACCAGACAAGTAAAGATAATAATGGATGAACATGTTAGAAGAGCTGAACAAGACCAAGTGCCAGCCCCTCCATGTCTTTCGTATTAAAACAGACCTCCTTCAGGCTGCTTTGTAAGATAAAGTTCCTCTATTAAAGGTAATTTGAAAAAAAGAAATTTAAGTGCATTTATTTATTTTAAAGTTAAATGAGGCACAAATGAAGTCAGATTGATAAACTTTAACATTTCTCCTACAAAGAGTATTCAACATTTTTCGGTTTAAAAACTAATTCTTGATTGGTTCCATAATGCCATATGGCATTAAGCATTTCCAAAAAAAAAAAAAAGGTGACTTATTAGATTGCAGGAAATTTTTAATGTTTAAATTATTTTTCTCACATGTTCAACTATATTCTTTCATGCACTTTTGCAAGACTTCATAGGCAAATTTCTATCTTTGCAAGACAGGATTCAAAAAGTAATAGAAATTCAAAGTCCGAAGCCTATTTTGCACTTAGCTTTCAGATGGGAAAGGTATTGACCCTGGCTATTTTGTTTCTTTATTTTCATTTTGGAATGGTTTCTGGGTTTTTTGTTTGCTTTTTTCTTAGTTTAAAAAAGAGAGAGAGAGAGTTTTAAGGAAAAGCTTTGCAAACACAGGAAGGCTCCATATGAAAACAAGCTCGCAGTTGAAACTACCTTACCTTCAGCCTACCCCAAGTGGGTCTATGATGGAAGACTTTGCCAAAAGTCAGACTCACTGATCAGGTCAAGGATGGTGTGACCCTGGCAGAGTTCTGTGGCTTTGAGTTGAGAGGTGAGGTGTGTCTGATGTGTGCTGCCCTTGTAAGATGACTATCACCTAAATATGCCTTTGGGAAGGAAATGTAACGAATAGAGAAGAGTCATTTAAGGAGAACAAGCCAGTTCGAGAAGAAATTTCAGCGAACTGAATCTTCTGCCTTCATTATAAGGAAACGTTCCACGCAAAGCCCCTCCCTCCTTGCCTCTCACAGGGCCGTCAGCGCTCTTCCTTATTTAAAAATAGAAGGCGTCATAGCAACAGATGGCAGCCCGGAAAAGGAGTCCAGCCCAGACTCTCTAACAGACAGCAAAGGATGAAGGTTGACGGGATCCCTGCTCACTGTGCAGAATTAGTGTCCCTGAAAGATGGGGAGAAGTAGGTGGCTACAGCACTGCTCGTTTCTAATTTTAAGTGTCTGCAGGTGAGAAGGGAGGGACCTGGGGCAGTGTCGTCTACGTTTCCACCAAGAAGATCAATAAGGACACGCCTGAAAGCGCTGAGGAAGGTCCCAGACCACGCAGTCAGAAGGCCAGGGTCTGCTGTCGCCCTCCCGGATTCCTCAGCAACGATCACACCAGAGGCCCTGTGCTGCCGTGCCGCACCAGGCCCTGCAGATCACGCAGCTGGCCCTGCCCAGGCGTCCTCCTCTTACTGTTAAAGCTGAAAGGTTTCTCCACAGTCTCCTGGCCTCACACCAGATCTGCACTCTCGCCATGAGCTGACGCCCCGAGTCTGCCCTTGCCTTAGCCTCCCTCGGCCCCTTGATCAGTCAGAAGCCCCACTCTGCTTCCACTGGCCGTTGGGAATGGTCAGCTCGGGAAGGAGGCAGGCTCACTTTCCCACCCTCGCTGCCAGCGTCTGAGTGACTGGTGGGAGCAGACGTCGGGACTCTCCCGCTTCTGGAAGCTCCCAAGGTGATTCCCTGGGCACCTGCCACCCAGCCTCCTTCCACCCGACTCCCAGCTCCAGCTCCACCCACAGCCCCAGCCATTCGCCCTCCTTTCTGGTGGGGAATCTCGAAGCTCCGTCATGACCTTCTTTGACTTGTTTCCATAACTGCAAGCGCAGATGTTATGAAGAGTCCCTTTGCTGCCCTTTCTCTGGTGGCAGGAGGAAATAACATTTGGATTCCTCATAGAACCCCAGGAAGGGGAGCAGTCTGTTCACTAGAAAGTGAGCTCTGGGGTGGTGGGGCCTGGCCAAGTCAGAGGTCAGATGTCAGAGGTCATGATGGAGCAGATGCTGTTGTTTCTCCCTGCAGTTCCCTCTTGCCACCACACATGTGTACACACACGTGCAATCACATATGTGCACACAACATGTGCACACCACACATGTACACTAACAGACACGCACACAACACGTGCATACAACACACATGTGTACTCACATGCACACACGTGCACTCACACACATGTGCAGTCGCACACACACCCATGTGCAGTCACAGATGTACACATAATACACACACATGCACTTACAGATGTACGCACAACACATGAACACAACACACACATGTGCACCCACAGCTGTGCACACAACACACTAACAGACACACATGGACACGTGTGTTCACACCCCACGGCAGACCTGAGTGTCCACACTGCTGGCATATAGCCTTCCCGGGGACAAACAGGCTCAGAGGCGGTTTGTGCAGGTTTGAGAGAAAGAGAACCCTGGGGAGGGGAGGCGGAACTGGGGGCACCTGGAGGCAGGGAGGAGCTCGGGCTCGGGGGATGCAGGGCTGGCAGGGGCGGGTGCAGGGGGGTGGTTGGCACTGGAGGTGCCCCCCGTGGAGGCAGAGCGGACAAGGAGGGTCCCGCCGCCCCGGCGTCTGCTGGAGCACCGCTCCGGAAGGAGCACCGCGCCGGAAGGAGCACCAGCGAGCGCGCAGCAGCTCACCGGTGTGAACCAGGAAACACGTCCTGGCGAGCCTGGGTCTCCGCACCGACAGTCCCCGCACCGCACAGACACCGGCGGGGGAATGAACACAACCTGTCTGCGTCCGCATCCAAGCAGAGCAGGGCATCACAGCACAGGCCCCCAGAGCCTGCCCTTCAGGCGCCGAGCAGCCTTGGGAACCGGGTGACAGAGGGGTCCCGACGAGGATGTGAGCCGGGTGCGGGAGGGAGCATGCGGCACAGGCCCAAGGAGCGGCCCGGACTGAATTTAGATAAAAGCTGAGCGACTCAGCCAGTGCCTCCCGCCTTCCTGCCAGCTGCGGGGCTGGAGGGGCTCACACTGACCTTTGGATCACTTTCCAACCGCTTGCCTGAAGACACCCAAACAACAGGCCGATCCCCTTCCAATCAGTGGAGAAGGAGAGTCGGGGTTGGGGGGAGGAGGAGGCTGGTGGGTGAGGGCGACAGACGAGACTTGATCTCGGTTTGACAGGCACCCTGCAGGCCCGCGGGGCCCCGCACGTGCAGGGCCATCTACAGGTCACGAGAAACCCGCGGCCTCGGGATTCGGGCGGGGTCAGCAGCGGACGCGCCCCGCACGTCCTCATCTGCTGACAAGCCTGCGCGGCGGCAGGGTCTGCGTGCTGAGCCTTCCTCCTTCCCAGCGTGGTGCTCCCCACCGCGCGGGCACTGGTTGTCCAGGCTGACGTCCCCCACGGAGGCAACGTCTGATGCAGGTGCTTGACTAGCACGTGCGGACTAAGGACACGAATTAAGAGTCCCAGAGGAGGCTCACGACAGAACAACGTCCCCCAAAGCAGCGCGTCGAGCAGGGTAAGTCTGAAAACCAGAGGGAGGCTCTGCTGTTTGTCCAGCCTTCCGTGCTGCCCGCTCCGCACCGGGCACCCGTCTGGGCTTAGCAGGTCCTCGGGACAACCTGGGAGGCGGGAGTCCTACCGGCCACATCCACCAGGGGGGAGCTGCGTGCCCGCTCAGAGAGTAAGGAGCAGGGAGGGCCTGGACGTGCACTGGCCTGGGCCCAGACTCCGAGTTTGTGGCCGCTGTGCCCTCAGTCATGACGAGGTGCGAAGTGGCGGGACTGACCACTGGGTCCACTCCTGGTCTTTTTAGTGTCTCATCTGTCTTATCAGCGCCTCTGTCATCCAGGTCCCTGGGGCCACAGGGCAGGGAGAGCCCCAAATAGAGGCCAGAACCCGCTGCTTGAACTCGTTACACACAGACCTCTCAGTAACAACTGTGAGGACTGTTTGGGTAGCCGTCAGAGTGTCGGTCTGCCCATCACATGTGAAAATCAGGAATAGCTGCAGGCACATTCTCAGTGCTGTTTAAGCATCATACATCATGAGTAATAAAATATATGAATTACATAATGAAATATAAGATTAATGAAAAACAATTTACCTACAACAGAATGCACCCATTTCAAGTGCTCAACTCGAGAGTTCTCAGAAGATCCCCAGAGCCTCCTCACCCAGGGGCTGCGGGCATTTCCAGCCGAGTCCTCATGCTCTCCTACAGGTAGTGTGTCCCGAGTATCTGTCCTGCTGGGGACCTTTCTGGTGTGAGCGGCCCCACGGCCAGGGTGGAGCGAGCTCCGCGTGGGCCTCTCCAGGGCGTGGCCTCTCTCTACAGCCAGTGGCATCTGCTCTGCCCAACGTGACCTCCCGAGGCCGGCCCAGAGACCCACTCCGCTGGAGGTAGGCTTCCAGGTCCTATTGTAACACCTTGTATCTTCCCAGAAAACACGGAAGGATGTCCTCCACACGTTGAATAAAAATGGAGGTCATCCTGTGTTCTTTAACCCAGAGCCCTCTTAGTCTTAGAGCTGTAGGTAGGCGCCCTGGCCTCACTGGTTACCAGCTTCTGACTCAGCAGGTCACTCCTTGCTCCCAGCAGTACCCCCCTCTCTTCACTTCCAGGCATCACGGTCCCGGGGGTCCCGGGGGTCCCAGGGGTCCCTCCACCTGAAGGAGTGCTGCCCCAGGCTTCCGTGCTGGTCCTTTCTCAGCCCCGACCTCAGGGTGCCAGGGCGTAGCGCTCAGACCTCTTCCCTTCTCTACTTCCTATTTTTTGGCCGATCTCCTCTGGTCTCGGGGCGCTGAATGCCGTCTCTAAACCACTGACTCCCAGAAGCATCCTCCAGGCTGGCCCTTGCCTCTTAACTCGAGGCCACCCACGTGGCATCTGTGCTCAGCACATAAGTGGCATCTCAGACCTCACTGCCCACACTGGGACTCCTGGTGTCCCACAGACGCATGCCTCTGACCGAGCAGCCCACCAGGGTCTAGGACAGGATGGGGCCAGGAGCCCACACGGCCACGAGGAAAGGGCGTGGATGTGCGCTGACCCCGCCCACTCATCAGGCACTGCGCTTCCTGACTCGTGTGTGCTCACTGAATCCGCCAGACATTCTGAAAGCGTGCAGTACTAACTCCGTCTTGGAGCAGAGAAGGTGGGCACTCAGAGACAGTGATGAAGCCGCCCAGTGCCACACAGCTCGTCGCGATCGTGAACCCTCAGGACCGGGCCAGCCTTGTTGAGGTGCACACCCGGCCCATCTCTGGGCGAGGGCGGGAGCCGCACCGTCAGCGCTGAACGTCAGAGACAGGGCGGGGCGCCGTCTGCGTGTGTCCTGGCAGGTCTGATAGGGCGGCAGGCGTTTTAGCCTCATAATCGGCTTAAGAGACATCTATGCCAGAGAAGAGATTTGCAGTTCCCAAGACGGTGGTGTGGGGAGAGGGATGGACTGAGAGTCTTGGTTGCTAAGGAAGGGGGTGGTGGAGGGGTGGATTGGGAGTTTGGGACTAGCAGATGAAGACTATTATATATAGAATGGATAAACAACATGGCCCTATAGCACAGGGAACTCTATTCAATATCCTGTGATAAACCATAACGGAAAAGTAGATGGAAAAGAATGCATGTATATGTGTCATTGAATCACTTTGCTGGACGTCAGGAATTTACACAACTTTGTAAATCAAGCATACTTCCATAAAACACATTTTTTTCATAAAATACATTTTTTTTCATAAAATACATTATTTTTAAGAGTACAACTATGTGGAAGTCTATCCTAAGACTTCCAAATCATCAAAGGTGACATATTTAAAAGTTGTGCAACAGGCTTAAAATAATGACTTAACTAGAGGCAGGATTAATTATCACTGGGTTACATTTTAATAGTCAAATGGAAAAGAAACTCAGTAACATCCAGTGAATGTTGTCTTGTCTAAATGATACCAAACATGTTTGATACTGTTGTCCATTAGCAAAAGATTTCTTGCCCAAATCACAGACATGAAGAATTTTAGAACTGGAAGGGGGATTAGAGACTTTTTTTTGCTTAAATCTTACTTTACAGATATTTAATCTCTGTATAAATGCTTTTTGAGTTGAAAAAAATTAAATCCTTTTAAGCTAAGAATATACATTACAGTCTGGGAACACATTTATCGTCACAAAACATTAAAATAGCCTCCATTTATGTAATTTACTTTTGCGCAAAAAAAAGTTTCAATCTTAATATTACATAGATGAATTGTAAATACGTCATATCATCTTCTGCAAAACGCCTTAAGATTCACAAAATATTGTGTCATTTGAGTCACTTCTTTGGAAGGTAAGCGGTCAGGATTGAATGTTTACCCAGCGGACACAAAAAGAGGCGTGCCAGAGCTTTAGGCGGACCGATCACATGAGCAAATCACAGGCAGCTGCGCTGGTCTTTGTGTATATTAACTACATGGCTTATAAACCGGTAGGGCAAGTGCAAGCGAATACCAAGAACTGTGAGCAATAGACAGAGGTGCTGAGTGAAACGTGAAGTCTTCGAAGCTCCCAGGTAGGCGCCTATTCCCACTCCTCTGCAGAAAGCAGCTCGCTGGGAAAGTGGCGGGGGGTGTCCTGTACCTTCACAAACACATCGGCGTGTGTGCACACACGCACAGGTCTGTGTGAGAGAGAGCTCCTATTTCTAATACGGGAAATGTGTCCAATAGAGATGCATGCTTAACACGGCTTTATATGCAAAAGGACCCACAACTCAGTAAGGTTGAATTGAGTTCTTTATATGTAAATAATTGATATATATATGTATATACAATCTTTATTTGCATTTCTAGATCTGCTTCATTTTCCCCCAATGAACAGCATCCCTTTCCATATCTGGATCGATATCCAGTCATCCTCTGTCCTCCATGTGAACACAGCAGTGGTTTCCGTGGTTTTATTATGATACGTGTAGCACGACAAACATCTTTAGCCATGTATCTTTGGGTTTTGTGAAGGTGTTTCCATGAGATAAATTTTTGTCAACAGAACAGTGAAATCGCCATGTCAAAGGACATTCACATTTAACATTTGCCTGACGTTTACCAATTTATCACCGAAAAGATTGCACCAACTTGCACCCCCACAAGCAGGCCCTTGGCATGCAAGCCCTTTGTGCTCTTGACAGGAGGCTCCCGGTGCAAGGAGCATCCATGCCGCGCGCATTCATGCAGTGGTGAAGGGCGTAGGCAGGGCACTGTCTGAGGCTCTGACCCTCAGCATCTGCAAATGCCACACAGCCCTCCCAGGTGCGCACACCCAGTCCCGTTTTCAGCTCATCTGGAAGCCCGGGGACTTCATCTTGTCCCACTAAGGAGGAGCGGAATCTGAATTTGGACCCAGGCTTATTGCCTCTGGAGCCCCTGTCTTTTCATGACAATGTGATGCATTATCTCAGTTAAAACAGGAAAACCAGGCTTACAAACCTGTGAATTAAAAACTCCTTTGGAGAAAATTTGTTTTAAAGTCCTTGATGTTCTTTGGCATGGACTCGTGCCCGACATTGTTTATTTCACTTTTAACTGTTTATTTGCCTGGCATAGCTTTGACTCCCTCCTCTAAATCCCATCTTGGGTTCTACAGTGACCCGCCAGCAGACGGAGCCTCGTGATTCTTCGGACACTTTTATATGGTGAGTGGTGATTTATCAACTTGAAAAATCAGGCGATTGACTTTGTTTTATAATTGAACACTGTATTTATAGAAATGATAAGGAAAATCAGACTGCTGTTTGAGTCTGTGATAATGGTGAAAAACAACTAGGAGGGTGCTGAATGAACTCAGCTCTCAGCAGCATGGTTTTCCTGTTTCTTAGCACTTTGAAGAGCTTCCCTGGGGGCTCAGACGGGAAAGAATCCGCCTGCCAATGCAGGAAGGCTGGATTTGACCCCTGGGTTTGGAAGACCCCCTGGAGAAGGGAATGGTAACTCCACTCGGGTATCCTTGCCTGGAGAATTCCGTGGACAGAGGAGCATTTTGAAGACACAGTCTTATTTGCCTGGCAGGGACTGAATTTCCAGCCCTGATTCCGGAAGGTAATTCATTATCCCGCACACTAAGTAATCTGTGTTTCTCCTTCCCTGGGAGTTAATTGACAGGCTGACTTCAGAGCTGCGAGCCTCCGCTCCATGTGCAACGCAGAAGTCTCCTACATGACTATTTATGGGTCTCTCTCACTGCGCTGTGCTGGTAACACTGGAAAATTCCCCGAGCCGTGTCCATCTCCACCCGCGAGCCCAGTGCTTGGGAGGTGACAAGTGACAGAGGAAGCCGGCCCCCAGCCTGGACACCGAGCGTGGAAACTCCCTCCCAATGGCGCAGCTGGTTGCAGGGTCACGGGGGCGCAGGGCAGCTGGGCTGACAGCCCGATGCCGCCTTGGCTCCGCACGGAGGCCGCTCGCTGCCCAAGGGTCCTCAGCTGTCTGCACATTGCTATGGCCCAGGGGCAGAGGACAGCACCCGCAGAAACGCTCCTGAGAGCGCTCTGTGCATCCTCACAGCGAAAAACTAGATGCCTGAGCCCCCAGGACTTCACAAGTGGCGCCAGTGGTCAAGGACCCGCCTCCCAATGCAGGAGGTGCAGGAGACATGGGTTCGATTCCTGGGACAGGAAGATCCCCTGGGGGAGGGCCCGGCCACCCGCTCCAGTATTCACGCCCGGAGAATCCAATGGACAGAGGAGCCTGCAGGCTTGGTCCATGGGGTCGCAAACACTTGCACATGACTGAAGAGACTTAGCACGCACACACGCCCTGAGAGGTGCCGCGTTTCACGAGCTTTACAATTAAGTGGCCTTCCACCTACAGGTCAAGTCCAAGGGCCGTGCCCCTACTGGTCTGTGGAGGGAATTATCAAACTCCCCTGATGCAGGACACAGCAAAGGCACTTCTCCAGGGCATCAGAGAGGAAAGTGAGGCTCCACCCCTCCCGGGGGGGCACGGAGCCATTCCCTTCTCCCACCTCGGGAGGTTCCGGGACTAATGAACGGCACAGAGAGAAATACAGTAACAGGTCAAGTGAAGAGGAGAGCGATGCTCCGCACGGCGCAGCAGTGAAGGGAGACGGTCTCCTCTGGGCGCCTGCATCCGCCCCCTTCTCCTGTGTCATCTACACACCCGCCGCGTCTCTCTGACTTGCTAACGCCTGTTTCTCTGTCTCAGCATCCATGTCTCTCTCTGTCTCCATCATCGCCCTGTGTGCGTGTGTGTGTGCTCAGTTGCTCTGTCGTGTCTGACTCTTTGTGGCCCCTTGGACTGCAGCCCACCAAGCTCCTCTGTCCATGGGATTTCCGGAATGAGTTGCCATTTTGTCCTCCGGGGCATCTTCCCGACCCAGAGAGTGAAACTGCGTCTTTTGCGTCTCCTGCATTGACAGGTGTATTCTTTACCACTGAGCCACCTGGGAAGCCCATCACTGCTCTATTCCTGTCTACCAATCATCTACCTGTCTGTCACCTATTTCTCTTAATCTCTGTCTTCAACTGACTACTTTTAAACATATATAAATTGACTGACTCATCCAAGATGTTCAAGGCTCATTAGGGAAAAACAATACAAATAAAAACAAAAACAAACAGTGATAACCGATTCAAGGATCCACTCAATCATATTTCTGTTCACCTCCTCTGATCACCCGTTAGTCTCACATTTAGTCTTTTGTTTTTGTTTCGTCTTTTACCTTCTGGTTTGGTTTGATCTTAAAAGTAACTGGGAGAAGCACCTGGTTCTAGTGATTCTTTTCAGAGGTTTGCACACGTTCTGCCTGAACCAGGAATACCCGAAAACTGATGCCACACGTCCACTTAACAATAGAGGGAATTTTCATTGCACACTTGCACCAAAGGCTTATTTTGCAAATACCCCTAGGAAAGAGAAGACCGTGCCAAATGCACTGTGGACTGTGAATTACTAGGGTGAGGGAAGGGGTGCAGTGCTCCCCTTTCGGGAAGTTTCAGGGAGATGATGTGCGTTTAAATGGGAAGGTGGTTCTCTGTGATGAGGCAGAGACAGGACCCAGGGCAGTGAGGTGGACGTGAGTTCTCACACCACTGCGCACTGACCGTGACCCTGCAGGTGGCGTTCTCCAGGGCTGTCTTCTCCTCTCTCCTTGACTCTATCTGTACAGCCTCTTGGCCCGTATTTCCTCCTAAGCTGTATTTTTTTCTACCTTGGGCCCTTCAGAGTGCCTCTGTGAAATGGAATAGCAGAATCACTGTGCTGATTGGGATGGATAATGTTTATACAGCACTTGGCTTAGTGCCTGGCTTGCATTCACATTCACTAAATAGCACTTATTCATTCCCCAAATGTACTAGGTGCTCAATAAGCAGTTTTTGAATGAATGAATGAACAATTATTTGAAAAGGCCTCACATTTCATGTCTTGGAAATGTCAGAGAAATTATTTTACAGAGTTAAGCTTTCTCAAGGTCATTTAATGAGCTCGTAACAGTGTTTGGACTAAATTTTAATTCCAGCTCTGTGTTCTTTTCACTGGAAGATGTTGGTTTTGTACTTAATTAAATTGAAGCCCATGTTAAAAAGAGTGGCAAAAGGGGGTCAGACATTGACATGGAGCTGTGCAGCCTTTTTCTTTTCTTGCACAAAAGAGTTAAACTGGCAGAGGTGGGGGTCATGCTGGGCAAAGAGCAGCCCCAGCACTCATGACCAAGTCAAAAGCAGGTAGAAGTCCCAGAAGGAGGCAGACAAAGAAACTGGCCCAGGCCCCAGGACAGGAATAGTTGCAGAAACAGTGTCCTGACTTGCTCTTGGGGATTATAAAGACAGAACCTGGGAACTTTGTGACTCCCACGGAGTTGTCACCTCAGGAGTCACTGCACCGTGTTGCCTTCATGGGCGTTCCCTCAGCCTCGAGGCTTCGGGCAGTGTCTGCACGTCTCGTGCACACTGGCCTTGAGCTGGATAACCACTGGCCTCTGTGACCGGTGGTGTGCACGCGGCACATAAGAAGGGAGGAAAAGTGGGAGCCTTTGGCACACACAGCAGGATGAACACCTCAGAGTCACAGTCCCACCTGCCTCACGTGACGTCAAAAGTGGCACACAGATGACTTCTGGTGCTGGGTAGTTAGAAGTTAATTTTAGCAACTGAACTGTTGAATAGAAAGAAATCCAGAGTGGGCTGCAAAGAGGGGTCCAGATTCTTATATTGCTTTAGCATGTCAGTGATTTAGCGTTTCGTTGTAGTGAACGACAGCCAGAAAGATAGGAGGAACTGCTGCTGCCCATGAGTACTTGTGCTATGTTTTGCTCCTCTTCTTTTTGTGCAAGGCTGTGATAACGTTGGATAGACACAGGCACCAATCTCATAACCAGGCTTCTGACCCTCACATAAGCCCGTGCATGTTTTATACAAGAAAATGTGAAATCAATCTGCCAAGGAAGCCTACTCCCTACGTGTTAAATGGCAGCTTGCTTATATTTATCAGGTCAGGAAGCTAGATTTGTGAGATGCAAGGGCATATCTGTCACTTTCATGAGCTCACATCATTCTACTCACTGCAAATTGGAATTAAGCGCGTCCTAAGGAATGAGAACAATTCATACATGTTGCTGTTTCCTAGATCATTTCAATTAAAAATAATAGCGGTGGATGAGCTTACAATTTCACATTCATCTTGGCTTTCCTGCTCTGAGGACCATCGGTCAGGGGAGGGGTCGCGACCCTAGTCTGCAGCCTCCAGAAGGCGAGGAGCTTGAGGGGTGTGGACACCGTGCTCCCACAGCCCTGCAGGGACCCAGGACAACACGTTCTTAAGGGGGCAAACCTTGAGAAGCTCTCCAGATGGCCTTTAGGTCTATAACATGTGCATCTGCTGTGTATTAGTGCTTGAGATGGATGGATTGGAGACACGGGGAGAGCCCGTGCGGCGTGTTGCTTCAGTTGCCAGAGCCACGACCATGCTCCACCCTATCCTCAAAGCCTCGGGGGCCTCGTCCCCAGAGGGTCCGCTCCACCCGGAACTCCAGGACCTCACGTTGGCGGATTCTGAGGAGCAAGGGCTCCAAAAGAGCTAAGGATTCCCTGGCTTGAGTCATGGTGTCTCTGCCAAGGTTGAGATCTTGGCGGGAGACACGAAATCAGGGGCCTTGGGAGCTTGGGAGACTCCAGTGTATAATCTCCGCGGTGCTTTAGAGCAGGCTTCGTTTTGTTGTCTGTGTGTGGAAGGAAAATGCACATTCAGGACGCGTCTCATTCCCACCGACTGACCCTGCTGTCTGGATGCCTTTCTCATCCCGATGCCTGGTCTCCTGTGTCTGCGGTCCCAGGTCTGGACCCCACCTGCTCCAGCCAGCCTGCCCCTGCCTCTCCCGCTGTCTCCTGTCTGCCCCCCACAGTGTCCGCCAGGACCCATGGATTCCTCGTCCTCTCATGGCGGGTTTGTGGGCAAACGCCTTCCCCTCGGAGGTGCACTTCCCAGCTGGCCGACGCCACCCTTGTCTCGGGTCTCTGGACTCCCGTCCCCTTCCTGACGGGCCTCATGACCAGGATTCCCACAGACTCTCGTATCCTCGCTCCTCGGGCCCCTTGGGAGCCTGATTCCGCCTGGGGAGGGGGCAGGGACTCAGGGTGCAGCCCCTCCCAGGCCCTGTCCACCCACTGAAGCCCCTCACAGCCTTGGCAACACAGAAACCTCCTGTAACGGGCTCGTTTCCATGAGGAGATGGTGAGCTCACTTTGTTCAGCTGACTTCCACTTCACGGTGTGCGCCCAGCCCCCACCACACAGCCTGGTCCTGAGAGAACTGAGGGGCTTCTGAGCCCCAGGTGGGCGTGGCCGTGCCCAGGCTTCTCTGCTCACAGGAGAGGGGCAGACGCTCTCTTCTGCAGGGAAAGACCACTCGCTCCGCTTGCCTTGCGTCTGAACCTGTGAGGCAAACTGGCCCAGCGCATTCTTGTGCTTCTCCACATCCTTCAAGGAACCCGAGAATCCGCAGGTGACCCACAGCCCTTTCACCACTGCGGCGGATTCCAAACTGTCCCGTCGTCTCCTGTAACTGCTGAAGGCTCCTCGGCGTTCCTGTCTGTGACGGCAGGTGCTTCTGGAAGGAAGTGTTCATCCCTCGTTTCCTGAACCCCCTCCTGCCTGCCCCAACCCCTTCCTGTTTCTTTTTCTCTTCATCCCAGCCTTAGGTTATTCTCATCATGCGTGCGTGCTCAGTCGTGTCCTGTCCAACCCTTTGTGACCCCATGGACTGGAACCCATCAGGCTCCTCTGTCCATGGGATTTCCCAGGCAAGAATCCTGGAGTGGGTGGTCATTTCCTTCTCCAGGGGATCTTTCTGACCCAGGGATCGAAACTGGGTCTCCTGCATTGTCAGGTGGATTCTTTACCCAACCATTAATCACCACACGTGGGAACCATCCAGAACCTGCTGTGGGGGATGCCATCTGTACCAAATGGCTCATCACAGCTGAGCCAGGATAAGACCAGAGCTTCACAGGTCAGTTCAGTTCAGTTCAGTTGCTCAGTCATGTCTGACTCTTTGCGACCCCATGGACTCTAGCAAGCCAGGCTTCGCTGTCCATCACCAACTCCCAGAGCTTGCTTAAACTCATGTCCACTGAGTTGGTGATGCCATCCAACCATCTCATCCTCTGTCATCCTCTTCTCCTCCTGACTTCAATCTTCCCCAGCATCAGGGTCTTTTCCAATGAGTCAGTTCTTTGCCTCCGGTGGCCAAAATATTGGAGCTTCAACTTCAGCATCAGTCCTTCCAATGAACACCCAGGACTGATCTCCTTTAGGATGGACTGGTTGGAGCTCCTTGCTGTCCAAGGGACTCTCAAGAGTCTTCTCCAACACCACAGCTCAAAAGCATCAGTTCTCTGGCACTCAGCTTTCTGAGTCCAACTCTTACATCCATACATGACCACTGGAAAAACCATAGCTTTGACTAGACAGACCTTTGTTGGCAAAATTTCTGCTTTTTAATATGCTGTCTAGGTTGGTCATAGTTTTTCTTCCAATGAGTAAGCATCTTTTAATTTCATGGCTTCAATCACCATCTGCAGTGATTTTGGAGCCCCCCACAATAAAGTCTGCCACTGTTTCCATTGTTTCCCCATCTATTTGCCATGAAGTGATGGGACCAGATGCCATGATCTTAGTTTTCTGAATGTTGAGTTTTAAGCCAACTTTTTCACTTTCCTCTTTCACTTTCATCAAGAGGCTCTAGTTCTTCTTCACTTTCTGCCATAAGGGTGGTGTCATCTGCATATCTGAGGTTATTGATATATTTCTCCCGGCAATCTTGATTCCAGCTTGTGCTTCCTCCAGCCCAGCGTTTCTCATGATGTGCTCTGCATATAAGTTAAATAAGCAGGGTGATAATATACAGCCTTGAGGTACTCCTTTTCCTATTTGGGACCAGTCTGTTGTTCCATGTCCAGTTCTAACTGTTGCTTCTTGATCTGCATACAGATTTTTCAGGAGGCAGGTCAGGTGGTCTGGTATTCCCATCTCCTGAAGAATTTTCCACAGTTTGCTGTGATCCACACTGTCAAAGTTCACAGTCAGTACCAATAACTTTCCTCCCATGACACTTCTGGCAGTTTGCACAGAGAACAGCATAGTAAGGAATACAACCCTGCAACCCAGTCCCTCAAGCATCGCTTTCTAACACAAAGCAATTCTGGTAAGTGCTTTAAATTGTTACTGTGATGCCCCACTTGATCATACTCTTATTTTTTAAGATTTCACTTCACTCTGTTTTCTTCTTGGTTACCAGGCTCAGTTTGTTTTGTTGTTGTTGTTTTTTTCCTGGATGTGCAGGTCTTTGCTGTGGCACGCAGGGTCTTTAGTTGTGGCATGAGGGATCTCGTTCCCTGACCAGGGATGGAATCTGGGTCTCTGCATTGGGAGTGTGGAGTTTTAACCACTGGAGCACCAAGGAAGTCCCTCTAAACTTTCTCTTAATGACTCCTTTATTCTAGACATCCACAGAAGGTCAGGGAGATGGAAGGTCGGAAGTGCCTGTGGTGAACGCAGTCACGTGGAGGTGACTTGTGTGCACGTGGACGGACAGAGAGCCCTTCCCCCAAAGACGGGGAGAGCCCACGAGCGGAAGCCATTTCTAGGCAAAACGTGGGTGGGCTCCGGAAAGGACCATGGTGATTTTTAAAGCTGGGTCCCGTTTCACTCAGCTAAGGTGTCCTCTGAATTCTGGACAGAGCTCAGAGAGGTCACCCCATCTCGACAGCTGCATGTTGAAAGGTCAGGGCATGGAGGCAAGCATCCACAGCCTTTTGTTTTCATGTTCCAGATCCTCCTGACCAAAAGCATGCTATTATAATAAAAGACGGGGCATTGCGTGCTGAAGGAGACAGGCCTTAGGGTTCTTAGTCGAGCTATTCATTAGATCACTGCATCCCAGGTTTTTCTCCTGACTGCAGAATCCAGGGAAAATCTAATTTGCTGTGCTTATCTTAAAGGGCCAAATGTTAATCAAGGCCAAGATCTGATAGGGATGAAGCTGCCCTGTGCCTCTGGACTTCAATTTCCCAACATGCAAAGTGTCGATGCCAGGCTCGGGGGAGACACCGACTCCTTCGTCCGGAAGAGGTGGCATCAGGGGTGCACAGAAGTGCAGCTCCACGTTTACCTGTAGCAGGTATCAGCTTCAGCAAATATTTATTCTCCAAAACAGTGTTTGCAGATGACTGTTGACTAAGTGTTTGAAATCAGTGTGCTGGGTCGCAGGAGCGAGACAGTCACTTTTACTTGTGGGGGCCCCCTCTCTCATACCTGGAGAAGTTGGGGGCTTAACATCTTCAGAGAATATCAGAGCCTGGGGCAGGAATCACGCCCAGCACACAGCTGAAGGCTCAGGGCTTGAATCACTGCATCAGAGCCCCGTGTTAAAGCAGACTTGCAGACTGGCTTGTGACGCAGGGCTTCTTGCAAATACAGGCATCGCAGTCACAGCGCATACTCATGGTTCCACGTGGAGCGCACGGGACAGGGCGGCCCTACCCTGGGGGTTTCAGGAAACCTCCAGAGCCACGGGTGCCCGCATCTCTTGGCAGCCAGGGCTGACCTTCGTCTTGGTCTTTGCGATATCGGGAGACATCCCTGGACATCCCTGGAATATCAGGGGACAGGGCGGGCAGGCATGCCCTGCCCTGGGGTATGGAGAGAGGATCATTCTCAGGGCCCTGCCTTTCAGACACTGCTCCCCAGTCTAAAGACAGGGATGACCACAGACCCCACTTAGATGTTCTGACCTGGGAACGAGCGTGTAAGAGCCATGCTAACCCGAGAGCAGGACGTGAAGGCAGGACATTATTTGTAGTGTAGAACCAGCATGTCGATCCCTCACTGTAGCATCCCCATGCCAGTTTAGGGGACACGGAACACGCTGTGCGAATGCGCCAAATCCGCGCATCCGCGCACGTGCACGAGCGCAGATGCGGGCCACGGAAGCGAAGAGAAGGCGCGCGCCCCTCCGGCGGCACCGGGGTCAGAGCTCCGCACTCGCGAGCTGGACTTGCACACGCTCACAGCCCTGCTGCCGCGGCCCCGCCTCGGTCCACACACACCGCTGGCGGGTCACCCAGCTCCGGTTTTGGGTGCAGAGAAGCGAGCGCACCAGCTTCCAGAGGAAGAAACAACGCGCTAGAGACACGGAGATTCAGATGAGTCCCAGCGGGAAGGAGACCCCCAGCTTTGAGTTGGGGGTGGGCAGGGCCCGCATCGCTGGGCGGGGCAGAAGCTGGTCTCCAGCCAGCCTCTCGGGAGGGAGTCTGCGCTCCGGTGCGCCTCACGGCCCAGCCTCTCCCCTCGTGCAACACACACACACACACACACACACACACACACACACACACAGAGCTAGTCCCACTCCCCTCTCTCTGGGCAAAGCCACCAAAAACGAGCGACCGAGGCATCAGCGCAGAGGCTCCTGGGGGTCAGCTGACGGACTATTTCTGGACAAAGCGGACGCACGACCTCCGGACCAGACACCAGGCGGCTGCCCCCTTCTCTCCCCGCATCCCTTTGCATTCAGTCTCTTCTTTCTTCTGACGTTCTATGCCTTTACTGACATTTCCTCTTCATTCTTTCCCCACTTTTTTCTCCATTTCTCCTATGTCTTCTTCCACTAACTGATCACCTTATTAACCAAATTATAGATTTAGCCTGTGACAGTTTTCCTGAGTAAAGTATGTCAGTCATGCTCTAAAGACTGATTGAAATGCAGAGTTTTGCCTTTTTTAAGTCTGATATGTATATGGAAAAGGTGGGCTGGGTCAACCCCAAAATGGCAGCCGCGCTTCTTTCTAGAAGGAGAGATTCAGAATGGTTCTCTTTTTTTATTGTTGCTTTGCAAATCTTACATAATTAGATTTTTTTCTCACAGCAAACAAATGAAATATATGTGTAACTCCTTACATAAGTCTCTAAACAAAACAGGAAAAACATGGATGTGCCTTTACTTCCAAATGGCCTTGAATCACATATTTGAAAGTGAGGTTGGATGTTACAGCTTCCTCTAAACATACCGGAGACTTTCTCCCTCAGAGGCAGCATCTGGAGGTCAAGGACAATGTCCTCTTCCTCAAGGGCCGCCCCCCTGGGCTGGGGTGGGGGTGGGGGTCTCTGCTGGCAGGAGACCCTCAGCCAGTGGTTGAAAGCATATTTCTTTTTCTACCATTGTCATGGAGTCATTTAACAACTTAGATGTTTAAGTCAAATACTAGACTGTCAAAAAGTGATTCGGAAAGAGAAAGACAAATATCCCATGATACCACTTAAGTGCATCCCTTGTGATCCTCAGCAAGCTCAACGCCCGAGGAGCAGAGACCCAGCAAACATCTCTGAAACGGACACGTGAGTAAGACTAACGTGTTTCAGGGCCCACTATTATCAATAGTCCTACCATGAAACCAGGAGGAAGGTCTGGTTCAGAAACCACCCGGGCCTCCGTGAGATCTTGTCTAACCGGCAGGCGTGATCTTAACTCATGGTGAGGCGGAGAAAAGTGCAGTTACAGGGGGTCCATAGCCAGGCTGGGGTCACGGCATCAGGAGAGATGCCCATGGGCCTGAAGCCCAGGTGTGTCTGGGGACTCAGGAGACCCCAAAACCTGTTGAAGAGGATAAAGGAGGAGCCGATGGGGAGAGAGAGTGAGGGTCCCACCGCAGAGGAGGTGAGAAGGGGTCTGCACACGATCAGCGGACAAAAGAGAGAAGGCACACAGGCTGACGTTAGGAATGACGTTGCATTTCGTAAAAGTACGCTTTGTCACCGTTTCCTGAACAAGCTTAAAATTAAGCTTCCAGCAGGCTAATTGGATTCTGAAGGCCCGAAGAGAGAATATGGAATTCTAAACCATTCTTGCTGAATTCTTCTGAGAATAATTCTTTTGTAAAGTAATCCACTCCACAAACTTTATCTTTTGATGACTGCTTAAACACGACCATAGATTCACACAGCCTATTCCATGATCAGGACAGCTGGATTTGGGGCCAGAGAGAGAGACAGACAGAGACATGGACACGGAGAGGCACAAACAGAAGGACTTGAGAAGGTGTGTTTTGAAAGCCGGCTGTGGACAAGCGTCATGGGAACTCACAGTGTCCCTGGTAGCCAGTTACCTAAGGTGCAGAGAAGGACAAACACTGGAACTTGAAGCTGCCACGCCCAGGTTCCGAGACCCGCTGGTCTGCGAATATCCTTTTCCAGCTTGTTTCTGTGTACAGGATGCATCAGACGTGCGAGGTAGAATATGCAGTAACTGAAATAGGCATGTTTCCTGTATGACTGACGACCCTTTGGCTTTCGTAAGGCGCCTAAGTGGGATTAAGTTGCTTTCTTGGACTCTGGTGAGAGCTGCAAGCGGCATGGTTACACTAGCCGTTTCAGTACATGCACCAGCTCTGACTCTCAAGCTAGTTTCCGCAGAAAAAATGCTCACATCACAGAAAAACATCCTCCCTAATTGGCAGCCTTGTTAGCAGTTGTTTCCGCAGAAAGCCTCCATGCAGGAGCCGCAGCAGAGCCTGACAGACTCAGGTGTCTCAGTGACTACCTTTTGGACATGCCCCAAAGCAATTAAACACAGTCTCCATGACAGAACTCTCACAGGAGCTTGGAGATTATAATTTCAAATTCATTTCTATTTCTGATGCTGCGTGTCCAGTCCATAAGGCAACATTCGAGCTCCTTCAAACTGTCCGTGTGCCCCGGCACACACGCATGCGAAATCGGGGGAAAGCCACCGCCTCTGCGGATGGAGGGAGGTTTCCCCAAAGTCCGATCCACGGCCTTCAGGCTTTTGTCTGTTTCCATTTGCAAAACTAAACAGTAAACATTTGCAAGACTCTTGGTTTGGGAACATGTAAGGAGTAAAGAAAGTCCTCATAGACAGACAAGGGCCACAGCCTGCCCACCCTGGGCAAATGCAGACGATTCCTCCAACATCTATACAACAGGCACACTGACCAGATGCCAAGTTCCGGATGTGGACACTGACTCTCAAAGGCCAGGTGTTCCTGGGGTGAGGCGGCAGGTCCCGGCAGGGGGCACGGGGGCGCAGCTCTGGGCACGTGCCCTGGTGATCAACACGGGGCCCTTTCTGCGTCTCCGCCTGAGCCTCCAGGGTGGGGGTCAGCTCGCAGGGCAGGGTGGCAGAGAGGGAACCAGAGGCAGAAACACAGCTGCGGGCGCCGGCTCTGTGCCTCTGTTTCCACAACACAGGGTTTCAGGAATCTTATACAAAGTAATGGATGGGAATTCCTAATTCAGTGCCTGGAAGACAGTCCTGAAAAAGTGTCGTCAAGAAGAAACTGCGGTGAGCAAACTGTAAATATACTCAGCAAATTTCCACAATTCCAACTATCCCCAGTGGATTTCTCTCCTAAGGATGTTTCTGAGATCAATTCAGGACTCAGAACAGCAGCAAACACGAAAGTCCCGAGTCCTTACCCTTACGGGGCGGGAGGCCCGTAGATCGTTAGTTTGGCAAAAGTATCAGTTCACAGAGGGAGGCAGAGAAATGCCATCACTTTCTTTGCGCACTTGGACTCTGATGTTAAACAATCCTGAAACAGTCGAAATGGACCCAAGTAAGATGCATATAAAACGACTGCATAAAGGGATTGTAAGAATGAGCTCTGAATGTTTGACACCATTTAACCTGACGAAAATGTCTTCTGGATGCACACCACGTTTGTGGGCTGCAGAGACGACCTGGCAGAAGGTCAGCGCCTGTCCCCCCGCCTCCAGAGAGCAGTCCACGCTGTCACCCACAGAACCTCAGATTATCACCTTCCTTGACAGGGGGTGGGGAGGTTTTCCGGATTTCCCAACTGGACTCTGTGTCATCACAAGGGTCTTTACGAGAGAGGGATGGAGGCAGGAGAGCCGGGGTCAGACAGAGACGGGAGGAGCTGCTGGCCAGGAACGTGAAGGGGGGCCCCAGACCACGGGCGCGGGCGCCCAAGAAGCTGGGGACACAAAACAGAGGCGCCCCTGAGCCCCCAGGAGGAGGAACCCTGCCTCCCCCCATCTGCCCCCCAGCCGGAGTCATCGGGGGTTTCTGACCCATAAAGCCGCGGGGTCGTGAATCTGCATTGTCTTAATCACTGAGTCAGTGGTCCTCTGCCACGGCCACTGTGGGGACCAAGCCAGAGTCCCTGGCTTCTCAGGCACCTAGTCCAGCCTCGTCCACCTAGGAGCACCTGGCTCATCTCTGTGCAGCTCGAGCATGTGAAGAAGGGCCAGGAAGAGCGCGGCAGCAATCATGAACCCGGCGGGCTGCGGACAACACCAACGTCCATCCTGGAGGCGGATGGCATCCAGGGCCAGGAGGGAGGTGGGTGGCTGGGTCTGGGGGTCTTGGCCTGAAGGAGCGTCTGTCTCCCCAGCCGAAGAGTGATGGGGCGGGGCCATGGGGGCAGGGGAGGTGGACCCTGGGGGCCCACCTGTGGGGGCTGGACCCTGGGAGGCAAAGGAGGACCGTCCTGTCGGCCAGGGGAGAAGGAACCTTCTGGAGCCTCACAGCAGGAGTGCCCCCTCCCGCCTCCCTTCAGAAACCAGACAGCGTTCCTACTCACTGATGCGGAGCGATCCCCAGTGTCCCAGTGGGAATCCACCAGAAGGAGGCTGAGCTCTTGGGCCAGGTGAGGGCTGAAGTTTTCATAAAAATGACCACCTAGATTTACCCCTGCAGGGAAAAGCTGCTCAGTTTTATCGATCGCTTACTTAGCGGCAGCCAAAGTGCCCGAGGTTTGGGCGACTGTTCCCCTGAGTGTGTGATAGCATCTCTAAGAGGACACGGCCAAGGTGAGTCTGGAGGGGAGTCAGAGCCTCCTGCAGGCTCATCCCGCTGGGGCAGCTCCACACGCTGCCTAACTGGGGTGCACCATTGGCATGGCCATTCCAGAAGTCACCCATTTACCCAGCGCATCCAAGCTCCTTATTCTCCTTTTAACATCCCACTCTAATAGGAGCGTCCCTGCTTGGCTCAGACTGAAAAGTATGTGCCTGCAACACGGGAGACCCTGATACGATCCCTGGGTCGGGAAAATCCCCTGGAGGAGGGCACGGCAACGCACTCCGGTATTCTTGCTGGAGAATCCCATGGGCAGAGAAGCTTGGTGGGCTACAGTCCACGGGGTCACAAAGAGTCAGACATGACTAGTGACTAACACATTTGACTTTCACACTAAAAGACCACAGGACAAAAATGTGAAGAAAAAGCTAAATCACAGTATTATTTATTATTGAAAATCACTGACTAAATATCATCTTTTAACTAGAAAACAGTTCAGTAAATTAGGACAAGTTTACTAAATAATTCAGTCCTGAATATTCATTGGAAGGACTGATGCTGAGGCTGAAACTCCAATACTTTGGCCACCTGATGCGAAGAACTGACTCATTGGAAAAGACCCTGATGGTGGGAAAGATTGAAGGCAGGAGGAGAAGGGGAGGACAGAGGATGGGATGGTTGGATGGCATCACCAACTCAATGGACCTGAGTTTGAGTAAGCTCCGGGAGTTGGTGATGGACAGGGAAGCCTTATGTGCTGTGGTCCATGGGGTCGCAAATAGTAGGACGCGACTGAGCAACTGAGCTGAACTGAATAAAACAGTTTACAGACTCTGAGAAGAGTTGTTTACACAGGACTCTACAGCACCAGACAGGAACATAATAGAAGGTGAAGTGTCAGAATCTATTAAGTGATAATATATGTTGGAAGCTGTTCTAACAGTGAAGTTAGAGGCGGTTTCTATTTTCTCCTATATTTTCCTTATTTTCTGTCATTTTCTTGCAATGAGCCCATACTCCTGCTCTCCTCAGAAATAAAGCAAACATCCTAAACGCACTATAAATAGAAACTCGCCTGATTTGTGCAGGCCTCGCTCCCCACCCCACCCCAAGGTCTGCCTCCTGCTCTGAGCCTGGTGTCCCCTGAGAAGCTCCTGGGACCCCTCGCCTCCAGGCATGGAGGCCCATCCATACCAGGCCTGCCATCACGACAGAGCCTGTGTCCGTGGTGACCCACCTGCCCCCCAAGACAAGCGTCCTCTGTCCCTCCTTAGGAAGCCTGGTCACTGCAAGGGGCACACTCAGTAGGAACCCAGACGTGATGGAGGGTGCCCGTCAGACACCCGGGATGTCCTGTCTCCATCAGCGCACGTGGCGCGCGACAACCAAAAGCCACCAGCGAATAATCGATCTAGCCGTGAGAGATTTATCACTAGGGTCTGAGAGCATGCGCCAGGATGCCTTGACCTCACAGCAAACTTGCTTATGACCAATTCGAGGGCATTTTTGAAGCATCTGTAAGGGCCAGGGTCAATATGGGAACAGGAAGAAGACCACTTCAGGAAATGGCGGGTACAGTCGGCGCTTTAATGAACGTGGTGGTAGTTCGGTCCCGCAGTCGTGGCCGACTCTGCGACCCCGTGGACCGCAGCCCGCCAGGCTCCCCCGTCCATGGGACTCTCCAGGCAAGAATACTGGAGTGGGTTGCCGTTTCCTTCTCCAGGGGTCTGCCCGACCCAGGGGTGGAAGCAGGGTCTCCTGCATCGGCAGGCGGAGTTTTACCTTCGGAGCCACCAGAGAGCATAGGAGGCCCCTAACGAATACAAAGCAAGGGAAGAAGATTCTCTAACATTACCCTAGTCTCGTCAGGAGCAAAACGCAAACTAAAGCCCAGCCTCTGTATTCAGCAGTACCTCCCTCCTGCGTCAGCTGCCTGGAAGGGGGCCCCCAGCCCCGCCCACAGCCCCGCCCACAGCCCCGCCCCACCGGGTCCCCGCCCTCTTCCAGGAGCCACGCCCACACGCCCCCTCCCACCACCTCCGACTGCAGCACCGGCCACCGACTCCAGGCCGGAACCGCTCCTGCCGGGCCTCCTCCCAGCCCGAGGACGTTCTCAGGCGCCGCCCCGCCCAGGTGAGCCGGCCCACACTGGGCCTGGTGGCGCTCCTGCCCTTCAGGGATGGGCCTGCGCTGCTCAATCCTGCGACCTAGGGTCAACAACATGTCCTACAGCTGATTCCTAAATTCCTGCACACAAGAACAGGCGTTCAAGCGCAGGTGTTCCGCAGGTGGACTGGATGGGGGATGAAGGAGGACGCACGCGAGCTGAGGAACGGGGATGTGGCCATCCCAGCGCACCGGGCCAGTGTCTGATGGGCAGAGGAAGGGTGCCTCCCTCTGCTTTCCCTACCCCCAAGCTGACTTCTGGGTGGGCTCCATGGCATGCCCTAGCTTCCGAAATTCCTTCTCTTTTTTCCCCGTCTACTATCTAGATCTTTCTAGAATATTCTTTTGCCTAAAAATTACATATGCCAGACCAACCCCTCCTTCCGGCCAAAATTCTTAATGTTCACATCCTAAATTTTCATTTACCTATACAGTCAAAGAAATGTCCTAAAAGGTTTTAAAAGAAAAAAATATATATATCTAAACCAAATTTCGATGCCTTACTTTAAAAGGTGACTTTTGGTGCAACATTTTAGAGTCAATCAAAGAGAAGAATTTATAAGAAATAACCTGGCTTGCGTTGTTCTGGCACCAAAGGAAGGAAGAAGGGAGGGAGGGAGGGAGAGATGGGGGACCCACCCACTAAGGCTCCTGACCTCCGGATCAGCCTCCTCCTGCCCCTGCCGCAGTGCGCTTCGCTGCATCCCGCGTCACCTTTCGCTTCTGAGACGGGACACCGCCCTGCACGTTAACTGACAGAAGACACGCTGGCATCTCCTACAACAACATCTCCTAGGCATACATCTCCTATGCCGTGAAGGTGCGAAGGACGGTGTCAGAGTGCTCTCTTCCCCCTTCACTTCTGCCTGAGTCAGCACGTGAAACTTCTGGGTGACCATCAAAACTGAATGCGGCAGGGAGGAAACTGCAGGATGGCGGCTTCACCCGGGGACGCCGGGACATCACGCGCTCACGCGATGACCGAGGAGGGCTGGAAACGGGCTTGTGAAAATTAGCCCCCAAGAGTGCCCATGAAGAACCTCTCTGGGCGGCAGCAGAGAAGTGGGTCAGAGCAGCGGACCTCAGAGGAGGAAGCGGAGAAGGCGGGGCTGGGCGCAGCGAGAAGACGCTCCCCATCTCAGGCTGGGTTACTGCGCCTGAGCCTCCCTCGGGGCCGGAGGAGACTCCCGAGAGAGCCCTGGACTGCAAGGAGATGAACCAGTCCATCCTAAAGGAGATCAGTCCTGGGTGTTCATTGGAAGGACTGATGCTGAAGCTGAAACTCCAATACTTTGGCCACCTGATGCGAAGGGCTGACTCCTTGGAAAAGACCCTGACGCTGGGAAAGATTGAGGGCAGGAGAAGAAGGGAACTACAGAGGATGAGATGGTTGGATGGCATTACCGACTCAATAGACATGAGTTTGAGCAAGCTCTGGGAGCTGGTGATGGACAGGGAAGCCTGGCGTGCTGAAGTCCATGGGGTCGAAAGGAGTCGGACACAACTGAGCAACAGCAAAACCTCCCTCAGGACAGTTTTTCCGGTAGAAGACTCCACGTCCCAGGCAAAAGTTTCAGAACACACACACATACACACGCACACGCCCGCGCGCACGCGGGCCACACCGTGGCCACTCCACTGGTTGCATGATGTGTGTATTTCACGTCTGACATGGTGCCCTCTGCTGAGAGCACATGAAACCCGTGCACACATGTGTCCAAACACAAAACTGATGGCTGAACAGACCGTGTGGTTTCTTGCGAGTGGGTCGGTGGGAAGGCTCACTCAGGACCGCGGTCCACACGGGACGCCGCTGTCCAATGCCCGGGGGATGAGCCAGTCGCTGGGCCGCAGCAGAGCCTCAAGGAGGCTGGGGGCAGCTGCTTCTGGAGCTGCACGCGGGGCACCATGGCGACCCTCAGGGGAGCGGGCCGCGGGGCCGTGGGTTCCGGGGCGCCCCCCTCCATCAGGGTCCGCCCGGTCTCACACAGGTCGTTATGATGGCTGAATTAATTCTCGGTGGTCAGTTCTGCGAGCCCTCACTGTCGTTTATTTCTGTATAGCTCAGCTCTCATCATTATTGTTATCTGGTTATTTTGGCTTAAACTCCCAGAGAAGTGATAGAGACACAGAATTACAAAGCAATATTCCAGTGTGAAAACGCCTAGGGGCTCCTCCTGCTGCAGCCCATTCAGAGCGGCTGCGCGGCCCCCTCCCTCTGTCTGAGGACAGACCCCACCCAGCCCCGCGGCGCCCCGCCCCGCCCGGCCAGGCTCCGCCCCCATCTCCCTCTTCCGCCCAGTCCTCGACCTCAGGGTTTGCAGGAACTAGGCATAGCTTTTTGCTCGGCTTCTCGCATCCACACCTCCTCTCCTACGTCTACATTCTTTTTATTCTTATCCTTAACTCATCTGCCTTGCTTCACCTGGTGCTGTTCGTAGTCCCTCAGTCGTGTCCGACTCTCTGCGACCCCATGGACTGTGGCCCGCCAGGCTCCTCTGTCCATGGGATTCTCCAGGAGAGAATACTGGAGTGGGTTGCCATGCCCTCCTCCAGGGCATCTTCCCCACGCAGGGACTGAACCCAGGTCTCCCGCACTGCGGGGGAGACTATTAAATTCAGACTGGCAGGCCCCACGGAAGGTCCCTGTGTCTGCGGATGCCGGATGGGCCAGAATGGCTTTCTTGGCAAGTTTCCAGATGCTGCTGCAGCTGAGGGTGATGTGGGCACCCCGCTGAGAACGCGGCGAAAAGAAGAGGCACGTTACTAACTTAGTCACTCCCCCCACCCCACTTCCTACAGAGCAGGAATGAATTCACCTGAAAAGAGTCCCCTGGGATTTGAGATTATGACTTTGATTTCAGCGTTTATATTTCAAACTGTCATCAAGTTTTTCTTCATGACTAAAAATGGGGGGGCTTCCCTGGTGGCTCAGATGGTAAATGTGGGAGACCAGGGTTTGGTCCCTGGGTCGGGGAGATCCCCTGAAGAAAGAAATGGCAACCCACTCCAATATTCCTGCCTGGAAAATCCCATGGCTGGAGGAGCCAGGTAGGCTACAGGTCATGGGGTTGCAAAGAGTCCAACACGACTGAGCGACTTCACTTTCACCTTCTTTCAAAAATGGGAAGGTATTTAAGATCTTTTCCAGGTCTGTTCTATGTCCATGCCACGCCCATGGATGGGCTGTGGTCTTCATGGGTACCAGGTGGGTGCCATATTGTGAAAAGTCCGGTATATTACATCTAGCAGATTTATACAGAGTCTAAAGCAGCATGTTTTGTATATAACAGGTTATATGATGACATATCCAGGATTTCTACGAAAAGTAAAAAAAATAAAAGAAAATACATAGAAACCCCAGTTGAACTAAAATGTCTTTCCAATTTGTACTCATGATTTCTTTCCATTACTTTACATAATTTTATTCCTTAAGAAAAAGAACTTCTCTGGTTGGTTGCATTTGTAAAGTATGTTCCACAAAGATCAAACTTTGAAGCTGGTATAAATGAAAGTGTTACTAGCTAATCTAACAAGAGAAAGTAACACCTCTTCTTGACTCTCTGCTCCTGCTGAGATGAAACTGTCATGTCCTCTGATGTTTATTTCTACTTCAATTAATGCCAGGGCACCGATCAGATCTGAAGTCAGATCTGAACTCATGTTTGCTGATTGACTCTCGATTTGCAGCCCACAGGGATGGTAAAGACATAGTTGCAAAATCAAACAGTTTGAATCAATGAGGAAATTGTAAATCTTTACCAAAGGTTGCATCAGGTGGTCCTTACAGTAATTGAAGGAATTTATGGTTTTGAATTTATTTTCCAGACTTATAAGCCCAGTGACAAATACTTGAAAATTCTCCAAAGAGGTGTTTTTCAGAAATATAGAACCAGTTTCTCTAAGTAAAAACTAAGGTATCACACGAGACCTTTGAACCAGGAGACAATCTACTAAAAGGGACACTCCCTCCTGCACAGACTGACTTTTCTTTTTTCTAGATATTTGGCACTAGACTTTGCAGAATGTTACCTCCTAAACTTCCAGACCTCTGTGGGCCTCTTGGGTTTGGAAGACCAAGCAATTCCTATGCCACCTATGGGCACGTTCACGAGGAAAGCAGGAAAATAATCTCAGCCAAAGAAGGAGCAAGTCCTGGAGAGAAATGCCAAATGTCAGGAGTCGTTTCACCCTTAGGTAGAGCATTTGAGGAGCTGGATAATCTCATTATTTGACATTCATGCTAAAGTGCAACATTCAAAAGACTAAGAATCAGGAAGGCATCCCCAAAGCGGAAATGCAGACTTTTGGAAATCTTTAGAATCAATGGAAAGATGTTCCACATCATGACTGGCCACTCATCTGATAGGAAATACATCCTGCATTGATCATTTCAGTGAAGTGCTAATCACACCAGAAGGCACGGTGTGGGGGCTTAAAAGCCAGGGTGGGGGGCTTCTGTACAGTGTTCATGTCACTTCTGGGTGTGCTAGTTCAGGTCATTAGCCTTTCTGAGCCCCAATTTCTTTGATCTAAAAAGATGCTAATAACATTGCCTGGGTTGGGAAGATCCCCTGGAGGGGGAAATGGCAACTCACTCCAGTATTCTTGCCTGGGAAATCCCATGGACAGAAGAGCCTGGTGGGCTACCGTCCATGGGGTCACAAAGAGTCGGACACGACTGAGTGTCTGAGCCCACACGGGGGTGTTTTGAAGACAACATGAGTCAGCCCATGAGGAAAATGTTTGAAAACAGCCAAGTACCAGGCTGTGGCCTGCTCCAGCCCAGCTCCAGGCAGGCAGGTGCATGGAGCAGGGGAGACCGTTCCCCTGCCTCGGTCATCGCAGGTCACAGGCCGTCCTCCACTCTCGACGAGCAGCCGTACCCGAAGCTTTCCTCCGTGCTCCCAAGTCCACTTCACAAGCAGGACAAGGTGCTGCAGGGACACACGGAGGCTGGGCTCGCGCCTGGCTCCTCCTTCACTGACACGGGATCCTGGGAAGTCACTGTCCAACTCTGTGCCTCTGTGATCCCTTCTGCAAAGTGGGCACTCAAGTCCTAACGTTTTCCTGATTGAACTCAATCAAGTCTGCGAGTGAGTTCCTGAAATATGAAGAGCAGATGCCGACTTCCAAGTGTCCTACTGTATTACGACTCTAAGAACTACTGCCTGCTGAGAAGTACTGCTGTCTCACAAATGAACATAATAGGTTTGGTCAAACAGTCATAACTTCTAACCAGAAACTGAACTCAATGATTGTGACTTATCACCTCACAGATTCAGGTCATTTGTGCTTCTAATTTTGAAGCCCGAGTCCTCTGGATTCAGGTAGAATTTCCTTATTTCTATTTATCTTGCAGCTTTCTTCATATTTTACTGGCTTAATTTGTGGTAGAATTATAATTTTGGCCATGACATGGAAACCCTGATCTACGTAAATTTCCTAACTTTCCTTTGGTGTCCTGTCGTTTTTAGCCCCTTGTTCACAGTGGAGACACGGTTTCTCATCCACGTGGTGTCGCCACCAGCTGAGTTTTCTCAGAACCAGGACCCAGACCCTCACCAGACCAGTCAGGTGAGCTGGGGAAGAGGGAGACCACCCCCCTGCTCTGTTGGGTCATTTTGAAGCCCTGGGACATCTCCTCCCGGTTCTCTGGAGAAAATCTGCCAGATTCTAAATGTGCTGCTCTCAGGAGCCCCACCATGATTTTGTGATCTCCTTCCTAAAACTTCTGTCCGTCATCCTAAGATAATCTCCTGTCCTCCCTCCGTGTACTTGCTACTCACGTAAGCCTCTCCTCGCCGCGTCGTGCCGGAGGAAGCCGGCTGAGCGGTGCTACCACAGCCCCAGCAACCTTCCTCCCAAATGCATGTGTCTCTTTGACCCCTTGTTTCTTGGTCTTTCCAAATCATATCTTGCATGGGTCTCCGGAAGCTTTTTTAGTTTTTGATTTTTGTTTCATTTTTCAAACGCTTCTCTTTACAAATTGTTCCCACTGTCTGGTTCTTGGAAATTATCAAATCAAAACAGAAAACAACATTTCTAATGCTCTTATACATGTCTTTTGATAGTTTTGCTCCTTTTAATGATAAATGTGATTACAGTCTTTCAGACAAATCAGAAATGATGATGGGATAGCATATGCTGGGAATATAACTGTATCACCTTCTAATGTTAAATGGACGCAGAATCACTTGAATGGAACCGAGAAGGTAATTTACCCAGCACCTCAGGGAGCCATGGTCATCGCCCTCTCTCCTAGTTGCGGATGAGATGGAATTACCTCCCATCGCTGAGTCCTCAACACTGTTATCAATCCGGCATTGGCCGATGAGGAACTTCAGGTCTGGCCAAGTTAGGCAGAGAGCAGACAGAGGCATAAAGCATCCTTATGGTAGAAGAAAGCTAAAAACAAATAAGAGCGCCATGCAGATACTAGCACAACTTCTACAATTAAAGCATAACGGAATTATGGAAACCGTTAAAACCATTAAAATTGTAGGAGTGGCTGGATACAGTGCACTTCTGGTAAAATGAGGCTGAAATAAAATCTACTTCAGGAAACTTAGGCTAGATGGTATCATAATCTTTTCTGGAGCCAGCCAGAAAGAATATGCACTGAGAACATCCTTCATTCCTTACAACAGTAAAAATAAACTTCAAAAATTCACATGGAAACAAATTGGAAGGAGATAAAATTCAAGTACATTGGCTCATACAAACAGGCTTTGTAAAATATCCTAGCCAAGGTCTGCTTTCCTTAAAGGGGGGACGTGAGTAACTGTATGATGGGCTAGAATGGGCCACTCAGAGTGGTGCGGTGGTGATCTGCACCCACTGATGGACTGGACACCCCCAATGAGACTTCTTGGAGGCAGAAGTCTCTGTGCTGCTTGTTCCTTCTCTTTAGTCACTGTTGGCTTCTAACCTAGAACAAATGGGGTCTGCCACATAGGAGGCCCTGAACACACTGTTTTTCTGGAAGAAAGAAAGGGAGGGGAAAAAAAAAAAAAGAAAGGGAGGGAGGGAGGGAGGGGGAGGGTAAGTTAGGGGCAAACTAATGACTGAATTGCTCCAGTGATTGCTCCAGTATGTATTTCCCATATACTCTAACTTTCTGAAATTCTTCATAAAATTTCTAATTTTCTTTACTATCGACAAATAAAACATTTTCATTAATAATTATGGTAGCTGCAAATGTAACATTTGATCTGATTGCCTTTGCTACTTGAATTTTTTAGCAAATTAAATGACCAAATGATTTCTGCTCAAACTCACATAAAGACAGTTTTATAGTTCATAGCATGTTTTTCCTTAATAAATGATGCTGTGGACAGAGGTCTTTTTATTTTCAGTGAATTGAGAAGGATTTTGATGTCCTACTTATATTGAGGACACAAATACATAAATCATCAGTTCAGTTCAGTAACTCAATCGTGTCCTACTCTTTGCGACCACATGAACCGCAGCAACCAGGCCTCCCTGTCCATCACCAACTCCGGGAGTCCACCCAAATCCATGTCCATTGAGTCAGTGATGCCATCCAACCATCTCATCCTCTGTCGTCCCCTTCTCCTCCTACCCTCAATCTTTCCCAGCATCAGGGGCTTTTCAAATGAGTCAGCTCTTTGCATCAGGTGGCCAAAGTACTGGAGTTTCAGCTTTAGCATCATTTCTTCCAATGAACACCCAGGACTGATCTCCCCCAGGATGGACTGGTTGGATCTCCTTGCAGTCCAAGGGACTCTCAAGAGTCTTCTCTAACACCACAGTTCAAAAGCATCAATTCTTCAGCACTCAGCTTTCTTCACAGTCCAACTCTCACATCCATACACAACTACTGGAAAAACCATAGCCTTGACTAGACGGACCTTTGTTGGCAAAGTAATGTCTCTGCTTTTTAATATGCTGTCTAGGTTGGACATAACTTTCCCTCCAAGGAGTAAGTGTCTTTTAATTTCATGGCTTCAGTCACCATCTGCAGTGATTTTGGAGCCCCCAGAAATAAAGTCAGCCACTGTTTCCACTGTTTCCCCATCTATTTGCCATGAAGTGATGGGATTGGATGCCATGATCTTAGTTTTCTGAATGTTGAGCTTTAAGCCAACTTCTTCACTCTCCTCTTTCACTTTCATCAAGAGGCTCTTTAGTTCTTCTTCACTTTCTGCCATAAGCGTGGTGTCATCTGCATATCTGAGGTTATTGATATTTCTCCCAGCAACCTTGATTCCAGCTTGTGCTTCCTCCAGCCCAGCGTTTCTCATGATGTACTCTGCATATAGTTAAAAAAGCAGGGTGACAATATACAGCCTTGGCGGACTCCTTTTCCTATTTGGAACCAGTCTATTGTTCCATGTCCAGTTCTAACTGTTTCTTCCTGACTTGCATACAGGTTTCTCAAGAGGCAGGTCAGGTGGTCTCATATTCCCATCTCTTTCAGAATTTTCCACAGTGTATTGTGATCCACACAGTCAAAGGCTTTGGCATAGTCAATAATGCAAAAATAGATGTTTTTCCGGACCTCTCTTGCTTTCTCGATGATCCAGCAGATGTTGGCAATTTGATCTCTGGCTCCTCTGCCTTTTCTAAAACCAGCTTGAACATCTGGTAGTTCACCATTCACGTATTGCTGAAGCCTGGCTTGGAGAATTTTAAGCATTACTTTACTAGCGTGTGCGATGAGTGCAATTGTGTGGTATTCTGAGCATTCTTTGGCATTGCCTTTCTTTGAGATTGGAATGAAAACTGACCTTTTCCAGTCCCGTGGCCATTATGAGTTTTCCAAATTTGCTGACATATTGAGTGCAGCACTTTCACAGCATCATCTTTCAGGATTTGAAATAGCTCAACTGGAATTCCATCACCTCCACTAGCTTTGTTGGTAGTGATGCTTCCTAAGGCCCACTTGACTTCGCATGCCAGGATGTCTGGCTCTATGTGAGTGTGAGTGATCACACCATCATGATTATCTGGGTCGTGAAGATCTTTTTTGTATAGTTCTTCTGTCTATTCTTGCCACCTCTTCTTAATATCTTCTGCTTCTGTTAGGTCCCTAGCATTTCTGTCCTTTATTGAGCCCATCTTTGTATGAAATGTTCCCTTGGTATCTCTAATTTTCTTGAAGAGATCCCTAGTCTTTCCCATTCTATTGTTTTCCTCTATATCTTTGCACTGATCACCGAGGAAGGCTATCTTATCTCTCCTTGCTATTCTTTGGAACTCTGCATTCAAATGGGAATATCTTTCCTTTTCTCCTTTGCTTTTCACTCCCCTTCTTTTCACAACTATTTGTAAGCCCTCCTCAGACAGCCGTTTTGCTTTTTTGCATTTCTTTTTCTTGGGGATGATCTTTCTACCTGTCTCCTGTACAATGTCATGAACCTCTGTCCATAGTTCATCAGGCACTCTATCAGATTTAATCCCTTGAATCTATTTCTCACTTCCATTGTATAGTCATAAGGGATTTGATTTAGGTCATACCTGAATGGTCTAGTGGTTTTCCCCACTTTCTTCAATTTAAGTCTGAATTTGGCAATAAGGAGTTCATGATCTGAGCCACAGTCAGCTCCCGGTCTTGTTTTTGCTGACTGTATAGAGCTTCTCCATCTTTGGCTGCAAAGAATATAATCAATCTGATTTCGGTGTTGACCATCTACATAAATCATAGGTAACAAATAATTTCATTGGAAAAGACCTTGATGCTGGGAAAGGTAGAAGGCAGGAGGAGAAGAAAATGACAGAAGACAGATGGTTGGATGGATTTGCTGACTCAACAGACATGAGTTTGAGCAAACTCCAGGAGACAGGTGAAGGACTGGGAAGGCTGGCAAGCTGCAGTCCATGAGGTCGCAGAGTTGGACATGACTGGGGGACTGAACAATAAATAATCTACCTCTTCAATTGAGAAGAGCATACCATAAACAAGCAAGTTTTTTCAAAAGGTAGGATGAAAAACACAATGAAATGTGTTTTTAAATGTAAAACATATTGAAACTAATAATGTCTAAATGAGATGCACCATTGCCCTTGGAGAGGGTGGACACATTCATTTTTTTACCTGAATCACCAATGTAACTCCTGTTTTTGGCTAATTATAGGATACTTCCCATAAATAGTCTTTCAGCATTTGAGAAAATAGTATGCTTACATGCACCTTGAAAATGGAAAAGCACCAAAATCTCACTGGCTTGAAGTTCCTGCTGGAGCACATGTCACGTCCTGGTTCTAAGACCCACGTGGCCCTTGACTCGCTCCCTGGAAAGAGGGGTCAACGCACGTGTTCACACTGATGCCAGGTCATCCTGCAGGAGGACGGGAATCCTCCTGATGCAAAGTGGACGGATGCTGAACCATGTGGGGCAGACTGACTTCTGCATGACTGGAACCCCACTTCTAAAGAGGCGTTTTTGCACACAGACATGGAGCAGGCCACTGGATTCAGAGAATACAGCCAGCAGCACGGCCTGCAGCAGGGTTTCTTTACGCAGGCCCCCAGGAGCCGACGGCAGCTCACAGCCCAGGACCCTGGGAGGAGCACAGAGGACACCCTGCCACCCTTTAATTTGGTCCTGACTCTAATTTCATCTTTTGTTCCCGAGGTCTCCCTGAGTTCCCGAATGCTCCTGACTTCTAGGGAGCTACATTGCAGGAGAAACATGTGTATACGCTCCCTGTGTGACATGCGTCGCGAGCACCCTGTGTAATTTAACCCTTGCGACAATTTCATGATACAAGTCTTATATCCTTGCTTCTTATTTAAAACTGGGGCTCGGGAGGTTCACTTGGTTGATCAAGGGCCCCCGGTGGGAAGCGGGACCAGAGTTTGAGGCCAGACCCACCTGACACCCGTGGTCAAACCAGCACAGCCTCTGGATTTAACCCCTGCACTTCCAGCACATGTTCTGTGTTTCTGGGTTTTGCCCTCATCCCAGCCGGACTGGCCAAGACTGCACCCGCCCTCCCAGGTAGCTCGGGGTGGAGACCCAGTGTCTATGCTGCCCCCAGCCCACCCTGCCACCCCCTCACCTGCCAAGAGCCCTGAGCCCCAGGCGTGGATGCCTTCTTCTTTATTTGTATCCATGCAGTTTCCTGAGACATCAACAGAGACAATGCGCCTGATTCCTCCTACTCCATCGTCCCCACCAAACACCAGTGAGCCTCAAACTAACACGACTCATTCTGCTCCTTTACAGAGAAAGGAGAGCTGGACGGCCAGGGCACAGCCCGGCGCTCTACCACCTCGTAACATCAGTCGGCCATGGGGACGGCCCTGCACTCTGCCTGCCGTGGCTGACCTTAATGGACTCAATCCCAGATTCCTTACCATGCTGACCTCAGGCCACAGAGAGGACGGTCTATTCCCGAATGGACTGGTCATGTTCAGGCTGGGGAGCATTCCTCCAGGAACCCAGCAAGAGTGGGGTGCATGGCTGATGTGGTAAAACCCAGTTTTGAATGTCACTGAAAGGTCAGAGCTGAAATGAGGTTCAGGTTGTGGGCAATCAAGAAACGTCTGCAGACACTCCATGCTGTCTGATGATGGTGTGGACAACTACGTACAGTGGACCCAAATCAACCTGTAAGAATTTCTTAAGGGCATTTCTGATGTGCAAGAAGCCAGACCAAATGCTAAAGGGGAGGCAGAAATGACAAAAAGAGAAGAGATAATAAGTAAAATCATGACATTTGCAGTCAGTCAGACTTGGGTTCAAATTCTTGCTTTATCCCTTCGTGACTATAAAATCTGGGGCAACTAAAATTCAGCTTCTTTCTTTGAAAAGGAGAATAATGACATCTACCTTTGAAAGCTGTCATTAGAGTTAAATGGGATGGTGTAAGTGATAAACTCAGTGCACTGTCTAATACAAAGAAAATCTGTTATATGGGAGCTTTTCTCATCTTAGTAATATATTGTCCCCAGGTTTCAAAGAGATCTAATAGCAATCAAAGCAGAATCTAATCAGTGTATACAGTAGGTGCAGGTTATAGAGAAGGCACAGGGTATCCAGTAGGTGCACGGTATGACCTCTGGGGACTCAGGCTGAGCTAATGTGACTGTGTTCAGTTGGGGGATCCAGGTGACGCGCAGAAATTCAGCACATGAAGAAGTTCATCTTGTAAGATCCTGCGCGCTGCAGCTCTGTGAACTTCAACAAATTATTTAACCTTTGAGTGATGATTCCTTATCTGTGGAATATTGATTGTGGAAGGGCCACACCGCATAGGGTAGGGTAAGCACTAAGCTTAATAGGAATAAAAGATGAAGAGTGGTTCACGGTACACAGAAAGCCACCAATGCATTGATCTTTAACAATGACGATGAAAAGGGTGGGAAAGACGTGAGGGGATGGGATCGGAGACCTCAGTGAGGCATCGGTGAAGGGAGTGAAACATTGAAGGATGCGAGGCCATCAGCTGACGCACTGGGAAGGGCTCACGCAGCGATCCCGGGTGGGCCTGGAGCCTGGGTCGGCCTCTGGGGGTGCCATACACACGCCCCAATCCAGGTCCTGCTGGGGTTTGCTGAGAGCATCACCTATCGCACGTCCAGAAACTCGGCCCAGCCCTCAACCACCCTGTTATGCCTCAGGAATTATAATAGCCTGACAAGCAGTGTATCATCTAATCGTCTGGGCAGCCCTGCAAGGCAGGTCATAGCATTGCGCCCAGTTTATGGATTAATAAGGTGATTCTCAGCAAAGTCACAGAGCTCGATGAAGTTTACAGAGTTAACGCATGGCAGAGTGAGGCTGGAAACTCAGATCTCTCTGATTTCAACGTCTGTGCTTCTCCTAAAATGTGACAATGCTCCCCAAGGGGATAATCCATGCCAGGGATAATGGAATCCTGGGAACCTGCGTTGGGAGCCCAGATGGGTTCTCATGGTAAGACCTGAATATCTCCACCAACTGTGCACCAAGGATGAGCAAGTCTAAGACCCCAGAGGTTTTTATGGTCACATCTGGAAGCCCCAAGAGTGCTCCAGAAAGGCACTGGCAGGTGGGGTGGGTGAGGGGCAGGACGCTGAGCCACGGTCTGCAGGCTACATGCTCAACCCTCCGACGTGATGATGGTCGGGACAGTGCAGGATTGGCACTGGGGACGTAGGCGCCGTGCGGGAGGAGAAAGGGGTCTGGGGAGAGCGTCTTAGGCAGGTGACCTGTCCTGCCCCCAGGGTGACAGCGAGCAGCCCAGGTGGGGGGTTAGGAACCAGGAGAGGTCACCACAAAAGGCGTGTGGTGAGGCTAGGAGAGCAGTGGCCCCCAAGTCCAGCTGATGTGCAAAACTATGCGGGAAAGAAAGTGTCTGAGCGGGAGAAGCACCCACGCTGACCATTACATGAGCTGCCTCTGGCGCGCCTCGGTGGCCCCTGCCAAACAGCACCTGGGCTTTGCCACACTGGTTATCTTCATAGCAGCCGGCATATCAGCTATCGTGTCCATCATTTCAGATGGGGACATCGACACTCAGAGAGGTCAGTGAATTCCCAAAGCCTCCAAACAGACTGGGTTTGAACCCAAGCGAATGACCTAAAGCACCTGCTTTACATTCTGTTTTAGAAAGAATGCTGAAAGCCGTGTGAGAAGTGAATGCAGCTCTAGACCAGATTGTGAAAAAATAAGGGCTGCAGGGGGAACCGAAGGTGGATGCTTCCCAGGTGGCTGGGCCTTCAGGGAGGGTGTGGGCGAGCAGACGGGAGCTGCGCTCGGCACCTGGCCAGCTAGAGCGGGAAGACATGACCCAGCAGTGTGGACTCAACCCAAGAAGATGCTGGTGGGAGGAGTCTGGCTGTGGTCGGGAGATGCTGAGCTAGAGGTACCCGGGGGCATCTGCATCCCAGAAGCCTGCACAGGGATCTGAGATTCAGCTGCAAAGACGGGAGATGAGGCTGTGCAACACACACCACCCTCGAAGCAGGCTTGAAGAAATGAGATGGGAGGATAACCAAGGACAGAGCCTTCAGGACAGCATTGCAGTTCCCGCCTCACTTGATTCCCTTTGAGTTCATGAATCTAATATTTGCTCTGAGGCCTGACTTGAAAATTCATTTCAGATTCAGTCTTCTGATTAATATTAATCAGGGGTGAGAGTTGGGGGGATAGCAGATGGGAATTCCAAAGTGCTAGAAATAGATCTGTGGGATATGGAGCAGAGTTTAAAAAGAGGTCATTTTCCAATTTTCCCAAAGCCGGGATATATTTCATTCCTGTGGATGCCTACTTTGGATAGAAATACTTTATTTTCTGAGCTGCAAATGATCAGCTTCTCTGTCACTGTTCACTAGGAATGAAAGGTAGTGATGAAAGTGTGGAAAATATAATCCCCCTTCGAAACGCAAAAACTTAATTTCCATACATTTTGCATAAAGAACCAGTGAGGTGGGTGGAGCTAGAGTTTAGTTAATTTGCACAAAAGACAACCAGCTACCCACATGGAAGAAGTAGCAGAAAAGAGAAGGAGCAGAACAACATGGGGAAATTTCTGGTTGAAACACAAAATTTATCATTTTAAGGCCCAGCTTTCCACATTTAGACCAAGCCATAGCAACTGAACAACATAGCCTATGAAGCTTTTTTTTTTTAAACTTGAGAAACAGCCAGAGGTATAACAAAAACCACTCTTTAACAGTGACACTAAACACTTTTTTTTTTTTACGTTTGGGAAACATGATGGTGAATAACAGATTGACAAATGGGATCCAGTGGTGATCAAGCTGGGCTTCCCCCGTGGCTCAGTGGGCAAAGAATCCATCTGCAACGTAGGAGACACATGAGATGCAAGTTTGATCTCTGCGTTGAGAAAAGCCCCTGAAGGAGGAAATGGCAGCCCCCTCTTGTATTCTTGCATGAAAAATCCTGTGGACAGAGGACCCTGGCGGGCTACAGTCCATAGAGGCGAGTGACTGAGCACGCACCCACGGTCCTGGGAAATCACAACAGAAAATCCTCCCAAAAAATCCTCTTTGTCATGAATTTCCAAAGTACCACCATCTTCCCCCCTGACCTGTGTCCAGCCTGGAGGACACCCTGCGGTTCTGCATTCTGGACTAAGGCTTCCCTTCACACGTTAGCGTCACCTCTGCCTCGAAATCAGCCATGATACGTTTAAGGAATTCACACTGACTTAATTATTAGCCTAAGTAAAATATAATTATGAAGATAAACCTGTAGGGAAGCCGCGGTGGGGGGGGTGGGGGGTGGGGAACAAACAATCCGTCCACAAGGCAAAGAAAAAGGACCCTTCAGCTCCTTCTCAGCTCACACAGAACGTGGGATGGCTACAGAGTGAGCTGAAACCTCAGCAAAGACCCGACTGTGTTGTCTGCCATCAGGAAGGACCCCGCTTTAGGCCTTCGTGATGTCTTAGCTCTGCTGAGCCAACACCATGATCTCACGTGGAACGTCACTCGGTGCTTCCCACAACATCCGGAGGTGCAGCATAAGATTTTTAAAAATCCAATTCAATTATTTTGTAAAATACAATGGAAAAGAGTTTCTAGGAAAACACCACGCACTTGGATGTCACAGCAGCACCCAGCGGCCACGGGCTTCTCTGCAGGGGCTTTATCACTCTGTATGTGTGGCCTTGGCCTGTGCGGAGACCTGCCCCATCTCTGCGCAGACGTGGGAAAGCTGGGTGAGACCTCCGTGTGAGGCTTCGCTCCAGGCGGGCGCGGGCCCGTTGCTGAGGCTGCTTGGCTTTTCTTTCCTTCATTCTCCTTTCTCACTTGGATTCCGCTGCTTCCACCTGCAGGCTGCTCAGAAATCCCAGCTGACCTCTGCGTTCAAAGCTGAGCCCTGTTCTTTCCCAGGTCCACGGTGTCCTGGAAGCCAGTCACCCTGGCGAGTCCTCCCCGCTTAGCTGGCCTTCGGAGCTCTTCATCAGGTGGCGCACTTTCCCCCTCCCCTCTGTCCGGCACCGCGGCACCTGAACAATCCTGTGCTTCTGGCTGCCTCCACCTTCTGCCCCTGCAGCGCCTCCTGCCTGGACGCCCACCCCGCACACTTGCAGGAACCGCGTCCTCTGTGGTCTCTTGGCCAGAACTGTCTCCTGCTGCCCCCACAGCACTCAGGGTCTCACCAGCGCCTGCAAGGCACCCGTGGCCTTCACCCTAGCATTAGAAATGATAGGTGTCCCCGGTGAGAAGTCTGTGTGTGCAGACAGCAGCCACTGTGAGCGTCCTGTGCTGGCTTCACCACATTTCTCCCACTATGAGCATGCCACCTTCTGCATTCACATACAGTGACTTATTCCCAGGAAAAGATGTTCCCGAGTCCTACCATGTGGCAGACTTAGGGATGGGATAAACAGGAAGGGAAGGCCTGTCCTTTAATCATACATCTGGCACATTTGAGGTGAGCCCAAAAGGAACAGACAAGCAGAGAAGAAATTAGAAGCGTGTCCCTAACTGGTTCTCCACGCGCAGGCATTCTCTAAGTAAATTGATAAAAACACATCACAGACTACATTTTGTTCACTCGCTCAGCCGTGTCCTACTCTGTGACCTCACGGACTGCAGCACGCCAGGCTTCCCTGTCCTTCACCGTCTCCCGAACTTGCTTAAATTCATGTCCATTGAGCTGGTGATGCCATCCAGCCATCTCATCCTCTGTCGTCCCCTTCTCCTCCTGCCTTCAATCTTTCCTAGCCTCAGGGTTTTTTTTCCCCAATGACTTGGCTCTTTGCATTAGGTGACTAAAGCATTGGAGCTTCAGTTTCAGCATCAGTCCTTCCAATGAGTATTCAGGGTTGATTTCCTTTAGAATTGACTGGTTTGATCTCCATGCAGTCCAAGGGACTCTCAAGACTCTTCAACACCACAGTTCCAAAGCATCAATTCTTCAACACTCAGCTCTCTTTATGGTTCAAGTCTCACATCCGTACGTGACTACTTGAAAAACTGACTAGACGGAACTTGGTCGGCAAAGTAATATCTCTGCTTTTTAATATGCTGTTTAGATTTGTCATAGCTTTTCTTCCAAGGAGCACACATCTTTTAATAGCATGGCTGCAGTCAGCATCTGCAGTGATTTTGGAGCCCAAGAAAATAAAGTTTGTCACTGTTTCCAGTGTTTCCCCATCTATTTCCCATGAAGTTATGGGACTGGATACCATGATCTTAGTTTTTTGAATGTTGAGTTTTAGGCCAGCTTTTTCACTCTCTTCTTTCCCTTTTAGTTCCTCTTGGCTTTCTGCCATTAGAGTGGTGTCATCTGCATATTTGAGGTTATTGATATTTCTGCAGGCAATCTTGATTCCAGCTTGTGCTTCATCCAGCCCAGAATTTTGCATGATATACTCTGCATATAAGTTAAATAAGCAGGGTGACAATATACAGCCCTGACGTACTCCTTCCCCAATTTTGAAGCCATCTGTTGTTCCATGTCCAGTTCTAACTTGCTTCTTGACCTGCATACAGGTTTCTTAGTAGGCAGGTGGTCTGGTATTCCCGTATCTTAAGAATTTTCTAATAGTTTGTTGTGATCCACACAGTCAAAGGCTTTAGTATAGTCAATGAAACAGAAATACATGTTTTTCTGGAATTCTCTAGCTTTTACTATGATCCAACGGATGTTGGCAATTTGATCTCTGATTCCTCTGCCTTTTCTAAATCCAGCTTGTATATCTGGAAGTTCTAGGTTCACAAAGAACACACAAAACTGTGAAAAAGCAGTTAATAAAGAAAATAGAGCATGACTTCCCATGGCCCAAAGCCCCGCCTGAGCTTGGCCAGGACTCCAGGCCTCTCGCCTGCCAGGCCAGCTCGGGACTGAGGAGACAGCGAGGAGCGTGTGACACAGGGGACCCTCAATACAGACCTTCATCCCCTTAACATGAGCTCAAGTGAGCACACTGCATATTTCTGGCCTCTTGGTCATCCCGTTGGATTCATTACGTCAGATACAGATTCCCAACCAAGGATGCTGAGGCTTTGGCTTCTGTTCCTGCTCCCCAGGAGAACGGAGAAGAGGGGCAGTCACCTTGGGGGGCTGGACATCACTCAGGGCCCCATGCCTGCCTGTGTGCATGTGTGTGCACCTGTATGTGCATGTGTGTGCCTGTGCACACATGTGTGTGCATGTGTGTGCCGTGTGTGCCTGTGTGGGTGTGTGTGAGGATTCCTGCCATCCTGACACCGAAAGCCTCTGCCTGTAGCAGGAGGTGAGCCGGTGATCTTGTTCTGTGTGCTTTGCTTCTGAGGTCACGATCAGGTCACAAGTGAACACAGTACCCAGAGTGTGGATTTCCGAATCAGAACTTTGAAGAACCCTTAAATGTCAAATGTCCGTCACCAGCACAGCTGAGAAGGTCCCTGAGGTCCACCTGGGGGGGCCGCTCCTCACGTGTGTGCCCCCAAGGCCCGTCTGGGGGGGGCCGCTCCTCACGTGTGTGCCCCCTGAGGCCTGTCTGGGGGGGCCGCTCCTCGCGTTTGGCCTCTCGCAGTCACAGCACACATCAGAAATGACAGGACTTGAGAACTCGAATACTTGAAAGGCTCCCGGCCCATCCACACTCCAGGCCACAGACGGTCTTGGGAGGCGGGGTGTAGGATGTGTCCCTGCTCGACACAGGATAGCCTCCCCACACACCTGCCTGGACCTGCAGCAAGCCCAGTCCTCCCACAGCCCTGGCGCCAGCGAAAGCCCCTCCGTGTCCCCATGGTGACCCGACGTCCCCCGATCTCCACCAGCATCTCATCCGTCCCCCCTCCGCCCCCCCCCCCCCGCCCCGGTGGCTCTCCACTCCCAGGTTTCCAGCCAGGTCGCCCACGCTCGCTCCCTCCACGTCCGCAGCCCCGGGAGCCTCGTAGAATGCCCGTCCGGACGCATCACCTCTCTTCCCAGCACTGTCAGTGATCCCCATCACACGCACGGTAGGAGCCGGAGCTCTCACACGTGTCACACACACGCCCGGAACCATCTGTGACCTGACTCCTGCCTGCTCTCTCTCCAACCTCCTCCCTGAAACGGTGTTCCTCTTCCAGTCTTCTGAAGCCCCCGGGGCCTGCTGACGGTATCTCTGCAGTGCCTCAGTGTGGGCCTGCCTCAGGGCCTTTGCACCACCCTCCCCCTGGCGATACTGCCTGGGGTCTCCTCTTAGACCCTTCCAAAGGCGGCACAGAAAGGGGCACCTCGCCCCCTCCAGCCGCGGCTCCGCCCCTCCCCGCTTCCTGCCTCCCTTCTCACATTTCCATCTGCTTTGCTGTTGTCGTTGTTTAGTCACTAAATCTTGTCCGACTCTTTGGTGGCCCATGGACTGTAGCCCTCCAAGCTCCTCTGTCCATAGGCTTTCCCAGGCAAGAATGCAAGAGTGGGTGGCCATTTCCTTCTCCAGGGGATCTTCCCGACCCAGGGACCAAACCCGCATCTCTTGCATTGGCAGGCGGGTTCTTGATCACTGAACCACCAGGGAAGCCCTTATTTCTGGTTGCTTGTGGCCAAGCATACACACATGAAGACATTCTTCCCTTACAGGCAAGGATTTTGTTTTGTTACTCTATCCTTGGAGTTAATGTGATCACTAGCTTTTTGAGGGAAAAAAATGAACAATATAAAATTGATGATACACAGTGTCAACTACAAATTGGCACTTACCAAGAGCACTGCCAATGACTGAACAACAAAGGCGCTTGCCATCTGCCTCTGGAGACTGAACCCCGGGCTGCTATAGCTGCGGACCTTCAACAACCCCTGAGGGAGTTCAGGGTGGAGTGAGGCACTCTGTGCTCCAGGGAGTCTGGTGGGACAGGTCTTTAGATAGTTGGATGTTTTTAGGAACAGATTTTATGATCTCAATCCTTGTCTCTCCTCACACCCAGAGAAGCACTAAATCCCTTCATAGTGACATCAGATCCTCATGACTAACGAAAAGCCTTTTGTAAAATGAGCATTTCATGGTTCACATGGCGCTGAACTCCCCCTTCGCCAAAACCTTCTATATCAACCTTCCACAACTGCCGCTTTGGAGCAGTCTCTCAGAGCTATCTGAGATGCTGCCTCTCAGGCTGCAGTCCTCATTTTGCCCCAAATAAAACTTAACTCTCAACTCTCAAGTTGTACATCTTATTTTGGTCCACAGCAGTAATTAAGAAAAAGTCAGATATTAAACAAAAGTAAGAAATCAATGAGAAGAGAGACTTCTCACAAGTACTGAAGAACACGTAAAGACAACTACCAGTGAACACAGCACTTGCAAACAGCAGAGATCAACGCAGAAAGTCACAGAGGCCTTTCCAGGCCCATGGCGTCCCTGCAGAATATGGGGTGACATTACTTTGTAGCCCTTCCCAGAAAGACTAGGTTTTCCACCTGGAAAGCTTTCCATTTCCCAGAAAATAGCCCCATTTCCGGCGCTGCAGCCAGATCTCGCTCCGCCCGGGGAGGAGGCGGAGGCCCGGCTTGCAGGAACACGCAGGTTTGGACCAGCTGAGGCGCCGCCAGCCCCGCGGGCTGCTCCCAGCGTGCGCGCTGCTCGGAGGCAAGCCTGAAGGATCTCTAAGGCGGGGACGGGGTTACAGGAAGGAGACACAGGCGACGGCTGTTACTGCTTGCGCATGTCAGGAGGCGGGAGGGGGCTCCATGAGAGCGCGGCCCGCATCCACCCAGGGAACGTTGCTGCGGGTGAAAACTCATATCCATGCTCTTTGGGGGATTTTAAACCTTTTACCACTTTCATTAAATTAAAATTAGGATATAAAGATCTCTGGGAACGCTAACCAGATAATTGTGAGATGAGTGTGGAGAACAGTCTCCCTGTACTCGCGTCATATGTTCCTACAGGAACACGGAAGGAGGAGAGGAGGCAGGAAGGCAAACTCAGATGCATCATTTAATCACAATGTCAATTAAATTTCCCCCCCCCCCAAAATTAAGGGGAATTGGGAAAAAGGATGACCTTTGTCACTCTCATACAATATGAACCATCTTAGCTTCTAATGGCAGTAACCCCAACCGTGAATCTCTATGCTCTGGGAGCTGTAGGCTTGACTATTTTCTAAACTAATTTCTGAGACAAAGGGGAGTAGTCTGAGAAAGAAGGTCTCTGTGATTAAAGTGTGTTTTTAAATAGACAGTAAATATTAGTACTCCAATACTTTGGCCACCTGATGCCAAGAACTGATTCATTGGAAAAGACCCTGATGCTAGGAAAGGTTGAAAGCAGGAGGATAAGGGGACGGCAGAGGATGGGATGGTTGGATGGCATCACCGACTCGATGGACATGAGTTTGAGTAAACTCTGGGAGTTGGTGATGGACAGGGATGCTTGGAATGCTGCAGTCCATGGGGTTGCAAAGAGTCAGCTATGACTGAATGACTGAACTGAACTGAAATATTAGTGCTGGGTAAGGGACATCTTTAGTGACATCACTGCATGCTATTCTCAAAAGGCTCCTCACAGAGTCTCACAAAACCCACAGAGTGCATCTCCATGAGGTGAGAAGAGATCGTGGCTGCATCCTTATGAACAGCGCCCAGAGGGAGTTGTGGGCAGACTCAGGCAGGGTCCCCGCTGGGCTGGGGTCCAACTGAGGACCACGGTCCTGCCCTGTGCAACAAGGTGGCCGGGACAGGGAAAGCAGGTCATCCTGCAAGCCCACTGAGGCAAGGTCAGTACTGTCCCAGGGACATGAGAAATGGCTGAGAGGACAGGGTGGGGCGGGGGGCGGGGCACTGGAGGTGGCGTCTCCAGGAGTGGACACTGGGAGGCCTGCGTGCCTGGGGCCGTCGGGATAGTGAGGGTGAAGAGGATGTAAAGCAGTGTGTGTGCCCATGCACGTGTGTGCATACACACATGTGTGCATACTCGTGTGTGCATACCTGCGTGTGCATGCATGTGTGCATGCTTGTGTGCATGTGTATGCACACATGTGTGTACATGCTCATGCGTCTGCATGTGCATGGTATGTGCGCGCGTGTGTGTGTGAGATGCACTGGGGTGTGTACGTGACGTGAGTGTTCTGGAGCACCATCTAGTTGAGGCCACCCAGAGCCCCGTGGCAGAGGCGTCCCATGAAGTTCGTGCCTCTCCGCTCCGCCTGCTTCTCTGCAGTGCCCCGTGTGCTCGCCCTGGCCACAGCGTGCTGCATCCTGTCTGCTCAGTGCTCTGAGCACCAGACCCCAGCCAGGGGTGCTGCTCTGGGTCCAGCTGCGGTGCTGGAGAGCGGCCGGCCTGCGGGAGTGGCTCATTGAGGATAGGTCCGGGGCCCTTGCTGGGACTCCGGGCCAGAGCACTTCCTGCACCAGGCTGGCGTCGTCATGGAAACAGAGACGCTCCTCTCCTGGGTCTCTACGTCGCCACATGGTCGGGATGGCCAGGCCCTCTCTCCTCTGGTTTCAGCTGTACTGGCATGATCCCCACTCACACGCTCTATCCTCTCTGTCACCCATAAGATCAGTTCCCACAGCGCAGTGGGGGCAGTCCCGGGACCCTCAAATCAGCGGACCTCGAGAGGACTCGGCGTGCTCCCCACACCTCAGGCTTCCTCCCCTCCGCTTCCCGGTGAAGGAGCACTCTGGCCGCCCTCCTCTGCCTGGGAAGACCCTCCAGCACCTTCTCGGATGAGGCTTCTTCCGTCCCTCCCTGCTGACCTCTCCTCTCCCCCCGAAACTCACGTTCACTACCCCCGTGGGTCCGGTGATCAGCGGCTGTTTGTTGTTTGTGGGATGTGAGGGCATGGGTGCAGCAGTGACCCCCACGCAGGAGGTGCTCCGGGGCTCACACACGGACACAACTGTTTGCAGCTTCCTTTTAAGAGAATGAGCCTTTTTATTCCGGGAGGGTTGTCTGTGATTGAAGCCAGGAAGGTGTGACCATTGAACACACAGAGCCGGTCCTGAAGCAGGGTGCCCGCCTGCAAAACCAGGGCACCTTCACACGTGGCCCTCGAGCCGGAGCCCAGACCTGCCTGTCCAGCCGCGTGAACGTGCAGGCCGGGCACCAGCCCAGCCAGCACCAGTCCGCTTAGGGTCGGGGTCAGGCAGGCCTCCTGAGTTTTACAAACATGTCAGTTCACTTGAAAAATCCCTTGGCAACTGCACATGGAGGTGACTTCACAAATATGTGGGCAAGGGTGGGAGGACAGAAGGGGGCCGGGGAGACACCAGCATCTTCATCGCTCTCGTCCACTCCCACTGGTCCTCCACACAGGGTCTTACCCTACGAGCTCCTGATGCTGGGGCCTCCTTATGCAGTGAAACTGGGAGCTGGTGACCCACACAGGAGGGTGTGAGAGGCAAAGTCTAGTATTTATTTATTTTAGACCAACAGGTAATGGAATCTTGCCCTCTCTCCAGATGTACCCAGAGAACGCTGTGTATGTTCCATGTCTTCTTATCTCTTTTTTCATGCCTGCTTCCTTTCTCGGCACCAAAGGCCATGCCTGTTTGACCCACTTGCCCAGGAAGCCCTCCCAGCTCCGCCGTCAGAATGCACTCACCCTCCCCGGAGCTGACCCAGCTCTCGCCTGTGGCACCGGGCGCTCACTGCCCCTGCTCACCTGCCAAATCCTGACTTGCTGTCCCCAGAGCTCAGTCTCCACTCATCTTTCCATCCCTCCTCGCCAGGCACAGTGAGTGGACAACACAGGTCAACCTTGTGGAGAGCATGCTTGTCATCTCTCACCAATGCAATGATAACGGGTGTCCCAGGTGGCGGTGTTAGTTCCAAGGTGCGGGAGCGGGACGCGCAGACGGCCCGCAGAGAGAGGGCGGAGAGGATGACGCGCGCCTGGGTCCCACAGCCCTCCCACCTCCAACATCGTATCAGCGAAAGCGGGTTCTTTAGAAAAGGCAACTGCCCAAATTCCCAGTTCCTTTTGTAGAACAGCTATGGGTCAGGATTTAAATACTGTGGAAAAGAGCAGTGTACGGTTAATCATGCAACTGCAGAGACTACAGCTCAAGTGTTAGGTAAGGACAGAACATAAGTGGCCCTTCAACAATTGTATTTAGAGAAAAAATGTAGTTATTTATGCTTTGCACACACACACACACGAAAGAAATGAAAAGCAATTAAATCTGATCTACTAATCTAAGCTCTCCTGCTCTGAAGGAAAAAAAATTATATTAATATATTCCCAGCAAGTTTTAAACCCTGTTTTATATCATTTCTTGAAATACTTTTCAAAATATATTCAATGTTACAAGTCACAGAAGTCACTAATTACTAAATCGATTCGAGTTTTGATTTTAAAACAGAAAAGATAACTATTGATTCCAAAATGCTTTCACATACAAAACTAAGGGCTTTTTCCACAGAGAAATCCCCAGTGTAAGAAGTTCTAGGTGGAAAATGAACACACAGGTTCTGCTTGTGTGAGATTTGACGGTAGTGACCACAGCCTGTGGAGGGGTTCTGCTACGTCTGAGGCCCCCGTGGAGGGTTTACACACAGCACACGTGTAGCATGTTACACACCCCAACTCACACCATCTCCACGGCAACCCTGTGAAGGTCCACACTATTCATATCCACAGTTTAAAACCAACCAAACTGAGGCACAGAAAGAACATTTACCCCCAGTTTTCAAAAGTCGGAAGTTGGGCTTATTTCCTACAAGTTGGTGGGTGATACATGATGTCGCTCAACTTTCTGTTCACTGAAACATTTTAATATGGAAAATGTTACACAAATACAAAAGTAGACAGAAGAGTATAATAAACCCACTTATCCATCAATCAGTTATAAGAATGTCATTTCGCTGATGACATTTCATCCATACTGCCATCTGATAACCATTTCTGTATTATTTGGAAAGTAATTCCAGAAATCATACAGTTTGCTTAGAAATGTTTCACTATGTATCTCTAAAATATAAGAAATTTATTTTAAAGCACAGCCATGATAGTATTCATACTAGTCTTATAAATAGCTGAGAAAAGAACTGAAGTGAAAGGCAAAGGAGAAAGGGAAAGACATACCCAACTGAATGCAGGGTTCCAGAGGGTAGCAAAGAAATATAAGAAAGCCTTCCTCAGAGATCAGTGCAAAGAAATAGAGGAAAACAATAGAATGGGAAAGACTAGAGATTGCTTCAAGAAATTTGAGACACAAGGGAATATTTCATGCAAAGATGAGCTCAATAAAGGACAGAAATGGTATGGACCTAACAGAAGCAGAAGAGATTAAGAAGAGGTGGCAAGAATACACAGAAGAACTGTACAAAAAAAGTCTTAATGACCTGAATAACCACAATGGTGTGATCACTCACCTAGAGCCAGATACGCTGGAGTATGAAGTCAGCTGGGCCTTAGGAAGCATTACTACAAACAAAGCGAGTGGAGATGATGGAATTCCAGCTGAGCTATTTCAAACCCTAAAAGATGATGCTGTTAAAGTGCTGCATGCAATACAGCAGCAACTTTGGAAACCTCAGCAGTGGCCACTGGACTGGAAAAGGTCAGTATTCATCCCGATCTCAAAGAAAGGCAATGCCAAAGAATGCTTCAAGTATCATACAATTGCACTCATTTCAGATGCTAGTAGGTAATGCTCAAAATCCTTCAAGCCAGGCTTCAACAGTATATGAACTGAGAAATTCCAGATGTACAAGCTGGATTTAGAAAAGTCAGAGGAGCCAGAGATCAAACTGCCAACATCCGTTGGAACATAGAATAAGCAAGGGAATTAAAAAAAAATCGACTTCTGCTTCATTGACTATGCTAAAGTCCTTGACTGTGTGGATCACAACTAACTGTGGAAAATTCTTAAAGAGATGGGAATATCAGACCACCTGACCTGTCTCCTGAGAAACCCGTGCGCAGGCCAAGAAGCAACAGTGAGAACCAGACATGGGACAATGGACAGGTTCCAAATCGGGAAAGGAGCACGTCAAGGCTGTGTATCGTCACCCTGCTTATTCAACTCATATGCAGAGAGTATCACAGAAAATGCCAGACTGGATGAAGCACATGCTGAAATCAAGATTGCTGGGGGGAAATACCAATGACCTCAGATACGCAGATAATACCACTCTAATGGCAGAAAGCAAAAAGGAAATAAAAAACCTCTTGGTGAAAGTGAAAAAAGAGAGTGAAAAATCTGGGTTAAAACTCAACATTCAGAAAACTAAGATCATGGCATCCAGTCCCATCACTTCAGAACAAATAGATGGAGAAAAAGTGGAAACAGTGACAGACTTTATTTTCTGTGGCTCCAAAATCACTGTAGATGGTGACGGCAGCCATGAAATTAAAACAGACGTGCTGCTTAGAAGGAAAATTATGACAAACCTAGATGGCATATTAAAAAGCAAAGACATTATTTTGCCGACAAAGGTCTGTCTAGTCAAAGCTATGGTTTTTCAAGTAGTCATGTATGGATGTGAGAGTTGGACTATAAAGAAAGATGAGCACTGAAGAATTGATGCTTCTGAACTGTGGTGTTGAAGAAGACCCTTAAGAGTCCCTTGGACTGCAAGGAGATAAATCCTAAAGGAAATCAACTCTGGATATTCATTGGAAGGACTGATGCTGAAGCTCAAGCTCCAATACTTTGGCCACCTGATGCGAAGAGCTGACTCATTAGAAAAGACTCTGATGCTGGGAAAGATTGAGGGTAGGAGGAGAAGGGGACGATAGAGGATGAGATGGTTGGATGGCATCACCGACTCAATGGACACGAGTTTGAGCAAGCTCGGGGAGATTTCCAGTAATTCCTTAATATTGTAGAGCTGACATTTTAAATAGCCTAGATAGTTCAGATTTTAAATTTTAATGTATGAGGTGACAATCTTTAATAGGAGAAATATGTTTTTCTCCTGACTGGATCTTAATACCTGTGTTTCACGTAAAGGGCAGCATACAAGGTGGAGAGAATGTAAGGCTCAGCGTGCTGTGACCTGGATGCAGACAGCAGGTCATGGAGAAGGAAGGACAGCCCCACTCAGACTGCCGACGCCACGGGTGTGCCTCCTACCCTCGTTCTGGCCTCACTGCTCCGATCGCTTGGCCCCCTCTCGTCCTGCCTGGTTCCTCCTTGCCCAGCTTCAGGGGCTCCCAGTGGTGCTGGCCACTCACCAGGGGGCAGCTCCCCCAGGCCCCCCTGCGTCCCCTCCCCACTCACTCTCGGTCACTGTGACTCGGGTGTCACCCGGGCACACTGCTTGGGGCCGCCCGACTCTGTCCTCTGTGACCCTCACCACTGACACACGGTTTTTGAAGATTAAAGAAGCCATCTCCCGGGTGAATCCCCATTGCGGGCCTCTCTGGTCATTTCATGTTTCTTGGAATCTGGACGGTGGAGACCCTGCAGGGCCTCCCTGGGTCCCTGGCCTGGGCACAGGGGACAGAACTCCCTTTGTTCTGTGGGTTGGTGTGTTGCAAGAGTTAATGGTCTTGACTTTTCCTGTATTTCAGGGCTACTTCTGTGTGGGACTATAATCTCAAGTGAAAAGGAATATAATTCCTGGTATATATAAAAAAGCACACTTATCATCATGACTGAGCCACTCAGCATGAAAGGGGCAGAAGGAGAGAGAGAGGAGGAAACAGAGAAGGAAGGGAGGGAGAAAGGAGGGGAGGACAGAGGGGAGGAAGACAGAGAGCAGGAGGGGAGGACGGAGGGGAGGACGGAGGGGAGGACAGAGGGGAGGAGGACAGAGAGCAGGAGGGGAGGACAGGGGGAGGACGGAGGGGAGGACAGAGGGGAGGAGGACAGAGAGCAGGAGGGGAGGACAGGGGGAGGACGGAGGGGAGGACAGGGGGAGGACGGAGGGGAGGACAGAGGGGAGGAGGACAGAGAGCAGGAGGGGAGGATGGAGGGGAGGAGGACAGAGAACAGGAGGGGAGGACGGAGGGGAGGATAGGGGGAGGACGGAGGGGAGGACAGGGGGGAGGAGGACAGAGAACAGGAGGGGAGGACGGAGGGGAGGACAGGGGGAGGACGGAGGGGAGGACAGAGGGGAGGAGGACAGAGGGGAGGAGGACAGAGGGGAGGAGGACAGAGAACAGGAGGGGAGGACGGAGGGGAGGACAGGGGGAGGACGGAGGGGAGGACAGAGGGGAGGAGGACAGAGAGCAGGAGGGGAGGATGGAGGGGAGGAGGACAGAGAACAGGAGGGGAGGACGGAGGGGAGGATAGGGGGAGGACGGAGGGGAGGACAGGGGGGAGGAGGACAGAGAACAGGAGGGGAGGACGGAGGGGAGGACAGGGGGGAGGAGGACAGAGAACAGGAGGGGAGGACGGAGGGGAGGACAGGGGGAGGACGGAGGGGAGGACAGGGGGAGGAGGACAGAGAGCAGGAGGGGAGGATGGAGGGGAGGAGGACAGAGAACAGGAGGGGAGGACGGAGGGGAGGATAGGGGGAGGACGGAGGGGAGGACAGGGGGGAGGAGGACAGAGAACAGGAGGGGAGGACGGAGGGGAGGACAGGGGGAGGACGGAGGGGAGGACAGGGGGAGGAGGACAGAGAGCAGGAGGGGAGGATGGAGGGGAGGAGGACAGAGAACAGGAGGGGAGGACGGAGGGGAGGAAGACAGAGAGAAGGAGGGGAGGATGGCCGGGAGGATGGAAGGGGAAAGGAAGGGAGGATGGAAGGGGAGGATGGAGAGTAGGAAGGGAGGACAGAGGGAGAAAGGAGGGGAGGATGGAGAGGAGAAAGGAGGGGAGGACGGAGGGGGAAAGGCGGGGAGGATGGAAGGGAGGAAGGAGGGGAGGACAGATGGGAGGTAGGAGGGGAGGAAGACAGAGCAGGAGTGGAGGATGGAGGGGAGGAAGGAGGGGAGGAGGACAGAGAGCAGGAGGGGAGGGCAGAGGAGACAAGCTGTCCTTCAGCCTCTCCCCCTGCACCAGGCTCCGGGCTGGGCTGCTTCCCCATGGGTTCAATTACTGTCCACGTTTGTTGCCTGCTTAGTTTTGAGCTGAGAGAAAGCCTTCATTGCCTCTCTCTCTTGCTCATCTGTGCTTGTGAGAATTTCTAATTTATATGATCAAATAGGTGCACAGTGAGCACAGCTTTCCCCTCGCTTGTATCCAGAAGCAGCCGTAACAAGGCTGCACTTCCACGATTTACTTACTAAAGAGCCAGAGACCAACACACAGCATAAAGTCAAGGATGGACAAGATGTAAATAAAACGAAAGCTTCGATACAGTAAAACTATGTGGAATTTGAAAGAGGTAAGATATAGGAAGTAGTAAAAATAAGTGTTCAGTCGCTTAGTCATGTCCGACTCTCTGTGACCCCATGGACTGCAGCACGCCAGGCTTCCCTGTCCATCACCAACTCTCCCAGACCTTGCTCAAACTCATGTCCATTGGAAAAGGGAAAAAGTGAAAAGATAATATTGTTAGTCAGAAAACTTAAAAAGTAATAAAATATTCACAATGATTAATATATACTCATGGACTAAAATACAAAGTATGAATTTTCTAAGTCTCTCTTCATATGAAGAGGATTTTAAGCATATGATAATGATATTATACGATAGCGAGTTTGGTCATGTAAGAAACAACCCTGAAGGCAGTGGTTGATGGGCCCCAACGCTCACTGCAGCACTATTTACAGTAGCTAGGACACGGAAGCAGCCTAGATGTCCCTCAACAGATGAATGAATAAAGAAGTTCTGGCACAAGTATAAAATGGATTATTAATCTGCTGTAAAAGGAATATATTTGAATCAGGTAATCTAATGAGGTAATCTAATAAGGCATTCTAATGTGGTAGATGAACCTAGAACCTATTCTACAGAGCGAAGTAAGTCAGAAAGAGAAAAACAAATATTGTATATTAACACATACATATGGAATCTAGAAAGATGGCACCGATGGCCCTGTTCGCAGGGCAGTGATAGCAATGCAGACAGAGAGGAAAGGCCTGTGGACACAGTGAAGGAACGGGCGGGCGGGGCAGACTGAGAAAGTAGCGCTGAAGCACACACATTACCGTCTGTTAGATGGACAGCTGGCGGGAATCTGCTGGATGGTGAAGGGAGCTCAAACCGGTGCTCGGTGACAACCTAGAGGGGTGGGACGGGGTGGGAGGGAGGCCGCAGAGGGCGGGGATATTCGTACGCCTACGGCCGATTCATGTTAATGTGTGGCAGAAACCAGCCCGATACTGCAAAGCAATCGTTCTCCAATTAAATAAAACTTAAAAATGTTAACATAAAAAAGAAACACTGGTTGAAGACCATTTACACGACAGCACAGCTCACGTGTCTGTGGCTTGACGTTCTGTGATTTCTGCATTTACGCTTACGGAAGCCGCCCCGCAGGTGGGTGTTCATCTCTAGACAACCAGGCGGTCAAGGAGCTCCTTGGGGGTCAGAGTTTGGAGCGGGGACATCTCTCCGCCCCACCTGCAGCACCCTCAGCCAGGCCCCACCCCATCCAGCTGATGCTGGGGGCCTCCAACACCCGCCTTCTGCATCCTCCCCTTTGAAACGGGGACAGTCGTCCTTCCTACCTCAGAGAGCTGCCAGAAGTGCCCGCCACAGCACAGCAGGCGCCTGGCCTGTGTGAGAGGAACCTTCCAGAAAGCAGACCCCAGTCTGAGCAGCGGCGAAGATTCCTGAGCATGGAAGGCACCCGACGTTGGGGGGTCAGAGCCCGCGCAGAGGGGACAATGCCCTTCACCCTGTGGCTTAGATGGCCGTGGCCCAACTGCGGGAGGAGGCAGGTGTCTGCCGAGCCCCTGGGTTTCCCGCGTCCTCCCAGGCTTCTCTGGTGGGCTCGATGCGCAGGGCACACCGGGTTCTCCTGTCACACTTAGTAGCAGCTCAGGGGACACGACTCTTGCTTCCTTTTTAACAAAACCTTTGGTAATCCTTACGAAGGCGGGGGTGCATGGCTGTCCTCAGCTCCCCAGGGAGCCCATGAGTGTGGTCAGGAAACAAGGCCACAAGTGACTGCCCTACAGAAACTTAGCAGGTTTAGTAGAGTTAACACTTCAATCGCCTTGAAAAGAGACAGTTGTTTCATGTGTCTACTTAGGAAGATGCAGTCACTATCATCAAATATTCAAAATACTATCACATGAAAGAGGAATTTGTCCTTTGTAGCTGGAGCAGTTCCTGCCCATAGCAGATTCTTAAACAGCATCCTTGGACTGAACTGAACTTTCTCTCTCCAGAAGGCAAAACTGGAAGCAATAGGTACGAAATGTGAAAGGGTAATTTCACCTCAACGTATCGTGAATAGCACTCCAACCACTAAGACACTCCAACAGCGGAGCGGCACCTTGCCGGGTAGGAGGCTGTCCACTGCTGGACACGGTCAACCAGGCGGGAAGGGGGCTCCCTTCCGAGGGCTGGTGCCAAGGGCCGAGGAGGGTCCACTCAGCACCCTCTGCAGATCAGCGCAGCGAATGTGGGACAGCTCTCCTCATGATGTGGACCTAGAAAAGCTCGGGCTGGGCCTTTAGGAGCAATCACGGTTATTGTATCCAGTGGCTAAGGATGCGGGCATGTGGGTGCTCAGCCGCTCAGTCGTGCCTGACTCTTTGCGACCCCATGGACTGTAGCCCACCAGGCTCCTCTGTCCATGGGATTCTTCAGGCAAGACTGCTGGAGTGGGCTGCCATTTCCTCCTCCAGGAGATCTTCCCGACCCCGGGATCAGACCCACATCTCCTGCATCGGCAGGTGGTCCTTTCTTACTGCTGCTGACGGACGGAGCCCTCAGTCGGGCCCTGCCCTGACCATTTACTAGTCGGCAGTGTCTCCCTTGGAGAAGGCAATGGCCCCCCACTCCAGTACTCTTGCCTGAAAATCCCATGGATGGAGGAGCCTGGTAGGCTGCAGTCCATGGGGTCGCGAAGAGTCAGACACGACTGAGCGACTTCACTTTCACTTTCCTTCACTGGAGAAGGAAATGGCAACCCACTCCAGTGTTCTTGCCTGGAGAATCCCAGGGACGGGGGAGCCTGGCGGGCTGCCGTCTGTGGGGTCGCGCAGTCGGACACGACTGATGTGCCTTGGCGGTGGCGGCAGCAGCGTCTCCCTTACGTCCCACAGGCGGCGGGCCCTGCTCGGGACCAGTCAACCGAAGCAGCGGAGGATGAACGGGGAGGATCTGGAGCTGAGTTCTCGGGAATCCAGACAATATATAGAAACAGAACTTTAAATATACCGTGAGGTTACTATTTCTCAAAGTTGTTTTCATAAAGTTATCTACGAGCTGCAGACCATTCAAGCACTGATTTAGGACCACAGAGGAATGCAGTCATGTGACAAGACGCAAAAAGAAGGAGCATTTTAAAGGTGTTGTCCTTCTCAACTGCCCTACAATGTACACATCTCTTGACCAGGTTTTGTATTATGAATGTCTGTTAAGGAAACAATTAATACTGTAAAAATTTTAGGTAAAATATTGGCTATAAAACTTGTTTGTAAAATTTTAGCAAAATTTTAAAAAGTCAACTGATAAAATTACAATAGACCATTAGATAGATTTCAGCATAGGAATGAAGTGGAATACTATTAATCAGGAAAAATGATGTTATGGAAATGTACTTGCTGACACACAGTAGAAAGATATATGTGGTACATCAAGCAAAAGAGTAAAGAACAAAATGCATGGTATGAGCCATCTTACTTTAAAATCACATGCAAAGAAAACAACTGCAAAGGTTTTAAAGCAAGATAGTAACTGTAATTATTTCTGAATGCTGGTATTTTCAGTGATTTTATTTTATATACAAATACATTCTAACATTTTAATTTTTCTACAATGAGTGTATACTAATTAGGTGAAGAAACTAAAATTGAAAAACCTCTTTCTCTGGCAGTTCGGTGTTAGTAGGAATGATGACACTTGGAAGACAGTGCCATGGAAACATCAGGGAGCCTAAGAGAGGATGCTGAAACACGTATAATGTGTGGACAATTAAAAATCACTTGGCAAATAGAGAGTATTGGTTCATTTCTCACAGTCCTGATGGGGATTGAGGTTGTCTTATTTGTAAGAGTCCCATTTCCCAGCCCAGCCACTCATGGTCAGAAGACAAAGAGAGGCCCCGAGTATGCTTCCAGGCCATGGACAGGGCAGGGGTCTCCCCTGCCCTCTGGTCAAGGGGATGCTCCCCACCGATAAGGCTGAAGATCAATAAAGTGACATCTCAAGACAGGTTGTGAAAGGGATACACATGATCTCCTGGGATGTGTCACCCCAGGAAAAGGAAATTGAGGCCCAAAGGGGTGGGCGGATTCTCTGAAATCCGCGTGACCCCGGGCCGGGGGTCCATCTCCCTGGGCACAGGCGCCTCACGTTACAAGGGGGTGATGATCTGTGCTTTTTAAGGGAGCAGCGAGGGTCGCAAACAACAGGTCAGAAGTTTACATCGAGGCCCAACACAAAGCAACACAGGATGCGTGCCGACCGATCTTATTAACGGCCTGCCTCTTCATGTATAAGGGTATACAGATATTCTTATTAACAGCCTGCCTCTTCACATATAAGGGTATACAGGCATTCTTATTAATAACCTGCCTTCTCAGGTATGTCAGCAGTGAAGAGGAACTTTGTGAACAAGAACAGTTCACAGAACGTCACCTTTGCCTCTGAGCTCTGGTCTGTCTCTCGCTCACCTGGAAGACCAGGGGTGTCAGGACCGCGGGTCACGGTCGCGGGCTCACTCAGGACCCCACCGATAAGTCTGCAGAGTTTCTCTGAGGCCCTATTAAAGAATCCCAGTGGAAACAGCCCCAAATCTATAAAACACCATGCATGTGAGTATCAGAAATGGAAAATGAAGGAATGAAAACCACTATGGAGAAATCTGAATACGCTTTTCCGTGAATGTCTGCTTGGCTTCATTAGGCTTTTGTTCCCGAAACGTCTGGGTCACACACGGCGCTCTCGTCAGTGTAAAGACATCAGAAAAGGTCAGAGTTGATGGGCCATTAAACGGGCACATTTAATCGACTAGGCAAGAAAGTAAAACTGAGGCATCTAGATAGCAAGAACACTAAGAAAGCCTCGCTCAGTCGGCCTGATTTGACACCAGGCGTCATGCATTCCAAGTTCTGCGTGTTTCCAGCCAAGACTCCCGGCAGCCCCAGCAGAAGTGCAGCCCCGCCGCGCTCACCTACCGCGCTCGGGGACTCTGCAGACGTCCACGCGGGTCAGACGGCTGTCGGGGCGGCAGCTGCGTGCACCTCGGCCCCCACGTGCGCTTCTCTGCAGGGAGAGAGGACAGGAGAGCGGTTAGTGGCAGCGAGCCGGGAAGGCTTCCCCACGCACAGCCTGTTCTCCGGGGATCAGCGGAGGCTGTGCAATTGCACCCAGGAACGTGCTGAGCCCTGACACATGGCCCCTCTGTGTAGCCTCAACAGGGTGGTGATTTTGAGACAGAAGTCAGGTCTTTAGTAAAAACTAAGGAACAAGGTCAGGTGTGTGACGCTTGAGTCAGTCCTGAGGTCTCTGGCCTCCCTCCTGAGACCTCCTGCAAAGGAAGATGAGTCAGAGGTGCAGTCAGACGCCAGGACCCGGCCTGCGGGGCAGGTGCTAGCCACTCACCCCCAGAAGGTTCTGGGCTACAGGCCGTGTGCCCGAGATTTACACACAGCAGTGCTCGGGGGCCAAGTGAGGATCTCACAGTGAGACTGCTCACCCAGGGCCACGTCAGGACAAACCCTAAACAGAAGTCATTTAAAAACCAAAAAAAAAAAAAAAAATGTAAAAAGAAAGATGAGAAGAGGAAGGCAGGAAGTTTCTCGTATTTCCTATTTTCTAGGTTTCTGTGGAAAAGGGGGTGATTGAAGAAAAGGAAAAGAATTCCTTTGGAAAATGAATTCAAATTTTTTTCTAACCACCAACCTTATTCATCCCAATTTTAGCAGCTCCGTGGGAGGGAATATGAAACATGAAATTCTACGCACTCAACTCTGCATGCATTTTTCCAGTCTACCTGGAATGCCCTCCCTCTCCGGGTCTTCACACGCCTGTCCAGACCACACTTCCCACTCCATGAGGAAAGTAAGAATCTCCATATTAAGGATGGTGCAGAAAACAGCTCCCACTATGGAATACCCAACTCAGAAGCCAGGCGCCGGTCCTGCCACCCCACTCCTGGGCACGAGTCCAGACAAAACACCAGCTGGAAGGGATGCACACACCTAGTGTCCACAGCAGCACTTTCATAGTTCATGAGCAATCTAAACATCATCGACAGACAACCAGACAAAGAAAATGTGGCACAGATATGCAGTGGAATATTACTCGGCCACAAAAAAGAATGAAAGAAAGCCATTTGCAGCAATATGGATGGATCTAGAGATTACCAAACTAAGGGAAGTAAGACAGAGACAGACAAATATCATACCATATTGCTTACATACAGAATCTAAAAAATTATACAAATAAACTTATCTACAAAACAGATTCACACATCCAGAGAACAGACTTATGGTTGCCAAGAGGGAGGGAGTATGGGGGAGGAAAAGGGTCGGGAGTCTGGGGTTAGCACATGCAAACCGTCATCTATAGAAGGGACAGTGAGGTCCCACATTACAGCACAGGGAACTATATGTAACATCCTGGATAGACCATAATGGAAAAGAGTATAAAGAAGAATGTACATAGACATATAACAGTCCTTTTGGTGTACGGCAGAAATTAACACAGCATTGTAAGGCAACTGGACTTCAGTAAATTAACCTGGGGCCACTGTCTCATTCATGCCTCAGAGAAAGCAAACACTGTTCTCATATCCGCCCAAGATGCTAAGAAACTCGCTGAGACACACAGGTAGGACTCAAGACCAGCCCGGACACGAGCTTCTCTCTGCATCTCCAGGCTGCCCTGCGGTCGCTCAGCCCCTCTAACACATTGACCCTGAGTTCCTCAGGATTTTAAAGGAAGACTTTCAGCAACTGTGAACATGCTTTGGCTCACAAGCAGAAACATCCTCTTCTGCAGACAGAACTGACGACCCTTCTAAGACAATATCATCGCTATTAAAATGCGGAGACCATTTTGGGTCACTCAAAATCAGAAGAAATATATGTATGCTTTTAGTGGAAGTAATTCGGATCTCAAGTTTCTGATGATTTCTAATAAATGGGAGAAAGAAAACAGAGAACCCATTAGAAGACACTTAAGAGGATCTCAGGCCTTGGGGTCTCACTTTAGAAATGACAGTAAATCCAGTTTGTGCCTGGGTGAGACCAGCTCGCCTGTTGTGAGTCAGAAGTAATGTCCTAATGGCTCAAGTGGCCCCTGGGGGGGGCGGGCAGGCAGGGCCACCCTGGAAATGGGGCAGGAGCCCAGCAAGCTGAAGTGCACATGCACCACGTTTATCTCATCTAAAGTTGCTCCTGCTTTGATTTGGCTTTAGTCAATTACTTTTCCCTTTTAAACACTCAGTAAGTCTAAAGAAGCTTACGTGATTTTAGGTTTATCAAAACAGAGTCCTGAGTTTTAAAACTTTGCCAAGAATGGAATAGACTCTAAGTTCTTTAGCCTGTTATCTTTCACGCTTTTTGTTAAACCCCATGTGACCAGCACCCCAGCTCTAATACAGCTACATCTAACTCCGCTTAAGGTTTATACAAATGCTGAACGCTAAGTCATCTAAAGAACCGCTCACTAGCATAGAGCAGTCCCAATCTTTTGTCAAGTTTATCTAAAAATATGGGCTTCCCTGGTGGCTCAGTGGTAAAGAGTCTGTCTGCAGTGTGGGAGATCCAGGTTCAAACCCTGGGTTGGGAAGATCCTTGGAGAAGGGAATGGCAACCCACTCCATCCAATGCTCTTGCCTGGAGAATTCCATGGACAGAGTGACTGACCAACAACAGCAATCTAAAAATATAAGTAATCTAATTACCGCAGATGGAAAAATAACAGATTTCAAAAGCACAGTGTGACCTTATTGTTTGTAAAGGGAGGCTGGCAGATTTGATAATTTTTAAGATTCCTTCTCCCCTCTACAACTAAGCTTTAGTCATCAGAAATCTAGGGAACTCTGTCTTTAAATTTATATAAATATTTAAGTTAATTAATAATTATTTCATAGGCTTTAAACACATAAGATCGTTGATATTTCTGAAACAATATTACCACTTTTATTTTTTTTCCCCACTTAATTAACAGAAGAGAAGCAATACACTTTCTATGGAAATAGTAACAACAATGTAACTAAAACTTTAATAACCTGGCTCACTTTGCAAGTTTAACCTTGGCACTCCGCACAGGTGGAGATGAAGAAGAGTGATGGAAGAACTGAAGGCCTGCCCTCAGGAACTCCAATAGGCAGACGGCTCATGTAGAGTGCGTACTGGCTCCTCTCTACACCCTTCCCCAAACAGACATCATTTTTATACGGTCTCTCATTAGATAGACCTCATTTTCTGATGTGCTATGATTCATTTCTGGAGAAAGAAAAGATATATTCATAATAGCCTATAAATGGAGACTTACTATGTGCTAAGTGGCTTCCCAGGTGACGCAGTGGTAGAGAATCTGCCCGCCAATGCAGGAGATGCAGGAGACACAGATTTGAAGGAAATGGCAGCCCGTTCCAATATTCGGGTCTAGGAAATCCCATGGACATAGTAGCCTCGCAGGCTATAGTCTGTGGGGTTGCAGCGTCGGTCACAACTGCCTGACTGAGTGGGCACACGTCGGTAAGTAACGGGCACGCGCTGCTGCCTTTAACCCTCACGGCAAGGTGCATGTGCATACTCTGTGGCTTGGTTCTGTCTGACTCTTTGCAACCCATGGAGTGTAACCCACAGGCTCCTCTGTCCATGGAGTTCTCCAGGAAAGAATACTGGAGCAGACTGCCATGTCATTCTCCAGGGTATCTTTTCGACCCAGGGATGGAACCCACGTCTCCTGCATCAGTAGGCGGATTCTTTACCTCTGAGCCATCAGGGAAGCTCACCGCAAGGTAGGTGCATCTTAACATTGATTGTACAGAGAAAAGATGAGGCACACAGATGTTGGCTTAAGATCACTAATCTGTGAATAGCAGACCTGGATTTGAACCCCAGCATTCTAAATCCTCAGCATGTGCTCAATACCGCACAAAGTCCTCAGTGCAATTAGAGGTCACTTTTTAAAAATAAAATCATCATTATCTAGATACAGCAAAGTCCTAGGAAAAATGTAATGAAAGTCTTCTTGTTATCTGCACAATCTACAGCCCTGATGTCCAATGTGGCAGAAACTAGCCGTGTGGGTGACTGGGTGCTAAACATGGTCCCTTAGGGCTGAGACGAACCCCAAATACCAGGTTTAATGATGGTACAAAAAAAATAAAGCAAAATACCATGTTTATAAATACATAGTGACTACCTACTGATGTGATATAGGTGAGACAAATATAGTGTTAAAATTAATTTCCTCTGCTTATTGCATTTAATATTTGCAGGAAAAGGTGATATGACAAAATATGTGATTTTGTGGTTTGCATTATATTCCTGTTGGACAGGGCTGATCTAAGGTCTCACATAAGACATTTTACGATGAGCTGCCTCTGGGATTTTTTTATCAGAGTTGAGCCAAATACAAGTGCTCAGAGGGAAGGAATTCTTGCTACAAGTCAACTTAACACACGCAGGAGGGCCTCAGGAATGTTAGGTGTGTATTCTTCTTAAAATTCATAGCTCTTATCTCAAAATTAATTAATCACAAAAAGTTGTTTCTCATAGTCAATGAAGCAGAAGTAGATGTTTTCCTGGAATTCCCTTGCTTTTGCCATGATCCAAAAAGTGTAAGATAATTATACTTGTGTATAAACTAATTTGATTTGATTTATTTATTGGCTGCACCATGCAGGCATCTTAGTTCTCCCACCAGGGATTGAACCTGTGCCCCCTGCATTGGAAGCACTGAGTTTCAGCCACTGGACTACCAGGGAAGTCCAAATCACTACACTTTAAAAAACATTCTACATTGTGATATAAGCCATGGGCTCATTCTCTTGCTTTCCTGCAGGCTTCCAGGGCTCTTGATGGGAGGGGCAGGTGGAGTTTCCTTGTCTTGCGAGGGCGCCCCTCGGAAGTGGTGGTGGGGACACTTGTCTGCAGACAGAATCACCCCCTGGAGACCGAGTCTGACTGTGAGGGGTGGCTTGTCCCTTCACTGAGGAAACCCCGGTTGGTGCTCCGCTGGCTCACGAGAACATGTGCTAGCTCTTGGGGTGGAGAGGTTGGAGCTTTTCTGCATCGTAGCCTAAATGTTTGCTTCCTATCTACTGGGCATTTATTCATGTCATTTTCAGGCTTACTGTATTTCCCCTCACACTTGGAGTCTGGGAGCAATATAGTGATCCATATTCTTAATCTTTTAAAATACACTATTTGCTTAATATTTTTTTTCAGGCCAGACTAGTTTCATTTAGTGAGCTAATTCCTACATATACCTTATAGAAAAGTTGGACAGTGAGAAGTAAATATAAAATATAACAACCTATAGCAAAAATAATAAAACTATCCTGACAACCAATTAGCCACTGTGCTCATTTCCACAGACGTCTTTTTGCAAGGCTAGGATGAGAAGACCCCTCATTTCATCGCCTGATGCCATGGAAACCTAGCCCAGTGGTACTGCCAGTGGAATAAAGCAGGCTACCGGGCACAGAACTGAAATCCTCTCTAAATGGCATGGGCACATGACTGGTATTTTAAAACATGTGATATCTGAGAAATGATGTGACTTTCTTAGCATCTTAGGAGGCACAACAATGAGATTTAGATGTAGATCCAATTAATCGCCTGCAGAGTCACAGTCCCCAAACCCCAAGCTCACCTGCGTCACCACACAAACACAGCCTCAGTGTAAGCCCAGCGCCATCAGGGGCCCCCGAGGTGGGTCCCAGGAGGGGGAAAGGAGAAGGCAGGGTGTGTGGTGAAAGGAAATTTGCTCCCTGGGGAAGACCTTCCTGAGCCAGGCTAGGACCCCGGTGGGAGTCAGGATATTTATGTTCTGACACCAGCTTGGCAACCCACGATCACAACATCGTGCACAAGTGTTACGGAGTCAGCTGCACGGTCACAAATCACGGTGTGCCGTGCACATCAAGGGGAAGCCAGGACTCTGGGTCCAAGTCCCGCCTCCTCTGCTCGCTCCTGAATCCCCGCCTAGCGCTCATGGTCCTCAGTGGTAAAACGAGAACCTTCGACTTGTCCCCGAGCCCTGCTCTCTCCCTCCAAGTCACCCAGCTCACATCCAGCCCCGACAGAACAATATTCCTAAGGGCCCAGAGGCTAGGGGGCAGAGACCAGCTGGGGACGCAGAGTCCCTACATGTGGGCATGAAGATAACAGTGAAGGAAGGGAATCTCCTTACAACAAGTACATACAACTGGGAGGCTCCGGAGCCACGGCCCACCCATCAGAATCCTGTTAGCTGTCCGTGTGCCCGTTCACACAAGCGACCGTCTTTCTCCCACGCTCGTCCTCTGACAGAGAAGTCGGGAACCATTATGGTCCTCAGCCCTGCACGCGTGTTAGGACCACCCGGGGCCTTTCAGATATGGCGACTTCCACCTGCAGAGATCCGTGTGCGGGGAAGCCTGGGAGTCAGTGTTTTTAAGGCTCCCCAGGTAACCCTTCCGAGCAGCCAAGGCTGAGAACACTGGCTCAAAGGAAAGGCTTAAAATTAAAATCATGGGGCTGAAGCCTCCCACGTTTGAGTCGAATTCTGCACCTTTCTAGCAGTGCGAACGTCACCATTCAACTGGCTTATCTCTTAGGGACACAAGAAAACGATAAAATATTAATGGTAACAACACCTGCCCCACTCACTTTATGAGGTTATTATGAAAATCAATGTGAAATATAATGAAAAGGCCTGGTAGAAATATGATTGCATGCAATTTCTATTTTTGCTGAAGGACGACCCGGATAAGTAAAACTAAAGCCATGGACCAGGCACGGAATCAACAGGGAAATGAGAATGATCAAAAATCAGAAAAAAGGGGGGCCTGTCCTTGGGGGTCAGCTACAAACTGCAGAGGGGCATTTCTATTCTTGACTGTGAACCCGGCGGTCTGTGCTCTGAGTTTAAGCCCCTTTGTGCTTAGCATGCTCAGTCCTGTCCAGCTCTTGGCGACCACACGACTGTATCCCACCATGCTCCTCAGTCCATGGAACTCTCCAGGCAAGAATACTGGAGTGGATTGCCATGCCCATCTCTTGGATTAGGACAGTGAGCAACCAGTCCATGATTTTCATGTTGGACTTGACATGGGAAGCCCCAGGACAGTGATTTAGCAGATTTAATCCAGCCCAGAGCTGGACTCTGGGGCATGTGAGTCAGGCACTGCACCACGGGGAAGACTCCGTGTCCTTGCCCTAAACAAGCTCACCTCGCAGACTGGAAGACAACCACGCAAGATGATGTGGTCACCAACAGAGCAGGGAGGAAGCCGTCCTATTTAGACAAGGCAACTGGGCCGGGGTCTCAAGGCTCGGCGCCCTGCCTGTGCCTGGGGACCAGAGTGCACTCCCTGCTGCAGTGACAAGTTCCCGGGACAAGTGTGAGGGTGCACACCCAGCCCCGCCCCAGGGTCACCCTCGGGCCAGACAACCCCACACACCCCGTTCTGGAAAGGACAGTGATGTCACTGTCACAGGATGTGTAAACAGCTTCTGTAGACAGCCCTCTAGCTTACACTGGGGCATCTCTTGAAATGTAAAAAAGCATGATTCTCAGAGAGCCCAAGGAAACCCCCAAACGCTGCAAATGCAGGGGGAGGGTGGGTGCTTGGGGCCGGGGCTCAGCATAGAGCCCTGAGCAGACAGGGGGACACACGCGGCTGGATGTAGCCCCAGCCCGGCACGGCTGAGTCACTGGCAGCCCGCACTCAAATGGTAGAGGGGAGCTTATGTTTGTGATTTCAGAAGTACAAAGCGGCCCTGCACTTGTGTGTCACAAGAAAGCCTGCTCTCACCGAATTGGATGTATTGACTAACACCCAACAAAGTATTCTGCCTGACTGATTCTTCTTCTATTAACCTCAAGCCTGTAAGCAAATCAAGAAGAACTTGCAGGGCAGGAGAACCGTGAGGAACAGAGGTGTGAATCAGCAGGGAGGAGGAGCAGAGCGTCTTCTTTGCTCTGAGACATGTGCTACAAGGAGCACTTTCCTCTGTGTGATGTATCCCGATGTCGCTCACAAGTCCTGCTCATGGGAAAGGCCCTAAGTCACAAGAGGCAAGATGAAGGAAGTAGAGCTGATGCTTATGGCTGGGCGGGGGTCCCAGAAGTGGTGGGGGCAGTGCAGGACCCCACACAGGAGGGAGGGTGTCCTGGGCGCTGGGTCCCATCTCCAGACTTAGCCCTGAGGGCTGAGAGGAGACTGGGTCAGGGCCAAGGGATGGGTGGGAGAAACCCGCTGTCTGCCAGGAGCTCAGCAGAGAGTGGGAGACCTCAGGGTGCTCTCCTGGAGCCCAGGAGTCACAGAAGTGAGGGGGCTTCGTGTCCCCCAGAGCGACTGCTCCTTGTGAGGGTACAGCACAGAGTCGGAGCAACGCCACGACGTGCCAGACCTGGACATCAGGGCCATGTGCTTTCTGTTGGGGCCACTGAGACAGTGCTTAAGAGGGCAGCGCCTTCCAGGGAGGGGACACGGCATGCGTGCGAGGAAGTAACAGTCTCCAGTGTGTCCACCGAGACTCTCTTCTGGGGGAGAAAGCCCAGGAGGCAAGCCGGCCTCTGGGAGCTGGACACCACCCTCCTCCAGGCCTGTCAGGAGACAAACGGGTTTTCAAACACAGAAGCAGAAAGGTGGTGGGGGGCTGATGTAGGGAGGAGACCCATGGAAGGAACCAGGCTTCCTGGGCAGCTGCTGAGGGTGGACTCACAGGAGGGCATTGGGGGAGAAGGCAGTTTGCACGGGGTCCCCTTGGGGGCAGAGGATGGGCTGCTTGAAAATGCGGGATGTGGGCTGAAGGTGCAGACGCAATCACATCCCACTAGCTAGCTCCAGGTCTCAGTGTGAAGCATCAGGTTAGAAGGAAACCTCCAGCCACAGGTGAGGACAGGGTTCGGAGACAAGTGTACTGGCTCACAGATGATGCTGACAGCTGGCCCCTTCAGGCCATCTGACACAGGAACCCCTGTGTCCTCACAAAGTGACCTGGTGTCTGAGTTTGGGCAGGCTCTAGAATAGGAAACCCACTGCATATTGAGATCAGTTTCATCTCAGGAAGAATTCAGGAAGAGTTAGCAAGGACCCAGATCATGTGAACTCTGCCCTGAGCTCAGTGAACCATCATTCCAAAGTCAGATCTTCCCTCCACACTTCAGACGGTGTTGAGGTCAAGCAGCCAAGACTGGACTGACCATAAGATCTGAACTAAGGATGGAGGCTGGTTTTCCCTTTAATGTACAAATGGAGGGACTCCTGCTTAGAGAAGAGTCATTTCATGTTACAAATGAGACCGAGATATGCTCGTTTTTTAATTATGCTTCTCTTTATGTCTTTTCATTAGACAGGGTAAGGGTGTAGGTAAGTTTATTTACTCACAGGTAAATAAATATGGGATCTATTATTCATCAAATACAACCTGATGGTCACTGCACTAGTCACCCTGTAGAAGAAATTGATTATTAAGTATTGGTTGAAAAGAGAACCACGTGTACAACACGGCAGAGTATTATGGGCTGGGCACCTCTGTGCTTTTATGTTCTAAGCCTACATCACATCCATCCCTGCACACCTGTATTTACTCAAGTCCAAGCTCTTGAGCAGCTGAGCCCCAGGTACAGAAACGATCACTGTCCATAAACCAGGTCAGTCACACGCCATGAAAAATGAGGTGCTTCCTTGGTAGGCAGTGATCTCCCCATTGTAGTAGGAATTCAAGCAGAGACTGGATCCACAGATGAACACATCGCAGGGAGGGTTCAGAAAGAACTGCTCCTGGATGAGGGGACAGGCTGGACCGCAGGGCACGGAGGTGCACCCTTCCCCGTCAGAGACGCTGTGATACTAACAGTGCTGAGTCTGGGCAGCAGAGAGGCGCCTGAACTCAGAAGAGGGCGACCGCAGGCTGGGCGGGGGCCAGCAGCACTGCTAGGAAGCCCGAGTGTGAACCAGAGGAGCAGGTTCCAGGACGCAGAGTCTGAACAGAGGGGACCAGAGTCACACCTCGAGGGAAGCCAGGTTCACAGCTTTCACCTTGAACGCGAAGTCCCCTGAGCAGTGTGCTATCTGCTGGGTACCATCCGTTTGATAAATCAGGTGCAGCAAGACCACAAACATCATGGGCGTTCTGCTATCCAACCACCGCACGAGGCTCACCCGGAGCCCCGACGCTTCGTGTTACAGGGAAGAAGGTCAACCAGGAGGGAGTATTGTCGGAGAGACAGAGACCCAGACAGACTTCCCCCCTCAGAACCAGTTTATTTCAAAAGATGGCAACCCCTGGGCACAGCAGCAAGAAATTCAAGAGCAGAGTTACCCTGGGAGGGTAAACACAGAAAATCTCGTTCTGTTTTCCCAGCAGGTGCCTGTAACTGAGCCACAGTAAGTCAAAAGGAACCGTGAGTGGCCAAGAAACTTTGACATAAAAGTCACCTGAGGTGATAAAATCACTAAGCAGACTCTGTGGCTGCTCCTGAAACAAGCTATTTAAGAGGCAAGAGGAAACACACCTTTTAAAACAAATGGAAGAAAAAGAGTTACTCAGGAGAAGAGACCGGTTCTCCAATAAAGACTGTTTCTGCTGCTTACTGAACTGCCATTATTCCAATTTAGATGATTCTTTTTAAAATTTTAAGAGTAAGGATATGGTTCATTACAAATATCTCCATTTGAAGGTTTTATTCTTCATGAAACTAAAACATTAGAGCTTCGTGATTAATACTGAAGTGCTTTTTTGCGCATGGATGGTATGTGATTTTTTTTTTTTCTTTGTATTGATATTTCTGCAGCAATGCATTTTCTTTTTTTTTGGAGATGCTGTCTCACTAAGGTCATCAACTCCAGGAAAAGAGGGAGGGAAGGTGGGTTGGAGAGAGAGGTTGTTGGGTAGTTAATGATGAGGTAAGGGGACCAGCGGGGCGCAAGGAGGGTGTGGCCGAATGGCCCGGCTGATCCCCGGGCTCCAGGGCGGGCCTGGCATTCCTTAAGAAACCCACAATCTGGGGGCACCAGGAGCAAGCCTCAGCTCGTCCTGGGCGGGCCTTACAAGGTCAGCATGCTGGCCTGCCTGGCCCAGTGCATGCGGGCTCTCAGCTTCGCGAGCCTCCTTGGACCTCAACCGCCAGCCCCGACGCAAAGGAGAGGAGTGACCCTTGCCGTGGAAGGGCGGCGCCCACACTGCAGGCCAACATGTTCTTTCCAGGCTGGCTTCCCCCCGCTCCCCAGTCTGGAGGGACCTCTAAAGACGGCTGGGATCTCCTGCAATGTGGACATGCCAGGTGCCCATCAGGTCCCTGCAAGCCATGCTGGGCACATGAGTTCCGTGGGTTTTCTCTGCTTCTGTTTCCCACGGGCCTCCCAAAGAAGCCCCCGCATCCTAGAAATGCCTCTGAGTCATTTTCCCTCTGGGCTCAAGGCAGGAGCATCTCAAACATTTCATTTGCATGACCCTAATGACACGGTGGCACAGCCGGGGCATCCCGTGTAGGGCCCAAGTGGCTGGGGCAGCCAGACGGCGGGTGTAACCCACGACTGCCCCGGGCCTGCCGGACTGCGTGTCCCCCTGCAATGGGCAGACCACTTGCTGCTGTCCGCGGAGAAGCTCCTCCACAAAGGCAGGCTTTTCTGCATGTGGGTCAAGGCATTCCCATCAATGACCCCCCAGAGACAGCACTTACAATTCATCCCATTTCCCATCTCCCCACCCTCCCCTCCCACCTCGCAGCAGCAGCCCGATTTGCTGCTCAGCACTCCAGGGAGGGTTTCAGGAATCCTCAAGGAAGAACAAATGGACCCTTCTGCACAGAGTGAAATTCTGTCCTCCTCCTCCTCCGCCTCCTCCCTGGCGCCATCTGAGCACTTTCCCGGGAGGGAGGAGGACCGGGAGGATGAAGGAAACGCCTTCAGGAGTCATCCAAGGTCAGACACAGGCCCTGGGCTTTAGCAAAGCAAAGCTACTCTCAGAAATCATGGCCAATGCTAATGCCATGAAGCCTTTACCCACTTTTTCTTCTAGGAGTCTTACATTTTCAGGCCTATGTTTAAGTCTTTCCTCCATGTTGACCTGACTTTGCACGTGGTATAAGATAGGTGTCCTATTTTATTCTTTGGCACTCAGGCGTCCAGTTTTACCCACAGCATTTATCAGAGGGACCATCTTTCCCTATTGCACATTCTTCTCGCCCCTGTCGAAAATCCATTGACAGTATATATGTGGGTGGGTTTTTCCTGGACTTGATTCTGTCCCATGGGATTTACATAAGGGCCACACTCTTTAAATGACTAGAACTTTGTGATATAGTTTTGAATCAAGAAGTGTGGGGTCCTTTCTCAAGATCATTTTTGTCATCTGGGATATCTTTTGGCTGAATGTGAGTTTTAGGATTGTTTTCTCTATTTCTGTAGAAAATGCCATTGGGGTTTTGAAAGAGATTGTATTGAGTCTTTGGCTCATGTTGCATGGAGTGGACATTTTAACAACACTAAGCATCAAAAAAACAGGCAAGCGAGACTGCATCAGCCTACATGCATGCTCAGCAAGGGGAGCCGTCAGGAAATAAGGACCACCTACCGAGGAAGAGAAAATGTTTGCAAGCCATACACCTGATGAAGCGGCCACATCCAAAGTATATAAGGAACGCCTACAACTCAACAACAAAAAAACAAATGCTAAAGAATTCAACCTAAAAATGGACAAATGGGGACTTCCCTGGTGGTCCAATGTTTAGGAATCCTCCTTCCAATGCAGGAGACACAAGTTTGATCCCTGGTCAGGGGGCTAAGAGCCCACATGCTGTGGGGCAACTGAGCCAACGCGCCCACCTAAGACCCAATGAAACAGAAACAAAACGAAAGGAAAAACAGGCAAATGGCGTTGAACAGAGACTTCAAAGAAAACACACAGATAGCCAGCAGGTATATGCAAAAGTGCCAGCTTCACTAATCCTCAGGGAAATGTAAATTAAAACCTCAGTGAGACACCACTTCACACCTGTCAGAATGGCTGTTGTTAAAAAAACACCTTGGTGCACTTTGGCACTAGTGCACTGCTGGTGCAGCCGTTGTGGAAAACAGTACGGAGGTTCCTCAAAAAATTAAAGACAGAACCACCACGGAATCCAGCAATGCCACTTCTGAGTGTTTATCCAAAAGAACTGAAATCATGATCTCAAAGAGATATCCGTTCTGTTTGTTGCAACACTACCCACAGCAGCCAGGACATGGAAAGAGCATAGACGTCCACAAATGGATGAATGAATAAAAAACATGGTATATACATACAGTAAAAGATTAATGACAATACAGAAGAGCCTGTAGGCCATCATGCCAAGCGAAATGTCAGACATAGGAAAACAAGTACTGAATGATTCTGCTCACACGAAATGACTGAAATAGTCAGGCTTTTAGGAATCGTGAGTAGAATGAGGGTTGCTGGGACTGTGGGATGAGGTGTTGCTGTCCATGAGTTCTGTTCATACAAGATAAACAAACTCCAGGGATCTGCTGGACAGCCTTGTTCCTGTAGCTGTTCTGGAGTTAATGACTCTACACTGTGCACTAAACATTTAAGAGGGTAATCTAGTGTCATGTCTTTACCAGAATTTAAAAAATAAACAAACAAACCAGAAGACCTATTCCTTTCCTTCCCCCCAAACCCCATATTCATCATTTATTCCCCTTCTTACTTTCTCACACTCACTGCAGGGTCCATATTCACAAACCTTCAGTTCCTGGGGGGAGGCTCTTAGAAGAGGGCTTGGGAAATCTGGATGAACTCTGCAAAAGACTAGTGAAACAAACACCCACGAAATAATACCAGCATGTTCAGTCCCCCAAGTGTCCTATCAGCTCATCGGTAACAGTGGGCTGTGAAGACTATTAATAGACTGATCTTTGGTTAAGTTCAGTTTCTAATTCCGGTCTGAAATATAAAGGGACACTCAACGTCTAAAGCAACTAGCACACACACACACACATTTTTGAGTAAATCTTTATACCACGTGTGTGCGTGTGTAACGTCGCTTCAGCTGTGTCCAACTCCGAGACCCTATGGACTGTAGGCTCCTCTGTCCATGGGCTTCTCCAGGCAAGAATGCTGGAGTAGGCTGCCGTTTCCACCTCCAGGGGATCTTCCCAACCCGGGGATCGAACCTGCATCTATCTTTTATGTCTCTGGCATGGCAGGTGGGTTCCTTACCACTAGCGCCACCTGGGAAGCCCTTGGGTGTGCTGATGACCAAATACAATGGGAGAAGGTAAGGAAATTCAGATCTTTCCCTCAAAAATTGGATCTCTTTCTGAGGAGACAAGACAGAATTATATATACATATTAAAAAAAGAAAAAACAGTGAAACCCTATGTGATAAACAATTAGCTGTGAAATCATTCCACACAGCTGAAGTACAAGCGTTCCTTCTGGGATGGGGTCTGTCAGGACAGCCTCATGAAGGAGCTCTGGTTTAATTTAGAGAATGCTTCTGCAGTAACAATTTCCCAGCTGGAATTAAGATACAGACCCTGACAGGATAAAGTGTAGACTTTCATGTAATTTAAAGACTTCTAAAAAAAAGGAGTCAAAATTCTTAATGGATAGGTACTCTGTGTTTTAGAAATAAACACTTTGGATTCTGTCACTGATAATAAAAATCCTTGTCCCGGCGAGGGTGTCAATCAAGGCCACGGTCATCAGGGAGGCGTGCGCTCTGCAGGGTCTAGCATCTTAACGCTGAGACCCGGCTGAGTCTCAGCCGCAGAGACTGCGCTCATAGCCCCGCGGCTGGTAGGGTGCGGGGCCTCTCCTCCGGCCGTGAGAACCCCGAGCCTGCTCAAAGGGGCATGACGTGGTCCCTAGGCTCCTCTCGAAGGGCCCGACAGTGCATCTAACCAAGGCAGAGTCGCCACGGATGTGCGGGTGTCCCGCCTCCCCCCGACCCCCAGCAGGCCACAGACGAGGCCACAGGCCCCCAGGAACACCTCGCCGGCTCCGGCCACGCCCCGGGCTCGCGGTCAGGGCTGCGGGCCTGAGGGTGGAGTGGAGCCCGGATCAGGGGACGCGGCTGATCGGACGGCGTGTGTGGGGGTGGGGGGGAGGGCAGGAGGAGGCGGGGTGGGCTGGCCCGGGGTGGTGGGGGGGGGCAGGCGGGGTGGGCTGGCCCGGGGTGGTGGGGGGCGGGAGGCGGGGTGGGCTGGCCCGGGGTGGTGGGGGGGGGAGGCGGGGTGGGCTGGCCCGGGGTGGTGGTGGGGGGAGGCGGGGTGGGCTGGCCCGGGGTAGTGGGGGGGGGAGGCGGGGTGGGCTGGCCCGGGGTGGTGGGGGGGGGAGGGGGGTGGTGGGGGGGGGAGGGGGGTGGTGGGTGCGGGGGGGGGGGGGAGGGGGGTGGTGGGGGGGGGGAGGGGGGTGGTGGGTGCGGGGGAGGCGGGGTGGGCTGGCCCGGGGTGGTGTGGGGGGGGAGGCGGGGTGGGCTGGCCCGGGGTGGGGGACCCTTGCATTCAGGACAGGGCTCCAGGGAAGCCGGGGCTGCACCCACTGCGGGGCTCCGTGCTTACTAAGTAAACAATATGCGACCACGTTTCTTTCTTTCATATAAAATCACAATTATCAATGAAACAAAACTTCAAACATCCGAATAGTTAATCATCTGTTTTTCTTCAGCTCCGTTTGATGCTGACTCATCCACTCTTTAAAACGAAGTGTGAGTCCCTCATACACACGACTGGAGGAGAGCTTCATTCAAGACTTTTTTTTTCTAAAACATCCAATCTCATCACTATCTTCTTCCAGCCATCACAACCTTTCACTGGTCAGATTTCTCAATCAGACTTTGGCTCTGGATGCTTCTCTACCAGCTTGCTGATGTATTGCATCCTTTTAATTAAGCTTAAAGCAAAGGAAAAAAATCAATATTGTTTGGTATGTCAATGACTTTGGAGAGATTCCCAAGCCGTTTAACCTGGCCTAAAGTCAGTTTATTATTTTGAAACACTAGAATGATCAGTATGGTTTTACATCAAGACACAACATAAAAGGAAATTAAATTCACTCAGAAATTCAAATTATTTTACATAAACGTTTCTACTTTGTGTATAATAATTATTTGCAAGTCATTGAGAGTAAAATTGATATGGTGGGTTTCAAACATGCGAAAGATACATAAAATATTCAAAATACACAGTTTTAAGTTTATGTGAGTAGAGATGTTTAGCTTCTGATTGCCTCTGGACTTTGTATTTTTTATTCTAGAATATTTGACATGACCGTGTAATCTAAATATCTCTAACTTCCTTGTTTCATAAGGAATTACTTATGCAGAGCAGTATAATACTTCTAATAGTCAGCTCTCAGTACAATCAGTTTCAGACAACATAAAGTTCTCCATAAGCCAATCCTATTGGATCTAACCACACACGACTTTACCCAGATCTCTCTCTGCATTCTCAGTGAGGGGTCTGTGTTTCTCCCAGATGTTTACACACTGGCATCTCCCAGGGTGAACAGTGCACCATAAACAAAGCACATCTTTCCAAAAACAGTGAGGTAGTCTGTCCTTGGTAAGGTGATGAGTTAAAAGAATCTTGTCAACTGTACCTCTGGGTTCTAAGCTCAGGGGGTAGGTGGGGAGAGCGCTGGGTGTTCTCCTGTAGGGAGTTGATGTTCTACAAGTTGCTTTTATTCACAAAGAGCCCAGAGCAGTGGATGCTACATCTGCGGATGTCAGCACATCTGCAGATGCTAGCAGAACTCAGGGCAGGGACCATCAGCCCCAGGTCAGGCCTTCCACTCCAGAACTGACGACAGAGCCCCATTCCTCCTGGAGGAACTGGTCACAGCGGCAGGACCTGGCCGGGCACCGATTCTGTCTTCCCGTCCCGATGAAAGCAACAGGGAAACCTGCGTCCACCTGAGCCCACACCCCCGCCCCCCACTGCAGGCCAGCTTCAGCGCCTTTCTTCCCCGACGCCACGCATCCCTTCTCTGCCCTCTGCATTTCATCTCACCTGACTTTTCCCTCTTCTCTGTTTCCGAGTCTCTCCCGCCCATGTCTCTGTCTTTTTTCCTTCCTCTTTGTCTCATTTTCTCTCTATATAAGGAAACTTTATTCGAAACAGACAAGTTGAAGGCTCCTTTTGAACCCCGATCCGTCCCATTTCACATATGTGGGTAGACACATCTATTTTCTCATCACTTACTGAACCCTATTCTGTGCTAAGCTCTGCTCCCAACACCCAGGTGTATCAGAGAATAAAGCACAACTGAAAGGTTGCTGAGTGTAGCTATTCTAGAAGGTTTTTTAACTGAACGTTTAAATATGGGAATATCATATTTAAAATGATATCATATCAATCAATCAATATCATATCAAAATCCCCCATAGTGCCCAGATTTTCAGCTTATGTGACTAGGATCAAACAAAACGCTTTACATGTACATTATGGTCCAGGCACTGAACTAGACCATGCTGACACAAAAATAAAGAAAAATGGTCTGACATCTTATGAAAGTCAGGCTCACAAAAAGTCCTTTGTCTACCCCAAATCTCTGTTCATAACGAGTTAAAACTGCTTCCATCAATTATCCTTAAAGAACATTAACGATGGCACATCTCATAACTACTGCAGAAAACACACACGCAAATGCAGAAAAATAAACTGATACATCAACATTGTCACAAATATAAAACAATGAAACAGAAACTAATTCTGTGAACAGGTACTCAGCCAGACCTGAGGGTGAAATTTTAGGCAGATCAAATAAATGAGTGAATCATGAGCTGATTAGTCAGGAAGTGCTGTCTAAATGTCGACTGTTTTGCACAAATTGGGGAAACAAATGCTCAGACTCAGCCTTGGTTTGCTCCTTCAGGTGCGGCTGTTTGTCTGTAAAAGGTGAGCTCTGGCTACGTGGGACCATCTTCCTTTGAGAGGGGGCGGGGCTGCCAGACTTCAGACTCCAGAGACGTCAGTGCTCACTGCCCGTCCCTGCACGAGTGTGCTGGTGTCTGCTCGCAGGGAACAAGGTGCTCCCTCCCTCCCCGGGCAGACAGACAGCACGGTGTCCTCACATGGCAGGGACCCAACAAAAGAGGAAACCTCATCAAATACCTGTAAGTCGTGGAGAATGTAAATGAGCTCTTTTGTCTCATCCAACACTTTGCAGAAACCCACATGATTAATCAGATTACAGACACGGCACTACGCCATCATCATCAGACATGTGAACAAGGTCCTTGAGAGAAGGGCCAGTTGACTGCTCTAAGAGCAGGACTCTGAATGCAAAAGCAAGAGCTCTCTGGGGGCTGCTTCCGAATGCCCCTCCATCATAATCGGCTGCGAGTCCCTTTTGGGACAGGACATGTCTTTGTTTTTATTCAATAAATTATTCAGCTTGCATTCACTCAGCATCTACTATGTGCCAGAGAGGAAGCAGTCAGTTTCCATCTTTAATTTTAGTTTAAAAATGATAAAAAAAAAAAAAAAAAAGGAAAACTAAGACCATCATCATGGTAGCAGAGTGTGTGAAACTCATATTTCACAAACATAATCTTTTGATGTCTTTATGTAATGCTCCGTTTCACAGGTGGAGACATTACGTGGCTTGTCAGGAAAGTGGACGAGGGAAGCGAGAGTGGCAGGAATGTGATGGCTCTGCTCTCTGGGCGAAGCTGGTAACTCACGCTTCCCCCCTTCTTCTTCACGGGGCACCTTCTTCTTTCACTCACTCTTGTCACGGCCAGTTCTTCCTTCACATCCTCAAATTACCCAGCACTACCTTCAGCACAGATTAGGGCCTCAGTGAATTCCCATCAACTCACTTTTGTTTACCAAAAGGTGTTAAAAGCACCATAGTCAGAATTTGAAAATCAAGCGTCCCTATTTCTGAAGGAAGACCACCCTTTAGTGAGGCTGGGGCCGGGAGGGGGGATCCCATCCCTCCAGCGTGGTCAGCAGGCTCACAGATTCGTTTCAGCCGAAAGAACACCTGGGTGGTGTCTGAAAGGAATCAACACAGTTCTTAGCAATTCTCACTGGGCCGGCCAAGCACCCACAGATACCACCTCACACCAGTCAGAATGGCCATCATCAAAAAACCCACAAACAGTAATGCTGGAGAGGGTGGGGGAAAGAGAACCCTCCCACACTGTGGGTGGGGGTGTAGATTGCTGCAGCCACAATGGAGAACAGTATGGGTGCTTCTCAAAAAGCTGAAAACAGAACCATATGACCCAGCAATGCCACTCCTGGGCACATACATGGAGAAGACAGTAATTCAAAAAGACACACGTCCCCCAATGCTCACAACAGCACTATTTACAATAGCCAGGACATGGAAGCAACCTAAATGTCCATCAACAGAGGAATGAATAAAGAAGATGTGGTACATATGTACAATGGAATATTACTCAGCCATGAAAAAGAACAAAATTGCCCAGAGATGTGGCTGGACCTAGAGACTGTCATACAGAGTGAAGTAAGTCAGAAAGCAAAAACAAATGTCATACAATATTGCTTATATGTAGAATCTAGGGAAAATGGTACAGATAAAACCTACTTGCAAAGCAGAAAATAGAGACACAGATGTAGAGAATAAAGGTGTGGACCCCAAGGCAGGAAAGAAGGGATGGGACGATGGGGGATCGGGATTGACATATATACACTATTGATACTTTGTATAAAACAGACAACTAACAGGAACCTGCTGTGTTACACAGGGAGCCCTACTCAATATCTTGCGGTTTCCTAAACCAGACGGAAATCTAGAAAAAGAAGAAATGCATGTATGTGTGTAGCTGATCCACTTTGCTGCATAGGAGAAACTAACACAATACTGTAGAACAACTATACTCCAAGGAAAATTTTGAAAAAGCAGCAAAAATTGTAAAATCTTGAATGAAGAGAAAACGAACCAAAACAAAAGCCAGCTTGTCAGAAAATGCCTACAGCTCATGGCTGTGTGAGTGATAAACACCATCGTCAACTGAAACAATATTTGCCGCTTTCCTTCCCAGGAGAGCAGAGTGGGAGACAGGATCTCCCACTCAAGAATTGCCCCCAAACCCTGCTGCCCACAGGGGCCCGCTCACACGCTTGCTACACGCAGCTGTAACAGGCTTTCTCCTTCGTACTTCTGGTTTGCAGGCTCTCTCGGAGACTCTTTTGTTCAAGAACAGAGCTTTGAGTTAGAATTACATGGAAGCAGGAAGCAAAAAAGACACCAAGAGGTAAACCAAGAGGTTGCAGCCCTACTGGATTTAAAACCTGCTAACAACAAGTGCTGTCTGTGCCCCCAGATCAGCCTCGTCCTCAAACAAGAATCTGCTGAGCACCTTTCCCGTGTGGGAGGTGCTTGAAAACCCATATGATGGAACCGATGCACTTAAGGCATAACGCACTTTCTTGAGGAGACACACTCCAGCTTTGGGCGGGAAATGAACACATTCACTAACATGTCCCCTGAGAAGCGAGGTGTCCTGGGTATCGGCCGGCGAGCGGTACAGACAGTGCCAGGAAGGGAAGGACAGGTCCCAAGCACGAAGCAGGTCAGCGCGGGGGGGCCCCTGCCTGGACTTTGGAAAGAGGGTGGTGCCTTTAACCTCCGCCTCCTGGTCCACAGCCAGCGCCATATCTACGCTTTTGCACTAATGATCTTCCCCATCCTCTTCACTTGTACCTAACAGAAAGCACTGGCTTCTGTTTTTCCCTTCTTTCTTCATCTTCTAATCCATTCATCCCACTCCTGCTGAGGGAGTATCACGGAGCCAGCCCCCTCTTTGCACCTGAACGGGTCAAGCAAGAGGCTGGGCGGGGTCAGTCTGTGTCACTGGGAACTCCGCCCAGCTTTGGAGACGAGACGGGCTCGGTTCCGAAGGTTGTGCTACTGCCTAACACACCCCTGCCCCATCTATAAAACCACCACCATCTCAGCGGAGCCCAGCAGTGATGGGAAAGGACACTGCAAGTTCTGGGTAAACACCGCGGGCAGAGGGTGTCACCGTGGGCACACGTCACCTACATGGACCGCACGGGTTCGGCTTCTCCCACGTCAGATGGTGAAAGTGGACTCGTCAAGCCAGCTTTTGGTTAAAATACATAGAAACAAAGTTCAATGCCTAAATGGCTATTTTCCCTGAGTAAGTTTAATTCAGCACAGCCACACTAACAGGAAAAGGAGTGCGTCAAGGCTGTATATTGTCACCCTGCTTATTTAACTTATACGCAGAGTACATCATGAGAAACGCTGGGCTGGAGGAAGCACAAGCTGGAATCAAGACTGCCGGGAGAAATGTTAATAACCTCAGATATGCAGATGACACCACGCTTATGGCAGAAAGTGAAGAACTTGATAAAGAGCCTCTTGATGAAAGTGAAAGAGGAGAGTGAAAAAGTTGGTTTAAAGCTCAACATTCAGAAAACTAAGATCATGGCATCCAGTCCATCACTTCATGGCAAATAGATGGGGAAACAGTGGCTGACTTTATTTTTTGGTGCTCCAAAACACTGCAGATGGTGACTGCAGCCATGAAATTAAAAGACACTTACTCCTTGGAAGGAAAGTTATGACCAACCTAGATAGCATATTAAAAAGCAGAGACATTACTTTGCCAACAAAGGTCCATCTAGTCAAGGCTATGGTTTTTCCAGTGGTCATGTATGGATGTGAGAGTTGGACTGTGAAGAAAGCTGAGCGCCGAAGAATTGATGCTTCTGAACTGTGGTGTTGGAGAAGACTCTTGACAGTCCCTTGGACTGCAAGGAGATCCAACCAGTCCCACCTAAAGGAGATCAGTTCTGGGTGTTCATCAGAGGGACTGATGTTGAAGCTGAAACTTCAATACTTTGGCCACCTGATGTGAAGAGCCAACTCATTTGAAAAGCCCCTGATGCTGGGAAGGATTGAGGGCAGGAGGAGAAGGGGACGACAGAGGATGAGATGGTTGGATGGCATCCCCAATTCGATGGACATGGGTTTGGGTAGACTCCAGGACTTGTTGATGGACAGGGAGGCCTGGTGTGCTGTGGTTCATGGGGTCGCAAAGAGTCGGACACAACTGAGCGACTGAACTGAACTGAACTGAACTGACACTATTTACTGTGCTTCCCTGGTGCCTCAGACAGTAGAGAATCTGCCTGAAATGTGAGAGACTTGGGTTTGATCCCAGGGTGGGGAAGATCCCCTGGAGATGGGGATGGCTACCCACTTCAGTATGAGACAGTAAAGAGTCCACCTGCAATACAGGAGACCCGGGTTCAATCCCTGGGCCAGGAAGATCCCCTGGACAAAGAAATGGCAACCCACCCCTGTGTTCTTGCCTACAGAAGTCCACAGACAGAGGAGCTTAGTGGGCTCCAGCCCCTGACTAACACCTTCACACACCATTTAAATCACTAAGCCAAAGTTTTGGTCTTAGAAGTATACAGCACAGAGGATTCTCACTGTCTTAGGAGTAGATGTGTCACTGAGATTGCTCCATCCTAAGGCCACTTCTGCAGACAGAGCTGGTCCAGGCGCCCAGCGGCTGTTTCTCCGTGATGACCCAGCATGAGAAACATCAGCATTCATAGGCCTGGCATGAGTGTGCCCCACTTAACTTCCAGGCTCCTCCTTCTCAGGATCAGAATGGTGACACTTCTGAGCCTAGACAGAAAGGTCGGAGGCTCCCCTGCTGGGAAACACTCTCTCAGGGCACACGACTCCCGGGATTCTGAGCCCCTAACTCCTCCTCTGTCCATCCTAGACCCTGCACTGGTGGAAGAGAAATTCAGGAGAAGGGAGGGCTCTTCCTTTCCAGGAGCTCAATTCCACTTGCCTCCTGGCACTAGCATCGATCACTGTGTATAAGCATTAGGAGTTTGGGTTTTCGAGGGTCCTTCTCAACAGCTTGAACTCAAGTGGCAGATACACAACTATTTATTTTTTAAGAGGCATCAAACGGTCCGAATGGGAACACACTTATATTGAATAAGTAGATGAAGGAAAATCAAGTGTGTGGACGGCTAAGGTTTTCAATAGGAGTCTGCACACCTGGCTCATGAAATTCTTCTTCAGGGAGTTTAGAGGCATCCTTTTCACAGGAAATCTCCAAGTGATTCCGGGAAAAGTCGGGGCACACTGGCTCATCCACGTGTCCTAAGCACCTTGTGAACTTCCTTCCCTGCAGTGACAACACACTCATCCTAAAGTTCAAGGTGCACAATGCAGTAATGCAGACCAGAGTGAGGCGGTTGCCATTCCTGGCATAAATAGCTCACACTTAATCAGAACAGAAATCTGGGACTTGCAAGGTCCCTACAAAAGATGGAATAGTGATCACTCTGAGAGCAATAAGTTGGCTTAAAGCTCAACATTCAGAAAACTAAGATCATGGCATCTGGTCCCATCACTTCATGGCAAATAGATGGGGAAACAGTGGAAACAGTGGCTGACTTTATTTTTCTGGGCTCCAAAATCACTGCAGATGGTGATTGCAGCCATGAAATTAAAAGACACTTACTCCTTGGAAGGAAAGTTATGACCAACCTAGACAGCATATTAAAAAGCAGAGACATTACTTTGCCAACAAACGTCCGTCTGGTGAAGGCTATGGCTTTTCCAGTGGTCATGTATGGATGTGAGAGTTGGAATATAAAGAAAGCTGAGCACTGAAGAATTGATGCTTTTGCACTGTGGTGTTGGAGAAGACTCTTGAGAGTCCCTTGGACTGCAAGGAGATCCAACCAGTCCATCCTAAAGGAGATCAGTTCTGGGTGTTCATTGGAAGGACTGATGTTGAAGCTGAAACTTCAATATTTTGGCCACCTGATGTGAAGAGCCAACTCATTTGAAAAGCCCCTGATGCTGGGAAAGATTGAGGGCAGGAGAAGAAGGGGAGGACAGAGGATGAGATGGTTGGATGGCATCCCTGCTTCGACGGATGTGGGTTTGGGTGGACTCCGGGAGCTGGTGATGAACAGGGAGGCCTGGTGTGCTGCGGTTCATGGGGTCGCAAAGAGTCGGACATGACTAAGTGACTGAGCTGAACTGAGAGCAATAAAGGCAGTGCTGTGCTCCAGGTCTCCCCACCAGCCTCTCATCTGCCAGCAGGCTCGCTGAGCACCAGCCTTGTCCAATGTTCAGGTAGGAAGATGGGCTCAAAGGGCAGCACTCAGAGTCTCACAGGCGAGGCTGAACTATGACTTAAATAGCTGTCCATACAGGAGGGGAAGTGGGAAGCCTACCAAGATGAAGGCTGTAAAGCGTTGTGGGAGAGGGCTGGATTTCCTCTGGGAGAAACAGGAAGGACTCGAGGAAAGGAAGCCTGAGAACCAGCCTTTGATGAGTGGACAGAATGTGGCTGCGTGGACACCAGGGACAACAGCACAGCTGAAAGAGGGCGGGGAGAGTCAAGCTCCTCATTGCCCTGAAGATACGAAACTGACGAGGACAGGACCCCGGGCTGGAAGGCAGACTTGAGAATGGGCAGGGAATGGCCTCACGTGGTAGCTGAGTGTTTGGGTTTAATCCTGGAGGAAATAGGAAGCCCCTGGTGCTTTGTGAGCATGAAAATGCCAAAGCTGAACTTTGGAATAATTCGTCTAAAAACGGAACGTAGCTGCATTTACAAGCGTGAGTGAGAGCACGTGTGGGGGTGGACGAGCAGCCTCGGAGGGGACTGTGAGTCCAGGAGGAAGATAATGACAGTCTACTCCCCAAGAGCGGTGCAAGGAATGGAAGGGAAGAAACAGTTGGGAGAGCTATTTCCGAGACGGAATTGGCAGGAAGTAGCCACTGATTGGCTGCCAGGTTAATTATCTCAGAGAATAGCGCTGGCCTTGTCACTCAACCACACAAAACCCTCCAGTAATTCCCCATTATCTGCAGAACAAAGTCATAATCTCAGCGCACGAGGACTCTTGGGAGGCACGACCCTCCGGGACCGCCCCACCTGGCTTCAGGTCTGTCCTCTGTGGCCCCCCTACCTGGCAAGAAGCAGCCTCCAAGTCGTCCGGAGGCAAAGCCACGTGCATCTCTCCCAGGAGATCTCCTCACCTTATTTCCCTGCCTGAATTTTCCCATCTCCTATAATTATCTGCTGAGATTTCCTTTCCTTTCGAGGACTGTCTCTGATACTATCTTCTTCACGTTATCCCACTCAAGCCCTGTTGACACAGCCCCCCTCTTCTTTGAGAAAATCATAACATGTAATTTGTGGTTCCTTACCATTTGTATCTTCTTCCCTATTGGTCTATAAAATTCTGAAAACAGACAGGAGTTTTGATTTATTTTCTTACAACCGCAACATCTAATCCAATACAGAGGTGGTTAAAGAAAGGGGTGAGAGAATAATTATGTGAACAGCTTTCAGATGGAAGGGAGCTTCCAGGAGAAGTCCTCTACCCATAGCCGACAGAGTGAGCAAATAAAAAAACAGGAAATGGAAGGAACCTCCTACAAAAGACCTGCGGTCTCTGGACACACTGTCCCCACTGGGTTAAACCCAGAAGCTCTGCCAGCTCCTCTCCCAGCCCCGCTGACCTCTGCTTCGCCTGCACACCCCGGTCTGATCTGAACACGACCAGAGGGATCCGGTTTCAAGCCTGCAGATGACGGGTGAGGACCTTATGATTTTGATCAAAAGGAGGCTGCCGGTAAATCCTGGCCGACGGAGCGTGAGCCCGCAGACGCGCAGCACACGTCTCACACACGCTTGTGTCCACCCTGCGCGCCGGCACTGATGCGTCCAGACAGGGACGGGGCCCGCAGCCCAGATCAGGTAGCTGCCCTGCCGCTTCTAATAAAGCCTCTCCAACTCCGCTGATGTAACAGACAGGGGGCCAAGGACGCGAGAGGGCCTCGGGCGGGTCTGGGGGAGGCGGCGGGAAGCGCGCAGGGTGAGGTTGATGTGAACGTGCACCCTGGAGCCGCGCGTGCTCAGACAAGGCCGGGCCCCCAGCCCCGCCCTCCCCGGCGGGTCTGACCCTGGTCAGGGGAGGCCGAGTGAGCCCCGTGTCCGCACCCACGAGGAGCTCAGTCCAAGTAAACACGTTGCTTGCCTACTGCGCTTCGAGCCTGCGATCTCCCCTAAGACACTTGCCGTTCAGGATTTGAGAACAGACATACTCCACCCAAGGCGCTGACTCTCTGCCCTGGGATTGCTTGGCCAATCAGCCCAGCAGAAACCCTGAACACCAGTGACCGCGTGTGCAGGGGCTTCAAGCCATTACTGGGGTGTGCCCACTGCCCTTCCTCGCCATCCTGAGGTCCTGCGGTGAGTCCCCGCCTTAGCCCAGGACACGCGTGAGCCACGGGGCTGGGACACGTGCGAGCCGCGGTGCTTGAACAAAAGTGCTGAGGTTCTAACCGTGTGTATGAGACAACACTGCTTGGGTGAAGCGCAGGCTTGTGGCTGGCGGTGATGGGAGCGCATTCGGGACCACTGGGAGAGATGGAGCGAGAGTTTGCGGAAGGGGCGGAGCTAACGGGCTCCAGCGCGTGAGGCCCGTCCCAGCAGGTCTCCAGCGGGGACGCGTGTGCCTCGTCCCCGCTCTGCCCCCACTTAGCGTTGCCCACACTGCTTGCATTTCCACTGCTTCTTCCTTGGGTTTCTGACCCGGCTGTGTCCTCTCTTTGACCAACAAAGGACAGACCACAATTTACTCTCCCTGCACAAGAATACAGCACTTCTGGGCTTTCTAAGGTAGCTTTTCCCCGGAGGAGGGCATGGCAGCCCCTTCCAGTATTCCTGCCTGGAGAATCCCATGAACAGAGGAGCCTGGTGGGTTACAGTCCACGGGGTCACAAAGAGCTAGACACGACTGAGGCGACAGCACAGGGAGCTTTTCCGGTAGTTTCATCCCATTATCCGTTCTTCCTATTTTTAGGTCCTGTAGAGATGGAGGCAAAGTCTGTATCCAGCTAAACAGGAACAGATGGGACCATGTTCATTGCACCTTGGTGTGCAAGGAACGCCCCTGCCCGTGGGGGTCTCACCTGCATCCTGTGCCCATTAGGAGGGGCAGGACCCTGAGAAATGGGGTCACAACAGGCTCTGGTCAGAAAGGGGGTGAGGGGAAGAGGATCAGGGTGGGGAAGGGCAGGAGAGAGGAGAGCATGTCTTCACCACACGGCTGGTGAGCTGCTGGTTGAGGCGCCTTGATGGAAAAGAACGAATGAAGCAGAGGAAACACACACTGTAGGTGACCAGGGTGCAGAGCGGAGCAAAATCAAAAGCATGGAATCGCATGAACTCAGTGTCTGAGAAATTACTCACACTTTCCTTTGCAGAACATACACATGTAAGTGATAAGACACAGGTTCTACACCCGCAGCCTTTAAGGCATCAGTGAAGACTGGGGAAGCAAGTAGTGGCTTGTTGTTTAGTTCTATCATTTCAGTGTCCCTGGCTCAGTAACGGCATGTTTATAATTAAAAAAAAACTAATAACATCTAGCACATGTTATGAAAATCTCAGTTGGTCTAGGAATGAAACTTTGGAAGCAGAAAGTGATCAGAGGTCCACGGGCCCCAGAAAGGAGCTCCTGGCACTCACTGCCTCTTGGTGTGGGGCGGGGACTCCCGGGCGGGCCCTCTGGAGGGCCTGCAGCTCTCTGGGCAGCCGTCTGCCTCGTTTCAGCAGGGACTGACAGCAGATGACAAATCGGGCATTCCCAAGGCTTCAGAGAAGCGTGGTTCGTAAGGTAGTTTGAAATAACTGTTTTTTGAAAAATTTTGCAAGAGTGTAAGAGGAAGGCTGAACATCTTTCCTCTGAGAGCCTATGTAGGAAGAGACCCTATGTGACATCCTGCTGGGGCTCAGAGAACCTCTGGGACGAGGAGGATGGGCTCACAGGAGAGAGTCAGGGGTGGGCTCACCGTCCTCTGCCGCAGGAACGGGAGGGAGAACGCTGTGTGTTTTTTCACTCTAAGAGACATTCTATGTCCCGTGAGTCATGCTCAAATTTGATCTCAACATAGAGGAGCAGGTATTACTAATTTGAAAGCCATAATGAAGGGTGAATTGCATGGCTTCATAATTTTTATGAACATGTTTGGGGCACAACCTGTTAAAGTCCTCTGTTAAAGGACTCATTATCATTTATCTGTAACATACCTCTCTCTGTGAAAAAAAGAAAAATCCTCACTCAAACATAGAGATTTCCAGAGCAAAGAAGAAATAACTATTCCCATTATTTTATTAGATGTCTTTTAACTATTTTATAAGACACCTCGTGGAATTATTTTTGAATGTCATAAGACTTTAATCATTCAGTAGAAATGATAAACCTCTACATAGTCATATATTTAGATCATATTCTGTAAATAAGTGCTGAATCTACTGAAAATCAGGATTGTTGGCCTAAACAAGTTCTGAATTATAGATATGGAGAATCTTCAATTACATTCATGTTTAATAAAAAGCTTTCATTTAGGGGGGTTATTTTCTTAAACAATATGGTATATATGCTTAATATATAATAACCTGAACCCTTTAATAAGCATATTATTTTGCCTTTCCCAATCATAGAGATAATAACAGTACCTGTAATCCTATAATTCTTGTGGACTTCACATAAAATCCTTAAGTAAGGCATTCTGTGCTGTGCGTGTTAGTATGAGCTAAGATTATTGTCATTACGATGCCTTCCGGATACTCTATTTATATCAGTTTTTCATATAATATGGAACTTTTTAAAAAGATGTTTTTGTTATGGACCATTTTTTAAAGTGTTGAATTTGTTACAATATTGCTCCTGTTTTATGTTTTGGATCTTCGTTCCCCGACCAGGGATCGAACCCTCAACTCCTGCATTAGAAGGCAAGGTCTCAACCCCTGGATTGCCAGGGAAGTCGCAGTACTGAACATCTTATCTTCTAAAAGGCTGGTCTTACTAGTTGGCCCTGTTTACAACATCCGCTGTGAATTAGAGCTGGAAGCAGCCAAAGTGGACGTCCTGAGCACTTCTGTATTGCCTGTGGATGCTCCCCCCACCGCCCCGGCTTTGGCTCAGTCCCCCTCTCCTCTGCCTCTGGAGTGAGACGCATATCCCAGCGCTCAGACAGCAGTTCTGCATATGGCGTTCTGCACTCTGGATGGAGCGGGTTTTGTATTAAATGAAACACATCTTCATTTAAAATTTCCCAAAGGAGCCTCCTTGGTAACAGCGACCTGGAAAGCCTTCTGTGACTCCGGGGGAAGCCCACGGTTCAGCAGGCGCAGGGAGAGCTGTCTGGCCTCACCCGTGGGGTGAGTCCCTGTCGTGTTTCCTTCCCCACGATGGACTTACGGCTCTGCTCGACCTCACTGGGGTATTTTGAGGACAATATTCAGCCCACTCTTTTAAAGTGCTGGGCATGCCATTGGCTACCATGGTGAAAACCTGGTGTTTATCTGGGCCCACAGGATCTTGTTTGTCACTCTGGGTGCTTCAGGCTACTAGAAGTAGGACATGCATCGGATAATGGATGCTAGCTGCTAAAAATGTGCTGTTATTAACCTGTGTGTACCCGGGCTATTACTACTGTCTAAACAGTGCTTCTTGAAAAGAAGGCGAGACAGAGCCAGTGGGGCCATTTCCTCCAGCAAGGAGCCAGCGATGCTGGCACAGGCGCTTTATTTGCCTGCACTGTGGCAGGCAGAGAAGACCCGCCACCCCGGGGTCGCGTGCAGAGCAGCAGAGCAGGAGCGATGGAGCCCGCACACCCCTCGGAGGCGTGAGCTCCACCAGGACGACTCGCCATGTGCCGTCACCACCCTGGGGTCCTCGCCGAAGCAAAATGAAATCACGGTCACAGAAAAGAGGGAAAGACCTGCAGAGGAAGCTGGCTGTCAGCCACATGTCTGCGTTGGGCACACAGGCCAGTGACGTCCCCAGGTGACCGAGAAGCCTCTGACTGGATGGGTCCTATGTCAGTGCTGCCGGCCTGAGCCATGCTGGGTGAGATTATCAATCTAGTGGCACCTCCGCTGAACTACCCAGCTGTTGGCCTTGGGCTTGCTTCCTGCTCTTCCCTATATATGACCCCAGGTAAGCAGCAGAAGGCGCTGCCCTCGGGCCGGGTCACAGTCCGCAGCCTGAAGCCCCACACTGCACAGTGACAGCTTTGCAGAGGAGGTCCTGCCCAGGAGTGGCAAATACAGAGACGTACAGTACCGGAACCAAAAAGGGGCTGAGACTCAATGGAGTTCAGCCTTCCATTGTAAGAAAGGATCCCAAGACATCGGGGGCTTCTCTGGTGGCTCAGCTGTAAAAAAAAATCCACCTGCCAATGCAGGAGATGTGAGTTCGATCCCTGGGTCAGGGAGATCCCCTGGAGGAGGAAATGGCAACCCACTGCAGTATTCTTGCTGGGAAATCCCACGGACAGAGGAGCCTGGCTTGCTATGTAGTTCGTGGGGTCACAAAGAGTTGGACACGACTTAGCGACTCAGCACACACACAAGACACAGAGAGTGGGAAGGACTTGCTCAGAGTCACCCCTGAATTATAGGGAGAGCAGGACCAGGATGAGGGGGCCTTGGTGTGAGCACCGTCACAGTCAAATCAGCTAGGGGTGGAAAATCTCACTGGGAAAGTAAGAAGGAACATTGTTTTAAAAAAGGAAAAGATGACTAAGGATGACCAAAATGGGTAATATTGGGTGAAAATTCCCTCTGAGGAGTTAATGAGAAAGAGACTTCTGAGTGTCACTGGTCATCTTTAACACGTTGGAGAATTAGTCAGAACCTAATAAGACAAGTGCAGTCTAACTGACATCGCCCAGCTAGAGCAGTGCTTCTGACCCTGGGAGAGCCCTGAGCATCAGTCAGGGGTCTGTCAGTGGTCCTCCCTTGGTTGCCTGGACACCCAGGGGCAGGAGCAAGTCGGATGCTGCTGTCCAGCCAGTGGGCACGTTCCCATCCGGGAGAAACGGCTGAGGACTGGGGGGCAGCGGGCGAGGAACTGCTTTGTGCAGGGAGAGAACTGTGGACATGTGCTGCGGAAGCTTGTGTTTTCTGTACTATATACACAGAGGGCTATTTTTCTAATGCTGATGGCCCAGTCAGCACCCCTCACATTTAGTAATACCTCTGAAGCTAAAACAAATGACTCCATCTGCATATGAATCTGGAAGCCACAAAAGCACCAAGGATAGAATATCACTGGTCAAACAACACCTTGGACACATTCTGCCTCCGACCCCTGGATGCTGATAGCCATGAATATTTATCACAGGCTGAGTGTATTTTCTAACTCCTTCAAAATTTAACATACATGAAAGGCTACGTATTAAAAATGAGAAGTCACATCTAATCTCACAAACCTCATCATCCTTCCCATCCAGCTGACCCCACTGATCAGACACTGTTTTGATCATTAACTAGATGAACAGGTGGCTCAGCCCAGTTGTAAACAGGTGTGTTAACTCGGCCCAGGGGAGCACACACAACACTTCTTGGCTTGCACTGTGGGTGTGGGTCTCTTAGGGAAAAGGGTTGTTTTTGAGCTAACAAAATCCCAGTAAAGGCAAATTAATGGAAGAACATTTGGGCGGTGAAACTGCCTCCATGCTTGTTCTCAGGACTATGGAAAGAACTGCAAAAGACACTGGAAGATCCGTAACACAAAGTTCGTGGGAGATTCCAAGTGTTAATTCAGCACCAAGTGTGCCGTGCTCACCAGAGCACAAGTCACAAACGGGCCTGAAATTTACCTGAGCGAACCTACTAATGCTTCCACAAGCATCTAGCAGCCTCCAGCACTTCTCACTTCTATACAATCTCAGAGTTCCCTTCGGAAGTACAGACATGCAGCTTTCTGAGGTCTGAGCTACTTAAATTTCCAGACCTGAGAGGGTACACAACTCTAATTCTAATCTAACTTTCCTTTTACACGAGTTTTAAAATTCTGAACAGACAGACATGTTGGCCAGACCTGCCTCCCTGGGAACGTGGCGAGGCATCCGAGGGTCTGGAGGCACGGGCAGGTTCTGACCTGAATTCTCTCCTCTCCTCTCTCCAGGTCTCTCCAGCCGAGCGGCGAGCCTGTGGGTGCCCACGTGGCCGCCCTGCCCAGCTGCCTGCGTCAGGGCCAATTGCTGACGGGCCAACACAGACCCGAGTCAGAAGGCGCTGCCGTGGGAGGCTGCCCCGCCACGCTCTGCACTCACCAGGCCTGCCTCAAGGGTTCTGCCCCTGGTCTCTGGGACCGACAGCTCTAAAATGTCCAGAAACTGCAAGACAGACACCTGACGTTTACCAACACTCCTTCCTCAGAACAAAAATCTGTTTCCTGTTCTGTGCATCCTCATGCAAGCAAAGACTCACTCAACCACAACTATGAATCACACGGGGGCAGTGGACGAGGAGCCTGGCCGGCCACAGTCACGGGGTCGCAAAGAGTCAGACACGGCTGGGTGATGGATGCACACACATACAGCGAAACAAACATTAACACCAGCCACGACGAGCGAGGGCCCACCGCCCAGAGCCCTCCCACACTCAGAGTTCAGAGTCCACGAGAAGGGGGTAAACTCAAATCGCATACTCAATTACATACAGAAATATGGTCATATAGTCCCATGCAGTTGAGAGCTGATTTTCAGAATGATCATCTGGGTCCCTGAAGTATTAATCATCTCAGAAATGGACATCAATGATTATCTTCCTCTTCTTATTAAGAAAAATGGCTTAATCTAATTCAAAACGTATTCAAGAAAAAGTAGACATAGAAGAATTGTGATTACTAAGTATATATTTATATATATTATATAAATATACAACATGCATGCTATATGTAATATAACATTTTACATGTATAATATAACATAAATAATAGCTATATGTTTATATTTATATAAATATTCAAATATATAAATAAATTTATATAAAATTATTTGCAGTTTTCATTTATAAATATATACTATAGATATACATTATATATTAATATATACTTATTTTATATGTACATAAATATATGTATAATTTTATATATATATGTAATCCTGACTCACTGTGGGTTAGAAATTTGTCTTAGTGCTACCTCTTTTGGGTCTGTACACAGTAGGTACTCAATGCATGCAGGATGTATGAATTGCTCATTAATGTGCTAAAAGTGAAGGGAGGAGCTGAGTTTAAGGAGCTCTCTGTCTAATTTCCACCACTGACTTTGATATTTATTTCTTCTGGGGAAGACTGTGAAGGAGCCCCTGGACTGCCTATCCTTGTTACTGACTCTAACTAGACTGTTAAGAAACTTTAAAAACACGGAATCTAAACATAATTCATAAGTGTGCAAGTTGGGCTTGAGAGGAGGAGAACAAAAAGAGGACCTCTATCCTAGCAGCTGGAGTTCCCACCGAGGGAGACACGCTCCCCCGACCCTGAAGCCTGAGCCAGTGTCTGTCCTGGACACAGCGGCCTGGGTGCCAGCCCACGGCCCAAGCTCACTTGGTCATCTCTCCCTGGTCATCTCTTGGTCATCCTTGGTCAACTCTCCCTGCCTCTCTGGGTTCTGGGCAGAGAAAAAGCTCTGCAAAGAGCTCACGGGAGGGGCAGGGCTTCACTCATCACGTGGCGCTTGTCCACGTCACACTGGCCATAGGACACTAAGTCGAGGGCCACTTTCATTCTTCCGACAAGATGCTCACTGCCCTAAAAAGAGCCAGTGAGGAAAGATGCTTCCCCTTCAAAAAAGAAAGAAAGAGAAAAGAATAAATAAAACCAGTCGCTCTTAAAGATAAACAGCACAGCGCTATTCCGGGAACTGTGACCATTTTTGCCAAATTCCACGACATGAGGTCAGATTTTTGAATCCAGAAAATGCAAATAAATTGTGACCTATCACAGTGGCCACTGAGGAATCAGTGTGCGAGGCAGGCAGGACTCGTGTGCTCCAAGTGCGGGGATCACCGCTTTCACGGGCCAGCAAGGGTGTCTGCAGAGAAGGCTTGCAAGGAGGAAGCCAGAGCCAGCTGCCACGAGCACTCGCCCCAGGACAGCTCCGTCCTCCCGCCCTCAGCCTCATCACCAGTCCCCCTTCTTGCCTGCAACTGGTGATGAGCACGACCCAGACAACAAACAGCTGGAAGCATGCCAGAGGACCATACATCCGTGGTCTACCGTGCCCTCTTTAATCAACTTCCTAATTAAAAAATGCCATGCTGGCATGAGGTACAAAGGGAGTAGGCTTGGGATCTCTCAGAAAATAGCATCCCTTAATCCTAAGGTTGTGGAAAATCTGTGTTCTTACAGATGTTTATGAGTTTTCCTGGTGCAGAGATAGAATCAATTTGCTTGCGCCTGGCCCTCAAGACGTATTAAATTTATCCTGAAGGAAACTGGCTTCTGAAAAGCTCTTGCCCGGATGCATTAGGCAGGTGGGAGTTGCAGTGAACCGGAGGGTCCACTGGCAGATGCAGCATTGATTTCTGAACGCTCACCATCTAGCAGACAGCTCCAGAGCAGACTTGATTTGATGGCTCTCTATGGGGTGCCCCGCAGACTCGATTATTTCCACAACCAGTCTGGCTAGCATTGTTTCATGGCGACCACGCTCTGTGTTCTCAGCTTCTGTTCAGATGGCACGAGTGGGCCCGGGTACCAGGGAGGGGAGGGGGCCAGATTTAAAGCCAGTCTCTAAGGAGCGTCCATCTCTTTCAGGGCCCAGTGATATGGGAGGCCCTGTGATCGAGGGGGTAATTCTGACTGGTAAGAAACCATTCTGTTGACTGCCATTAAAATACACTGAGTCCAGGCATGAAGATGCTACTCAAAACAGTGTCTGGGCTAGAAATCCCCCAATAAAAATCTGCGTACACACAGCTATATCTAAAATAGAAAACCAACAAAGCCCTACTGTATAGCACAGGGAACTCTGCTCAAGATTCTCTAATAACTTGAATGGGGAAATAATTTGGAAAAGAATAGACACACGTATATGTATAACGAATCACTCTGCTGCACATCTGAAACTAACAGAGCGTTGTTAACCAACTAAACTCTGATATAAAATGAAAATTTTTAAACCTTTGTCAGTGTGCTAAAAAGAACCGCTCACCCCGTAAATGATTAATCCATGAGTTGTTTGATTTAGCAACCCAAGTCCAACATCCCACACCTGAAAGCATCTCAAACAAATGTGCAACAATCTTGGGATAATTTTCTTTAAAGCCATTTTATGGCACCATCTAAGCAGCCAGACTTCAGTAAAAAAGCAGTCAGTATGCAACATTGTCATAAAGTTCCTTCCAACTGTATTAATGAGCACCCAAATACACCCAAAAGAGGTCTACATGGCACACACATTAATCCAATGGCTCAAATATGGTCAGCCTGCACACGCTTCCACACCGGCATTTTAAAAACACGTATATCCAGGCACTTAACAGAACCTTTGAAGAGATTAATTGCTGAACCCCTGGGACATCATAGCACAGAATTGTAAACAAATAGGTCAATAACCTTTCGAAAGAGAAGATATTGGTGCCCCTCTTTATTCCCCATCACCGGGAACCCACTGAAGAATGCCCACCCCCCTCCCTGACACAGAGACCACTCTTCCTCTTGGAATCAAAGGTGCCTGATTTCAGATTAATATTTTGGCTCACTGAACTTAAGAAATTTGCTATAAAAGGCTGCTTTTCTTTCCAAAGTTGATCTGCAACCTTAGAGCTAAACTGAACAGAAAGAAAAATGCTCTTGGAAACCACATTTTTCGGTTAGGCACACATCACCACATTTCCAGCTCTGGGACCTCTCATTGTCTTTGCAGGCTAGCCCTTTCCAAGCCCATAGAGACAGCGTGCCCAAGAACCAGTGTGACAGAGTGGCATAAAGTAACTCTGTCAAGTGGAAACTAATATGACATAATTTGGGCCCTTAAAAAAGAGCTAGACTCTCCCCTGAAAGGCAGCCAGGCACAAAGAGACCAGCGTGGTAGGTAACACTCCAGTGTTCCCGTCAGGATGAAAACAGACACGTTGAGGTTAAACATTAAAAGCTGATATTTTGCCCCAAGAAGGTTACAACCCATCATAAATCTAAAAGGAATTATTTTAATCTCAGAAGATTTGGCTCAACTCTAAAATAAAATATAGCAATGGAAAAAATAAAAGAAATATCATTTTTGTCTAGGTAAGAGTTCATGAATTTATTTTGAAATAATTTGGTATCTAATATTGTTTGGGTTAAGTTTTTTTAAAAAGCCTCTATTCAAAACACCAGCAAATTCAAAATTAAATAGAAAAATATTATATGTATACATACATATTCATTGACATAAAAATGGAAAATTCACCTGTTCTACAAAAACAAGCTCAGTGTGAATAAGCAGAAACTTCAGGTGTGAGTGGGAAAATGACAGAAGCCAACTGTTAGAAGTGGCATATAAAGGGTTAACATGTTTTTCAATATCTTATGTTTGAGGTTTAGGTTCACTGAATGTAGTTTTCTTTTCTTTTCTTTTTACCTTCTCTAGAAAGGCATAGTTCTGTTTTGTTCTGTTTTAAACAGAAGAAATGATCCTCCAAAAAGTTGCATTTTTTTTGTCAAATATTCACTGTCATTGTCTAAAGCAAACAGCTGAAGTAAAGCAACTCTGTAAAAAAAAAAAATAAGCCTCAAAATAAAATTCCTAAGTGATTTGTAATATTCAAGAAACTACAAAAAGACAGTTAAATGATGATAATTTCTACTTAAGTTCTACCTTAAAAGCAGATGAAATAATTAGGTCAGTTAAAATGAAAACCTTACCTTTTAAGGAGAGTGGGGATTGTGAAAACAGGATAGAACTATTTACCAGTGAATTCCCTGAGATGAAAGTATATTTAACTAAATAGTAAAACACCCATATTGCAGCACTAGAATCACAGAATTATATAAGAAGTGTGTGTCAGTGATGACAATAGAAAATCGGAATTCCTGCAGGCTACTTATTTCTCAACTCAGAAGCCTGGTTGTAAAAACAGTCTCCATTTTTCTGAAAGCACTGAAAGTATCAACTTGTGCTAATTTTTCTCTCTCCTATCTGCAGATTCTACAGATCAACAGAAACTTCAGTTCGATTTGAAAATCTCCAGTAAGTTGCTGGTTAAATTAGCTAAAATCTTCTTCCAGCTTGGAAAAATATATACCAGTCAAAACTAATTATGTCTGGGCTTTCATTGAAACAACATTTGCTAATTCTACTGGTCTGGATACACTGCTTCAGAAAATATTAATTAAACACATTGAATAATGGCTGCTGTAAATTTCGGAAAACAATAATCTCTAAACAGTTCATGTTCGCTCCAGACGTATGCACAGGAAGATGGACGAAGCAGCTGCCCCCAGCAGCAGCAGCCCCGACCCTTTTGTTGGCCAGCTCGGGAGTTGAACTTTGCTGCACTTTGGGGAGCAGGGCCGAGGCTCCGGATGCCACCAGGAGAGCTGGACTTGTTTACCTGGAGGGAACGGCCAGGAGGGACCCGGACAGCCAGGGCCAACCCGGCGGTCCAGGCGCGCGCCCCGCGCCCGCATCCCAGGGCATTCCCGGGCTCCCCGGCCTCGCCGCCGGCTGCGGGCGCGGCCACCCCGCCTCCGTCTCGGGGACTCACCCAGAAGCTCTCAGCTGCTGCGGCACTAGCGGCTCCCCCGCTTCTGCGCGCCCCCCGACCGGCGCCGCGCGCCCCTGCTCTAGCGGCGCGCGCACGCGGGGCCGCGGCTCCCCGGCACGCTAATCATTCTGCCACATGGACACAAGTGGCGGTGCTCTCGGACTGGAAGCTCGCAGCCTGAAGTCGGAGATGGAAACCAGTGAGTTGACAGCGCGGGGCGACGGGGCCGGGGCGGGGGCCGCCGAGCGCCATCCGCAGGGCCCGGGGGCGCTGGGCCGCCGCCTCCTCTCTGGCCGCCTCCGCTAAGCTCGGCGCGGGCACCGCCCGCCCCCGGCCCCGGTCCGGGGACGCCGTCACCGGCCAGGTGCGCTTCACGATGGGGCCGTGGCTGAAGCCGGGGTTCTAGCCTGGCTGTTGACTGAGCCCGCAGCACAGCCAGACGGGCTTGGGGTGCGCGCTGTGCGCTCCCCGCTCGGCGCCCACAGGCCCCTCGGTCTCCGGGGCGCAGTGTGCGGCATGTGCAGTGCCGTATTTCATGTAATAGGCGAGAGCGGAATACCCGAGTCAGGCTAAGAACAGCCCCCTGGGGGGGTGGGGGGTGGAGTGTGTCTAAATATACCGCCCCCCCACACACACACAGCGCACACACACACTGATGGCTGATGGTAAAGCCCCCCCCCCACACACACACACTGATGGTAAAGACCCCCACTTCCCCCCCACGCAGGCACACACACACTGATGGTAGAGGCCACACACACGCAGCACACACACACACTGATGTTATGGTCAGGACACACTATGTCCAAAGAAACCTCAGAAAGTCAACTGAAGCAACAGCATCTTCCACGGCCCTGCTCCTGAGCACCAAAACAGCACAGAAAGACGTGCCAAGCCTGCTCACCTCCCCCCGCCTCACTTCTTCAAATGAGAGGACAGTGACCCCAGAGTTAACGCCAGTGGACTCTTAAAATCTCTTTCGGGTTGCCAACCGCACTATGTTCTATTTCAGGGTGAGCTGCTTCTCTCATGTTCTTTACAAACAAAAGACACAGAACTATTCTTCTAAGAAAGTTAAAATATTGTCAAGCTTTTAGCATGGCTGGAAGAAAACAAATGCCAGGAAAAGTTTTATCTGAGAAGGCAAGAGCAAATAAGATTTCACAACACAAAGGGGAGCATGGATACATGACTTCATTAGCATCTTTCCAGTTTAAAAAAAAAAAAAAGTGCTGATTTTATAAATGGCTTCTTGGGTCTAGCAACAACTCTTCTACTCCAGGGGTAACCACACCACTGCCCTCTCCACAAGCCATCTCTCTTAGACACTCCCCACTCTGAAAGGCCATATGAAATCATAGCGGCTACTTAGCCCCTCCCACCCTCCCTGGACACTGGCCTCGAATACACAGACTCCTGTTTGACAACAACTCCAGGCAACCTGCACGCGTGCCTGGCGCCCACGACCACATTATGCTGGAGAAGAAGCTCCGCTGGAGAAAGGGTCCATGGTGGGCTCATCTGGACACCAAACCAGGCGATTTTAAGAACTGTTATCATTTGTCATCAAATAAGAGCTGCAGATGGCCAGGTAAGCAAGGAAGCAACTATCTGTCAGAGTACCTAAGAAGCCAGGTGAAATAATTCTGAAGAGCTGCAAGTGGCCCCAAACAGACACATCCTAGGCAACCTTTAAGGAAGAAGAAAGAGGTACCTTTGGGTCGGAGAGTTGGGGCCCTTTGGCACAGCCCGGCTCCGCAGCCTACTTCTCCGCTCTTGCAGGGCCGAGTCTGCCTCGGAGAGCCCGGGGCCCATGTTGACCCCACTTCCCTACACGAGGCCACTCCATCGGGCCCTTCCCTCCAGCGCAGCCGCCCCGTCCGCGCCCCTGCCCCGGCAGAGGGGAGGGCACAGGCACCGCGGTGATAAACCACTGCGGGAGCTCCCGGAACAGGCGCTGACTGTGGTTTCCGTGGGAGGAGGCTCAGAGGTCCCGAGTCGCCGAGAACCCCTCCCTCTGGCTTTCAGAGGGGATTCCTCCCGTCCTGAGCCTCCTGCCTGCCCTCTCGGGACCAGACATCCTGGTTAGCACCGGGGTTACTGCCGCCTGCCCGTCCAGCCCTGCTGGAAGCCACTGCGGTCTGAGAGGCAGGCACGTTGCGAGAGACTGCCTGGTGCCATCCCGGCTCCTCAGCACAATGCCCCTCGCTTCGGCTCAAACACTTCCTCCCCCTCCCAACTTTTCCAATAATCACCACGTGGGGAGCAGGGGTTTTTTTAAAGAGATATATTTTAGGATAAATTTCCTAACCCAGCAGCCCAACACACCAATGCTAATCCATGTCTCCTCACATAGTAAATAAGCATTTACGCCTTCCTTCTAGTTTGTTTGATAGCACCTGGCTTACATTTTCTCTGCCATCTCTGACTACTTATGCAGATGCCCCAAGGACTCATTATGATGTCAAAGCTTAACACAGTTTCATTGTGAAAACTGGCATAGAAAAATCATCGTGTGTGCCTGAACAATGCAGGTGTGAGGGAGACAGCGAGAAGAGGGGAAGCCAGAGAGACAGCTAGGGACAGAGTCACAGACAGCGGACAGGAGGGGGCGGGGAGAGGGGGATGGAGAGACAGAGAGAGGCAGAGACGCGGAGGACACAAAGCCCCTTCCCGCTGAAGCCACTCGGCCTCGCGCACAGCCCAGCGTGAGAAGAATGTGTGTCTGCCACCTTAAACTGACCTGACGTCGAAAAATCATACAGTAAATTACTATAAAAGTATTTGCCATTATTCCTTGTACAAGTTATGACCATTGTAGGCAGTGTTTTTCATTTGTGGGGTATGCCAATTAAAAAAAAAAATATATATATATATATATACACACATATATATAAATGTCACACATAGTATATACATGTGATTTACCCTTTACCACTTCAAAATAAAATTTTTAAAATATTTTCTTCTTTAAGTTTGTGCTATCTTTTCTCTTTAGTTTGAACTAAGTGTAAATCAATGTCAGGTAAGGGTTATGGGAAAGGTCACACTATGATGAAACTTACTTGGTGAAAAATATGTTAATTATTTTCAAGTTTTTGTTCAAGTTTATCCTCTATTACCCTTTTCTAAGGCATGCTACATGTTTTTTCAAAGAAAATGTTTAAAAAGGCATTTATGAGAAAAGAACATGCATAATACTACTGCAGTCAAATTATGATGCAAACAATTTGATTGTTAGAATTTAGGAAAACTGAAAATCTCTTTCTGAATCTGCCACTCATTTGCTTCTTAGGCACAGTTCTGGTGAGACCTTGCATCAAGGTAGACTTCATGGTTAAAGTACTAGATGCATTTGAAAGACTGGTTATTGATTGGAAATCATAGTCCTGGACTTCAGGGGCCATCCAGCCACACCACATTTCAACATCAAGGCAGAGGAGTCATTACAGGAAAGTGTCTTTCTAGTCCCTCTTAGCCCACTGAACGGGTTTCTTAATATAAAATTTCTAGGAGGAAATACAATTTTAAGTTGTCCAAAGTTAAAAATATAGCCACCAAATTGTTTAATGAGTAAAAGTATTTTAGATGATATAATATATTTCTACAAACAATATCTTTCACTGAAATTAGATTGCCCCACAGGTAGAGTTGGAAATATAATTTATATATGTGACTTTGAAAGCATTTTTTAGACAATAAAATGAATTTTCCTCAGAGAAATGGTTGGATTATCTATCAGACATGTAAAATATTTCTAAAAGCAAATCACCAAATAATCAGATTATTAACTCTAAGTTTTGAGTTTTAAATATAGTTTTAACAAATAGAAAAACTTTAAAAATCTTTGAGGCCACAAAAGAGCTCATTTCATTCCTTTATCTATAGAAACCTGGTGTATAAAAGAGTTGCAAAGCATCAGACAGTGAAATAATTGGGTGTATTCAGTAATGAATTATGAAATGTAAACATTTCTGAGAGTGCAAAAAGCAAATGTTAGGTGAAAAGTAAATTAGGTTGAAAATATGACAGGAACAATGAAAGTACTATATTGAAGAAGTCCAGTCTCAGAAAAATATTCATATTTTCCTAAAATCATGTTCATAAAATCCCAAGAAAATTGTATAGTCACACTCCTGTAGGAATTTTTGTACACCACACATACATGGTCACAAGTTATTGGGCCTTCAACCTTGATTTCAGTATCTAACACAAATTTATAAAATTGGCCTAAGTTTTGCTGGAGAATGCAAGTTTAACTCAAGAGAAGTTGAAATATGTGTTTTATGTGTACTTTCTGCCTTACTGGTTCATCTTGGTAATTCTGGCTCATCTTTTAAAAAAATGAAATTTTATCAATAGTTATGTAATAGTTTTCCATTTGAATAACATATCCACATTGTTCACAGTTTTCCAACTCACAGCTGCATATATGCAAGTAATTTTGATGAAATCCTGTCTGGTAATTTGAAAAGTAGGGTAAAAATTTTATGTGCAAAATAAAGGTCTGGAGATTGCCAGTCTTTTCTGCCCCACTCCTCAGAACATCCTGTTGTGGCCATACAGCCGTCTCCCCCTTCCACCTCCATGAACAGAGTCATTAAGGTGATGAAACCGAGCCCGTTCTCCACTGCCAGTAAACTGGGAGGAAGTCAGTCCCAGCTGAACGTAATTGCTATCAGCAGCGGACAGCTCCCGGTGCTGAAAGGGAAAGGGCCAGAGCTTTGCTCACAATAGCTCACTCAACAGCCTTTAAAAATCACAGCAAAACTGAATGAGGTGGCAAGTGCTCTGGCTGAATAGCACTGTCTGCAGAACAATGGCAGCCAACCCCAAATCCTACTATAATCACATTAATGAGATTAATCAGTAAATTAGCAGCAGTCAAATGTCAGGGAGGCAAGGAAGAATCCAACCAAGATTGGTAATTAACTTTTTTTTGGGGGGGCGGGGGTCAGAGAAAAAAATCAACTTTGCTACCTCATAGGTTTCTCAGAAGTTGACAATTTTGCTTCACAAATCTGAAGACTGTATGTACTGATCAAGAGGCAACAGCATAATCCTTCATGTTACAACATAAATCCAGGTATCATATTACTGATGCTTAAAACACAGCCCTCTGAGAAACATGATGTCACTTTAAATAATCTTCATAAACTATGAGGCTTTTACTGTTTTGAATTCTCTAAATGTAAAATTGATTGTTAAAAAGAATTTCTCTAATATTCAAGCTAAAATATAAAAAAAAATGGCTGATTAAAGGGAGGATTATATAACAGCTACTATTGTTTCTGAGAAGTCTGTAATACTGTGGGGAGAGTTTTAAAAGTGCCACCAAGTAAAGAGCTATTATACAAACATATCAGTTCTGGTCTATTGTATTTGATAAAGAAAATGCATTGCTATATATAACTTTATGGAGAATTTTGACCAATTGACCTATTGCTCTTGAGGTGATAGAATCATACACTTCTCTTTCGGTCAGTTAGAAAAAACAAACTTCCTTTTTTTTTTCGAGAAGGTATCACTAACATGTATTATGTACAATCCACACTTTGGATTCAAAGTTCTTAAGAGGTGAAAACTTACAGGTATTAATATATGAGTGGTGCTGTTTTTTCAAAAAGGAATGTTGTGCAAAAACCCTTTTTCTAATTTGTAAAATAATCCCATTTCTATCTGTTTATGTTTTATCTAGGGAAAACATGCCTTTATTTATCATTTAAAAAGCCACATGACTTTCATAAAGTTGAACAATTAGAAAGAAAGCCTCCTTTATGCCTGTAAGGGTGGTACTAGGGTGCTTTTGTCTATGAAGTTAGTTTTGTTCAGTAAAAAATACAAACACTTACACCTAAAATATCCTATTATCACAAACAGTTTTACTCTAACTAAATAAGTAACTTAAAATTCTGTAGATTTTTATCATTTTAGAGGTACAAGAAATTATCATGGTTAAATAAATACTAAATTCAAAATCAGAGCTCTATATTTTTAATAACTAGCCATTATATGAATATTTTTATGTGTCTATATTTATGGCTTTATTCTTATCTAGTTTGAAGATAAAATTTACAGCTTGAACTTTTAGTTTAGTAATTTAAGTGGTGTTAAAGGCATATTTCTGTTAGAAATGAAACACTATTTCATTACCATGAACTTGAAACATTTCACTTATAGCTCAAATTTTTTATTTGAGTTTCTCAATTTGAATCATCTAAGTCAACTTTCTTACCACTAGGACAATATAACATGACATCCAGAATATCTAATGCTTTAACAGCCTTTGTTAAAAAAAAAAAAAATGACTTGCTTTATTTGCAACATAAAGTAATCCAGTAAAGTCTCTGGGAAGTTTTTGTTTCAATATCTGCATATCATCCAAGTACAGTTCATGCAGCAAGGTCTTTTTTTATAAACAACATCACAGTTAGAGCATGCAACATAATACCCATTTTGCTTTAAAAAGAGACTTCTGTGGATTACAAACTCCTAGCCGGGGAACATGTCAGCTACCAGCCATGTTATAAAAATAACTTTAAAAAGGAGCAAACAATAGGCATTACAGCCCCAGCCCTTGAACTCCGGTAAAAACAGATCCTGTCCACTAAGTCCCCAGAATTAACCTAACGAAGACCACGTACCTCACGACATGACCACAGCCGCTCACAAGTGAGACAAGCTCAGGGCTGGTGACTGAGCTGGCTTGAAAGACAGAAAGCGAGCAAGCCCTAGTCCACCCCAAGTTTGAAAGGAGGATGAGGAATATGCCTACCACCGAGACGCAGAAAAGGCTGCTTTTTGTCTTCAGTGAGTATTGATATCATAACCCATTGTCCAGGGAATCAAAAAAAAAAAAAAAATTAAAAGGCACCCACCAACAAGGAGTGCAAAAACCAGGGGGGCTTCAAGGAGACTGCGAGGGAAGCGCGCTTCCTGTCTAGTGTGCAGAGGCTTAGGGAGGAAACATGTCGCCCGGGCAGGAACGACAAATGCAGCACGCCAGGCTCGCGGGCCTGAGGGACCCGCTTCCCTTCCACACACGCCCCGGTGCACACTCCCACTCATCCTCTCGATATGCTTTTTTTTTCCACATTTTTTTCACGAGCTCCAAATCCCCGGCATATGACCTTCTGTTAAATAGATAAAAAAAAATTGCTTATCAGTCATGCAAATGAGCCTGAATTCATTTTCCACAACAGATGGCCTCATAGATAATGATGATGGAAGAGGGAAAATTGAACGCCTCTCACGAGGTGGCCATGGCAACCGAGAGCAGAATAATATCAATAATAAGCTCACTGCATAATAAGGTTGTCAGTCCCACAAATCAAAGTCTCCAGCTAAATCAGGTACACCTCCCCAGCCAGTTGCCAGGTAAAGCGATAGATATGCGTGTGCTGCATTTCACAGTGACCACAAAGGAGCTGGAATTTCAAGCTTTTCTGTGCGGGAGCCTGTGTGTGTGTGTGTGTGTGTGTGTGTGTGTGCGTGTGTGTGCGTGTGTGTGCGTGTGCGTGTGTTGGGGTGTAATCGGATAGTCAAATGGCGATGTGACATATTTTTTCTTTTCTTTCCCTTCTGTGCTGTGGCCTGCAGTGGACCTGCTCTCACGAAGGACCTCTCCATGGCCATGTTGAAACGGGTTGTGCGGGTTGCAGCCCGCCCCGCCCCCGCCCTGTCGGATGCGTGGCTGCACGGAGGCTGTAGCAGCCTGCCTCAGGCTTCCACCTTGGCTCCCAGGGGGACATCCTGCAAAATGAATCAGCAGCCGTCCTGAGCAGGCTGATTAAAATGAAAATGGCAAGGCACATGTCTGGGCGGAACTGGAGCTCAGCTCTGCTGCCTGTCTGGCAAGCATGCTCAATATAGCTCTTGCTAATAATGGCTTACTGCCTTTCGGTTTTTTTAAAAAAAAAGGTATCGCCCTCTCCCCGCCACACATCTGAGTGTGTGTGTGCATGTGTGCTCGTGTGTGTGCTTGTGTGGGGGGCTGTGCTTGTGTGTGTGTGTGTGGTCGGGGGAGGTGGCAATGAATTGTTCGATTCTTTATATCTCTGCTGCTCGCACACAGACTGCCTGCCTGCCAAAAACAGGACCGTGAAACTGCACTTACCTCTGTCTTTCTTCTGGGTGGAGGGGCAGCTGATAAGTCTCGGGGTAAAACAGCCAGTTAGAAACTCAAGCTGCCTAAGAGACCAAGACAACATTTTTTCACACCTAGATACGATCATTTCTAACCAAATCCTGGGCAACAGACCTTGAGAGATCTCTAATGCTGCCTCCCAGGCTCACAGTTGGACGCTCTGAAATGCAGCCTCCAAAGAAACCTATTTCTGTTTCAAGCATTTGCAACCAGCCTGTTACTGTATCCTAGATATTATGCAACAGAAAGCACCAAAAATAGAAAAATGAAAGGTGATGAACGGATGCAATCATCTAAAAAAATTTAGTAAATCTCTGACTTCTAAAAATTTTTCTCGGGTATAGCTTTAAGATTGCCCTCAGATAAACCATACTTTTCAATATCTCTGTCAAATTTTTCAGGTTTTTTTTTTAAAGGCATTCTGGAAATTAGATCATTACCATCTCTCAGCAAAAATGCCTTGAAAATTAGAAGGAAGGGCTGTTCTGAATCCGTTCTGTTCCACTCGTCCCGTCCATTTCAGTCCACCTGATTAACAATCTTTCAGTTTGCTGTCCGAATGTCCCCTGTTAGATTTTGGTTTCTTTTGGTAACAGATGCATGATTGCCTTGTGCGATGATATGCACGCACATATATGCTTATGTTCATATACACACGTGCCTCTTTGCCTCCAGCGGCTCCTGTCTCGGGGACGTGCGCTGTGCCCCCACCCCGCTCTGCTGCTGCGGCTGTGATTCAGAAATCAATAGAGCTGCCCTAATGGAGGCTCCACTCGGCGAGCAGCTGCAGTCTCCCTCCCTCCCTCCCTCTCTCCCTCCCTCTCCCTCCTCCCTCTCCCTCCTCCCTCCCTCTCCCTCCTCCCTCCCCCTCCTCCCTATCACACCCAGAGAACTAATGACGTCTGTGCAGCTTTTTCAGCTGATTGGGCACCACATCGGATGTTCCATGGAGCAAAGAATAGGCATCATTTATAGTCGGTGGAAAAAAATGGGAGCATGTATTCTCCTGTGTCTAAGACCCTGATCCTGAGCCCCCCAGACGCCCATCCGTGCTGATAAAGGACGGGGCTGCAGGTTGTGTGGTCACGACGGAGTCCAGGAGGACTCCACACCCACCGCAGACCTGTAACCACACAATAGGGATGGTTTCCATTTTTCAAAGGACAAAGGCTTCCTCAGAATAAGAGGCAGAATAAAATTTACAGAAAAAAAGAAATCAATGTTTAGGTTAAATAGTGAGTTCCAGTACTCTATTTAAGGGTTTGAATATATGTGACTATTTAAAAATACTTCCAAATACACATTTAAAAATAAAGAGAGAATGAAAAGTGTATATATGTGCACAAATACATACACACATATGTAGTTATTCCCTGTGAATTTCTCTGCCTTATCTTAGCTGTGTTAGCAGTAAGTTCAGTTTTTATCCTCAAATATCTCATCTTACAGTAAGTAGAAAAGAAATCTTTAACGATGCTAAGCCACAGTATTTTTAACCACAAATTTACATATGTGAATGTACTTCTTACACGTGTGCGTGTCTATAAAGATACACTGTCTATTAAATACTGGGCTCCTGCCCACATGCAGAAACATGTGTACACAGACACGCCACACGCACACGCGCACACACGTACACACACAGACACAACCTTGCTTCACAAGCTGTGATGCCTAAACTGCAGGTGCGTCTCACTGAAAGGACAGGAGCGCGGCACCTGGGTTCCCACCTTACGGGGGGCACGCTGGGCCCGGCAGCAGGCACACGCCTGCCCTCACCACGCGGCCAGCACACGGACCCGCCCTGCACTGGACCTGGCTCCAGCCGCGCATTCGTCCTCTTTCCAGCCACCCTCTGAGGCTGCGGCGCTCAGATGGCTGGGAGGAGGGAGAAATGAATGAGTCGTGAAGCCTCGGAACGCGCAGCAGCGCAGCGTTGCAGTCGGCATCTTGCAGTTACCTTGCAGATGCACCTAATAGATTATGATTTACTAAAAAATGGAGTCTGGGCCTCTGCAGAATGGTACAGTAAGTAAAACCCTTCAAGACACGCATGAGATTGGGAGCACTTCAAAGACTGTTTTGAGGAAAAGTCTCTCTGTAGTTTGCAATTAAACCATAAAACGAAAAATCTTTTGATTCCAAATATCTATCAAACTCTTAAACTATGTCTAATATACTTTATGCTGCCCTTAGAAGTTCATTGTATAGATTTTATAGATTAAAGCTTTTATTAGGAAATTCATAGCTTATCTCCATAATTAATTAATTAGTAAGAGAATAGAAATTGAGTATGCAGCCCCTTCTAATGAATATGTCCTTCAGTTTAACACACAAAAATCCCCAGGTACTCTCGTGTCTTGAACTACAAAACACGCAGAATATACCCTAGGTTGATTTTCAACCGTCAGAGTCTTGTTGCGATCGCTCCAACAACAGATGGGTCTCTCATAGCACAAGGACTGTCTCTTCCCTTCAGTTCTGGACTTCTGGGCAGACTTGGGTCTCTGGTCTCTACAGGGACCCTTCCTTTCCCTCACACCTTGTGCCTCACACAAAGGTCAAGGTGAAAGGCCAGCTCTCCGTGTGGACCAGGAAGATGACCCGTCGGAGTGCTGGTTCAGGACGCTCCTGCTGTGTCCTAAAATACCTTCTTTTCTTTGCTTCAGAATGGTATCTGCAGCAGTGACAGAGTGCCGTGATGCACAGAGGATTGTTAGACACGGAAAACAGCAGCAAATAAAGTCACTACAGTGGGTAGACAGTGGTTAAAATACAGAATCCAGATGTCTCTGCATCCCAGTGTACACCATGCAAAATTTGGCACTTATGTAACCTACTCCATCCAAAGCTAAACTTGCAGAGTTAGACATGTGTGATAAGGGCTATTTTATTCATGTATTCAACAATGATAAAAATGGGAAACCCATTTTCACTGCAAATAATTGACTTCAACTAGTCAAAACATCTGTAGAAGTCTTCATGAGTAAATGATTAAAAAGAATAAGGTTTAGGTGATTAATTGAAACAGAAGAATGAATAAATTCTAGGGGTCATTTCACAAGGAGAAGCTGGCATGTCAAGTACATTATGGGCAGAAGGAAGTTGGTTGTGTGATCTCATGTCTGCGCTGGATTCGAAAAGACTGGCCTTGAACTCAGAGGGGTTCACGGAAATGCTTTTGCGTCTATCTTGGACTGACTATCCCATTGCATGTTAATCGATATTGGGGGAGTCTGGAGAAATAAAGCATTCATATTCAGGTTTTTGGAGAATCTATGATTTTATAGATCTAGTCTGATTTTATAGAACTGGTCATTTCTTGGTGAAACGTATAGATATAAATTGTATCAAATGTAATTCTGAGCTCTAAAAGACCATTGAGAATTTAAGGTTTGGATGATTAAAGCCAGCAAACTAGGATAATCTATAAAATATATTTAGCTCATCCCTAGGTTCATAATTTTAAGAACATGATCTACATTTTTACCACAACAAGAAATATTCAATTCATCTTTGGTAGTCCAATAAATCCAGACACCCAAGTCTTCCGACAAGTCTTTCCAGACCACCCTCTGGATGCCTGCTCTCTTGTCTCTGAACGAACTTGCATCTGGAGTCTTTCCATCACACACTCCTGTCCTTGCATCGTCAGTTTAATGTCTCTGCAACCATTCCAGTGGTATGAAAGGAAGGGACATATGCATCTTAGCTTATGAGCACATGTAACAGCACTGGTACAAATCAAGGGCTTATTAAAAGTGCCTCAATCCCTTTTCCAGTTCACTTATGGGTCTCATCACTAAACTTAAAAATATGTATTTGTAGACACATTTTAGAGCTTCTTGTATTAGGAGTTGAAGTTTTCTTCATTGTGCTGGGCACAGTATTAAGTGTCATGCATATCTAGAATAGCTTCAGTACTGAAAGTCATTTGGAAAAAAAGAATCTAGAAAAAAACACAGATGCAGAGAAGATACTAGAGATTGACAGGAGAAGGGGCCCTGACTGTCAGTCATTCTGTTGCTCACAGTGCAGTGAACTTTTTCTTTCTTTTTGAGTCTCCAGCATCTGAACCTTCTTCTTGTACCCAGGACCACCCCAAGACTTGAGTTTCCTTAGTTCAAAACATAGGGACTGTCTCTCACTATAGATGCTAGAATTATTAGGTATTTATGTTTCTGACTTTCCTTATAGCTAAGATGTGGTCACATGAGCTACGGGGTAACATGATTCACCATTATGACATGACCACCCTAGGTGGGGAATTGCAAGGTGGTTACAAGGAAGCGCGACCCTCAAGATCGTTCCATGGTGACAACGGCTGTTGTATCACCACTAATTCCCTGGAGGCAGAACAGAGTGTCTTCTGCTTGTGGTGGGAACAGCCCTGTCCTATTGCAGACTTAGGGACTGTTCTTACTGAGCTAGACTGGAAGTCTGATATTGTGATGTCCTAGTAGCTCTGTCTTTTCAACTTTGGCAGCCAGCATATTTACTTGTGACTATGTACACGGAGTAATACATGTATTGATACCTCGGATGTGGCAGACACAACAAAACAGGAGAAATAGCAGAAATTAAGGTTCCTTATTTCACCCAGGAGAGAGAATCTGGCAAGTTAGGAATTTGCCTGTCATGGCACCTGAGGGCAAAGCAATTAAGCCATCAGCCATGGCCACAAGTGATGATCTGCTGAGCTGAAAAAGAAGTGGTCACCACAGTAAGCCCGTCACCACAGTTAAGAGCTCTGCAGTCCCCAGGAGTCACGCATGGAGTCGGCTCTTTCTCCAGGGCTCAGGGGCCATGGTTGTCTTGTGACTGCTGATCAGACTCCCAGAGAGGATCCACCACTTTCCTCTCCCGTCTCTGGGGTGTCACAGGTCCGATGGGAACCCCCGGAGCAGAGAATTCAGAGGAAGGCCTCGCAGAGGAGTGTGAGGTGACGACGGTAAAAACCAAAGGCCCAGCGCGTTTCCACCCATGTCGACAGGGGCGGTGGTGGTCTAGCCGCTCGGTCCTGTCTGACTCTTTCCGCCCCATGGACTGTAGCCCACCAGCCTCCTCTGTCCACGAGATTTCCCAGGCAGCAGTGCTGGCACGGGTTGCCATTGCCTTCACCAGGGTGTCAACAGTAACAAACAGTGGCTGACTGTGGACGGATGTCTGCTCAGCCCTGTTCAGGCCCCGAGAGACCTCTCTGGTTACTTCTCTGCTTCAGCGTGGGCGTCGCTGTGACTCTACAGGCGTCTGACTCTCAGTCTGTTGGGGGGTTTGTTACGCGTCGTGGAAGCCAGGCAGGGAGACTCGGCATAGCACGCTGGGGTTTGGGGGACTCAGCCCACCCTTCCCACTCCCCGTGGGCTCTGGTCTTCCTTGCCTTCTCCCTGCAGTGCCCTGTCCATGCCCACATTTCAGGGCTTGAATTTTGTTGGACTGTGCCTGCCATCTGCTCACCAACCTTCCCAGAAGTCCAGCATGGACAGCATGTGCGTTGCCTTTCCTTCTCCGCCTTTTCTAGCATCAGTTTCCAAGCCTCTGCCTGCACTGACCATTATTGTGGGCGATGGGAGGTTTACAGGAGGATGGTCAGCGGGCTTTTCAGAGCCCTTTCTGAGCGCACCATCCAGAAGCAGGTTGTTTTTCCCTTGAACCTGCTTTCACTCTCCCCAGGAAAAAATTCAAGGGCTGGAGCTGAGTACCACCCTGTTTCCTGGAGGCCATGAGAAAGGGAAATTGATGGATGCCCACTGTCTAGATTGATTTAAAGGAGTTGCTCATTTTAAAGCTGATATTAACATATGTGATGAACTGATATTAAAATTATAGAAAAAGTGAAAGGGAAGTTGCTTAGTCATGTCCGACTCTTTGCAACCCCATGGACTATAGGCTACATCAGGCTTCTCGGTCCATGGGATTTTCCAGGCAAGAGTACCGGAGTGGGTTGCCATTTCCTTCACCAAATTAGAAGTAGAAAGGCCACACTAGAAACTGTTAGTGTCATAGTTAGGAAACTGAAGCCTGATGTAGTGAGGAGTGGCTCACTCTCCATGATGGTGTGGGAGACATGGGGAGGGAGGCTGAGAGCACGGAGATTTCACAATTTGACACCAACGTGAGCTTCTGATACAACAGAGCCGCTCTCTGGAGCGACATGCCATTTCAAAGACACCTAAGAATATTGGGTTAACAAGAAATTAAACACTTGTTTATTCGTGAGCCTATAAGGCTCAAACTAGGACGTGAACTCAGATGAAACATCGTCTGCCAAGGATCTCCAAAAAACGAGCTCTCCAAAGATATCCGAACCGGCTCCAAAAGACAGATCTCAAAGACGAGGCTCTCAGGCCAAGTCTGAGGAAGCAGGATGGATGCGCTGTGCGCCTTGAACTGGGTCCAGTACACCAGGTGAGAAAGGGAATTAATGCACCAGAGATGTCGCGAAGTGCTCTCCACGCATTATTCCATTGAACTTGAAAGTCAGGAAACATACCTATAAAGTAATGTCCTTCAACAGATACCCAGACTTAACTCGTTCAAAAACCTCTACCCTGTAATCAGAGCCACGGTGATCCCAGAGCTGGGCTTCACTGTTCAAGGCAAGCTTGGGCACCTTCAGGGGCGCTGGCACACCTCATATTATTTCTTCAGGGCAGAAAAATCTTCATTCTTGAAAGACAAATTTCTAGGAAAAGCCAAAATCATTCAAAAATCAATCCCAGTAGATAAAATAAACACTACACTTATTCATAGCCTTTTGAGGCAAAGACCAGTTGTCAGAAGCTGGCCAGGCCAAGTCTCCAGTGGGAGCCTCTAAACTGGCTCCAAAAGACGAATCTCAAAGACAAGGTCACACGTATTGATCAAGGCCGTCAGGCAGGTGCTCGCCAGCGCAGACCTGAGCACAGAGGGTCATCGGGTCACTTGCTGAGGAGGGGGCTCCCTGGGCCCTGGGTCATGGAGGAAACCAGAGCAGCTGAAGCAAATGCAGTAGCGGCAAAAAAGAACCAGCAGAGCTGAGCCGGTGTGCAGACGGGCTGGAAAACAGCTGTGGTTGGGGAAGTGCGTGGGCCTCAGGGTCCAGAGGGGATCGGCCGGCTCTGCCTTCAGCAGGGCCAGCATCTGTGCCGGAGACCTGCGTTCGGAGGGGACGCTCCAGAGGTGCTCCTCGGTGGGGCTGGCCCTCCACCACCCTCCTCTGCTCCACAGGAAGGGCTGTTAGGGGGCTGGGGCCAGCCCACAGCGGGGGCGGGCGGAGACAGTAGGGGGCCCAAAAGGGGCGGGTGGGGTGCAGAGCACGGAGGCTCCAGGGAAGGAGAGCAGACAGCTGGCCTGGCCTCACAGGTCAGGGCATCCCGAGAGAGAAAGGTACACGGGGACAGAGAGTGCGGTGCGCATACTTTAGGCATCATAGCTTTATTTTCTATTTTATTTTTCAAGTTATTTGTTTCTTGTCATTAATTAGAAAATGCAGATAAACAATAGAAGAAACACGAGGTAAAATTCTATCAAAAGCAACTTTAATGTGGTCAGCACTATGTTATCCATGCCCAGAGATTTTTAAAAATTGCATTCTACTAATTATGTACAATGATAAAATACATTCATCTGACTCTTTTTATTTTGAGAATCCCTATTTTATCCTCTAATTTTTAGTCTTTGGCTACCAAAAATTAAGAGAACTGAAACAACACTTATTTATCCAACAATATTTGAAAAAAAAATGGAGATTGAAAATTCAAAGAACTTTTAAACTAAAAGAATCTTATAATATTAATGTCTCACTTACCTTTACAGTTGAGGAGACGGAGGCCCCAATAAATTAAGAGTGTTACCTCTTCTAGGAACTCTGCAGCAATTGAGTTGCTAGCCAGTATATCAGACAACTTGACTATATACATGCAACCTAGATATTGCAAGGGAGGCAAAACAGTTTTAAAAATGTGTCGTTTTTTGGCCAGGATTTTATATTTTTGTATTTGAATTTATGCTAGAGGTTCTAGCTAATTTATGTTCTGGGACAAAAGGAGGAAAAAAGAAATTATACATTGATACACTATTACATGTGAGTTACACAAGTATCTATAAACATAGTTATATCTTAAGAATATATATAGCTATATTATTTATATAAGCTACATACATTATTTAATAGTTCAGTTCAGTCACTCAGTTGTGTCTGACTCTTTGTGATCCCATGGACTGCAGCACGCCAGGCCTCCCTGTCCATCACCAACTCCCAGAGCTTACCCAAACTCATGTCCATTGAGTCAGTGATGCCATCCAACCATCTCATCCTCTGTCATCCCCTTCTCATTCTGCCTTCAATCTTTCCCAGCATCAGGGTCTTTTCAAATGAGTCAGTTCTTCATATCAGGTGGCCAAAGTATTGGAGCTTCAGCTGCAGCATCAGCCCTTCCAATGAATATTCAGGACTGATTTCCTTTAGGAGGGACTGGTTGGATCTCCTTACTGTCCAAGGGACTCTCAAGAGTCTTCTCCAACACCACAGTCTAATATAGACTATACAATAGTATATGTCGAAAGCCCAAGAGAATCTGTAGCTATTAGAACTGTGCAAGAGTGAAGCCTGGTTTCTGAGGATGAGATCTTCACCCTGGGAGTCTCCCCTTGGTCCCCTGCTGTCTCACAGACATGGGCATCCTGCTCTGTGATGCCCAAGTCTGAGTCCCGGCCCCCTGCTCCGTAGCTCTGGGCCTCTGGACCACCCCTGGACCACCCCTGGACTGCCTCACCTGCACTGTACTGGGTAATGGAGCACCGCTTCATAGGGTTGCTCTGCGGATTCGACTTCATTCCTGCAAAGTGTAGAAAACATTTCGACAGGACTTATTGGCTCTTAGTACATGTTTCATTGATGCTGGAGAATATTATCATTATTGTTGTTAATATAAATAAAGACAGTGATTTCCTCTGGGGAGGAATGGGGGGAGGAAAGGGAATGAGACTTTGGAGGGAAGCAAAGAGACCTTAACTTGTAGCCAATATTCTATGTATTTTAAAACTTGAAGCCAAAGGACAGCTTGATTACATCAGGCAATCTCGGTTGACATACACTTGGTGTCAGAGCATTCTTTCATTTTCCCACATGTCTGAAATTGATCATAATTTAAAATATGGATAACTCTCTCCAGCATAGCCTAATACCAATTTCTTTCAATCTTAATCCCCTCCAAATGTAATAATATTAATACACAAGGGACTTCTTTTGTTGTTATTTTGTCTTTCAATCTTTCAAAAATCTAAGCTGCAGATACAGTAACATGACACAAAATAGACGTAGAACCTCCTGAATTATTACAAGGAGAACACTTGTAATAGGTTGGTGCTGACCGCCATCCAGGTCACAGCCCGGGATGTGGCTAGTGCCCCAAAGCCACGGAAGCCTCTTGGCGCTCTGTTCCGACGCCGCTCACATCTGTCCTCCCCCGTGTTCAAGCCTGTCCCGTGGAGCCCCCACAACTTGCCTGAGCTCACACGTGGGGCAGTTCAGTGTATCCCCCTCTCCCCTGCTGCAAGAGACGCAGACTGGGTCCCTGGGTTGCGAAGATCCCCTGGAGGAGGGCATGGCATCCCACTCCAGTGTTCTTGCCTGGAGCATCCCGTGGCCAGAGGAGCCTTGCAGGCTGCAGCCCATGGGGCCACAGAGAGCCAGACATGCCTGGGCACTGTCCCTGCATCCCGCCAACTGCCTCTGCCCGGCGGGTCTTGAGCAGGTCGGCGCCCATGCCTGTGGCGGCCCTGATGGGAAGCCCCTCATGTCTGGCTGTGTGTTTGTGATGTTACCAGCCCATGCTGCACCGTGACTAGATCCAGGGATTCAGTGAAGGCTGCAGAATGCCAGTGTTCTAATTCACAAAGTGTTTTTGCTTTACTAGAATATTTTCACAAGGAGAAGCTCACACTCACCTACTGTTTGGTCTCTCAATAGGCTTTGTGGAGGAGAGGCACAGTAAGGGTTTGATGTTATCTTTTTATTTACTGTTGTCAAAGTAATTAATTTGTTCCCTATCATCCTCCAAAGGGGACCAATTAGGTTTCCTAAAATTTCTTGCTAATAAGCATATTTAAACATACCTAACAGGCTTCTACATTGTAGAAGGAAATGGCAACCCACTCCAGTGTTCTTGCCTGGAGAATCCCAGGGACAGGGGAGCCTGGTGGGCTGCCGTCTATGGGGTCGCATAGAGTCGGACACGACTGAAGCGACTTAGCAGCAGCAGCAGCAACAGGCTTCTACAGACTGTAATCACTATCTTTGCTGAAGTTCAGCCCGTTCACCTTCAGCCAGCAGGAGCCTCTTCAAGCTGAATCTCGAGTCTTCTGGATGTGGCTTACGTTGCCTTTGAGAGCTTTCTGTTCTGATATGTCAAGATGCTCCATTTTCATTCTGTATCTTTCCTGCTTCATTTTTCTTAGAAACTCTGGTTTCTTCTACAGGGAGATATTTCTAGACTAGCACGTAGGTGCTAGGGATGATCTTTGCCATCAGACTGGTAATGTCTTTAGGCTTTTTCAGTGCCTGGATACTAAAACAGTTCTAAGAAAGAAAAGGAGAAAGGAGAAAAAATAATTTTCAGAGTAAGAATGGTCCCTGACATTGACAATGATGACTTAGCTTACAGGTGACTGATCCACACTCCATGACATCCTGATACAAGTCCACACTCAAAGGAAAGGAATTTGAAGTACATGTTTTTAAATGAATAGATTTTAGAATCCTAATTTTAATTCTAATTCATCTTAATTGATTCACTTTTTTTTTATTCACCTCTGGGTTCTCAACCTTCAAAGAAAATGAAGAGGAAAGTTAACTTCCTATAAACAAAGAATTTAACCATTCTCAAGGCCCTGGACAAATTTCACAAAGGTCTGCTGGAGCCTCCACCTCCTGTCAACTTTTTAGGTCATTTCTCTGGTTTGACCCTTTCCATAGTCCACTCTGGGGCTTCCCTGGTGTCTCAGCTGGTGAAGAATCCGCCTGCAATGTAGGAGATTCCTGGGTTGGGAAGATCCTCTGAAGGAGGGCATGGCAACCCACTCCAGTATTCTTGCCTGGGGAATCCCCATGGGCAGAGGAGCCTGGCAGGCTACAGTCCGTGGGGTCACACAGAGTCGGACACGACTGAGTGACTAAGCCCAGCACACAGGCCGCTCTGGACAAGAACGATTTCACAGCCGCCTGATTTTCTCCACAGGGTAGGGGTGCTTCATCTCCAGTCCTTAACAAACCGAGAGTCATCTATTACATGAAGTAAGTGTTCAAAGATATACTGAATTGGAGAAAATTCTCACCCTACGCATTGTCCCACTACCATTAGAAGATCAAATATGTTTGAGGGAGTGTAGTAAGCTGACTAGAAGATCTGTTAGTGTGGCTTCATACCTACACACACAGAAAATGGTACTTTAAAACCCTGAGGATTCACAGAGACCCTCTCCAGACACTCAACAGTTCTGAAACAAGAAGGGGTGTTTTCTCAGGATTATGAGGTTTGAATGGAGATTAAGGAAAAATGCATTACTCTTCTGAACACAAAAGTAACACTGTGGGTCCTCTACTGTCCACTGGGGCCCATTTAAATAATTATCTCCAGTGGGCCCACTTTGAAAGTTCAGTTCAATCGCTTAGTTGTGTCTGACTCTTTGCAACCCCATGGACTGCAGCATGCCAGGCCTCCCTGTCCATCACCAACTCCCGGAGATTGCTCAAACTCATGTCCATCAAGTCAGTGATACCATCCAACCATCTCATCCTGTCATCCCCTTCTTCTCCTTAAAAAAAGAGACGCAAACATTTTATAAAAATAAAACCAAATTAGAACACCGAAGAAATGATTTAAAGAAAATAAAGATTAAAAAAAAAAACCCTTATCTTAGCGACCCTACTATTAGTCTTGAGTAATATGTCCGTTTTGCTGGTGTTGATCTGTGGTAAATTATTATTTTGAGGGCATATTTGACCAACTATGGGGAAGGTGGATAAATACTTACAATATGTCAAAAGTAGATTGGCAAGGGTGGGATGTTTCGAGAGAACAGCATCAAAACACGTATATTATATAGGGTGAAACAGATCACCAGCCCAGGCTGGATGCATGAGACAAGTGCTCAGGGCTGGTGCACTGGGAAGACCCAGAGGAATCGGGTGGAGAGGGAGGTGGGAGGGGGGATCGGGATGGGGAATACATGTAAATCCATGGCTGATTCATGTCAATGTATGACAAAAACCACTACAATATTGTAAAGTAATTAGCCTCCAACTAATAAAAATAAATGGAAAAAAAAAGTAGATTGGCAAAACGCCTGAGAAATCAAGTATTGAGCTTCCATGCCCAAGTTTAACTATTGAACACATTTTGTTCCACTTCAAAATAATAAAAATATGCTTAAACACAAAGATCCGCTTGTAGTTTCATGTTTCTTCTGTATTATTTGTGTCACCACACACACCCCAAACCTTGTTTTCATTTATTCTCTTTGGTCATTTTGATCAATTTCACAAAACAAAAGTGCGTCCAGGTGTGGAATTCACCTACAACCACAGGATATCCTATATTTAAGTAGATTTGTCCTTTTTGTATTAATTTCTGTCGAGATTTAAGCCTTATATTTTTGTAGTTGAAGTATAATTTGATTCTGTTCCAGATATACTAAGTACTTATTTTTCTCTAACTCTTAAACTTTAGGACCTACAGCAATGAAGAGAAATTTGTTTCTCCAATTTTTTTTTTTTCACTTTCTCAGTAACTTCCACCATGTTCTTTTTTTATCTTGTGTAACTTCTAAAATAAATTTTGGAGTTATGAAACATGAATATTAAAACTTTTTCTTGTGCGTTATGTTCACAGTCACTGCACCGAAGCCTTGAAAACCGCGGCGACGCGTTCACGCTGACGGAGCCTGCTGCCCGGCGAGGGGCCTCTCCTGCCCTCTGGTCACCCCCTGTCTCCCAGGCCTGGAGCTCATGCCGTCCGGGATCAGCAGCCTTTCTTGATCGCTAGGTGCAGCACCTCTGGGGTCCAGATGTCTTCTCTCTCTTCTTCACCTACTTTTTGGCCAGAGGGAGATGAATGTTTCTTTCTGTCACTGTTAATAAGCCGCCTCTTGGGCCAGTGAGCAGTCACTCGTCCTCTGACCGCGAGGTCAGAGGTCACTGGTCCTCCCCGCGCTGCCGGCCGCAAGGCCTGGTCACCTCCACCACCCTCTCCCAAGCTCTTCTTTCGGGCTCGTCTTCAGCCTTGCTTGGCACTGATGATACTTCTTTAGGCTCCTTCCTTGGTTTTCACCGGGCCTCCCATCTGATTTTTGTTATATATTCCATTTCAACTACATGGTGTCCTTTCTACCAGCCAATTCCTTCAAAGAAAACCTACCTTCTAGGCATCCATGGCTTTCCGTAAAGAATAACAGGAAAGAAAATGCAGCCAGTATGCCTCCTTGCCTGCTTACGGATGGTTTGATTCCTGCTCCTCAATGGACACCACACCCCCGCCTGTGTCCTTGTCTCTGCTGTGGCCCCATGGGGACCCGACAGAGTGCCTCTCCCAAAGGTCTCGGGACATTTGGGGACCCAACAACGCTTCTGTCAGCTGTTGGCAAGCAGAGCCAACAGAGCTTGCCCTCAAACTGGGCACTTGTGGACGGGCGTTGTCAGGGGCAACGTTGTCAGGAACCACTTCTTTCAACAGCAGGTCACAGTCATGAGCATCGGGGTTGACATCCTAGACAGAAATGTCCCCTCTTTCTGCATCTCTCTGCATCTAAGCAACTTAGAAGGACACTTCTGAAACCGTCTCTCTACATTGGATGAGTGTATACTCAGTGAAATACTCAAAAATGCTGTGACTGTGTAAACGCTATTCCGTCAATCTTGTCCTAGAGAAATGTTTATGAAAGCAACAAAATCTATGTGGAGCTTGTTTAGAGGAAGTGATCAGTCAGTGAGCAACTTCTACCCTGTTTCATTTTCCAGGCTGTTGCTCATTAATAGCTTGTATTTGTCTATTTCAATAATAGCAATAATGCTAAATATGATTACCTATCAAGACAATTTCCCCTACTGCTCGTATTCCTGTGACATTCCTATGTCTGCAAGGGTCATTGCTTGATTTCAAGCAGAGTCCTGAAGAGGGAGCAGCTCCAATATTGCAGTAAGAATGCTGCCTTGTGACTGCTATCGTAACAGGGGCCAGAAGATGGAATCTAGGCCCTGCTGGAGAGAAGAAAGTGCTTCCTGGCCCGTAGGTATCTGTAGGGGGGGTAAAAGTGATTTGGTAGAGCACTCACCCAGCCAGTGCTTCTACCAAACTTGACTGACAATATCAACTTGTGAGCCCCTCTAATGGACCAGATACTTATATAAGACCTGGAAAAACAATAATAGTAACTGCTTACAGAACAGCCTTGCGCGCTGCACGGTAGGATGGGAGCTTTATGCATATTCCTTGTCTCACTTCAAATGCCTCGTGTTGTGTGAGGTCAGTCACATGACCACCCACAGACACAGCAGCAAACTGTAAATGTACCCATGCTCACTGACCGATCACTTCCTCTAAAACAAGCTCTAAACATTTCTCTAGGACAAGATTGACAGAATAACGTTTACATACTCACAATATTTTTTAGTATTTCACTGAGTATACACTCATCCAGTGAGAAATCAGACCTCTATCAAAGTTTTCCTTTTTGGAAAATGACCTAGGCTTACTTATAAAGCAGTTCTCCAACAAATTAAATCTATTGTTTGTGGGTGATCACACTTTCTTTTTGTATTCAACATCATCATCGTCACAACAGTTCTATAGTTCATTTGTTCCATGCATGTGTGTGTGAATTTGAAAATGCTTTCTGTCCTTCCTGTGGTGTATCATAGTGAGCTTGGACAGAAGTATCAGTTACATTTGCATCTACCACGAATAATTCCAAGTGAACTTCTGTCCTACAGGTTTTCTTAATTTGGGGCAAGCACTGTTTCCACGATGCCAGTTTCCATCAAAATGTGTCTTCTTAATTTCAAAAATAAACAATTTTATCTGGAGTGTCAGACTTCTTAACCAAACTGACCAGGGCCTCCATGATCATGCCAAGTCTTTCATCTCTGGCACTAAAGAATTAGTTGATTCTGTGATTTAATCGGGTTCCTTCTTCGAAGCATCTGATGGCAGTGAAATGAAACTGGCCTCCTCCAAGTGTGTGTGAAGTTTTCCTTCAGCCGTCTGGGGCCTGCACAATAGCAGTGATTGCTGTGTGTTTTCTACAGGCACAGGGAAACTTGGACTCAGGAGAGAAAAGCTGATTTTAAGAATACGTTCATGACCTCAGAGAAATGTTCTGCTTCACTGAGCAATCAGTAATCTCACGTCTTTGGGCACAACCTTCATTTTCATCAAGATCATGCAGGACGAGGAAAGAAGGAGAATTGTCACCAATCAGAGGGGACCTGGGAGACACAGGAACCTGGACAATGGTTGGATATTAAGACAGCCCTGATAAAAATGGACAAAACCTGAATAAGTTCTGCAGCTGAGTTAATAGCATTGCACCAATATTTTGATAGTCTTGCAGTTTGATCCTCTTGACAATACTGATTCTTCCAGCCCAAGAACATGGTATATCTCCTCATCTGTTTGTACAGTCTTCCATTTCTTTCATCAGTGTCTTAACAGTTTTGGGAATACAGGTCTTTCGCCTCCTTAGGCAGGTTTATTCCTAGGCATTTTATTCTCTTTAATACAATGGTAAATGGGATTGTTTCCCTAATTTCTTTTTCTGGTTCTTCACTGTTACTGTTTAGAAATGCAACAGATTCTGCATAGTAGTTTTGTACCCTACAATTTTACCAAATTCACTGATAAGCAATCCCTATCAAAATACCAATGGCATTTTTCACAGAACTAGAACAAATAATTTTAGAGTTTGTCCAGAAACATAAAGACCCTGAATAGCCAGAACAGTCATCTGGTCTCTTAGACTTCCCTTGCTATGACTGCTACTCAGACTTGTTTTCGATGACCTTGATAGTTTTGAGAAGTACTGATTAGATATTCTGCAAGACACCCCTCAGTTTAACTTAGCCTGATGTTTCTCTCATGGTCAGGCTACAGTAATGCGTTTTTGGGAGGAGACCCAGAGAGAAGGCTCCATCCTCATTATCTGAAACAAGGGTCTTTGCTATCAACATGATTCGTGCACAGCGGGGGTAAACTTGACCTCTGGCTGACTCTGTGCTTGTCCAGTTCTCCACTATAAGGTACATCCCTGCCCCCCCCCCCCCCATCCTCTTTGGAAGGAAAGGACCGTGCTCAGCCACTTACGCAGTGGAGGCTGTGCCCCGCCTCCTGAGGCTGGACTGTCTGTGTCATTTATTTGGAGTTCTCTTGCATGGGAGGTTTGTTTCTTCTTCGTTCATTTATTTCTTGAATCCTTTATTCCTGTAAGGGTAATGCTTCACTATTCTGTAGTTGGGGTTTTTAACCCAATACTGTGTTATGTATTTTGTTGCTTAATTTTTTTCACCCTTGGCCACTGGGAGCCTTTTCAGGTTGATCCAGCTGTCCCCCTGTCATGCCCCCATCATTGTATTCTTTGAGTATGTTCTTTTTTTCTGGAGCCATGAGATTTTCCAAGCTCATCTTGTATATTCCCTGCCCTACTCCTGGAATCAGTCATTTTCCTAGGGAACCTTTCAGGGGAAGAGGGTCAGAAGCCAAGCCCTGCCTCCTGGGTGAGTTCATTGCTACTGGGCAACACTTCTTCTAGACTTTCTCCGCTGACAATATCGGAAACAAGCACTATGTTTACTAACAGAAAAGCATTGGGTTGGCCACAAAGTTCGTTTGGGTTTTTCTGTAAGATCTCATGGAATACACACCTACAGTTACCTCTCTATGTATCCATCTGTTTCTATGCTAAACTAAACATGAGCCCATGCTGACGTCTCCAAGTCTAACTCAGTTCCACCTGGTCCACTCTAGTCTTTTTCTGTCTCATTTTAGGACACATCTTCTGTCTTTTTAGCCACTTAGTTTTCTCTTATTAAAATAGTTACCTTTAGCAACTCACTCTTTCTCTTCCCATTTATACAGTTTTAGAATAAGATCAACATTTTTGTTTGAATTGTGTGCAAATAAAGGAGACTTGACTCCAAGTGAGAGTTTGAAAGACCCTCTTATGATTAAAAGCTTCAGATAAAAATGTTTACTATTTCAGGAGGCCGTTTGGAGAACTTTGATGTCTGCACAGCTGTCCTCAGCTAAGTCCTAAAATAAGTGATGCAGGTAGACAGCCCAGCTGCAGTTAGGTCCCCTGCCACCATCATGAGCTTTAGGGTAAATAATAAACAGTTCTTTACTATCAAAAACACTATTTGATTTTCTATTTAAATGAGTTTATCACTCATCAGTACTCCTTTAGATCATTTCTTCAGAACTTACATGAATGAATATTTGATCAGTCTGTTAAGATTGATCTATTGTTAGTGTTACAGCAAACATTACACCAAACATTCCAGGTGTCTTTTCTGTGAGTCTCCAGATGGCCTTCATTACTCAGGTAGAATCTGCTAAACCACCTGAAAAGTATCCACAGAGCTTTCAGATCATTGGCAGGTGGGATGTACCTCCTGGAAGCATAGTAAGAGCTGACATGTGAAGCCAGGAATGTCTGGAACCACAGATCTGGGAGGCAAAGAGTAGCAGGTCCCAGGGTTGAAGGTGGACCAAAGCCCACAGACTTAGACAGCCTAGGAGATGCTCGTTTCTTGAGGACAAATGGCAGGAGTCAGCCTCGTGTAGACAATGACATTTTCAGGTCAGTTCAGTTCAGTCGCTCAGTTGTGTCCAACTCTTTGCAACCCCATGGACTGCAGCACGCCAGGCCTACCTGTCCATCACCAACTCCCGGAACTTGCTTAAACTCAAGTCCATTGAGTCTGTGATGTGATTCAACCATCTCATCCTCTGTCATCATACGTTTTTTGTTCAGATCAGTCATATGTTACATGTTCGATGCCATTTCTCAATAAACTTGGCAGGCAATGCTTCCTGATTTGGGGAGCATCGTATGAGTGTTGTTCTCTAGTCTCCTAGGCTTGCTGGATATATGCTGGAGCTGGGAGAAATGGTTCTTACATCAGTAAATGCTGCACATTTGTTCCCCGTGCCAAGGGTGAGGGGGAAGCAGGGAACGAGGAGTGTGTGTTTTAACGTTGTCACAGCGCCAGACCCCATTAAACCAGGCTGACTGTGGGCTCCTCTCAAAGCCTGCAGAAGTGACAGTAAAGGGATCATGTGAAGGCTTAACCCCAAGGAAACAAGACCAGTGAAACAGAAGAAAAGGTGATGAGGTTTCAGAAGCAGGAAGGCATGTGTATGAAGGGCAGCCGTTCCCATACCCACGGTCCACGAGCCCCTGCAGGCAGTGCAGAGGCGGGCAGAGGGCAGACCCAGACTGGAGGGATCGGGGCGTGCACCTTGCAAGCTGGGGCGGAGGCGGGCTGAGGTCCGAGGCGTCGTCCGGACGTCTGTCTGATTGAGAAGCAGTCGTGTTCACGCAGCTGTGTCTGCTCCCCGATGGCCACTCTCCAGCGAGTCAGAGACCTGGAGACTTGTTCTAGGAGAGGCTGAGCCCCAGGGCTCCGGGGGCCAGCGTAGACCCGAGGCAGCCTGGGGCCTGGAGGAGAGCACCCACAGAAAGTGAGTCCCACAGAAAGTGAGTCCCCCAGCTGCCTTCTCAGAAGCGAGGCAGATGGACTGGAACGCCGCAGGTGGCATTCCGTAGGCTCTTTCCTAAGGACAGTGAGAGTCTCCAGAGAAAGACACGCTGACGGAGCATCTAAACCTTCCCTAGAAGCCGCTCAGCCAGACCAGCCCACATGCAGCCAGGCGACCACAAGCCTGTGCGTCCACACAGAGCTTCAGATCAGCTTTCAAGGGCAAGCGTTTCCAGGCAGTTTGTGAATAGCCTCCGATGTGAAAAGCAGATACAAAACCAACACAAGGAAAGAAAAACTCAGAAACTTGTAGGACAAAAGTTACAGCAGAAAAGTTCAAGAAATAATATTTCCAGGACAATAAGAGAAGATGATGCTTACCTAAAATAAGAATGAGAATTTGTATGAAAAGGAAGGGGACTCGAAGAGCCAGAAAGATCCCTTGCATATTAAAATTTGACAGCATGTGCAAAAAATCCAATAGGAGAGTTGGAAGAAAATCTTCTAAAACTTCCTAGAAAGTAGAACTAAAAAAAATAGATGTAAAATAAAAGAAAAAAGGATAAGATGATTACAAGATTCATACATGGAGTTCAATGCCTGGCTAATAGGAGATTCAGCAAAAGAGAATAATAAAAGAGAAGTCTATTATTCAAGAACTAAAATTACATATGCCCACACTTGAAGGGGCTTCCCTGGTGGTTTAGATGGTGAAGAATATGCCTGCAATGCAGCAGACCTGGTTTTAACCCCTGAGTCAGGGAAGTTCCCCTGGTGAACGGAGTGACTACCCATGCCAGTAGTCTTGCCTGGAGAATCCCATGGACAGAGGAGCCTGGTGGGCTACAGTCCATGGGTCACAAAGAACTAGGCATGACTGAGCAACTAACACTTTCACACACACTTAAAGGGCACAGAATCACAGATTCAGAAGCTTCAGTGAGGACCCAAACTGATGGCCAAAAGGAGCCACATGAATTCACACAACCCTGAACTCCAAAACACACAGGAAAGGTGCTGTGGCAATCACACAGAAACCCTGGGAACCTGACGTCCAGCAAGGTTTTCTGTGGCAGCACAAGAGAAGATGTTTCCAAAATTCTGAAGAAAGGGGCCTCCCAGCCTGGAATTCTATCCAGTTAACCTAACACGTGTAAGAATAGGAAACAATTGTAAACACGCCAAGTGCAGTAGGCCTCATTAATCCTATGCCTCTGCCTATCCCCTGTCTTCCTTATTAACAGTTAGGTGCCCCCGAGTCAACCCCAGCAGCTAAGAATGTTTATGTCATATAAACATGCCAGTGATGTGTAAGCTGAAGTCTGTTGCAGAGAGGTTTCTCCTTCCCCTTTCAGATAAAAGGACATAGATGGCGAGGAGGAGACTGGGTCCCTTCCTCCCAGAACAGAGACTTGAGGTTGGAAGCAGCACAGAGGAGGCAGGTTGAGATACAGACTGGACTGGACTCCTTGATGACACAGCAGACCCCGCACCAGACCTGAACTTCAGACCTTTGTGCTTCTTGCCACGTGACACCCAGAAATAACACCTAGATGCTCTGAGTGTAAGAGGAGAAGTGTGTTTTCTGCTACAAGCAGTCAAATTCAACCCTGATTAAGTCCCAGTGGTTAGCCTCTGTCTACCCACTCTTTCTTTTTTTCTTTTTTTATTAGTTGGAGGCTAATTACTTCACAACATTTCAGTGGGTTATGTCATACATTGACATGAATCAGCCATGGAGTTACATGTATTCCCCATCCCGATACCCCCTCCCACCTCCCTCTCTACCCGATTCCTCTTGGTCTTCCCAGTGCACCAGGCCCGAGCACTTGTCTCATGCATCCCACCTGGGCTGGTGATCTGTTTCACTATAGATAATATACATGCTGTTCTTTCGAAACATCCCACCCTCACCTTCTCCCACAGAGTCCAAAAGTCTGTTCTGTACTTCTGTGTCTCTTTTTCTGTTTTGCATATAGGGTTATCATTACCATCTTTCTAAATTCCATATATATGTGTTAGTATGCTGTAATATTCTTTATCTTTCTGGCTTACTTCATTCTGTATAATGGGCTCCAGTTTCATCCATCTCATTAGAACTGATTCAAATGAATTCTTTTTAATGGCTGAGTAATATTCCATGGTGTATATGTACCACAGCTTCCTTATCCATTCATCTGCTGATGGGCATCTAGGTTGCTTCCATGTCCTGGCTATTATAAACAGTGCTGCGATGAACATTGGGGTGCACGTGTCTCTTTCAGATCTGGTTTCCTCAGTGTGTATGCCCAGAAGTGGGATTGCTGGGTCATATGGCAGTTCTATTTCCAGTTTTTTAAGAAATCTCCACACTGTTCTCCATAGTGGCTGTACTAGTTTGCATTCCCACCAACAGTGTAAGAGGGTTCCCTTTTCTCCATACCCTCTCCAGCATTTATTGCTTGTAGACTTTTGGATAGCAGCCATCCTGTCTGGCATGTAATGGTACCTCATTGTGGTTTTGATTTGCATTTCTCTGATGGTGAGTGATGTTGAGCATCTTGAAGAAGTGAAACTCTCGCTGTTTGCAGATAACATGATCCTCTACATAGAAAACCCTAAAGACTCTTCCAGAAAATTACTAGAGCTAATCAATGAATATAGTAAAGTTGCAGGATATAAAATTAACACACAGAAATCCCTTGCATTCCTATATACTAACAATGAAAAAACAGAAAGAGAAATTAAGGAAACAATACCATTCACCATTGCAACAAAAAGAATAAAATACTTAGGAGTATATCTACCTAAAGAAACAAAAGACCTATACATAGAAAACTATAAAACACTGATGAAAGAAATCAAAGAGGACACAAACAGATGGAGAAACATACCGTGTTCATGGATTGGAAGAATCAATATTGTCAAAATGGCTATTCTACCTAAAGCAATCTATAGATAGATTCAATGCAATCCCTATCAAGCTACCAATGGTATTTTTCACAGAACTAGAACAAATAATTTCACAATTTGTATGGAAATACAAAAAACCTCGAATAGCCAAAGTAATCTTGAGAGGGAAGAATGGAACTGGAGGAATCAACCTGCCTGACTTCAGACTCTACTACAAAGCCACAGTCATCAAGACAGTATGGTACTGGCACAAAGACAGAAATATAGATCAATGGAACAGAATAGAAAGCCCAGAGATAAATCCATGAACTTATGGACACCTTATCTTTGACAAAGGAGGCAAGGATATACAATGGAAAAAAGACAACCTCTTTAACAAGTGGTGCTGGGAAAACTGGTCAACCACTTGTAAAAGAATGAAACTAGAACAATTTCTAACACCATACACAAAAATAAACTCAAAATGGATTAAAGATCTAAATGTAAGACCAGAAACTATAAAACTCCTAGAGGAGAACATAGGCAAAACACTCTCCGACATAAATCACAGCAAGATCCTCTATGACCCACCTCCCAGAATATTGGAAATAAAAGCAAAAATAAACAAATGGGACCTAATGAAACTTAAAAGCTTTTGCACAACAAAGGAAACTATAAGTAAGGTGAAAAGACAGCCCTCAGATTGGGAGAGAATAATAGCAAATGAAGCAACAGACAAAGGATTAATCTCAAAAATATACAAGCAACTCCTGAAGCTCAATTCCAGAAAAATAAATGACCCAATCAAAAAATAGGCCAAAGAACTAAACAGACATTTCTCCAAAGAAGACATACAGATGGCTAACAAACACATGAAAAGATACCCACTCTTTCTTATGAAGCTACTGCAGGATGGGCTCCATCTAAACTGAAGTGGTAACCAGAGCAGGTGAGGGGCGAGGGATTTCACTCAGGAAGAGGATGAAGGATTTCGCAACAGAATAACAAATGCAGCTCCATGGATAACCCCAGGGCCTCAAGCCTAGAGGGAAGGTGGTCCTTGGTGGATGAGGAAGACCTGGCCCCTTTACAGGGCATTCCAGGAGGAAGATGGGAAGCAGGGCTTGCCTGATGGGGAGAGCATCCTCTGTAGAGTGCTGGGAGCTGAATCAGAAACAGGAACGAGCTGTGTAAACAAGCCAAGAAGAGAATGGCTACACTAATGTTGTAATAAACACAAGTGTGCAAGAAGGGCATGAAATCATTGTACCTAGAAACCTCAGTTGTGAATATTTTTTGTAACAATTATAAAGTAAACACTGGGTAATTTTTCCTCAAAATCATGGTATAATGGTTTTGGAGTTTGGGTAGGGGAGTGTTGGTATATTTAGAATGTGGATAAGATACCTAAGCCTCATCTTCAAAAATGGAAAGGCAGTAGGTGCTATCTCAGCCAGAAACAAGCAAACAAACAAACAAAAAAAAAAAAGCACAATAGGAATATAATTCAGAAATAGAAAGGCAAATAGAATTATAGCTAAACATAAGCATAAATAGTTAAACTTGTAAGTGGTGACTTCTAAGGATGGAATAACTAATGAATATCATTTTCCTCACCTGGAGAACTGCTTGATTTTTTAAATCTAAGTGAATGTATAATTTTGATAAAATTTAAAAAAAACTAAATAACATGTTGAAGATGCCAAAATTAGGTTTATGCTAATAGCTTCATTTTCTGCCAAAATATGGCTTCCATCTCACTCACCTGGGTCAGTCTCTAATTTTCCATCTCTTTCAATTTAGCATATTTCTAGTCTAGTGTAGCATAGTTCTGGTCCAGAAAAATATCTACTTCTGCTTCATTGACTAAGCTAAAGCCTTTGACTGTGTGGATCACAACAAACTGTGGAAAATTCTTCCAGAGATGAAATACCAGACCACCTTACTTGTCTCCTGAGAAATCTGTATGCTGATCAAGAAGCAACAGTTAGAACTGGACATGGAACAACAGACTGGCTCCAAATTGAGAAAGGAGTATGTCAAGGCTGCATATTGTCACCCTGCTTATTTAACTTATATGCAGAATTCATAATGAGAAATGCTGGACTGGATGAAGCAAAAGTTGGAATCAAGATTGCCGGGAGAAATATCAATAACCTCAGATATGCAGATGACACCACCCTTATGGCAGAAAGGGAAGAGGAAGTAAAGAGCCTCTTGATGAAAGTGAAAGAGGAGAGTGAAAAAGCTGGCTTAAAACTCAACATTCAGAAAACTAAGATCATGGCATCTGGTCCCATCACTTCATGGCAAATAGATGGAGAAACAGTAGAAACAGTGGCAGACTTTATTTTGGGGGGCTCCAAAACCACTGCAGATGGTGGCTGCAGCCATGAAATTAAAAGACTCTTACTCCTTGGAAGAAAAGCTATGGTCAACCTAGACAGCATATTAAAAAGCAGAGATGTTACTTCACTGACAAAGGTCCATATAGTCAAACCTATGGTTTTTCCAGTAGTTGTGTATGGATGTGAGAGTTGGACCATAAAGAAAGCTGAGTGCCAAAGAACTGATGCGTTTGAGCTGTGGTGTTGGAGAAGACTCTTGAGAGTCCCTTGATTGCAAGGAGATTCAACTAGTCCATCCTAAAGGAAATAAATCCTGAATATTCATTGGAAGGACTGATGCTGAAGCTGAAACTCCAATCCTTTGGCCACCTGATGTGAAGAACTGACTCATTGGAAAAGACCTTGATGCTGGGAAAGATTGAAGGTAGGAGGAGAAGGGGACGACAGAGGATGGGATGGTTGGATGGCATCACTGACTCTGGGAGTTGGGGATGGACAGGGAAGTCTGGTGTGCTGCAGTCCATGGGGTCCCAAAGAGTCAGACATGACTGAGAAACTGAACTGAACTGAGTCTAGTGACAAGCAATAAAAATGAAATAAAGGCATAAAAAGATAATATCAGATTTCAAAGTGTAACTACTCTGAGCTAAAATGACTACAACTTTTGAAATATAATAAATATGCACAGTTAACACCGTTATGAAAAACGGCCACAGGATGGTTTGCCTATTTGTAGAAAACAGTCCCATTGAGATGATTTTGTCTTTGTTGTTGCTCAGTCATTCAGCATGTACCTCCCACTCGCTGAGGCCTCATGCACTTGTAGCCCACCAGGCTCCTCTGTCCGTCGGATTTCCCAGGCAGGAATACTGGAGTGGGTTGCCGTTTCCTTCTCCAGGAGATCTTCCCGACCCAGGGAGCAAACTCATCTCTGGCATTGACAGGCAGATTGTTTACCACTGAGCTACCAGAGAAGCCCTACTGAGATTCATGTGACCGCCACAAACCCCAAGTATTGTTTCTGATACATAATACTGCAAGGGACCTCTATTTTCCTCCAAACGTCTCCTTTCTAAACATGTCTTATTAACTCTGTGTGTCTCATGAGAACACAGTCAAGGTATGTGCAGGGCTGAGTCCTTTTCTGGAGACTTGGGGCTGAGATCTTTCCCAGGCTTGTCCCAGCTGACAGCTGAATTCATCCCCCTGCCCTCCAAGGACCAGTTCCCTGTTTCCATCCAGACTGTCAGCGGGGGTCAGTCTTTCCTCTAGAAGCCGCCCATGTTTCTCCTCCTGCTTTCATGTGACTCCCCTCCTAAGGCTTCGTTTGAGCTTTGCACGCAAAACACAGATCTCTGACTTGGTCAGTCACATTATTTAAATCATTTTCTGTCGCTCTCTTTTCTATTAAACCACAGATATCTTATGACTGCCTGCAAGTTAAACATGTGTATGCTATGAGACTATTATGTAGGGAAAAACAACTTAGAAGTTTTGGACTCTTTCATAGCTTCTTACAGATCATCACTGAAACAGAGTGGTACTAAACACGGTCTTTCTTTCCCAATTATTGGATATTCCACTTCTAAATCACTATACAAAAATAAAGGAACTCCTTTAAATACTTAAACCAGTTTAAGAACATCATTTATAAACCTATTAATCCAAAGCTCTGCACGCACGCATGTCCTCTTGCCCTTTTGCTGTCTAAAGCCGTCGCCATGCCCTGAACTTGCAAGTGCGTCAGTGAACCCTGGCACTATTGGACAGCAGCTCTGACTCTACAGATGGCAATCTGCTAGCATGTTAAAGACAAATGAAAACGAATATGAGAAGTGACAGAAATCAAATATTCACCTGGGCTGCTATTACATACCTCCTCTTCCCTCTAATAATGTAACTTAGGTAAAGCACATAGTGTGAGGGATGGATTTTCAGAATAATATTTTAACTTTGGGGAAGAATTCCTATCTGATCTAGATTCCAGGGCCAATTACCTGCTGGAAACCACCCTTCACCTTTGCTGCTCATTGAAGCTTTTTAAACAGTCCATTAAAGAAAAGTTAAAGAGGCTTCCATATATATTTACTCTTTCCAGGTGGTGCTAGTGGTAAAGAGTCTGCCTGCCAATGCAGAAGACATGAGAGAGCTGGTTTTGATCCCTGGGTTGGGAAGATCCCCTGGATAAGGGCGCAGCAACCCACTCCAGTGTTCTTCCCTGGATAATCACATGGACAGAGGAGCCTGGAGGGCTACAGTCCACAGGGTCACAAAGAGTCGGACACAACTGAAGTGACTCAGCATGCATGCAAATATATAGATATACATCAGTTCAGTTCAGTCTCTCAGTAGTGTCTGACTTTTTGTGACCATAATGGACTGCAGCACGCCAGGCTTCCCTGTCCATCACCAACTCCTGGAGTTTATTCAAACTCATCTCCACTGAGTCAGTGATATCACCCAACCATCTCATCCTCTGTCATCCCCTTCTCCTGCTGCCTTCAATTCTTCCCAGCATCAGAGTCTTTTCCAATGAGTCAATTCCTTGCAACAGGTGGTGAAAGTATTGGAACTTCAGCTTCAGCATCAGTCCTTCCAATGAATATTCAGGACTGATCTCCTTTAACACGGACTGGTTTGATCTTCTTTCAGTCCAAGGGATTCTCAAGAGTCTTCTCCAACACCACAGTTCAAAAGCATCAGTTCTTCGGGGCTCAGCTTTCTTTATGGCCCAACTCTCATATCCATACATGACTACTGGAAAAACCATAGCTTTGACTAGTCAGACCTTTGTCAGCAAAGTAGTATCTCTGCTTTTTAATATGCTGTCTTGGTTTGCCATAGCTTTTCTTCCAAGGAGCAAGTGTCTTTTAATTTCATAGCTGCAGTCACCATCTGCAGTGATTGTAGAGTCCAAGAAAAAGTCTCTCACTGTTTCCATTGTTTCCCCATCTACTTGCCATGAAGTGGTGGGACCGGATGCCATGATCTTAGTTTTCTGAATGTTGAGTTTTTAAGCCAGCTTTTTACTCTTCTCTTTCACTTTCATCAAGAGGCTCTTTAGTTCCTCTTTGCTTTCTGCCATAATTGTGGTGTCATCTGCATATCTGAGGTTATTGATATTTCTCCTGGCAATCTTGATTCCAGCTTGTGCTTCCTTCAGCCTGGCATTTTGCATGATGTACTCTGCATATGAGTTAAGTAAGCAGGGTGACAATATGCAGCCTTGAGGCACTTCTCTCCCGATTTGGAACCAGTCTGTTGTTCCATGTCCAGTTCTAACTGTTGCTTCCTGACCTGCATACAGATTTCTCAGGATGCAGGTCAGGTGGTCTGGTATTCCCATCTCTGGAAGAATTTTCCACAGTTTGTTGTGATCCACATAATCAAAGGCTTTGGCGTAGTCAGTAAAGCAGAAGTTGATGTTTTTCTGGAACTCTCTTGCTTTTTCTATGATCCAATGGATGTTGGTCATTTGATCTCTGGTTCTCCTACCTTTTGTAAATCTAGCTTGAACATCTGGAATTTCTTGACTCACATACTGTGTAAGCCTAGCTTGGAGAATTTTGAGCATTACTTTGCTAGCATATGAGATGAGTGCAATTGTGCGGTAGTTTGAACATTCTTTGGCATTGCCTTTCTTTGGGATTAGAATGAAGACCGACCTTTTCCAGTCCTGTGGCCACTGGTGAGTATTTCAAATTTGCTGGCATATTGAGCACAACACTTTCACAGCATCATCTTTTAGGATTTGAAATAGCTCAGCTGGAATTCCATCACCTCCACTAGCTTTGTTTGTAGTGATGCTACCTAAGGCCCACTTGATATCACATTCCAAGATGTCTGGCTCTAGGTGAGTGGTCACACCATCATGGTTATCTGGGTCATTAAGATCTTTTTTGTATAGTTCTTCTGTGTATTCTTGCCACCTCTTCTTGATATCTTCTGCTTCTTTTAGGTCCATACCATTTCTGTCCTTTATTGAGCCCATCTTTGCATGAGATGTTCCCTTGGTATGTCTAATTTTCTTGAAGAGATCTCTAGTCTTTCCCATTCTATTGTTTTCCTCTATTTCTTTGCATTGATCACCGAGGAAGACTTTCTTGTCTCTCCTTGCTATTCTTTGGAACTCTGCATTCATTTGGGTATATCTTTCCTTTTCTCCTTTGCCTTTTGAGTCTTTTCTTTTCTCAGCTATTTATAAGGTCTCCTCAGACAACCATTTTGCCTTTTTGCTTTTCTTTTTCTTGGGGATGGTTTTGATCGCTGCCTACTGTAGTGTCATGAACCTCCGTCCATAGTTCATCAGGCTCTCTGTCTGTCAGATCTAATCCCTTGAATCTATTGTCACTTCCACTGTATAATCATAAGAGATTTGATTTAGGTCATACCTGAATGGTCTAGTGGTTTTCCCTACTTTCTTCAATTTAAGTCTGAATTTGGAAATAAGGAGCTCATGACCTGAGCCACAGTCAGCTCCCAGTCTCTCTTTTTTTTTTTTTTGCTGACTGTATAGAGCTTCTCCATCTCTGGCTCCATAGAATATAATCAATCTGATTTCGGTATTAACCATCTGCTGATGTCCATGTGTAGAGTCATCTCTTATGTTGTTGGTAGAGGGTGTTTGCTATGACCAGTGCATTCTTTTGGCAAAACTCTGTCAACCTCACCCTGCTTCATTTTGTACTCCAAGGCCAAACTTGCCTGTTATTCCAGGTATCTCTTGACTTTCTACTTTTCATTCCAGTCCCCTATGATGAAAAGGACATCTCTTTTTTTTGTTGGTATACACACACACACACACACACACACACAGAGACACACACACACACATGTTTAAGGCATGTAGAAAGGGGAAAACCAAAGCGACACAAGTCAAATCTATTTCCGGAACGCAGCGCAGGTGTGCCGCGACAGAGCGCGGGGTGTGCCGGCGGCACCGTTAGGAAGTGACAGGCATGAGTCCTCCCCGGGACGCCCCCCTGATTCCGGCCACTCCTCCGTCACGCGCTCACTTCCTGAGGACGCCGTGTTTGAATCTCCAAGCATCGCCTTTTACCATTCAGTTGTTCGGTCTCTAGCTCACGTCTGACTCTGTAAGTGTGCCCCAGATGGAGTCTTCTCTAAGGTGACCTCACCACTGGAAGGTAAACCTCAGGAGGAACTAGTCCCAGCTAAGAAATGCCACGTTGCTCCAGAAGCCAGACAGGGCTTTGGGGCTGCTGAGAGAAGCGCTGGGGGGATTAAAGTCAGAGGGGAACCGCAGAGCTTCACACCGGGCTAGTCCTACCTCTGGATCTGAAACAACCAAGGTACGCATTGTTTGTTTGGGTATTGTTTTCCTCTTTCTTTTCCCTCTATGAACATCCCGTTGTTCCTGGAAGGATGGCTTCGCCTGGGGACTCAGATGAAATTCAGGTCTCTCTGGTGCCTGCCATCAAATGACTTGAAAGCAGGTAAGATTGTCAGTTAAAGACAAAGCCCTAATTCTAGGGGGAAATACTGTTTAGTAAACACTTTCTTATTTTAGGATTTCTGAATTTCTAAAATTATTTAACCCTTTCTGAAACGGTGAAAAAGTAAATTAGCATCTTACTAGAGCTCAGGAAATGATTTTGACCTTGACCGAATTTTTGCAATTCGTCTTTTACACTGAAACGAACCCAACATGATCACCATCTAGAAAACCTCAAATTCAATTTTATTTTGAAATATAAGCCTGTAAACCCTTACCCCAAACCCTGTGAATTCCTCGTGTGTCAGATTTCAGACCTCCCTCTGAGGTCCCAGGTCTCCAAGCTCCCCGCGCAGACGTGCGGACAGACACCCTGAGCCTCCTGGGTGGAGCCGGAGGAGGGTCCCACCTGCCCAGGGCAGGTGCGGCTGTCTGTCACCTTCGCAGCACAGCAGGTTTGCCTCCAAACGGCAGGTAAACAAACGCACAAAAAATAGTTTACCAGTGTGTTTTGGACTCCTGAATTGCAGATGACAGATTGTAGACCTGTATTTTTATTGCCACTGTGCATGTGAAAGACGCTTAAAAAAGACTAAACTAATATGTGACATATTCATCTTACTTTCCAAAGTGCTTCTGAAGGAGAGGGAGAGATGAAGTCAGTGAAATCACAAAGATGTGTTGAGTGTTGGCCCAGCAAACACCATGACTCAATAGACAATAATTAAAGAAATCCTTAAAAAGCCAAGTGAGGTCATTGATTCAGAGACTAATAAAATGTAAATTCAACTAATTAATTTGACTTACCAGTTTATATAAAAAGTAAATCTAGGGTAACTTAGTGACCTCTGCTTCAGAGGAATAGAGGGTATTTAAGAGTATTATGATTATCCATCAAAATGAATGAAACTATAACAAAAGAAAAATAGTCTATTGGTCAGTAGGTTAACAGAGACTTTAAATAAAGCATAATTGTATAAATTATTAGATCCTATGTTCTAGAATCATGGCATGTTCTAGAACCTATTGCTACTAGATCAGGTCAGTAAAGATGAAAACAAAACCAATGAGGTAATTTGGTTTGGACCAGATAGTTATCTGCTGTTTCAAATGTAGATTAATTACTGAAGGTAGGGGGTAGTAAAACTAACTAATATTGTGAATAAAACTGAAATTTCTACATCAAATATTTTTGATATTTGATTTGATGGTAGAAGACCGTGGAAGAGAGAAATAAAACATTTTAAATAATTGCCAACAATAAGCTACAGATAGGATATCTGTGCTGAAACTGACCTTTCAGATTCTGACTCAAGAGTGAACAGAGTTTACCACGTCCAAACACCAAGTTATCTTATTCATGACCCTGAGAGCTCGGTTTTAACATTTATATTGCAGAGACCCCAGTCCTGTACAAACACAAACATGAACATTTAATGCAACCACTGAGCTCCCCTGAGTTCGAAGTACACTTGGCTCTGGCTCAAGACTGTGACTTCCACTCAGGTTTTAAACTAGTTTTAACTCTGTTATAAAATGCAGTGCACGGGGAAGCAATGCTGGAAGCAAGGGTCCGCCGAAAACATGAAAAGGAGTGCTAGACACGCCATCTGGAAAACCCAAAGGGCAGAATGAAAGGGGGGAGGATGGGGTGTGCGGCAGACCCCGGGGCTGACCACGGCCAGCCGGGGGCCAGGGCGCACGGAGGGCAAACAGCCCGGATTCCCGCGGTCCTCGGGAGGAAGCCCCCGGCTTCCCAGGCGCAAAGGGCCCCAGCCGGTGCCCGGGGCTCGCGGCGCTGAGTGCCTCCTACTTCCCCGGGGCACCGGCTGGCAAAGGCCCTCTGGTTCCTGCCAGGGGTACACCTTCAGTTTCCAGGAGGCACGTGGTGCAGATTAGCTTGCAGACTATTTGAATTCCTTTCATCTGTAATTCTAAGGCGCTGTCACTCACGCAGAGAGACGGCGGAACCGAGCTCTTGAGGCTCCTGACAGCTCAGCGTCACCTGTCATTTCTGTGATCCCCCTCCCGCTCGGGTGTCAGAAGGACCTCTGTTCTCTCTTGATTTCTTGCTTCTTTTTGTTTAGGAAAGGCTGTGCACCTTCCCGAGAGTTGAGTAAGACCCGTGTCTCAGTCAAGAACAGTCCTCTGATTCCCAGGTACCCAGCATCACCACTTCCAGAATTTCAAAATATGGTGAAATCCAGGTGGGTAGCCTAGAATTTTCCAAGCCTTTCTGACTCACTTTACTGTATTAGGCCTGGAGTAGAGTGAAGAAGCTGATTGCAAGTTTAGAAATCAAATATGATTGCTTTGAAAGATCTAGCATTGTAATCCGTGTTCCACACATACCGTAGATCAGACAAAATATCAAATATTAAAGATAAAACTATTCATTCCTCTGTAGTGACCTTTGCATGCGTGCTAAGTTGCTTCAGTCATATCCAACTCTGCAATCTCATGGACTGCAGCCCGCCAGGCTCCTCTGTCCATGGGATTCTCCAGGCAAGAATGGTGGAGTGGGTTGCCATGCCCTGCCCCAGAGGATCTACCCCACCTAGGGACGGAACCTGGGTCTCTTATGTCTCCTACATTGGCAGTCATGTTCTTTATCACTTGCAACACCTTGGAAGCCCCTTAATGACCTACATGAGAATAGAATCTAAACAACAGGAGATGTGTGTGCATGCATACCTGAGTCGTCTTGCTGTACCACAGAAGCTAACACAGCACTGTAAATCAGCTATACTCCAATAAAAATAATTTAAAGAATAAAGAAAAAGGTCAGTGCTAATAAGTCTGTAAAAACCAAGGTCACATTCTATGTCATTTTTGCATAAATATGCATGTATGTGTACTTATATTTCATATTGAAATTATAAACATTAAGGTAAAGCAATAGCTATTGAAGTTAAATTTCAGGGCCATTGACTGTGGGTGGGGTCAACAATAGGAAGCTGGTTCCCTCTGTTGTTCTTCAAAGACATTTCCAAGGCAACATCCTGTTGCAGACTGGAGAGAGAACACTTTGTTTTTTAAGGCTCTAGAAGAGAGGTGTAAACAAGAAATGAGAACACTAGTTAATTTTATGAAAAAACTTGATGCTTCAGCCAATTAAATTAATATTTGTTGACTAAGCCACTAAAATGGGCAAAACTTGAACCAGCTCTTTCTGGGGATAAACCTGAGTTAATTGCCCCTTGGGGGTATTTAACCTAGAAGATGAAAGTAACCCAAGGATGTATAATAGATGATAGCAGGTGTGTAATGATATTCTCCATTTCAGATGAAAGGTGAAATATTTATTGATTAAATTTTGTAATGGTTATAGAACTATTCTAGTTTTGTGTTTCTACTTGAGTCAATTTTGGAAAATGTATTTCTCTAGGAATCCAACCATTTCATTGAAGTTTTCAAAATTAATTGGCATAGAGTTTATCAGTGTATCTATTTGCACCAAAAGGAATGAAATGACTAGGAGTCAGTTCAGTTCAGTCACTCAGTCGTGTCCGACTCTTTACGACCCCATGGACTGCAGCACGCCAGGCTTCCCTGTCCATTACCAACTCCCAGAGTTTGCTCAAACTCATGTCCATCAAATTGGTGATGCTGTTAGGAAAAACGCCGCGGGAGGAAAAAAGCCACCTCTAAGGACCGGTGGTAAAGACCTTTTATTAAGTGTCGCTCTCGGGCAGAACTCCCGGGGGCTGGTGAGTGAGGAGACAAAGGGAGTCTGCAAAGTATGAGGGGTGGGGAGGGGTTTTATAGTCCAGGCAGGCATCCAGGCCAGGTCTTTTCATATAAGGAAGAAAGCTTAGCGCTGTAGTCAGTGGTCAGTGTCCGAGGGCTTTATGTTGGTACCTAATTGGACAAGGCTGCAGGGGGCCAGCCCCTGGAAGTTTAGCCAGCCTCCGGAATTTGCCTTGCAGCACTTTCCTGGGGCATGCCCCGACCTTTCAGATGCCATCCAACCATCTCATCTTCTGTCGTCCCCTTCTCTTCCTGCCTTCAATCTTTCCCAGCCTCAGAGTGTTTTCCGATGAGTCGGTTCTTTGCATCACTTGGTCAAAGTATTGGAACTTCAGCTTCAGCATGAGTCCTTCCAATGAGTATTCAGGACTGATTTCCTTTAGGATGGACTGGTTGGATCTCCTTGCAGTCCAAGGGACTCTCAAGAGTCTTCTCCAACACCACAGTTCAAAATCATCAATTCTTCAGCGCTCAATTTTATAGTCCAACTCTCACATCCATACATGACTACTGAAAAAACCATAGCTTTGACTAGATGGAACTTTGTTGACAAAGTAATGTCTCTGCTTTTTAATATGCTGTCTAGGTTGGTCATAGCTTTTCTTTCAAGGAGCAAGCGTCTTTTAATTTCATGGCTGCAGTCACCAGCTGCAGTGATTCTGGAGCCCCCCAAAATAAAGTCTCTCACTGTTTCCATTCCCATGCCTAGGAATAAATCTAACCAAAGAGGGAAAAAATTTATACTCTGCAAACTGATGAGAGAAACTGAAGAGGACACAAGTGAATGGAAAGATATACTTTGGCTGTGGATTGGAAGAATTAATGTGGTTAAAATGGGTCTTCCCTGGTGACAGTGGTAAAGAATTTGCCTGCCGATGCAGGAGACGTGGGTTCTGCTCCTGGTCTGGGAAGCTCCCACATGCTGTGGAGTGACTAAGCCTGTGCATCACAACTGCTGAACCTGTGGCCTAGAGCCCGGGAACCACAGTGGCCGAGCCCACGTGCTGGAGCTGCTGAAGCCCAGGTGGCCTGGAGCCTGTGCTCCAAAACAGGAGAAGTCCCTGCGATGAGAGTCCGTGACCACAGCTAGGGAGGAGCCCCCGCTCTGTAACCAGAGGAAAGACGCTGCAGCAAAGACCCAGGACATTAAAAAAAAAAAAAAAAAACTAAATAAAAAAAATTTTTAATACATTGTTAAAATGACCATACTATCCAAAGCAATCTGCAGATTTAGTGTAATACCTATCAAAATACCAACAGAATTTTTCACAGAACTAGTCATGAAATTAAAAGACTCTTGCTCCTTGGAAGAAAAGCTGTGACCAACCTAGACAGCATATTAAAAGCAGAGACATTACTTTGCTGACAGAAGTCCATATGGTGAAAGCTGTGATTTTTCCAGTAGTTATGTGTGGATGTGACAGCTGGACCCTAAAGAAGGCTGAGCTGCTGAAGAATGGATGCTTTTGTGTTGGAGAAGACTCTTGAGAGTCCCTTGGACTGCAAGGAGATCCAACCAGTCCATCCTAAAGGAAATCAGTCCTGGGTGTTCATTGGAAGCACTGATGCTGAAGCTCCAATACTTTGGGCACCTGATGCAAAGAGCTGACTCCTTGGAAAAGACCCTGATGCTGGGACAGATTGGAGGCGGGAGGAGAAGGGGATGACAGAGGATGAGATGGTTGGATGGCATCACTGACTCAATGGACATGAGTTTGAGCAAGCTCCGGGAGACAGTGAAGGACAGGGAAGCCTGGTGTGCTGCAGTCCACGGGGTCACAAAGAGTCGGACATGACTGAGTGACTGAACAATAAGAACAAAATATATGTGTATATGTGTATATATATATATGATTTGTATAAAAACACAAAAGACCGAATAGCCATTGTTTATTTTTTAAAAACTTCCATTGGAACACAGTTGCCTTACAACGCTGTGTCAGTTCTGCTATGCAGCAGAGTGAACCCATCACGTGTGCACACACGTTCCCTCTTTTCAGATCTCCTCCCATTGACGTCTCTGCAGAGCGCGGAGCAGATCCCCCGGAACAGAACCGGAGGTGTCATGTGAGCTGATTCCAGACTACACTGGAAAGCGACATTAACCACAACAGCACCGGGCTGTCACACATGCGGACACACAGATCAACAAGAGCGAACAGAATAGAGAGTCCAGAACGCACCCACATCTACACAGTCACTTTATCTGTGACCGAGCAAGAAAGAGGGGTAAAGGCAGACTCTTCAATAAATGGGGTTGGGAAAACTGGACTTCCACGTGCCAAAAAATCCAGCTGGACCACTTTCTCTCATCATGTACAAAAGTATACTCCAAAGGGATTAAGGACTTAAAACTAAGCCCTGAAACTATAAAACTTCTAGAAGGAAACAGAGGGGCACACTCTTTGGCTTCAGTCTTAGCAATACTTTTTTGGAAATGGCTCCTGAGGCAAGGGGAATAAAAACAAAAATTAACAAATGGGACTACATCAAACCAAAAAAATGTTTACACAGTGAAGGAAACTATCAACAAAGTGAAAAGGCAGCTGACTGCGCGATAGAGGATATATCCAGTAAGTGGTTGATAAGCAAAATATAAAAGAACTCACACAAGTCAACATCAAAACGCCGTCAAAAGTGGGCAGAGGCATAGACATTCTTCCATGGAAGGCATAGAGATGTCAAGAGTCACATGACTCTCAACATCACTAATCATCAGGGAAATGCAAATGAAACCCACAGTGAGGTATGACCTCACACCTGTCAGAATGGCCACCATCAAAAAGGCAAGAACCAGCAGGTGCAGGTGAGGACGTGGAAGGACAGGGACTCTTGTGCATTGTCAGTGGGAATGTAAATTGGGGCCGTCACTGTGGAGAACAGTATGGAGATCCCTCAAAAATTAAAAACTGCTATTAATGTGTGATCCAGCGATTCCACGTCTGGATATTTATCTGAAACAAAACCCCTACTAGTTCCAAAGTATATATGCACCCCAAAGTTCAAAGCATTATCATTTACAATAGGGAATCTATGGAAGCAACCTAAATGTTCACCCGTAGGTGAATGGATAAAGAAGTCACACATACACATAAATGCAATGGAATACTACTCATGCAAAAATAAATAAGTAAATAAAATCTTGCCATTTGCAACAACGTGGAAGGGTGTAGAGGGTGGTTTGCTAAATGAAATAAGTCAGAAAAGAGTGCATACTGTATGGCATCACCTCTGTGTGAAATTTAGAGGAAGAGTAAATAAATAATGAGGTGGCACAGTGGTAGGGAGTCTGCCTGCCAGTGAAGGAAAAGCAAGAGACTCGGGTTTGATCCCTGGGTCGGAAGGATGCCCTGGAGTAGGGAATGGCAGCCCACTCCAGTGTTTTTGCCTGGGTAATTCCGTGGACAGAAGAGCGTGGCAGGCTCCGGCCCACGGGGCCGCAGAGTTGACTACGGCTGAGCAAATTGAGTGGGGGATCTGGTCTTTCCAGACCCCAGATACTGCTGTGCAGCTTGGGCCTTATTTTTTCTGCCTCTAAAATGTTGCTCTGGATTTCCAGCCCGAGAGGGCCTGACTGCACCAGATGTGATGGGAATCAGCAGGACCAGCAGAGGTGCCTGTCAAGTCAGCTTCTCAGTCATCACAGCTGTGTGTCGCCGTCAGAACGAGCAGCCCCCCTTAGGACAGAGTGAGGCTCTGGTGTGTCAGGCAACACGCCTGGAGTCATCACGAGGGAGGTGCAGCGTCTCGGGAGCACCGCTCGCAAAGACTGAAGCGCGTGCACTGGGATTGCTAAGGATGACTGCACTCCCGGGGAAGTTACCACCCACGCTTTCGAGTGGCCCCCTTTCTGCCTCCTCTTGGGCCCTGTGAGGCGTCACAAAATCACCATGCAGTGGTGGTGAAGGCAGTGTGCGCTGACCTCCCCCACGCCTGCTTCCACAGCTCCACGAGGGGCCTCTGCTTGCGCTTCCTGCAGAGACGAAAAATCCCATTTCCCCTGTAGCCTGCATCAGTAAATCCACGTCTCCAGCATCCCCCGAGGCCACGTCCCGCACGTCCAGCCAGGGGAGCCGCCGTCCTTCCCACTCAGTTCTCAGCTTTATAAAGTCTCCTTCATTTGTGAGCTTTCTCAGACACAGTCTACTTGCAACAAAAAAGCAGAGTGACCCTTTGAAGAAGTAAGGACAGACCCTGTTACACCTCCATCCAAAGTCATGAAATGACCCTCATTTAATTAAAAATGAAAGGCAAAATTGTCGTAACTGGTCTCCAAAGCCTTGCATGCAGGACTTCTCCTTCCCTGTCTGGGTTCACAGCAGATACCCTCGGCTTCCCCAGGCTGTAGGTCCTGCAGGCTCAGTGACAGGGCACGGTCTCTCTCTTGCACCCCCTCTCCTCGGGGGCGCTCTCAGGGACCGATTCCTGCGCCTGCATTTCACTGAAAGCTGCATCGCCTCCTTCGTCAGCCTGCCGCCGTCCTCCTGCTTCCGTTTTCTCCCGCACTTTGCAGCTCCTGACATGCTGAGTAACCCGGAGTACTTTCCAGCCTCCACGCGGTGACGTGACCTCTACGAGGCGCACGCCCGCCTCACCACACAGGGTGACGAGCACGCGGCAGGCACACAGAGCATCCCTGCTGAATGTAAGGAAAGGAAAAATACACTTTGGAAGTAAAGCAGTAAATCCCGGGCTGTCTGGAGAACCCGCCTTTCAGAGCAATACGCTGCACACGTTCCCTGCCAGTCTCCCCACAATGCTGGGCTTCTGCTCTACTCCATCCCCATTTCAGGGCGGGTGGGCTTTTGGTGGCCGACTGTGGAGTATACTTACCTCTCTCACGCCGAGCTGGTGGGACAGTCTTTTCCTAAACACCAAGCCACCAGCTTCCAAACGAACACACGGGGCACGGTGTCTTTGTATTACGGGGTCCCTCACCGTGGCCGTGAGGTCACATGTGGGGAATCCAGCAGGAGGCCAGGCCAGGGACTCTTGTCCGGCCTCTCTGCCTCCAGTTAGCTGTGACCCAGAGCCGGCACGTGGACCTCTGTAGCCTGGTTTCTACCTCTATAAAAAGGTAGGTTTCGGCTGTGTGGATGTCAGCATCACTTCCAGCGTGAAGAATATGGTTTTTTTCTTTTTCAAAGAACAGTCAGCCATGAGCAAAACTAGGACTTATCTCAATAACTGTTGGCTTTCATGGAACTTACTGGGTTATTTGATAAAAACCAAAATCTACAAGGGTATCACAGGGAACTCTCTGCAGACCCTGCCATTCAAGGAGGTCTCAGAAAGATAGATTTAGGCCGGGGGTTCCTTATACAATTCAGTCATGGCTGATCGGGGACTTTTACTAGTCAGGGACGGGCCTGGAGCCACACAACACACAGTGTATCTGTCGATTTCTTAAGAGACTGAAATCCCAGGTGAAAGGGGAGTGGTGAGTCTGGCCTCTCTGTGAATCCTGCCTTTGTTTCCCACAAATGTGTCCACCGACTGTCGGCTTTCCCTGGGTCTCTCCCTGGACCCAGAAGTGCTGCTAGACAGCGAGCGGTTCCGCAGAAGCGGGGCGAGAAGCAGCAGGGGCCCAACCTCAGGACTCCGCACGCACACACATGACAATCGACTCCTGGTTTGCAGTAATGTTGATCTTTCTTAGCTTTTCTACTAACATGTCTTCCTGGAAGAAAATCAAGCTAGCTGAAACTTCCAGAAGGTTGGAAATGCTCCCTTATTTGTTAAGGTTAATGGTGTAAGTTGTCAGAACAAAACAATTACAGTCTAGGTGTCCAGGAACTATTGTCCAATGCTCGTGTGAAGCCTTTTTCAGAAAATGTTTCAAGGGAAAGAAAATCATCATGGACCCACATGTAGACTTCTCACGCCTAGAGGGGTCTTTGTGTCCATCCTGTGGAAGCCTGCACCTGGGAATCACTGCCCTCTGCCAGGGTGAGTGCAGCCCAGCGCCGCTAATGCATCTTCATAATTCCTGCTGAAGAAGGGGGCGGAGAGGAGGACGGGGCTAGTTCCCATGGAGACAAAAGCATTTATCTTTCACAAATGATGATTCTCAAGAATTCTGGACTCCAGTTTATTCATCTGACAAATATCTCTGCCTTTTCCAACAGGTAATACTGGTTAGAGTGTGAAGAACTAGTGTCGCGCTAAATCCAGGAGCCTGACCTTGTGGAATTCAGTGATGGCGGAGTAAAGACAGAGCGGGCCTTCTCCCCCAACCCTGTCTCGGGAGGCAGTGCCTCTCCTCTCTGCATCCTTTTACCACCTCTGGAAGGAGCAGCCAGGACGCGTTGCAGGGGGTCCAGGGGGCCCTGTCTTAGGTGTGAGGCCAAAGATGGACGCACTTGCCCTGGATGGGCAGCAGGCTAAGTCTGCAGAAGTGAGGTGATGCTTCAGACACCAAGCAGGGGTTGGTGAAGACATTATAAAATGGCTTTGAATTAAAGAGGGGATTATGGAATGTGGGTTCACATAGAGGGCAGGCACAGCAGAGAGCCGGGTGGGGCTGCTCAAATGTGCTCAGGTGGGAGTGATGTTTACTGTGGCTCTGCTAGCCTGTCTCAGGCCGCCCAGTGTCTGAAGGAAGGTGAATAAGGAAGGTGAAAGTGCTGACTACAGAGAATCAGGCATATCTACTACCAAAAACAGAACAGAGAGACTCCTCTGGGGGAAGGCAGACATCTTCTTGGAAGCAGTCACCACTGGAAAACTGTCGAGGCCACACCATAGGCAGAGGGAGCGGGGGCCCAGACGGCAGCTGGTGAAGGCGGGGGATGTACAAGGGAGCTTCCAGAGGAGCCGATAACCCCGTCCTACTATCCACTCCACATTTGCTATCGCTATGGGGAGACTGGACGAGTACTGACGGGAGACACCCAGCTGGGGAGACTCCTCCATGTTGCAAAAGACAAGGGCCGCACGGAGCGGAGGGGCCCGCCGGGGCTCAGGCGTCAGAGTCACGGCCTGCATCGCCTGCAGCCATGGATGCACAGAAGCCTCCGGTTATTTTCTCCCAGTTCGACAAGGTCAGGCAAAACTGTTGCTGGGAACAGAAAGAGGTTCTTGGTAAATAGTGCCGGGAAGTATGTCCTAAGTCACCAGTAATTTTTAACCATTCTGCGAGTGTCCCCTGAGTTTTATTCCTTTGGGAAAACTATGCGGATGAGGTCAGGACCGTCAAAGCACAGACCGTGACCCCAAGGTGGGGTTAGCTGTGAGGAGCCTGAGTTCCCTCAGAGGCTGGGTGGGTCTGAGGATCTGCTTATGCTCCCGAGGCGGTGTTGGGACCCTGTGGCCGTCACAGACCCTGTGAGACCATCTCTAAGGTCTCTCAGATGTCAGCCAACTATAACCTGGCTGACCACAGCCAAGGCCTCAGTCTATGCTCTGTAGATGTGAGCAGTTAGAGAAAAGCCTAAGGCATGGGGCAGGGGCCCAAGTTAGCATTAAATTTAGTGGCTCCTGGGAGCCGGAAGGAATGTCACAAAGGAAGTGAGAAAAGGGAAAGAGCCCCAGATAGAGTCAGAGGATGTGAGAGCTCGTAGGGGGGTGGGGTGGGCTGAGCAGGGCTCTGGATGGACTGTCTCTCAGAGCTCAACTATTAGGTGACCATACTTGGAATCTCCAAGCTGATGACATTTTTCCATTTTAGGGCCCACGTGCATGCCTAGTACATGAGGACATTCAGGGCACTGAATAAATAGACCAAGATTATTAACAAAACAACCCTCATGTTAATTCTACGATAGTTGCCGTGTGCATTCCGTATGGTGTTAATCATATGAAATAGGAGAAGTCTTGCTTAAGAGTCCAACAGGGCTCCCTGGTGGCTGAGACAGTAAAGAGCCCACGTGCAATGTTGGAGACCTGGGTTTGATCCCTGGGTTGGGAACAGCCCCTGGAGGAGGACATGGAAACCTGCTCCAGTATCCTTGCCTGGAGAATCCCCACGGACAGAGGAGCCTGGCGGGCTGCAGTCCGTGGAGTCGCAAAGAGTCGGACACGACTGAGCGACCAAGCTCAGCACAGCATGGTAGTCCAGCAAGTGATGTGCTTTGGTAAACGTTCCGTAAACGGTTTTTAAAAAACGTGTATTCTATGATTGTTGTGTGTAGTAATTCTCTGTGTTCCTACTTAAATAATCTGCTTGTTCAGTTAGAATGGACATATGCTTAAATATTAGACTGCGATTAGAATTTATCTATTTCTCATTTCTCTTCTGGAAGGTTTATTTTGGGCAATTATTTTGCTGATGTCTTCTTAGCTTCTCAGATCTGAGGTTTGGTGTCTGTATTAATGTTAGAAAATTCTCAACCATTTTTCTCTTTTGTACCATTATCCTTCTCTTCAGTCGCGGGGATTTCAGTTGCAGATATTTAGACCTTTTGATGGTACCCACAGCTCTCGGACACACTGCTGTTCCTGTTACTCCGATTTCTCTCTGTGCCTCAGCTGGGTAATTTCTCTTGCCCTGACTTCAAGTTCACTGATTCTCTTCTCAGCTGTGTCACTGCTATTGATGAGTCTGTGGAAGGCATGCTTCATCGCTGTTACTGACTTTTTAAGTCATTTGATTTTTTTTTATAGTTTCCATCTCTTTGCGGAAATTCAGCCACTTGATCTTGCACCGTATTCATCTGTGTCCACAAGAGACATATTATATGCAGTTATTTTTTTTTATGTTCCTTGTCTGATAATTTCAACACCTGAATCAGATCTGTGTGTAGTTCTGATGCTTATTTTGTCTCTTTGCAGTTTGTGAATTTTTTTATTGGATTTCTTCATGCCTTGTTTTTTCAAAAGCCAGATTTCTTGAGTAGAACAGCAGAGCCTGAGGTAAAATTCTTTGGAGTTTTTCGGTCTGAAAATGTGCCTGTCTTTCCTTCTACTTTGAGTGTGGAGTTTGAGTCTGGGTAGCTAGAAGTTGCACTGCTCTGGGGATTTTCTGTTGTAACACTAAGTGGTGAGTAAGTGAGAATGTACATTTGAGATCAGAAATGAAATAAGTGTTCTGCTTACTGTCATTTCTGTTCATGATTTTACTAGAAATTCTAGCCAAGATAGTAAGTCAAGAAAAACAAATAGAAGATATCGTATTGGAAAAAACAAAAAAAAATTTACATTTTCTGTGATTGTATGCATAAATAATCCCAGAGATTCTTCTCTTAACTTACAACAACTAAAATGTTAGGCAAATAAGTTTGCTGAAATAAAATTCCATATAAAAATCAGTTAAATTTGATGAAGAAAAAGTTAAACAAATTAAACTAAAAAATATATTTTCTAAAATGTCAACAAAAACATTGACCACATTTCTTAAAATATATTTAACTAGAACTAGAGGTGTGGTAAGAATTCAGCAGATAACATTATGAAATTTACTGATAACTTTTAAAAAGATCAAATTATATGAAGATACGTCATGTTCATGCATTGAAAGCCTCCGTGTAATTAAGATATTAATACTCTCCAAACTTATTCAACATTCAAGATTATCTCAGTTAAAATATGAACAGTTGTGCAGGTATGTGTGTTTGTGTTCAGAAGCTTAATGCAACACTTACATGGAATTTACAAAGTCAGGAAGAGGCACAGTGCTCTTGAATAAGACATTTTCTTGAATAAAGACATTTCTTATATCAGCATCAGGACTAGTGTTAAAGCCACGATAGTCAAAAAGGGTAAAATCGGTGCAGGCATAGACAAATACAGAAATAGAATTGAGTAGAGAGTTCAGAAACAAATGCATGAAAATGTGGACACTTGATTTATGACAGAGATTACACTTTAATTCAGTGTAGAAAGTATATTGCTTCTAAAAATACAGAAAAGAATTTTAAATACATAAAATTAAACTTATATTCTAAAATACACACACACATCATTTTAAGACAAATGAAAGTTCTACTGCGGGTGAACCAAAATGCCGTATGGGAGAATGTATTTATTGCCTCTGGGAAAGGACTGATGCTGAAGCTAAAACTCCAATACTTTGGCGACCTGATGTGAAGAACTGATTCATTTGAAAAGACCCTGATGCTGGGAACGATTGAAGGCAGGAAGAGAAGGGGACGACAGAGGATGAGATGGTTGGATGGCATCACCGACTCAATGGACATGAGTTTGAGCAAGCTCTGGGAGTTGGTGATTGACAGGGAAGCCTGGCGTGCTTCAGTCCATGGGTTCGCAAAGAGTCAGACACGACTGAGCGACTGAACTGAACTGAACTGAACTGAGGAAGTGAATATACTTGAAATAAGCTAGTCGAGGCACCAGCTCTAAAGGGAAGCATTGATAGATTCATCTGCAGTAAAATAAGAAACTTCTACTTATTGAAATACACCATTCACAGTATGAAAAGATAAACCACTTAATTAGAGAAGACACTTCATATATATAGCTAACAAAATGTCACCTAGAAAACATAAAGAAATCCTGCACATCAGAAAAGAATAAAAGGAGCTAGGTAAACTACTTCTTCAGAAAAGAAGAATATTCATTGATTAATACAATGGTTCCCAAACTTTTTGTCACCAGGGACCAGTTTTGTGGAAGACGATTTTTCCGTGGGCAAGGCCAGGAGAGATGGTTTCGGATGATTCAAGCACATCACATTTATCGTGCACTTTATTTCTACTTTTATCACATCCGCTCCACCTCAGATCAGCAGGCTTTAGAATCTGGAGGGTGGTGACCCTGGGTTAGTAAGTACATGTAACAGAGCTTCACCTTATGGGTTATCATGGACATTCAAACTAGAAACAAAATGAGGTATCCTTGCATACCCTGCAAACTTGGAAATCTAATGGCTATGACTGTTGGTAAGGGGATGGAGAAATGGACACTTGTAGACACAGCTAGTGTGAGTGTGGGTGGGTATCAGCTCACTGGGGCACACTCTGTCACTCCCACTTTTTCTCTCAGTCTGCCCTTTTCTGTCTAGTTTCTTTTGATAGACAAATAGGTAGGTAGATGAGAATGGGTAGATAGATAGATAAATGTGGATATATAGAGAGCTAGCTGATAGGTATTATCTCCTACAATGTAGCAGTCTCAGTCCTGGGTACAACCTTAGACAATCCCATTATTGGCACATCAGACCCTTGTACAGAATATCCAAAGTATTATTCTCCAAACCAGTCAAATTCTGGAAACAACCCTAATGTCCATTAAGAGGAAAATGAAAAGTTAATTATACCTGTACAAAAAAACATGGATGATTCCTACAAACATAATATTGAGCAAAAAAGAAAGTTAAGCAAAAGCAAACCGCCCACTATACTGAGAAGGCAGGAGAAGGCAGGAGGAGAAGGGGACGACAGAGGATGAGATGGTTGGATGGCATCACTGACTCAGTGGACTTGAGTCTGAGTCAACTCCGGGAGTTGGTGATGGACAGGGAGGCCTGGCGTGCTGCGGTCCATGGGGTCGCAGAGTTGGACACGACTGAGCGACTGGACTGACCTGAGTCCTGAGTAGCTGACGCACCTGTGAGAAAGCAGTGAGCACAGCGGCTGGGCTCACAGGGCTCAGAAAGAGGGCCTTCACGGCCTCACGCCTCTGCTACTTTCCAGGCATCTCTGCACATGAAACTTAACTCTGTCTTTATGGATTTACCTGTGAAACGGGCTGAAGAGTTCAAGGTAACTTGTAGGTTTGCTGTGAGGGCACTCTGGTTAACGTAGGTAAAGAGCTTATAACAATGCCTGGGCTAGTTTTAACCAGTGATGACGGTGGTGATGCTGACTTTGCTTAGGGATACGGAAACCAGAGGAAAGGCACACAGTATAAAGAAAATTGAAGAGACCATTACAGCAGAAGTTGGAGTGGTATTTACCAGTAATGGGGAGAGAGATTACTGCAGAGGAGGCTATATGGGGCTTCAGATATTTGATTTACAAACAAAATCCCATTTGTGTTTCACTCCCTTTTATGAACTTCCAGATGTACAGACTGGATTTAGAAAAGGCAGAGGAACCAGAAATCGAATTGCCAACATTGTTTCATAGAAAAAGCAAGAGACTTCCAAAAAAACATATACTTCTGCTTCATTGACTACACTAAAACCTTTGACTGTGTGGATCACAGCAAACTGTGAAAGATTCTTAAAGAGATGGGAATACCAGACCACCTGACCTGCTTCCTGAGAAACCTGTATGCAGGTCAGGAAGCAACAGTTAGAACTGGACATAGAAAAACAGACTGGTTCCAAATTGGGAAAGGAGTACATCAAGGCTGTATATTGTCGCCCTGCTTATTTAACTTACATGCAGAGTACATCATGAGAAATGCTGGGCTGGAAGGAGCACAAGCTGGAATCAAGATTTCTGGGAGAAATATCAACAACCTCACATATGGAGATGATACCACCCTAATGGCCAAAAGCGAAGAGGAACTCAAAAGCCTCTTGATGAGGGTGAAAGAAGAGAGTGAAAAAGCTGGCCTAAAACTCAACATCCACAAACCTAAGATCATGGTATCCAGCCCCATCACTTCATGGCAAATAGATGGTGAAAAAGTGGAAACAGAGACCAACTTTATTTTCCTGGGCTCCAAAGTCACTACGGATGATGAATGCAGCCATGAAATTAAAAGATGCTTGCTCTATTGAAGAAAAGCTATTACAAACATAGACCATGTATTAGAAAGCAGAGACATTACTTTGCCGACAAAGGTTTGTATAATCAAAGCTATGGTTTTTCTAGTAGTCATGTATGGATGTGAGATTTGGACCCTAAAGAAATCTGGGAACCTAAGTATTGATGTTTTCAAATTGTAGCTGTGAAGATTCTTTTTTTTCCCCTGAATATATTTTTTTATTAAATTAATTTATTTATTTTAATTGTAGGATAATTACTTCACAATGTTATGATGGTTTTTGCCACACATCAGTATGAATCGGCCATTGGTATACATGTGTCCTGCCCATCCAGAAGGCCCCTCCCGTCTCCTTCCCATGACCAATGCGTGTTCAATGCATGGAACAGGGCACCCAAAGCCAGTGCTCTGGGACAACCTGAAGTAGACTCTTGAGAGTCCGTTGGACTGCCAGAGACCAAACCAGTCCATCCTAAAGGAAATCAGCCCTGAATATCCATTGGAAGGACTGATGCTGAAGTTGAAGCTCTAATACTTTGGTCACCTGATGTGAAGAGCTGACTTGGGAAAGACTCTGATGCTGGGAAAGACTGAAGGCAGGAAGAGAAGGGGACGACAGAGAATGAGGTGGTTGGGTGGCATCACTGACTCAATGTGAATTTGAGCAAACTCCAGGAGATAGTGATGGACAGGGAGGCCTGGTGTGCTGCAGTCCATGGGGTCACAAGGAGTCGGACACGACTGAGTGACTGAACAACAACTCTTCCCTTTTCTGTATGTATGTTACACTTAACAGGCTTGTTTAAAAACAGACTGAATATATGGGAAGAATCTTGCACCTAAAGCAAAACATACTGAGCTGGCAAATACTCTTTAAGGACTCTTCTCGAAGATGGCTAGAAAGTCTGAAGTGAGCAGAATCTTAAAGCTAAGAGATCCAAAGGCCAGGGAGAGAAGCTTGCACATGTGATAAGAAACGTCTCAGAAAGAAAACACCGGAGGGAGAAATAGTTGAGGAACTGATGAAAACAGGTTTTCTAAAAGCAAAACAACATGAAGGATCTCAGATCGAAAGACCCTGAGATGAAGGAAACACACACACATCCCCGGATACAACTTGTGAGAGTCTACATTTAAAAATCAGACAATTCTGAAAACCTTCCTGAGAAGGAAGAGACCGAGCAGAGAACAATGCAGATCAGGCAGGCGTTTCTAACTGACACGGAGAAGTTATCAGCAACTCTTAGAGAAACAAAGTGCAGTATTTCACAGTCCTACATACTAATGCTCACACTCGATCCAGGGACTGTTCTACCTGTTTTATGTGAATTAATTAGCTAGTTATCGATCAACTGACTCATCCCATCCCCGACCCTCTTGGAGCCCCCTGACTTCCCAGGTTGCTGGTGTCTCAGAACCACTGTCCGCTGAGTGCTGCCTACCCTCAAGGGGGGATTCTCCTTGTCCTCACGCTGGTCACAGCTTCACCGCGGTCCAGTCCTGTCCTCACCTCACCACTCCCCCGGGCCAGCGGCTCAGTGGCTGCTACAAACTGGGGTAACCAGTTTGAGGGAGGGGATGTTTGGGGGTTTTAGAGCCTGGGCTGGGGCTGAAATTACAGGAACAGAACAGTCACGTGCAGAAATTCGACAGTGGCTCAGCAGATTACCTCCTGGTTAATAGCCCATTTGGTGAATTGGTCATTTGTTGAATTGATGTTCAGTTGATTGGCTTTTGGCACACTTGTTGCTCAGCAATGGAAAACTGATTTTCAGACAACTCCCAGGCCACAGCTGGGTGACTCACTGCTGGGATAAGTGGCATCTCCGACCTCAAGCCCCGATGGAGACGCTCCGTGGTCTCAGGTGCGTCGACCCCTTTGGACAGCACGGGGGAGGAAAAGCCCAGAGCTGTGAAGCCTTCCAGCAGAGAGCCCTCTGCTCCAAGATGCAGGGAAGAAGCTCATGGGAGGGTCCACTCGAGCAGGGCTCTGAAGGGCAGGCAGGTGTCCACCAGGAGAAGAAAAGTGGGAAGAGCTTCTCAGAACAGGTGACTGCAAGTGTCCAAGCAGTTGAGCCAGTGGCGGGAGTCCAGGCTGTCTGAGCAGGCGGAGAGCAGGGTGGGCAGGGGGGCCAGAAAGGCAGGTAGGGATATATGTGCACGCCACCCCAGAGCAACGGGGGCCCCCAGATGACTGCATGTTCATTACTAGTAGTCTATAATTTAATTCAGAATTATGGGGCAAAGCACACGAGGACCAATTTAAGAAGCAATTGAGGTCTTCCAAATGTAAAAAAGGCAGAGGAACCGGAGATCAAGCTGCCAACATCCGCTGGATCATCGAAAAAACAAGAGAGTTCCAGAAAAACATCTATTTCTGCTGTATTGACTATGCCAAACCCTTTCACTGTGTGAATCACAACAAACTCTGGAAAATTCTTCAAGAGATGCAATACCAGACCACCTTACCTGCCTCTTGAGAAATATGTATACAGACCAAGAAGCAACAGTTAGACCTGGACACGGAACAACAGACTGGTTCCAAATTGGGAAAGGAGTACGTCAATGCTGTGTATTGTCATCCTGCTTATTTAACTCACATGCAGAGTACATCATGAGAAATGCTGGGATGGATGAAGCACAAGCTGGAATCAAGATTTCCTGGAGAAATATCAATAACCTCAGATATGCAGATGACACCACCTTAATGGCAGAAAGCAAAGAACAACTAAAGAGTCTCTTGATGAAAGTGAAAGAGGAGAGTGAAAAAGCTGGCTTAAAACTCAACATTCAGAAAACTAAGACCATGGAACCCAGTCCCATCACTTCATGGCAAATAGATGGGGAAACAATGGAAACAGTGAGAGACTTTATTTTGGGGGGCTCTAAAATCACTGCAGATGGTGACTGCAGCCATGAAATTCAAAGACACTTGCTCCTTGGAACAAAAGCTATGACCAACCTAGACAGCATATTAAAAAGCAGAGAGATTACTTTGTCAACAAAGATCTGTCTAGTCAAAGTTATGAGAGTCATGTATGGATGTGAGAGTTGGACTATAAAGAAAGCTAAGCACCGAAAAATTGGTGCTTTTGAGCTGTGATGTTGGAGAAGACTGTTGAGAGTCCCTTGGATCCCTTGATCCAACCAGTCCATCCTAAAGGAAATTAGCCCTGAATATTCTGAACTGATGCTGAAGCTGAAACCCTAATACCTTGGCCACCTGATGTGAAGAACTGACTCATTTGAAAAGACCCTGATGCAGGGAAAGATTGAAGGCAGGAGGAGAAGGGGACGATAGAGGATGAGATGGTTGGATGGCATCACCAACTCAACGGAGATGAGTTTGAGTAAGCTCTGGGAGTTGGTGATGGGAGGCCTGGCATGCTGAAGTCCATGGGGTCGCAAAGAGTCGCACACGACTGAGCGACTGAACTGAACTAAACTGAAACAGGAGATGGTGGTGACCAAGGCTGGTGAGGAGGGGGTAGAGATGCTAAAGAGGGGAGGGACTGAGAAACACTTACAGGGAGAAACTGATGAGTCCTGAAGGTGAGACAGGTATGAAGAGAGGAAGGGAGGGACTCAGGAAGATGCTGGGAGCATCGACAGCGAGGGGTTTCCTTACCGTGAGGACGATGCCCAGCATCTCCTGGACAGGTGCTGTGTGTCAGGCACTGAGCCACACGCTTCACCTCCCTGTGTCACCACTTCACCCTGTGAACAGAACCCGCAAGACGGGCCCTAACTCACCCCGCGTTAGAGGCGAGGATGTGTGGGTCTCTACCACCACCGTCTACTAGAAATAGAACATGCGGCTCATCTGCAGTTTACAATGTACACCAGTCACACTAACAGAAGTAACAGGCAAGGGCTGAAATTTATTTTTGTAATCTATTTTATTTATTTAACTCAAGGTATAAATACTGCTTTCACATTTAATCTATATAAAATTATTAACGAGATATTTGCATTCTTCTTCCACAAGAAGTCTTCCAAATGAAGCGTGTGTCTGACACTCAGGGCACATCACAATTTGGATGCCAGCTTCTTATCAGAAATAGTTGATCTGCATTTAGATTTCACGAAGCTGACAGCTGAGAAAGTGGATTCACCTTCCCAAGTTGTTCTAAACACATTTAAAACTTTCCCAACAGTGGAATTGAGCCTCAGGTTTTATATTTAAAATATTAATAATTAGAATTAAATCCAGCTGAAGATCCAGTTTCTGGGCAGCACCAGCCCTGTTTAAAATGCTGGGCAGTCCTACCTGGGGGAAGCCACCCTTCTGGACCTCACCGGCCAAGGGAGGGCAGACCTTTTCCCAAGAATCGTTCTATCCTAAATTGCCTTCAGTCCAGGAAGTCTTACCTGAGAGCCCGTGGTGCTCTGTGTTTTTGAGGGACAAGCCCCTGCCCAGCCATCCTACTGCAGATCCAGGCTGCTCTCTGCTTTCCAAGGGAGTCTGGAATTGGCAGCTCTTTCTCCGCCTAAGATGTTTGCTCTCCCTTGCCTGGAATACCTCCCACTACTCACCATCTGAATGGTTCGTCTTTCTCCTTCTTCCACTTCAGCCTCAATGCCACTGCTCTCAGAGGACATCCTATCCACCTGAAATAAAGTAGGTTCTCCTGTGATGACTTTGGCAGCTCCACAGAGGCGTGGGCTCACCCAATCATGTCATTATACATTCATGTTTCTAACTGTGTTCAGTACTTTCTCCCCTGCAAGAGTGTCAGAGGGCAGAGACTTCATACTTAGCACAGTACTGGTGTGTTGAGAGAGTTGTATAAATATTTTAAATAAATAATGCATCTTTCAGACATCCAAGTGAGATGCAAAATAGAACAAGGAGCTAGCTCTACGGGCTGGACACATAAATCGAGGGGTATGGCCCTGTGGGCGGGGAGTAGTGGAAACCGTGGGGGACGAGGTTCCCCAGGAGAGCTGTGCTGTGGAGCCGGACAGCCTTGCCGAGCTTGCAGAGAGTAAGAGAGAAAAAAAAAAAAAAAGGTTGAACTGGGTAAAAAAGAAAACCTAGCATACATTATTAAGTTAAGGGTCAACTTTGGGGGTGACATTGGGGTTCAGAGCCTGCACTCACTGAAGTCGCTCTCAGTCCAGACAGCTGTGGTGCCCGGGGTGTGGCCCGTCTCTCATGGCCATGCTGCTGTACCCAGGGGGCCCAGCCTGGCAGCACTGATCCCAGCCAAGCCAGCTTCACTCAGCTTCCGGCCCCGGCTGGCGTCTGGAAGGACCTGCATCTTCCTAGTGATGCTGTAAGCATCGTTAACCATTGGTCTGACCACGGCCTCCTTCGGTCAGCACTCAGGGGAGATGGGCCCTCTGTCTTCCTTTCCTCCTCAGGTGCAAGGACACGGACAGGTGCCACGTGCAGAAAAGACCCTGGAGATCAGCCCACGTCACTCTCCAGTCATGCCCTTGCTTCCAGGATGCTGGCCCATCCTCTTGATGTAGGGTCACTAGACGCTCTTTCCTGTATCACAGCCGGGCCCTCACCCTCATGTTCTCCCTCTGCCAGCTTTCCTTGCCCACCTCCCTAAGCCCATCACTTCCAAGCCCCAGTCTGGGGGGAGGCTCTGCCCCTCCCGCGGGCCCTCCTTGGTGCCAAATGAACAGCAGGGCATGTTTTCACGGGTAACTTCTTGCCCAAATTCCCAAAGCTGAAAATATTAAGCCACACGAAAGTCCCATAAGATTCCTCCAAATCTATGGAAAAACAGTCATTTCAATCCTGTTCAGTACATGCTCATCAACAGCAGGGTCTGGGAGGAGTACATCGGGCAGGCTTTGTTTGCCCGGCTTCGCCGGCATCCCGGCCCCGAGACTTGCACTCAGCACGCGGGGAGGTGGCTCCCAGTGTCGCAGCCAACGAAGCTGGGGCTACTGGGCTCAGAACAAATCAGAAATTCAGATGCAGAATCACTCCGAACGGTGCCCATATGTCCTGATTGACTGGAACAGACCTGACTTCAAATATTCTGTCCCATTTTCAGAGCATGTGTCAGACCATATGTCCACATTTATGTTTAAGAAAATATGGTATTCATTTCTTTAGCAAGAAAGGAGACCCAAATCACTGGGAACCACTGCCTCTAAACCCAGCCTCTGTCTCCACACTGAAGATCAGATGGAGATGCTCAGGGTTCCCTCGGGGCTGCTCTGAGGGCAGCGTCTACAGGAACCATGGGCAGTGCCAGGCGGGGGAAGGACCTGGGTCCGGCGCCAGCATGGGTCCCAGCACCCCAGGCACCGGCCCTCCCGGGAGCCAGACCAAAATAACTCTGATCTCTGTCTGTGTTTCCTGGTTTTTATTTTACCGATCCATGGAATCGGCCCTGACATGTCACTCAATTTATAGCCAAGTAGACAAATTCAATCCCTTCTTAAGCAGAATTATCTGACTTTCTCCCATAAATGGCACGGATTCTCTATCTACTCCTGACTTGGGGGGTGGCTTTTACACACATTCATGTCAGTATACAGTTGTATAAACAAAGGGCCAGGACTAATTAAGTGGTTCTCATTCCAGTTTATCACATATGTCTTATTCTATGCTCTCCTCCATAACGACTGCTTCCGTCTGAGAAGCAACCATTCTTTAAAATGCTATAAATGACATAGGCTAGCCATAAACGGATGTGGTGCCATTCCATCAATTTTCCACTGAATTCTGAAGGTCAAAATTTAATACCATGAGGCAGTTATGTCATTTGACAAAGGTCCCAACATACCACTGGGACGCACTGACCACCTGGGAAATATGTATTCAGATAAACACAAAACACCTCCCCATTGTCAGACTCTTGTCCAACGATTTCAAAACAAGATTTGCACCCTAATTCAAATGGTGTATTATAATTTGATAAATTTATATCTGCATTTATTGAACACTTTCTTATTAAGGGAAAGTTGAAATCTGATAGAGATGATCTAATTATCATATCTAATTACAGAATGAAATAAATCACTAAAACCAGCTTAATGAGTCTTAAATACTAATTAATATTCAGAAAAGAAGCTGGAATTTTGACACTCCAGTCACGCAGTGAAAACACAGGCGCACCTGAGCGTGCAGGATGTTTCGTCACTTTGAATTTGAAATTCCTCACACCTTCTGCATTGTTCGGCTGGGCTGCCTCCTTGGGAGCTTTTATTAACCGTGGTCCAGATCCATCCGTAAACGCTATTCCTGCCACTCAGCGAGTGAAGGTTCTCGAAGACAGAGTCTGCTGAAATGTGCTGGGGAGGGGACCTCGAGGTGCTTCTAATCAGCAGCGCTGTGACAAAGGGTGACTTTCACTTTCATCAGGAGGGGAGAAATGAAGAGTGACCCGAAAGGAGGCGCTCCGGCGCCAGCTGTCCCGCGGTCACTCCACTCGTAACTGACGGTCTACCCAGAAGCCTCTCTGACCCCGAGCGCAGGCTGGCACGGAGGGAACCCCCCCACGGATCACCCGCAGCTTCCCCGCCCTGTTCTTCCCTGGGTCCGCCAGGGACGGCAGCACCCTGCCTGGCTGGGTAAGGCTTGGGTGAGTGGGCATTTGTCAGGCACGCAGAGGGGAGGCGGCGCTGTCTAGAGTTTTGCAGACATCATGATTCTGCTCCTCTTCGGAGCGAGGGCCACCCCCCACCCCGGTCACAAGACACAGGTCACACCTGTGGTCTCAGCTCCCTGCAGCACCACCTGGGTGTGAGTTCACACATTAGCCAATCAGACGCCAGCTGGACAGCAGCACGTGGACTAGCAGGTGACAGGGATGAGAAGGGGGCAGAGAGCTCCTCGGAGGTGAGTCCACTGCGTGTGTGGCCAGAAAGAGGCTTCACGGAGACAGAAACCAAAGTTGGGTCGCGTCTTCAGCCTCCTATCAGCGCTGCCGCGGGGATCACTGTAGCGGCATTGATCCATGAGGAAAGGGCTGGTGAATGCTTCAGAGGCTCGTCCAAAACTTTACAAAAGGAGGTCCGATGTAAACGAGCCTCACGCTGGACTTAGGTCACGCCTGGTGTCAGCCCCAGAAGCGTGGCTCTCCAGACGGCAGCTTGGCCGGGGCACCTGGGTCTCTGCCGCCTGCTCCATGTCCCGGGTCATGGTCCCCCGACTGACCCAGAAACAGTTTTAGGATCCTGTGACAAACAGCCACGGCCAAGGCCATCCTCTCCAATCACACACGACTGCTCTGACCTTGATGCAGTTTGTTTCTAAAATATGACTCAGGTAAGTACATAAGAAGGACATTTCAAAAAGCCCAATTTTATTCTCAGAATCCCAACGAGATGAACAAATCCAGTTGCCGGTGGGCAGGTAGATGACCGGAGCTGAGCCTTTCTGACCGTGGGGTCTTAGACGAGGCGTGTCTCACTCTGAGAGTTTGTGTTTTCTTTAAAATGGAGATGAAGTGGTCCATGATGCCTCCCTGATCTGGTTCTTCATCTTTATTAAAAAATGTTCAATCACTTAAAATTAAAGCAAAATAAGAACACTGATGGCCCCTTGGCGTCTTCTCCGCATTTCATGGAATGTGCCCTCCCCAAGGTCAGGCTGGCCTAAGGGGTGGAGGCCACTTGGGAGCTGACAGCTTCCCTTACCGCTGATGCCGTATTTCTTCCTGCTTTCTTCCTTTCTGTCTTTTCTTACTAGATCCTCCTTCTTTTAGGACACCTCTTTTTTCCCTCTGGTCCCTACCCCTGCTTGCCAATTAACTGCTAATGTTCTCAAGGTTTATTCTGAGTTTTATATTTCCTCCCTGTTTATATATATCTTGGGTAATTACATTCACCCATAGCTTCAGTCAGCACCTACTGGCTACAAATCCCAAATACTGACTTATGTTCCACATTGCTGTATTAAAATTTAAGATACACCCTCTTAACTGCCCACAAGATGCTTTCCTCTGGACATATGCTATGTGCATTAAGATGAGCACATTAAAATGCTAATTATGACTTCCTGCCCCCATTTCCTGTATGTGCAGAAATATCACTACCTAACTTGTCATTAAAATAAAAAAAAATTCAAGAGTATGTCCTAGAATTGCCCCCCCTCTGTTTTCTGTAATCTATTTTCTAATCACTTGATCGTGAAGCCTTGTCAACTGTATCCTTTGACTCGGTGTGAAATATTTCCCTTCTTTCATTGCTCTCCACCGTGACTTTTGCTTGGACCTGATCATTTCTCAGTCCGACTACAGCAATACCTTACAAAACGATCTCCTGTCTTGGTCTGTCTCCTTCTCATTCATCCTTCACAAGCTTCAAAGTGACCTTTTAAAACATGCGTTTGATCATGTAACTTCAAATCCCTCAACCTCTCTCAACTCCTTTCAGAGGAAGCCCAGACTTGGTCGGGATGCCCTTCACTGTCCGGGGTGTCCTTCCTGGCCTGCCTTCCCCCTGCCTACATGGCGGGAGCATCCTGGCTCCAGCAAGACTCGGGACAAGCGATGTCACCCGCACCTTCTGCACACACACCACGCACTTCCTCCCCGCAAGCCTTGCCCTCCGGCTCCCGGAACACCCCGCGTACTTGTATCAGGATGCCTAGTGCACGCCACTGAGACGCTGGTTTCCCATTTCTCTCTCCTGCATCCTACTGGAAGGCCCTTAGGATTCAGAGAAGGCGGCATACATCAATCTATTCCCAGGATAGGGCCTCCCTCTAGGGGCTCAGTAAATACTTAAATGGATAAAAGAATAAAAATAAAGAATAAAATGGATTTATTCATGAAAGATAGCTAAGCACCTATTATGCACCAGACACCCTTCTAGGCACACAGGTGTATGAGTGATCGAGGCAAGGCGGCCAGTGCTCACGCAGATTCCTTCCGGTGGGCAGAGAGGGCGATGACAATAAGCAAGATGAGTAAGTGAGTCACAGATTACGTTGAAAAGTGATAACTGCCATAGGAATGAAACAGAAAAAGTCCAGCAAGGTGAAAAAGAATTAAAGTGATGAGAGAGAGGCTGCAGATTTAATGAGGGGTTAGGGTGAGCCTTATTTAGGAGGTGTTGTTTGAGCAAAGACTGAAAACGGTGAGGGCAGAACCCAGTGATGACGATGAGAGGACACAGCCCTGCAAAGGCCGAAGGCCCAGGATGCTGGTCACTCGGCAGGGAGATCGGTGTGGGTGGCTGCCTGAAACAGAGTGGAAGATGCTCAAGACAGCTCCAGAACTGAATCAGTATGTCTCTGACACTGGTCAACCTAGAAGATCCTGGAACTTAGGAGAAAAGCAAGAACTGTATGTTCAGTAAACAGGGAGGGGAGAGTTCTTTCACAAGCCATTCAAAAACGCACATCAAAAGGAGAGTCCCTTTCGAATTGGAAACAGAAACTTAAAATTTACATAATAGCCAGTGTTGGCAAACTATTTAAAGAAACAAATTATGCCATATTTATAAGATAAAATACTCTTAAGCAATTAGAAATCATGTTATAAAAAGTAATTAATGCACTAAGAGTGTTTACTATATAATGTTAAGTGACTAAGGAAGACTGCTCAATAATATATGTAGCAAGTTCGAATTTGCGTCTAAATTGTGTATATGTGCATTATAATCTGTGGAAAAATAAATGCGGAGGAGAGGGAAGAGGGTACATTTTTTGTTCTTTGTTGTAATTTTCTATATTTTTAAAATTTTTAAATAGCATTATTTTAGTATCGAGAAAGAAAACAATGTATTAAAAAGACACAGAGAAGGTTCTGAAGCAGAATCTAACATATATTAAAGAGCATATAAAGTTTTCAGAGAAGCCTCATACATCATCGGGAAGGCAACCATTATTCAACAATATTGCTGCCAGTTGAAGTGGTTAGCTCTTTGAAATAAAGCAACCAAACTAACAAATAAAGTGCAGGACCTTCCCTCACATCACGAACTTTATAATACACATTCTAGCTGTATTAAAAATGAATATTAAAAATGAACTTTAGTTGAGTCTTCTGATTAATGATGAAGGATTGACCACATTTATTTATATATCCTTCTTCTTAAAATATGAGAAATTAGGGAAAAAAACTGAAATCCATAGCAACTGAAGTGACCAATGAAAAATGGAAAAATGTGGATGGGGAATCATCATTTATTTGTCAGGGAGGAGGAAGCTACAAGTAAAATACAGGTGGCGCTAGTAGCAAAGAATCCATCTGCCAATGCAAGAGATACAAGGGACACAGGTTCAATCTCTGGGTCGGGAAGATCCCCTGGAGGAGGGCATGGCAACCCACTCCAGTATTCTTCCCTGGAGAATCCCATGGACAGAGGAGCCTGGTGGGCTACAGTCCACGGGGTCACAAAGAGTTGGCTACGACTGAACGACTAACTACACTACTTGCTCTTCTCTACACTACTTCTCCAGATTCTGGCCATCTCTGGAATTCCTTCCACTTCCTCAAACTCATGTCCATTTGAGGTGATGCATTTTGGTTGTTTTAAGCCACCCACGTTTGTGTTAAGTCACTTCAATCATGTCCGACTCTTTGCAACCCTATGGACTGTAGCCCGCCAGGCTTCTCTGTTCATGGGATTCTCCAGGCAAGAACACTGGAGTGGGTTGCCATGCCCTCCTCCAGGGGATCTTCCTGATTCAGGGATCAAACCCAAGTCTCTTGTATCTACTACATTTGCAGACAGGTTCTTTACCACTCGGGAAGCCACTTTAAGCCACCCAGTTCAGTTTAGTTACTCAACCGTGTCCGACTCTTTGTGACCCCATGGATTGCAGCACACCAGGCATCCCCATCCATCATCAACTCATGGAGTTTACTCAAACTCATGTCCACTGAGTTGGTGAGGCCATCCAACCATCTCATCCTCTGTCGTCCCCTTCTCCTCCTGCCTTCAATCTTTCTCAGCATTAGGGTCTTTTCAAATGAGTCAGTTCTTTGCATCAGGTGGCCAAAGTATTGGAGTTTCAGCTTCAGCATCTGTCCTTCCAATAAATATTCAGGACTGATCTCCTCTAGGATGGACTGGTTGGATCTCTTTGCAGTCCAAGGGACTCTCAAGAGTCTTCTCCAACACCACAGTTCAAAAGCATCAATTCTTCTGCGCTCAGCTTTCTTTGTAGTCCAACTCTCACACCCATACATGACTACTGGGAAAACTATAGCTTTGACTAGACAAACCTTTGTTGACAAAGTAATCTCTCTGCTTTCCTTCCAAGGAGTAAGCATCATTTAATTTCATGGCTGCAGTCACCATCTGCAGTGATTTTGGAGTCCAAAAAACTAAAGTCAGCCACTGTTTCCACTGTTTCCCATGAAGTGATGGGACCAGATGCCATGATCTTCATTTTTTGAATGTTGAGTTTTAAGCCAGCTTTTTCACTCTCCTCTTTCACTTTTATCAGGAGGCTCTTTAGTTCTTTGCTTTCTGCCATAATGGTGGTGTCATCTCCATATCTGAGGTAATTGATATTTCTCCCGGCAATCTTCATTCCAGCTTGTGCTTCATCCAGCCCAGCATTTCTCATGACGTACTCTGCATATGAGTTAAATAAGCAGGGTGACAATATACAGGCTTGACGTACTCCTTTCCCAATTTGGAACCAGTCTGTTTTTCTATGTCCAATTCTAACTGTTGCTTCCTGACCTGCAAACAGATTTCTTAAGAGGCAGGTCAGATGATCTGATATTCCCATCTCTTTAAGAATTTTCCACAGTTTGTTGTGGTCCACACAGTCAAAGGCTTTGGCATAGTCAATAAAGCATAAGTAGATATTTTTCTGGAACTCTCTTGCTTTTTCAATGATCCACCCGATGTTGGCAATTTGATCTCTGGTTCCTCTGCCTTTTCTAAATCTAGCTTGAACATCTGGAAGTTCACGATCCTGTTAAAGCCTGGCTTGGATTAATTTTAAGCATTACTTTACTAGCGTGTGAGATGAGTACAATTATGCAGTGGTTTGAGCATTCTCTGTCATTGCCTTTCTTTGGGATTGGAATGAAAACTGACCTTTTGCAGTCCTGTGGCCACTGCTGAGTTTTCCAAATTTGCTGGCATATTGAGTGCAGCACTTTCACAGCATCTTTTAGGATTTGAAATAGCTCAACTGGAATTCCATCACCTCCACTAATTTGTCATAGTGATGCTTTCTAAGGCCCACTTGACTTTGCATTCCAGGATGTCTGGCTCCAGGTTAGTTTCTGCTAATTTTTTAGAGCAACTCTAGGAGATGAGAACATATAATGTAACTGATGATGTTAATATAAGGTGGAATCAATATTTGCTAATTTAACACAATTATTATTGAACCATGTTGGCAACAATAGTGGTGTAAGACATCCTTATCAATTATAAAATAAATTGATAAATTAAGACCTTGCTGTGGAAACACATTAAACATTTATTGAGCATCTACTATGTAGCATCTAATGCATTTATATGGAGATGATATCAGAATAACACAGGCAAATTTAATTTAATATCTATCTTATAATTGACTGTGTGTCAGGAAGTGTTCTAGCCTATTCTTTTGCTGCTCCAGAAAATCTGAGTCACTTTCACAATCATCATTTCCATTTTATATGAGAAACTGATAGGGTTAAAAAAAAAAAACTAAGCAAGTGGTAAAACCTGGGTAGTTTCTACTGTTGGTTTTTCTCTTTTTTGCCTCTTGCCCCCGAGTCTTCTCCCGAGCGAACACTGGCATCTACCCCTTACACTAGCATCAAAGAGCGTAGGCAATGAGCACGATTCTCTTCCACAGAACCTAGCTCTGAGTCTGTTTGGTTGTTTCCGTCTGGCTCTCTTCTTCCATCTTCCCCAGTTTTTAGGACGTCGTACCTCTCAGTTGACATCTGGTGAGCACCTCCCCTGGGCCTGGTGTGGAGCGCTCGTGTCAGACTTCCCTCCAGCCTTGACTCCACCCACCCGTCCAGAAGACAAGGATGCACATCAACCCCCACCCATGACCCTCTAGGAGAATACATGCTGATGAGACCTGTAAGGGAAACATGTAAAGGAAATGTTTTCTTTGGTTTGGGAGGTTATTAAGGAGAGACAGAAGAGTAACCACTTATTAAGTGGTGTGTCCTCACAAGCTGTCTTTTGTAAGTGCCGTCTTTGTAACCGAGCAGGACCCTGTGGGGCCTTCCTGGGACAGAGCCCGTGCTGTGTCCTCCTCCTGCCTCCTGTTTGTAGAAGAACTTCAGCCTCCTAGGCTGTTCCCGAGTTACAAAGAACAAATTTAATCAGAGAAGTGAGAAGACGCAGAAACAAGAGAGTCAAGCAAGACAAAATAATGGCAGCTTAGCCTTTACAAAAAGTCAAAGATCTTTAGCTCTTCATCAAGGTCTATAGATAATATTCTGAGCTGTGTCCTTGAGCTGTTTTGAAAATACTGAAACTCCCTCCATGGGGAGGAATTTAAGTGTATGCTAACCATAAGCATGTAGAATCCAGACTTGTCGAAACCAGAAGGCCAATGATGGTGACTCCTGATTACCTCACTGTCAGCCAATCAGAAGAATATGGATGAGCAGGTCACACACCATGCAATCCCTTCCTCACAGGGTTTTATAAAAGCTTCCCCTGCAATAAACACCACACTTTCCTTCACTACAACCTGGAGTCTGTAGATGGCTTTATTGCACACAGGTGAATGGACCCACCTTTGGTGTGGTAACATATTGATGACCTAATCAATCCAAGCTTTGTGTTGATGTCTAAATGCCACTCGCTTCTTTCAAGGAGAGTTTTACAGTAAAATCACTGGTTTATCAAAATTAAATCTGAGCTTTATTTAGGGGGTAAACTTAAGCTGTAAAAACATCGTGTTGGCTGCTGGTTTTGAAATTCTGCCTTTGGGGAGTAAAAAAGAAAGTTATTTCTCTGTCTTAAAGAGTTTTAAGAAAATGAGGTAGTCAAGACATTCATTAATCTTCCCGGAGGACATATTGATTAAAGAGTAGATGAGTAGGCTGGGATGCCTGTTCCCTATAAGATGGGAAAAATAAGCATGGCTCTGGAAGAATGTATGATAAAACATATGAAGAAGTGGATTCCTTTAAAAAAGAAAAGAGGTTTTTATATTTTTCTTTTTCTCTCTGAGTTTAGCTTGGCAGCTGTGGGATGTGGGAATACAAATGGGATATGCTTGGGAGGTAGTATTAAAATCCCAGGAAAAGGTATGAATTACCGACCACTGTGGTGCTTAATCAGGAGCGTTTTGTTCCCAAGGGGAAATCTGGTCGTGTCTGCACTCACTCTACTTGCTTGGGAAGGCCGGTGGGCAGCGGAGCCTGCGGGGCCGCGGTCGCGGGGTTGGAAGGGTCGGGCAGGACGGGGCGCTCACTTCGGGTGGGTACACTAGGGGGCGCTCCTGGCTCCAGGCGCGCGGGGGCCGTCGTGCCGATCCACACCCCGCGGCGCCCCGGGGAGCCCCGACCGTGGGCCACTATCTGGCCCCGGGCTCACAGTACTCAGGCTGAGAAACCCTGAGCAGAGAACTGCAGGGTGAGGGGAGGGAGATCGTGGGAAGATTGCGAGCTGTCAGGGAAGAAAAGAAAAGCGGGAGCCTGCACAGGTGTTTTTCGGCTGCAGTGGCCGGACTAGAGGCGGGAGAAGCCGCCAAGCAGAGTGTGCAGGACGGAGGCGTTGAGGAGGGGCTCAGAGAGGCTGCGCGACCCCCTCGGTGGCGTTCTCTCCGCCGATGCCTCGCTCGTGAAGATGCATTGCTCTTCACGTTTTTGGAGTCAAATGTGAGCTTCAGCCTGTTGGGGCAAGCTTAAGGAGACGGTCAGGAAGCCTTCATTCATGGGCGTCCCTACACGGCCTCGCTCCTCTAGTCTGGAAGGTCATGGTGAAGAGTCGCTCAGTCGTGTCCGACTCTGTGCGACCCCATGGACTGCAGCCCGCCAGGCTCCTCTGTCCCTGGGATTCTCCAGGCAAGAATTCTGGAGTGGGTTGCCATTCTCTTCTCCGGGGATCTTCCCGACCCAGGGATTAACCCGGGTCTCCTGCTTTGCAGGGGGACTCTTTCCAGTCTGAGCCACCAGACTCTGTATACACAGGCCCATTTAACCCTTGAGTGGCCATCCGGGCCAGCCCCCAGAATAGGGTCAGTTTCTGGTGGACGTTTCCAGGCCCCTCTGAGGAAGACTTAGACCTTTCTCTCAGATTCTTTTTTGTATCTGACAGTGACCCCGGGAATTTAACCTCTTTCAGTGGCCTCCATATTTCAGGTTTCTGCCCCGTGCTTGTCAACCTATTTACCCACTTCAGGAGTCTATTCCTGCTGATCCTAAGGGTTTCAGCTAAGCTTTTTGCTATCTCGTCAGGAAAAGGAAGGTTCAGTTCTAATAGCTGGAATTTCATGTTCAATGCAAGCTTCATATGAAAATGACTGCTGCACTCAGAAGAGGTTCCAGGGGGCGACCTGGGAGCAAGAGGAGTTCCGAGGACAACCCCACCGGTTAACTAGGAGTCTAGCCCACAGCTGAAACTACTCTAGCTGGCACTTACATTATTTTCTGTTGGTTCTGGCACTTGCATTATTTTCCCCAAGGCCTTATAGCACTCATATTTTTCAGGGTCCGAAAAGTCATACATCAAAGTAAATCTTCCAGGTAAGAAGGAAATATATTTAAAATATACATCAGTATTTAACTGAGGAAGAGAGAAACACCCACTGCATGGAGTTGCATGCATTTAGGAAGAGAACGCTAATGACTGCTGTCGGTTCTATCCAATACTCATCCCTCATGTCTTTCTTGGGAGTAGAACCCTGATGTGGGGAGATGAGAGCCTTCCTCCTCGGTTTAAGCCAATCATTCCCAGTTCCCTTGCCCGTGATGGGTTTTGGCATGGACACACCTGAGGCCAGTCGCATCTGAGAGTCTGGTGGAGGCTTCTCCAAGACCCATGTCCTGGGGAGACATGGGGGAGAGTCGCTCTTACTCTTCCAGAGAATGCTGTCAGGCCTGAAGGCAATGCCTGGATGACAGCCTTCTTGTAACTGCGGACGTCGTTAAACTGAATGGTGAGCTGGCAGTCTTAGGAAGAAGGAGCAGAGGGTAGAGAGAAACTGAATTCTCAATTATACGGTTGTAACTTTGCTTTAAAGCAACTTTAAACCATCTCTCTTCTGGGCATCTTGCTTATGAGGATAATTTTAAGTTGATTCAGGTTGGGATTTTCATTTACTTGTTTCAAAAAAAAAAAACCTAACTAATGAAATAAGTTTGTTTGCCATGGAAAGTATGCTGTCTTCCTTTCCAAAAGAAGTATTCGGTTTAGCAACAGTGTGCTAGTGAGTAAAAAACTGGTGAGCCCTCCTTATTTGTAGATATTTATCTACAGAGCAGAAGGAACATCTCACTTAAGAGAATGTTTGGGTTTTATCTCCATACTTGATCTCTGTGTCCTTCAGTAAAGTGAACTTTATCTTGAAGTCATCAAGTCTACAAACTCAACATGAATCTTAGTATGTGTTCACTTTAAAGTTCATTTCAAAGTTATCCCAAACAGGGTCCAAGGAGTGTCAGTTTTTATCTTTAGAACATCTACATAAAATATATAATGTGCCAGTATTAGTCTTCACTGTTCCTGGTATTCTGCATAAATTTGATATGTACTGTTATGTGTAACCTTATTTCCAGGTCAACAGGCATGTAGATCTCTCTTTTAAAATTCATCTTGATCTTCAATAAGTGATTAAGAACCGATTATATAACCTGTTCTATATAAAAGGTCAACTGTGGATGACTTCCTGATGGCTCAGTGGGTAAAGAATCCACCTGCAATGCAGGAGACAGAGGAGATGTGGGTTTGATCCCTGGGTTGGGAAGATCCCTTGGAGGAGGAAAATGGCAACCCACTCCAGTATTCATGCCTGAAAAATCCCATGGACAGAAGAACTTGGTGGGCTACAGTCCACAGGATAACAAAGAGTCAGACAGGACTAAGCATACGAAGCACGTATTTATAAAGACATGACTTCTAGATTTTAAGAACTGGCAAACCAAAGGAGGGTTATAATCAAAGTCATGTAAATTTAGCGTATTTACTGACTGCCTGCTACTGTTTTCAGCACTATTGACATCACGTATTTGTGTAGTGTTTTGGAAATTATGAAGCAATTTTCTATCTGTTGTCTAGTTTAATCAGATTAACATACACCCAGAACTGTACCAGATGTTGAGGGAGTTCAAGAAAGATGTAAAACTGGCTCAGCTAACTGAAATAATGCCAAACAAAAGCTTTATTGAAAAGTTTTGTTTAAAGCCAAATATCAATGTATTTGAAAAGAGGTACTGGATCTAGAATTTTACAACAAATCACAGGAATCTTAAAAGAAATTGCTTTGGTAGCCTGATTGCAGCCAATAGGAATGAAGTGTTTGACACTACTATGACAAAAGAAAAAAAGGTTTTGAATAGTGACTGCATGGCACAGTTCTAAGCCCCCCAAAGACAGATATGTGAAGTCATTAAGTAAGCTGTTTTTCTTTCTAATGCAGAGACATCTATTGTATTATTGTGACTTAAATATCTATCTATCTTATTTAAAGAGTGTCATTCTTATGGACCTTACACTTAATTTTAAACTATTAATTTTCCATATGAACCTGAGATTAAATCTGTAAATTTCAAAAGAATTCTCTACAATGTGCCATTTTATAGTCTTTTTCATTACAATATAGAAATTATTTTTTTCCGCTATGTATCTTTGTATTTTTATCTATGGAGAGTTAGGCAGAAGGCTTGATTGATTTTTTAGCATATCAACCTTAAAAAATTAAAACTTAAAAAATTAACATTTTTAAAGAAAGCAATACAGAAAATGTTCTTCCTTAGAGCTAAAATAAATCTTCATGAGGACATGAAGATACAGAATATACTTATTCTGATTCAGAATGTGCAGTTTCAGAAGTTAAGAATGTCACTGAATCTCAAAGCCTTTATTAAAAGTAAGATGATCAAAAACATGAGTTTGCAATGTGGCAGAATCCGAGACTTCAGTCTCACCTCTTCCCTCTTCTAGCTGTGTGAAGTTGGAATATGTGCTGAACATCTGTAGGTCTTAAGTTTTCTCATTTATCAAATTAAAACAACATTATCCACCCTAGATGTAAAACTCCTCAACAAAATAATATCAAACCAAATCTAGTGACAAAAAAAGATTATACACAGTGACAAAATGGGATTTATTCCTGGAATGCAAGGTTGGCTTTAACATGTGACAATCTAATATTGCAATAATCATATAATTATAAAACACTGAAAACATGGTTATTTTAATAAATGAAAAAACAATGATAAAACCCACTACACCTTTATAACAAAGAGACTTTACAAGCCAGGAGTAGAAAGGAACTTGTTGAACTTGATGAAGGAAATCAATGAAGAATCTAGCTACCACCATACTTAATTATGAAAGACTGACTACTTCCCTACTAATATCAGGAACAATACTGGGAGGTCTGCTTTCAATAATTCTATCCAACATTGCATTGAAATTATTAGCCAAGGAAAATTGAATTAAAAGTCACCCTGATTGGAAAGGAATAAGTAAAATTACCTCTTTATAGAGGACATGATCTTGTGCATATATAAAATCCTAAGAAGCCAGTTGCAAAGTGTTAAAATTAATGAATAAGTTCAACAACATAAATATATAAAATCAATTGTATTTCATACATGAAAATAATTAAAAATCCAAAAATGAAATCAAGAAAACAATAGCATCAATTTTTTAATTAAAAATAAATTTGATAAAATAGCAAAATTTATACTCTAAAACTGTAAAACCAAGTTGAAAGAAAGTGAAGTAAGTAGACATGCCATGGCCTTGAGTCAGCAAATTTAATATTAAAATGTCAATACCCCCCGAATTCATCTACAGACTCAACACCATACCTGTCATAATCTCAGCTACCATTCTTTTTTCATAAATTGACAAGCTGATCTAAATTCATGTGTCTCAATGTCTGTGAGTGAACAGTACTGAATTGGGTGGAAAATCCCTTAAGACAGTGAAATGGTTCGGTCGCAGTCACGGTGTGAGGGCCAGGGAGTGTGCCGCCCGGGCCCCTGTAAGTGTCTCCGCTGGTAACAGCCTTTCTCCACCGCGTTCCCTCTGTGGTGCAGCCTCGGGTCACGGTTCTGCGGGACGTGGGCACCTCTGCAAGGGGTGGGCGTAACTCAGGCCTCACACAGGCACGGCACTGATCTTCAGGGTAGCCGGGCCCGCGAGAAAGTCCAGCTCCCCCATCATACAGAGCGAAGTCAGTCGGAAAGAAAAACTCCAATATAGTATATATTAACGCATATATATGGAATTTAGAAAGATGGTAACGATGACCCTATATGCGAGACAGCAAAAGAGACACAGATGTAAAGAACAGACTGTTGGACTCTGTGGGAGAAGGCGAGGGTGGGATGATTTGAGAGAACAGCATTGAAACATATATATTATCATATGTGAAGTAAAAAAAAAAAAGTGCAGCTCCCGACCAAGGCTGGTCCGGATGCTGGTTGCATGAATGGAGCCTGGCACGTGGGTTGGGGGCATCTAGCCTGGTGTGTGAAAACCCTGAATTCCTGCGCTCCTCTGAGAGGCTTGACCTACAGAATTGCCCCACGCCTCCCTGATCAGAGCAAGAATTCCTTCTTTCTTCAAGAAAACTCAGCGGCCACCTTCTGGTAAAACTCTCTGCACCTGTTTTGACCGTGAGCTCACCGTTAGGGTCATGTCACGGCGGAGACGGCCTGGGCCAGAGAAGATGCTAGAGGGTGCAGCCAGCTGGGGCGGGCAGGGGTCAGAGGCGACGGGTGGGGCTGGGCTCGGGGGAAAGCGTGACTGGGAAACCTTGGGAGACGCTCGCCTCAGGGAAAGTGCGTTCACTGGGAAGCAGTTTTGAGGTCCAGGGTTCAGCGACCTGGCAAAGTCTGAGGGGACAGTGTGAGATCACAGCCAGAGTGTCCCCCAGAAGTTTGAAGAGTCACTGGCCCACGCGAGGGAGCTGAAAGGCTGGAATCGGATGGCCGAGCGTGGAAGGCGGGATGGGACGGCTCGGGGAGGGAGACGCGCTGAGATGACCGCCCTCTGGGACACGCACCGCCAGATGGGGTGGCCAGTGGGGAGCTCTGGAAGACTCATTCTGGACAAACAAGGAGCCTGTGGCAGGGGCGACACCCACCTCAGCACCTTCAGCGGTTCTGGACGGACGCAGGTGACGCCATCCCAGGAGCAGGCTCAGAGTGCGGGGATGGCGGGACCTGCCAAAGCCGGGGCCGGCTGGCGCTGTGTCCAGGTCAGAAGCCAGGCGGATGCAGGGATCGTCACGACTGGCGAAGCTGGAGTAGAAGTCAACACGGGCCGACCTGCAGACTTACGAAGATGGTTCGGAACACAGCCCTCTGGAGGAGGAGGGGGCAGGGGAGAATAGGTGGGCAGGCGGTCAGGACGCTGCTCACATCACCAGGAGGAATCAAGGGCACTGACAGCAGCACCCTTCCTGCCGCCCCCGGACCTGAGTCAGGATTGGACTCGCTAACTGAAGAGGAGGCCATGTTCCCAGGAGGAAGAATCCCATGCTAAGAACACATGGCGGTCACCCCTGCATGCCACTTCCTTTCCTCGGTGAAGGGGAATACCCCAGCCTTCTGGAACTGTTGGATGCAAGTTCAGAGTTGACAGTTATACCTGGAGACCTTCAGGGTCACTAGGCCATTATTACCCTTCTGTCGGAGTTGGGGCCTCTGGGCCCAAGTGACAAGCTAATGTTCAGCTTGCCCTGGGTCCACAGGGTCTGCAGACTCACCAGGTCGTCATTCCAGTCCCCTAACACATGTGAGGGGAGGGAGGCCTGGGGTGCTGCGGTCCACGGGGTCACAAAGGGTCGGACACAGCTGGGAGACTGAGCAACAAATACATATTTGGGAAAGACGTGTTGGACAGGTGGTACAAGCCCCACACGGGGTCTTTGGCCTGTGGGGTCAGAGATGTCATCGAAAGAAAGGCAAAGAGAAACAGCCTCTGAAACAGAACCCTGCCCTCACCCAGCCAAGATAGGAAATGCACGTCCAAGTCTTTCTCCAGGAGTGATGGCCAGGATTGGTGCCACGCTCAGGAGCTAAAGCACGCAGGGTCGTGATCTCGCTGTGTCTCCATTTAATCCACCCACTGGATCCTCTGGGGAACGTGGGTCTGTCTGTGAAGGGGCTGGAGACCCCCACAAGCTGCCCGTGCCTGGGTGAGTCAGCACGACCGCAGGCCCTCGGATCGAGGCTGTTGATGTAACGGGCGTGCTCTTTCCATCTCAAGTAGAGCAGCAGATCGTAACGTCCGCCTCATGTGGAACTGGCAATAGCGCGCCGCTGCGGTTTTCTTCCTGGGCTGTGTTGTCCCTCCCTCTCTCATGATAAGGCACGAGGCGTCTGGACCACCCAGACGTCAACAACGACAGCAGCTCTCTATGACCCTGTGCTCCTCTGCTCAGAAGCGACGAGACCGATGGAGTCCTTGGTAATCCAAACACAGCCCACAGTGAGGCAGAAGAACCTTTAACTTAAAACATGGCATAGTGGGAAAAGAAGCTGAAGTTCACATCACGGAGAAAATTTTATTTTCTTGATATGTAATTTGCTATTGCTTAGTCACTACGTCATGTCTGACTCTTTGCGACATCATGGCCTATAACCCACCAGGCTCCTCCGTCCAAGGAATTTTCCAGGCAAGAATATTGGAGTGGGTTGCCATTTCCTTCTCTAGGGGACTTCCCGACCCAGGGTTTGAACCCATGTCTCCTGCTTGGCAGGCGGATTCTTTACCACTGAGCCACCAGGGAAGACCTGATGTATACAAGACATGCACGGTTGTGCAAGAACACGCCAACGAACCAGCAGAAACATGGGAACAGGTGTGCAAAGACATTAGATGAAGGTCTGCAGGTGGCTCTCAAAAGTGTGAAAATAAGATCAACCCCACCCACCACATCAGAACTATAAATGAAACTACTGCAATGAATCACCTTTCCACATCGAATGGACAAATGTCCAGTGTTTTAAAGCCCGTCGTGCAGGGAATGATGTGGGAAAGTGCCAGTGAGATTGTTAATTTGTGCAGATTCTATGGAGAGCAAATTACCAACATGCATCACAATTTGAAATGCATACACTCTTCACATTATTGCTGTCTTATCTCATCCCATGGTATATTTTTATCATAGCAGCCAGAATGATCATCCCAAAATATAAATCACAGCAGACCACTCCTCTGCTCAAAGTGCTTGAAGGGCTCCCCATTCCTCAGAAGGAAACCAAAGATCCCCAAAGGGCATGTCATGATCTGAATCCTTCTGGGTCCCTGGGACCTCAGCCCCTGAGCATCTTTTCCATACTCGTGGAACTCTCCCAATCATTTAAAAATAGTTTTTTTAAAAACCCACAGTATAACATAAATTAAAAAGTGAACATATCATATAATTTATAGCAATGAATTACATGAATAATCACAAAATAAAATCTATACATAACTGCCATATAAGTCTTGAATCAAATCATTAATGCCTAAAAGTCCATCCTGATGCTGGGAAAGATTGAGGGCAGGAGGAGAAGGGGACGACAGAGGATGAGATGGTTGGATGGCGTCACCAACTCAACAGACATGAGTTTGAGCAAGCTCCGGGAGATGGTGAGGGACAGGGAGGCCTAGCGTGCTGCAGCCCATGGGCTCCCAGAGAGCTGGACACGACTGAGCGACTGAACGACAAGCGTCCAGCTCCCCATGGAGCTCAGCTTCTGCCAGAGGCCGTCACTCGGCTGGCTTCTCCCTGCAGAAGCTCCTGAAGCCGCTTTCGACCTCTGTGCACACAGGACCGGCGTCCTCTTTCGTGTCCGGCTCCTCTTGCTCAGCAATAGGTCTGTGAGCCTCACTCACGCTCAGGCAGGTAGCGCGCCCCTCCTGCCTGCTCTGCTGTATCAAATCTCATAACACCAGGCTGTGTCACGCCACGTCACGCCACGTCACAGATGCTGACAGGCGGCAAGGCGCCCGCCCACTCCAGAGCCGATGGACACTTGGACTGGAACCTGGGGTTGTAACGGAGCTACAGACATGCCTCTGTGTGTTTTAGTGCGTTTCTCTCGAGTTCCGTCTGGAAGGTGAACTGTGGATCGTGGCACACGCGTGTGGACAGTAACGGTGCAGAAGCCTAAACAAATTCATGGTGGCTGCACTGCCACTGGCGTTGCTCAGTTTCCCCCCCAAAACAGATATAATGTCTAAAAATGGAAACATCTTCGATCTTAAAGAAAATATAAATCATATTCTCCACACTGAAAATTTTATGATTAAAAGCAAAACACGTAGAATAGCTAAAACCAAGTTTCTTAATTTTAATTTAACCAGAAAATCTGATAAACATAAACACCAAGGGTTTTTTCACTAATTGCCATTGTGCTAGATATTTACCTTCTTTAAAAAAAAAAAAAGTTGGTGCTAATCAGACTCCACACTTTGCAGACTCCTTGATTTCCTGAGGTTTCAAGCAACCCATGCCTGTTGCTGCAAGTGGTCTCATTATTCTCAGAAAAATGCTTTCCAACTCCGGCCTTCCAAATTGGGGTCAGCATGTACGTTTCCACACAACCTGAGTTTTCATCTTTCATGTCTCCAGTTAAACCCTTTATTAGTGAATAGCTTCAGACCATTCAGAACAGCATAGACCATTTAAGAATTTTCTGGCTTCATATCTCCTAAGACCATCCATAGCCTTTTCCTTTGATTTTGTCAAACTGTAATCTATTCTTATTTCTTCTTACATCAATTTCAAACAAGAGAAAACTAATCTAGGGCTATCGGGGTGAGCTTCACACATCAAAATCACGATTCACTCTCTGTGCCAACAGACCCTGATTAAGACATTGTCATTTCCCAGTAGGTGTGGCTTTCCAGCTATTTAGTTAAGCTTATTATTATCATTAAAATTTTCTCTTGGTTATTAGTGTCAATTCATGAGGAGGAGGAAGGCAGCTTACCACAGCCCTCCCAGGAGTCCACAAGCATCGAGCATAAACGCTTCTCTTCATAAAAGGTGTATGAATGCATCGAGACAAAGGAAGGAGATGCACGATGGCAGAATGATGTCTTTCCTGCATTCTGAAAGTTCCAGAGCTTGATACATGCTCCTCTGCTCTGTAGGAGGCTGAGGTATATGATAATGTGGAACTTTGTTAGATATTAATATTTACTTAGATCCATTTCTGTAATGCTCTTTGGCCCAAAGGCTTCACCAACTCTTTTTTGTTTTTTCACCTACATTTTTTTCTGTGAGTTTTCAGAAAGTTGTTTTTTCTTTTTCTCTTTATGCTGACTGTTGAGTTCACTGCCCAAAACACTGGAAAGACCGACAGGAGAATGCAGAAGCTTACAACTTATGAAGCAGAACCAGTCCTGGGTGCATGTGTGTGTGAAGTCACTTCAGTTGTGACCGATTCTTTGAACCGCTATGGATTGTGCTCCTCCAGGCTCCTCTGTCCATGGGATTCTCCAGGCAAGAACACTGGAGTGGATGGTCATGCCCTCCTCCAGGGGATCTTCCCAACCCAGGGATGGAACTCACTTCTCTTACATCTTCTGCATTAGCGGGCAGGTTCTTTATCACTAGTGCCCCCTGTTGGAGTCTGAAGCAGAACAGAGTTCAGGGTAGGAAATCCTGAACTAATTGACAAACAGATGGAAGATGACTCTGAGAGGTAAAAACTCCTGCGGGGGCCCCACACTTCTGTGAATTTTAACCCCGGGAGCTCTATGAGGGTGCTCACAGTGAAAATAGGAGAAAACTCCCCTGCACTTCTCCAGGAGGGAGGGCACTAGAGCTCTCTGTTCTAACAAGCTCTGCTCCCAGGAGAAACTGCTTTACCAGACTCAGACCTATTTGGAGTTTATCAACACATACCTAACTTGGGGGGTGGGGGAAATATTCAATCCCAGCCCCCTGGAGCCATCCTAACCCACACAAACAGGAAGCAAAACCGAGACCCTCTTGTGAAATCCACAGTCCAGAGGCTCAGGCTCACTCCCAGACGAAGGCCTGATCCTCTAGAACATGGCTCTTCTCCTCACACCTCACCACTCATCCCTAAAGGTGTATTGAGTGCAGTTCCTTTTACCCAGGACATCTTGTCCAACTTTCCCCAAAGCAACACATTCGAAAGGAAAAAAAAAAAAAGGACTTTGAAAAGATAGAGCAAGTTTCAGAACCAAGTCAGATATAGCAGGAATATGAAATCATCAGGCCAGTGATTTAAAATTATTATGATTAAAATGCTAAGTGCTTTAATGGAAAAAGTGAACAACATGCAAGAACAGATGGGTAACATAAGCAGTGAGATGGAAATTCTGAGAAAAAATAAAAAACAGATGCTAGAGATCAAAGACCCTGCCACATAAATGAGGAACAACACTTTGATGGACTTATTAGCAGACTGAATACACCGAGGCAGGATTCTCTGAGCTGCAGGATATTCAGTAGAAACACAATCCATACTCCAGTCGGTCCCTTTGTAGAAACTGGCAGACTGGTCCTTCCAAGGGCTGGGATGGCCAAAATAATTTTGAAAAAGAAAAAAAGTAGGAAGACTGATACTCTATGGCTTGAAAACTTACTACAGAGCTACAGTAATCGAAACAGTGATATACTGTACAAGAATTGTCGCATTTTTTCATGGGACAGAATTGAGAGCTCAGGAATAAACCCGTATATTTTTAGCAGCAGGTCTAAGACCTTCCAATTGGGAGAGAACAAGTCTTTTCAACAAATCAAAAGTCTTACTCTGGGACAATAAAAGGGTCTCCATACAAAAGGATGAACACGGACACTATCTCATACCACACATAAAAATTAGCTCAAAATGGATCAAAGAATTAAATATAGTCACTATAAACCTCAGAAGAAAACATGGAATGAATCTGTATGGCTTTGGATTTAGTAAAGGATTCTTAGATACGACACCAAAAGTAAAAATAAAAGAAGACATAGATTCATGGGACTTCATCAAAATTAAAATCTGTGCTTCAAGGAACACCACCAAGAAAGTGAAAAAACAACCCACAGGATGAGAGAAAACATTTGTAAATCATGTATCAGATAAGGGACTTATATGAAGAATATGTAAAGAACACTTGCAACTCAATGATAAAAAGACAAACAGCCCAATTAAAAAATTGGCAAAGGATCTGAATAGACATTTCTCCAAAGAAGACATACAAATGTCCAATATGCACATGTAAAGATGCTCTACATTTTCAGGCATCAGATTAAATCAAATCAAATCAAAGTCGCAATGAGCTACTGCTTCCCTCCAATAGGATGGCTACAGCTAAAAAGGCAGATAATAACAAGGGTTTGGACAAGTGCGTGGGAAAGCAGGGCCCTCGTACACTGCAGGTTGGAGCGTAAGATGGTGCAGCTGCTTTGGGAAAGAGTCTGGTAGTTCTTTAGATGGTTAAACTTAGAGTTGTCATACAAACCAGTCTTTCTACTCCTAGGTACATACCCATGAGGGGTCTTTTCCAATGAGTCAGTTCTTCGCATCAGGTGGCCAAAGTATTGGAGTTTTGGCTTCAGCCTCAGTCCTTCCAATGAATATTCAGGACTGATTTCCTTTAGGATGGACTGGTTGGATCTCCTTGCAGTCCAAGGGACTCTCAAGAGTCTTCTCCAACACCACAGCTCAAAAGCATCAATTCTTTGGTGCTCAGCTTTCTTCATAGTCCAACTCTCACATCCATACACAACTACTGGAAAAACCATGGCTTTGACTAGTCAGACCTTTGTTGGCAAAGTAATGTCTCTGCTTTTTAATATACTATCTACGTTGGTCATAGCTTTTCTTCCAAGGAGCAAGCATCTTTGAATTTCATGGCTACAGTCACCATCTGCAGTGATTTTGGAGTCCAGGAAAATAAAGTCTCTCGCTGTTTCCATTGTTTCCCCTTCTATTTGCCATGAAGTGATGGGACCAGATGCCATGATCTTAATTTACTGAATGTTGAGTTTTAAGCCATCTTTTTCACTCTCCTCTTTCACCTTCATCAAGAGGCTGTTTAGTTCCTCTTTGTTTTCTGTCATTAGGGTGGCGTCATCTGCATATCTGAGCTTATTAATATTTCTCCCAACAATTTTGATTCTAGCTTATGCTTCATCCAGCCCAGCATTTCTCATGATGTACTCTGCATATAAGTTAAATAAGCAGCCCTGGAGAAGGAAATGGCAACCCACTCCAGTATTCTGGCCTGGAAAAAACCATTGATGGAGGAGCCTGCCAGGTTATAGTCCATGGGATTGCAAAGAATCTGACAGGACTGAGGGACTTCATTTTTACTTTGACAGTGTTCAAAACATCTTAGTATGGATTAAGATTGAATACCCAGAGTCTCGTTAAGTAGCAGCCTCAGTCATTACTATTACTGTTTATCTGTGAAGTTTTACAGAAGACAAGTTGGTTTCTTATGTGTAACTTCTCTGTAAAAGAAGGTTTTGGCTGCAGAGACCAGAAGATAAAAGTCAGACTGGACACAGATTGGCTGCTCTCTAGCTTGAAGCCTGAGGGTGGGATGTCTGACTGGACCCGGTAGCTCAGGCCTTCCTCCTGCAGTGCTCTCCTCCCACGTGTGGGCCTGCCCCTCTGGGCTTTGTCATTAGGCTAGTGTCAGTATGGTAGCCCCTGGAGAAGGAAATGGCAACCCACTCCAGTATTCCGGCCTGAAAAATCACACGGTAGAATAGCCACAGTTTTGGGGTTGTACAGAGTTGAGATTAAACCAAACGTTTCATCATTTGAGCCAACGTGGAGGAAACTTTCCCCAGAGCTAGCCAAACAGACTTGGAATACCTTTAGGAGAGGGAGGACACAGACTGGATGGCAGGCAGTCAGGCCACTCTGATCCTCCTGGAGTCCTGTCATTCTTGCTAGGTGAGGATTTAAGTCAGTATGTAAGTTACCTAGAAGTTGGTGTTTATTTTGGATATTATGTTACTGAATATATAGAATTATTTCCTTAAAAAAGTTGAAAAACAGGTTTTTTTGGACATGATTTATAATTTATTTCTAATGAAACAGGCAATATATATATATTTTCCTAGAGCAGCGTAGTTGGTTAGTGTAGATTTAATTCTAAGTTCAAATGTTATGTAGTTGTTAGTGGAAATGTACTTTGGTCTATCTGCTATTTTCTGGTTTGTAGGTCCTCTAAGGAAATGGAAGATGGCTTCTCTGTTGTTGAGGAAGAAATCTATTGTAGAAAGAACTTCTGCTGTCTAACTTTGGGTGAGGCCCTTTGAGCCTCAGTTCCAATTCCTTGTTTATGAAATTGGGCTATATGCTTTGGTTAACTCATATATGAAGTCTCATTATGTCTGTTTCATGTAACAAAGTTTTGTATTGGGTCTTCATCTCAGAAATCATTGATCCTTTGACTGCTATCCCTTGCTAGTGGTGGAAAAATGAGACTAATAAAAACAGTTCAATCAAAAAAAAAAAAAAAGTTAAATAAGCAGGGTGACAATATACAGCCTTGATGTACTCTTTTCCCAATTTGGAACCACTCTGTTGTTCCTTGTCTGGTTCTAACTGTTTCTTCTTTATCTGCACACAGGTTTCTCAAGAGGCAGGTAACATGGTCTGGTATTCCCATCTCTTTCAGAATCTTCCACAGTTTGTTGTGATCCACACAATCAAAGGCTTTGGATGTTTTTCTGGAACTCTCTTGCTTTTTCGATGATCCAGCAAATGTTGGCAATTTGATCTCTTGTTTCTCTGCCTTTTCTAAAACCAGCTTGAACATCTGGAAGTTCACAGTTCACTTATTGCTGAAGCCTGGCTTGGAGAATTTTAAGCATTACTTTACCAGTAGTGAGATGAGTGAAATTGCGTGGTAGTTTGAGCATTCTCTGGCATTGTCTTTCTTTGGGATTGGAATAAAACTGACCTTTTCCAGTACAGTGGCCACTGCTGAGTTTTCCAAATTTGCTGGCATATTGAGTGCAGCACTTTCACAGCATCATCTTTTAGGATTTAAAATAGCTCAACTGGAATTCCATCACCTCCACTAGCTTTGTTCATAGTGATGCTTCCTAAGGCCCACCTGACTTCACATTTCAGGATGTCTGGCTCTAGGTGAGTGATCACACCATCGTGATTATCTAGGTCGTGAAGATTTTTTTTTTGTATAGTTGTTCTGTGTATTCTTGCCACCTCTTCTTAATATCTTCTGCTTCTGTTAGGTCCATACCATTTCTGTCCTTCGTTGAGCCCATCTTTGCATGAAATGTTCCCTTGATATCTCTAATTTTCTTGAAGAGATGTCTAGTCTTTTCTATTCTATTAAGACGCTAAGATTCCCAACTGCCTCATGGCCAAAAAAATCAAAGCATAAAATAGAAGCAATATTGCAACAAATTCAGTAAACACTTATAAACTCACAGATCAAAAATCCTTAAAATATGAAGTGCACCTGTACTGTTAAAAAGTGAGATGATTACACATTGATCAGTGTTGCCAGTAAGTATTTCTCAGTCCCAGACAGTAGACTAACATCAAGGACAGGGAATTCACTCATTTAATATACCGGATCATCTGCTCTGTACATTCTTTTCTATGCTCTGTCCAGTTAAAACAAATGATTGTATATTTTATTATCTGAGTCACGTGGAAAGCCCTTATGATCATATATTTTAATCCATCATATGATCAGTTCAGTTCAGTCTCTCAGTCATGTCTGAATCTTTGCAACCCCATGGACTGTAGCACACCAGGCTTCCCTGTCCATTACCAACTCCTGGAGCCTGCTCAAACTCATGTTCATTGAGTCAGTGATGCCATCCAACCATCTCATCCTCTGTCGTCCCCTTCTCCTCCTGCCTTCAATCTTTCCCAGTATCAGGGTCTTTTCCAATGAGTCAGTTCTTTGCATCAGGTGGCCAAAGTAATGAGCTTCAGCTTTAACGTCAGTCTTTCCAATGAACGCCCAGGACTGATTTCCTTTAGGATTGACTGGTTGGATCTCCTTGCAGTCCAAGGGACTCTCAAGAGTCTTCTCCAACACCACAGTTCAAAAGCATCAATTCTTCAGCACTCAGGTTCCTTTATAGTCCAACTCTCACATCCATGCATGACCACTGGAAAAAACACAGCTTTGACTAGTCAAACATTTGTTGACAAAGTAATGTCTCTGCTTTCTAATATGCTGTCTAGGGTGATCAGAGCTCTCCTCCCATCATCTGATAGCTGCGATCCAGCTGTACCATGAGTGGTAATTTCCTGCTCATGTTTGCACACAGATGCCTACTGGGCATCTGCTGTAGGCTCCAAGACATTTTTCAATTGCTGAGTAGGATGGAATGAATAAGAGGACCCTGAGGAACCTTGTATGGACATGGTGGGCTTATAGGAAGACAACCAACAAGTAAACAGAGATATTGTCAGGTGCTATGAGTCTCAGAAAAATAATGATAATAAGATAAAGGTTGACACAGCACCATGGTGGCAGTGGGAGGGGGCGGTTGGGAGTTAAGGGGTAGAGATGTGTTTATTAAGACCGAGAGGGTAGAGGCAGTTACCCTCTGAAGAGGGGAGCTTTTACACGAGAGGGAATCACCGGTCACCTGCCTGTTGTCCAGAAGGCGTTCTCAGTTAAGGCTGCACCTAAGTGAGACTCGCTCCAATTCACATTCTGATGGGGGAGGTCACAGGGATGGTTAATCATTTACATCATGTTCTATAACTTCTTGTCTTTGATCAGTGCACTATTAAAGAGGCTTTCTTTGCCTGTGCTGTAATCAGACATTTGACAGTGAATTCTTGCTCACAACATCAAATAACAGAAGAACATTACCTACATCTTTAATTGCTATCAGCTTGGAAAATTATCTGAAGTTTTCCAAAAAAAGTTTTCAAGATATACTGACTTCTTTGATTTCTTCTCCAAACAAGTTTTTAAAAATTACAAAAAGCCCCAGTATTTTCCAAAGAGTGTTCTTTGGAATGTTAGATGCAAGATATAAGCTTTAAGTAAAACAGAGATCAGATAAATTTGTGAAAGACTGGCTCAGCAAAGATGAAGCATTTCTGTTTCTAATTGTTTTGTTTTTCCTCTGTGGGACATGTCAGAGCCTTTACTGTACCATCTGCTTTGGCACTGACCTGAGGCATCAGGCATTGCCTATTTAAGATTCTCAGTGATGAAATCGATGCTTTCGGCTCTGGCCTTGTCATACATTTTGGAAACAATGGAATAAGTTTCCGTTAATTCTGTTGTTCATATTCACATTCACAATAGCTTAAAAAAAGGCAGCATAGAATTAGGAAACCACTACAAACCAGAAAAATAAAAATAAAACAACCCAAAAATATCTTTTGAATTATACCTTCCATTTCGGTGAATCAGACAGAAACCTCCACTTGCCTAGTCCCACGGTTGACAGCAAAATCAAAGGGAGAGTGTGTTCCTCTTACTACAACCTTATCCAAAATAGACTGAAGTGCCCGTATCACGAACACGTTTGATAAAATCAACAGAAGGGATTTGATGAAGTGTCTCGTCCACGGCTCATTCAGGTTAATTTGGAAAACATTTGTCAAGTACCACCTGAGCTAAAAAAGCCCTGACATTTTATTGCAAGGCAGAGAGCAAGCAAGTAGGCACAAAAAATAACATTTTTTGGGTATCATAAGTGGCATGAAGGAAAAACAAGGGTTGAAGTGGTGGAGGACGGGGGCACTGTACATGGTTGTTTGGGAAACTTTGAGGAAGTGGTGCCCTCTGGGTGTTAGTTAGAGATCTGAAGGATGGTGGGGGGGTAGTAAGCCCCATAGCTGTCTCAGTGAAGAACCCACAGACCTCTACGTAGAAAGACAGGCAGTTGCAATGGCCTTGAAGCTGGACAGGATTGTAAACGATGCAAACTAGTAATGCCTAATACGCAATGATTCTAGGCCAAGACGCAGGAGAGCCATACGACCCAGGTTCAAACTGGGAAGGTGAGAGCATCAGTTTTCCTGATGCCTTTACTGATGATCTATTGTAATGACAAGTCCCTCATGAATGGGCTGTGCTGATGCAGAAAACTGGTGCAAACCTGTAATCTCTGTACACAGACTGCTCCCCTTAGGCTCACAGGGCTTGAGGCGTCAGCCAGCAAGGGTAGGAAGGAGCCTGTGACTCGTGTCTCTGCCAAAATATCCGCTCAACACTAACAGAAACAAAAATGAATACGATGAATTTATTAAGACAACAAAAGGGATATATACTCATGACTTATGCTGATTTTGTCACTTTTAAAAATCACACACACAATTATCTATTGCCAATCCTGTCAAAATTAACATAAAAGGAGATAACACCACTTTGAAAACAACTCTTTTCAACCCAAAAAAAAAAAAACCCAAAAACTTAAAACATGTTTAAAAATACAATTTTAACACCAAATGTATGGTCCATGAGAGAAAAATATGAGAAGTTGGACTTCATTAAAATTAAAAACTTCTACAAGACTCTGTTAAGATAACGAAGAGGCTACAGACGGGGAGAAAATTTTCATGAAACACATATCTGATAGAGTACTGGTATCCAAAATAAACAGAGAACTTTAAAACTCAACAGTGAGAAACCACACTACCCAATTAAAAAGTGGGCAGAAGATCTGAGCAGACACTTCACTACAGAAGACATACAGATGGCAAATAAGCACGTGAGGAGACGCAGGAGGAAAAATAACATGGTTCTGAATATCACAAGTGGCGTGAAAAAAAAAACAAGGAAAGACATTGGCGTGATGGAGTACATGGAGCGCTTTACATGAGGGCGTCTCTCATTAAGGAGTCACTGGGAGGTTGCCACACCCCTGTTAGAGGCACCGGCATCCGGACGCTGGCCGCACCAGATGCCGTGGAGGTGCCGTGCAGCAGGGACCCTCCTCGTGGCTGATGGAGATGCAGACTGGTGCGGTCACTGTGGAAGGCAGTTTCCTACAAAACTAAACATACTCTTGCCATATGATGCAGGAATCGCAGTCCTTGGTATTTACGCAAAGGAGCTGAAAACTTATGTCCACACACAATTCTGCACGTGAATGTTTATAGCAGCTTTATTCATCATTGCCAAAACTGGAAGCAACCACGATGCCCTTCGGTAGGTGAGTAAGTAAATAAACTGTGGTACCTCCAGACATGCAATATTGTTTAGTGCTCGAAAGAAGTGAGCTATCTCTCCATGAGAAGACACCGAGGAACTTCAAATACATATTACTAAGTGAACGAAGCCAATCTGAAAAAAGCTACATACCGTGTGATTCCAAGTATATGACATTCCGGAAAAGGCAAAACTATGGAGACAGGAAAAAGATCAGTGGTTGCCAGGGACTTGTGAAGGAGGGAGGGAAGAATGAATGTGTGGAGAACAGGGGAACTTTAAGGCAGTGAAACTCTTCTGTGAGACCAAAATTATAAATACATGACGTATTTGTCCAAACCCACAGAAGGTACAGCACAGAATGAACCGTACATTATGGACTTCAGTTAATGACAATGTTTCAACTTTAGTTCCTCAGGTTTAGAGATTAATGTACCATCCTAATTCAAATTCAAGATGTTAATAACAGGGCAAGCTGTAGGGGGAGCTTGTGGAGAGGGGAGTCTGGGAATTCTCTAGAACTTTTTGCTCGCTTTTCTATAAACTTACAACTGCTCTGAAAAGTAAAGCGTATTAATTTAAAAAAATAAATAAATGGTACAATTATCATGTCAAAAACTATGAATTTGTTGCCAAAACCAGCCTGTTAGAATTGGAGCTTATGCTTCAAATTATCACAAGCCTTAGTCCTGTGATGTTCTTTCCCACAGTACAGAAAGAAAACAATATCTCTTTTTTTCTATTTTCACCAGGTTTCGCTCTGACTTGGTCACACCCCTACCACATGTGTGACTTTCCTGTGCTCATCTCGACACATTTTGAAGTTTATTCACATGGAGATTTTTGTAGGTGTTAATGTTGTTGAGACTAGACAAACTACAGTTTCTAAATAAAAACCATCCTAAAAGGATGCCTGTGCTTCCAACCACAAAAGAAGCCTTGGGGACTGTTTCTCAGGACCTTTGTGAGCAGAGAGCTCACCACTGGGGCTCCTGTCTCGTGGAACCGTCTCCTAGAAGGTCCCCCCTGCCGACTCCACCTTGGGGTTTATTCCCAGGCGGCTCCGTGCTCAGGGACCCAGGCCCAGCCCCCACTCGGCTCTGTTACTGTTTGTCCCTGTTGCTCTTCCTCCAGGAAAAGAAGCTCTTACTGAGCACCAACTCCCTTCCTGAAACTGGGATCTGACTCCTCACCTGCCAACGAACCAGGACATCACCTCTCTCCCGGGGGCCGCAGGTAACCTGCTGACTGGTCTCCCCGGCCTCTGCCCCGGACTCCTCCAGCTTCCACTTTGCAAAGACAGTAGAAGTAATTCTTTTCAATGCAATCCAACACACACTCCTACTTGACATCCTCCGGTGACTTCCAGCTGGTTTTAAGACAAGGAGCACATTTATAAAACGTCCTCAGTGGTCTCTGAGAACTGGCCTCCCTCCCTCCCTGTCTCCTGTCTTTAACTCTCCCCCCTCTCCTGGCCTTCTTGCTACTGGGGTCTTCAGCTCCTCGGACATGCTCACACACGCACACACACACACACACACACACACACAGCTGGAGCTATATCCTCGACCTCCCCGAGTGGCTGATTCCTTCATGTATACTTCTGAAGTATAATGCTCCCCTGCTGTGTGGAAAGGCCTCCTTTCCAAAGAGCACTCAGGTGCTCTTTTTATATTTGCAATTTATAATAATTTGTGTAATTATGTTATCCATGCTCTCCCATCGCTGCCAGTGGTCCCTAACCTTTTTGGCACCATGGACCAGTTTTGTGGGAGCCAATTTTTTTTCACAGACTGGAGCATGGGGGATGTTTTCAGGATGATTCAAGTGCATTATTAATATATTTATTGTGTGCTTTATTTCTATTATTATTACGTCAGCTTCACCTCAGATCATCAGGCTTTAGACCCTGGAGGCCGGGGACACCTGCTGTAAGTTAAGAGGTGTCCCCTCCTTCCTCATCTTCTACCCCAACTCTTAGAATAATGCCAGAGAGTCCGTGATAACTAACATCGCTCGGCTCCACCAATATCCTTTCATCCCACTGGCCTGCCGTGACTCATGCCCCTTGAACTCTTATAGCGATGACCAGCCAGACCGACCCATCTCCTGGCCTTGACACCCCTCCCTTCTCCACACTCTATGCCAGTAAAGTCCCACTAAGCACAAGCCAGACGATGTAAATTCCGATTTAAAATGTTAGAGTTCCCCACTAGCCTCCAAATGCATTCTAAACTCTTCAGCACAGTGTGAGTACTTGCTGTGGTTTATAGTCTGCTTATCTGTGTGGCTATATATAGGTAGACATAGATATCGTTTATTTATATATGTCTCATGCAGATTGCATCCTTCAGACACGCTGAATTACTCATAAGTTACTCAGACAGAGCCAGTCAGAGGCTGGGAGACAAAGCCCCGGCTGCAGGGAGCGGACCGTCCAGACGCCCGCAGGCCCTGTGCTCAGGGACTCGTCAGATGCCCCTGAAAGACGCAGACGCCTGATTGCACCCCTGCCGCAGAGTGAGATGGCGCTTTCAGGGCTCCTTTGGATTGGGGAGACACCGCGCCGCATTTCACTGGGTGTCTGACATGGTTACTGGGCAACCCATAAGGCTGGCCTCAGATCAAAGAGTGGTAGATCCAAGCCACAAGGAGGCGGCCCAGTTGTCCAGGTCCTGCGTGGCCTGCCTCACCTGGGGAGCACCCATCCTCTGTGACAGGCAAGGATGTGCAGAGCCTTTGATGACATCCATGAAATCACATCACAGGCCCTGGGACGTGAGGGAAAACCTGCAGTCTCCTGCGAGCAGTCAGGGTCCTTTTGAGAGCTCCTGGTTCCCTGGAGAGCAGGACGCCTGCAGAACACCCAGCATCGTGCGGCCCCGAGCGCCACGGGACCGAAGACAGTCATCACGAGCTGTTTGTGCACGTGGGTGGGGGCTCCAGTCCCGACAGGATCACCCGCCCGGCCCCCCTCCCACCCCACGCCTGTCTACGCTGGGGGTCCCTGTGACAAGCCGCTTCAGGAGAAGAAGAGGAGCCTGGCTCGCAAGGGGTCCACCTGATGAGCTGACGCCAGACGGCCGGGCCTCGGCCTCTCTGAAGGGTTCCTGAAAGGAAACCCCGCCCAGGGCAGAACTGCCTGTCTGCGGCCTGTCAGGGTCACCAGGAGGGGCCGCAGCGAGAGCGGGGACGGACACGGATTCACGGGCGGGGGTTAAGCGGCGGCCGCAGGGACCGGGGCTGGCGGAGCGGTGACGAGGTCTGTGGGGAGCGTGCAGAGGCCCGTCGGAGCAGACCGAGCCTGTGTGGATGTCCGCGTCCCTGTGGACACCCGTGGGCAACTGAACCACTGCAGACGGGCCTCCCCCTGGCCGGGGGGCCGGGGGACCCACCTCTCTTCATCTGGAGGCCCCGCCCGTGTGACGTCGGCGAGTAGGCGAGTCGCAGTGACCGCGGGCGGCAGGCATGAGGCCGCGCGTGGGCTCCACGAGGCCGGCTCTTCACACCAGGGCTGGCGAGGCCTCTGAGAGAGTCCCGGGGCTGCCGGAGCAAAGGGCCGCAGAGCGGGCGGGGGCTGCAGACAGCAGAGGTTCATTCTCTCGGCCTGGAGGCCGCGAGCGCGGCCTCAAGGACAGGCCCTCCCTGCACCGAGGGCGGCGCTGGCGGTCCTGGTGCTGCTCCTCTCTGGCTGTGTCCCGGCCGCCCCTGCTTCCATCGTCCCGTCATGGACAGAGGAGACGGGCAGGCTTCAGTCCATGCGGTCCCTCCCTCTGGGCAAGGTCTCTGTGCTCAGGTCTCCCTGCTCTCAGAGGACCCTGATCACCCGGGGAGGGGCCATCACATCTTCAAAGGCCTCTTTTCCAAAAATCGCTACCTGCGTGGTGCCAGGAGTTAAGACTTGAGCCTATCTTTTGGCAAACTTGACTCAACCCACACGAAGCTGCCGAGCCCCCAGCCTGGACCGAAGAGGACAAAGCTGAGCCCCTCAAGGGGCATACTTCTGACTGGGGAGGGTTCCCAGGGAGGAAGCGATGACGTCTGCAGGGTAGACGGACGTGGGCCCAGGCCCGGACCACCACACCGCACACTCCGTCATCCAGGAGACGCTCGGGAAGTCAGGAAACGCCCTGCTTAGGACCGTTACACCTGACCAGGAGCCAGCTCCCTGTGGGATCAGGGTGCTTGCTACAGGCCCGGGTGCATGTCTGGAACCAGAGCTGGAAACACAGATCTCGGCGTCAAGGATGAGAAGTGGGAGGGACTCCTCTTATGACGACAGCTAGTAATCCCCCAAAGACGCTTATCCTGTGTGTCTCTGGATCTTCAGGCTCTCAGGTTTAGAGTTACTAATCCCCCAGGTGGCTCAGGGGTACAGAATATACCTGCAATGAGGGAGATCCGAGTTCAATCCCTGGGTTGGGAAGATGCCCTGGAGAAAGGATTGGCAACCCACTCCAGTGTTCTTGCCTGGGGAGTCCCGTGGACAGAGGAGACTGGCGGGCTGCAGTCCTTGGGGACTCAAAAGAGCCAGACATGACTTAGTGACTAAACTCCACTAAACTCAAAGTGAAAATACTTCCACTGGTGCCAGCAACAAAGCTTCCATTGAATGGGAAGCTGACAAGGCCACTTTGTCATTTGGGGCTTCTTATGGCACTGAGTCGTCGGGCAAAGAAAGGAGTTGCTGCATTGTCTGGGGTGAGTTATCCCAATTATTGAGGAAAATAGAGCGGTCTCCACAATGGGGACAGGGAGGGATGTGTCTTGGTTCAGCGTCTCAACCACGTCCCAGTGATAGCGAAGAGATGAGTACAGCAATTCAACAAGAGCACCAAGGACCGAGACAGCTCAAGGATGAGGTCTGGGCCACCTCCATCCCTGACAGCAGGATCACAGTGAGAAGTGGAAGACGCAGTAAACATCACAATCGCAGTCTCCAGCTGCAAGACCGGTTAGGGATACAAGGCTGGCCGCCCCTGTACATGCTTCCTTCTTTGTGTGGGATTTGTATTTATTTGTGACTCTTGCAGGGAGTTTTTTCATAGTTGTGTCCAGTGCTTTGCAACCGTGGACTGTAGCTACCATTCTCCTGTGTCCATGGGATTCTCCAGGCAAGAATACTGGAGGGGGTTGCCACGCCCTCCTCCAGGGGATCTTCCCGACCCAGGGATCCAACCTGGGTCTCCTGTGTCTCCTGCGTTGGCAGGTGGGTTCTGTACCACTAACGCCAACTGGGAAGCCCTCAACTCATTGTAACTCACATCAAACTAGTCCACACTCAATCCCAAATTCTAATATTTATTAGTTTAATATTATTAATATATTACGACCTACCAGTACGTAAAACTAGAGCCCTTAGCATTATTTTCAAGCTGGGCGTGGCTCACCGCCAGCAGGACGGTGCAGCCCCCAGCCCCTCGCTCCAAGCCTGCTTCTGTGCCCTCTGGGCCTGCGTCTGTGCCCTCCAGGCCTGTGTCTGTGCCCCTGCAAGCCCGCGTCTGTGCCCTCCAGGCCTGCGTCTGTGCCCCTCCAAGCCTGCGTCTATGGCCCTCCAAGCCTGTGCTTATGGCCCTCCAAGCCTGCGTCTGTGCCCCTGCAAGCCCGCGTCTGTGCCCTCCAGGCCTGTGTCTGTGCCCTCCAGGCCCGCATCTGTGCCCTCCAGGCCTGCGTCTCTGCCCCTCCAAGCCTGCGTCTGTGCCCCTCCAAGCCTGCATCTATGGCCCTCCAAGCCTGCGTCTGTGCCCCTCCAAGCCTGCGTCTATGGCCCTCCAAGCCTGCATCTATGGCCCTCCAAGCCTGCGCCTATGGCCCTCCAAGCCCGCGTCTGTGCCTCTCCAGGCCTCCGTCTGTGGCCCTCCAGGCCTGCTCTAGGGCTTCTCTCTCCATGTCCATCTCTGGCATCTTCAGTCCCAAAACAGGTGGACCTGCCCCAGTGGCTAGCCAACTCACACCAGTTCAGCCTAAAGCTCCCCACATCCTCCTGATCTTGTCTTCCTCCTGGTCTCAGTCCCTCTCCTCAGCCAGTGTACCTGGGTCCTAACTCCTCCGGGGGAAGAGGTGTCAGAAGAGTTCCCTGTCTGTGTGTGGGAGCTGAAGGGCCATCAGACAACACCCCTGCCCTCATGAGAGAGTCCCCACGTCCCCAAATCCCCTCACAGGACAGCCCCACATCCCCGTGTCCCCTCACAGGACAGCCCCACTGCCCCGGGTCCCCATGCTCCCCTCACAGGACAGCCCCCATGTCCCCGTGTCCCTTCGCCCCACCCTGACCTCTGCTCATGGAATCCCAGCCCTGGCCATCCCTCTGGACGGCGGAAGGTGGCAGGTACCCGGTCTTTCTCTCTCCCGTCTCCAGTTGTCTTCCCACACTGATATCAGGATGATCCTTTTAACATGTGAAAATTAATCTCATTTAATCCATTCACTCAAATAAAATAAAAACCCCTCACCTTATTGTCTCTTGTGTTTTGTATGGAATTGAATTAACTGATCATGTCACCAAATTCATAAGCATTAGAAGCAAGGCTTTTTCACTTATTATCCTTTGTATCTGTTTCAGAACCAAGTCTAGGGACCTCTGACCACCCCTCTAGTGTGCACGCATGACAGTTTGTGTTACTAGATGTTTGAAGTAGGTGTGTGAACAAGCAGGCTTTGGTATCAGGACACTGAAGCTATGGGTGTGTGAACAAGCAGGCTTTAGTACTGGGACACTGAGGCTAGCATCCTCCCTTCCTCACCCACAGAACATATATAGACTGCACATAACAAAATCTAACCTTAACTAGATATACTGTCCCACATAATTGGAAATCTGAAGATAGAGACTTGGGGTTGTCTGGTCGATTTGCATCAAGTCACCGAGAATGCAGAAGCCCCTGCTGTGTCTCCCCCCCGGGCCCGACCCTTCCGGAGGCAGGTGGCGACCCTCGTAACGTGGACACGCTCGTGGCCACAGTCAGCCCTCCACGCCTCCTCGCCTGCGCTCACTGGAGAGATGGCAATCCCTTCCTCCAGCCTCTTCAGGCAAGTGTCCTGGGATCACCTGGGCTGGGCTGTGTAGCAGCATCCCTGCACCTGCCGTGACAACTGGGGTGAGCCTGGCCCTGCTGAGCAAGCGCCCATCACTGGGGCGGGGGCATCCCACAGCGCCGGCACCTTGGGAAGGGCCGGGCCCTTGGAAACATCCGGGCATCTTTACTTTCCAGGTTTTCTCTGCTGCATGGCAAACGAGCTTAACCATAGGAGCGTAACTAAGTGAGGTACTTACTGTTTATATACGTACATGCAGAAGATTTATACATTTAACAGGGAGGAGCCTGGAGTCCAGAGCACCGAAGGATTCTACAGGGTCTTCAAGCAGCTCAGCTCCGTCAGCGTCTGCTCCTCCATTCCCAGAGAGCTGTTCTCATCCTCAGACACAAGACGTCTGCCGCCTCACAGACGTACCCTTCACAGTCCAGGCCGAGAGTCCAGGCCGAGAGAGGTGACAAAGGATGACAGGGAATGAGCATCCCGCCCTCCAAAGACACACAGACACAGACGGACACACACACAGAGACACAGACACAGACAGGTACAGACATAGACACACACACAGACACACAGAGACACATATACAGACATGCACACATACAAACATAGACACATACACATGCATACAGACACACACAGAGACACAGACACAAGCATAGACACACAGACACACACACACAAACACACACAGACATGCCCACACACACACAGATACACAGACACGCACTCACACAGACACACACAGATACACACACACACACACACACGAGTTTCCCAGACAGCTCCCGGTAGGTCTCCTGGCCACAGCTGTGTCATGGGGCCACCCAGCTGGGAAGGAGGGTGGGGTGGAAAAAGACACGACCCCTTCCATTTCCAGAGCCCAGCCTCCTTTGACGGCTACAGGCCAAGCATGGTCAGCAGTAATTCCTCCTCTGCAGGAAAACTACTTTCACGACTGGAAAGTTTCCTTAGGGCAGTTTAAAAATAAAGCCTGGCATTTTCCCACAGGAAACTAAAAAGTAATACTGGTTACTCCTGCATTTCTACTTTGAAAAGACAAACCAGAAATCGTTGATGCAATCTACAAAGTGAAGTCGCTCAGTTGTGTCTGACTCTTGCGACCCCATGGACTATAGCCTACCAGGCTCCTCTGTCCATGGGATTCTCCAGGCAAGAATACTGGAGTGAGTTGCCATTTCCTCCTCCAGAGAATCTTTTCAACCCAGGGATCGAACCCAGGTCTCCCACATTGCAGGCAGATGCTTTACCCTCTGAGCCACCAGGGAAGCCCATGCAATCTATAGCAGGAAATAAATTACAGAATTGCACTTTGATTAGACACATCTACATGCAAAGCATCACACGGGTGATGAGATAGACATGCATGCTGGCTGGTCTCTGCTCACAAGACCTCAGTCCAGCAGGGAGACATCAAGCCAGACAGCCTGACCCTTTCGTTTTCCATAAAATTAGACAATCTCAATTCAAATTTAACATCTCCTTTGTGTTTCTGTGATGGGGAGGAGAGAGAGAGGAGGCATGTCTACAGGACCATCTCTGGCTGCAGTTTCCTGCCCCGCTCACCTCCTGCCCACGGCCCGGCCAGCACAGCGGGTAGAAGACATCACCCTCTCGGCTCTGGCTACACATGTGCTCAACTCACACACACGCCTTCCGTGGCAGCACCTTCCAACAAAGGATCAGAAAGATAAAGTGAACTTATGTAAAAAATCAAGTGGGCCTTAGGAATCATCAAACAAAGCTAGTGGAGGTGATGGAATTCCAGTTCAGCGATTTCAAATCCTAAAAGATGATGCTGTGAACATGCTTCATTCAATACGCCAGCAAATTTGGAAAATTCAGCAGTGGCCACTGGACTGGAAAAAGTCAGTTTTCATTCTAATCCCAAAGAAAGGCAATGCTAAAGAATGCTCAAACCACCACACAATTGCACTCATCTCACACACTAGTAAAGCTCAAAATTCTCCAAGCCAGGCTTCAACAGTACATGAACTGTGAACTTCCAGATGTTCAAGCTGCATTTAGAAAAGGTGGAGGAACCAGAGATCAAATTGTCAATATCTGTTGGATCATCAAAAAAGCAAGAGAGTTCCAGATAAGCATCTATTTCTGCTTTATTGACTATGCCAAATACTTTGACTGTGTGGGTCACAATAAACTGTGGGAAATTCTTAAAGAGATGGGAATATCAGACCACCTGATCTGTGATCATGTATGGATGTGAAAGTTGGACTACAAAGAAAGCTGAGTGCCAAAGAATTGATGCTTTTGAACTGTGGTGTTGGAGAAGACTCAAGAGTCCCTTGGACTGCAAGGGGATCCAACCAGTCCATCCTGGGGGAGATTAGTCCTGGGTGTTCATCAGAAGGACTGATGTTGAAGCTGAAACTCCAATACTTTGGCCACCTGATGCGAAGAGCTGACTCATTTGAAAAGACCTTGATGCTGGGAAAGATTTAGGGCAGGAGAAGAAGGGGACGACAGAGGATGAGATGGTTGGATGGCATCACCGACTCAATGGACATGGGTTTGGGTGGACTCAGGAGTTGGTGATGGACAGGGAGGCCTGGCCTGCTGCGGTTCATGGGGTAGCAAAGAGTCAGACATGACTGAGTGACTGAACTGAACTGAACTGACCTGCCTCTTGAGAAATCTATATGTAGGTCAGGAAGCAACAGTTGGAACTGGACATGGAACAACAGACTGGTTCCAAATAGGAAAAGGAGTACGTCAAGGCTGTATATTGTCACCCTGCTTATTTAACTTATATGCAGAAGACATCATGAGAAACGCTGGGCTGGAAGAAGCACAAGCTGGAATCAAGATTCCTGGGAGAAATATTAATAACCTCAGATATGCAGATGACACCACCCTAATGGCAGAAAATGAAGAAGAACTAAAGATCTTCTTGATGAGAGTGAAAAGTTGGTTTTAAAACTCAGCTTTCAGAAAACTAAGATCATGGCATCCGGTCCCACCTCCTCATGGCAAATAGATGGGGAAACAGTGGAAACAGTGAGAGACTTTATTTTTGGGGGGCCCCAAAATCACTGCAGGTGGTGACTGCAGCCATGAAATTAAAAAACACTTGCTCCTTGGAAGAAAAACTATGGCCAACCTAGACAGTGTATTTAAAAGCAGAGATATTACTTTGCCAACAAAGGTCCGTCTAGTCAAAGCTCTGGTTTTTCCAGTAGTCATGTATGAATGTGAGAGAGAGTTGGACCATAAAGAAAGCTGAGTGCCGAAGAATTGATGCTTTAGAACTGTGGTGTTGGAGGAGACTCTCGAGAGTCCCTTGGACTGCAAGGAGATCCAACCAGTCCATCCTAAAAGAGATCAGTCCTGGGTGTTCACTGGAAGGACTGATGCTGAAACTGAAGCTCCAATACTTTGGCCACCTGATGCGAAGAGCTGACTCATTAGAAAAGACCCTGATGCTGGGAAAGATTGAGGGCAGGAGGAGAAGGGGACGACAGAGGATGAGATGGTTGGATGGCATCACCAGCTCAATGGACACGAGTTTGAGCAAGCTCTGGGAGTTGGTGATAGACAGGGAGGCCTGGCATGCTGCAGTCCATGGGGTCGCAAAGAGTCAGATACGACTGAGTGACTGAACTGATTGATGTCAAAAATGCAAACAGACTGATGGTTCAGACTTTACAAGTTCATTAACCCTTTCAGTCAGCACCTGGTTCAGTCCCTTAAAGGTTTATACCTTCTCTTCAAGCTCCCATCTTGCCGTGCTCTTTGCCACTGCAAAAAACATCCACTTTGTGAAGAAAGCAGTTCTGATTTCTCTAGCTCTTACAAAAACTGAGGTTCAGATTCCCCTCCAATTGCATAATCATTTATTCTCCATTTGTTCACTGGTTCAGTAAACCAGTGCTTATCAAGTGCCTGCTGAGCCCACGCTCTGCCTGGCACGGCGGATACACAGGTGAGCTGGGGCAGAGGTGTCCTCTGTAGTCACGGGACAGACAGGATAGAAGATGAGATGGTGGATGCCGCATACGTGAATCAGAGAATCACGAAATACTTGTGGAAGTCTGATCTAACAGGTTCTCTGGGGGAAAGCTACCGGGAACAGTGGAAGCATTAGGACTGGTCCAGGGAGCTCAGGAAAAAATTTCTGGAGAAGAGATCCTGAGACAGACCCACAGCAGAGGCTCCGAAGGGGCCGCGGGAGGGACTCGGAACAAGAGACTGTGAGGCAGAGGGAAGAGCCGGGGGACTAGGGGCTGAGGGGAGGCCGGGCCAAGGAGGAGCAAGGCCAGCATGATCAGGGCACGAAGGGGCCAGGTCGCCTGGCACCCGTCCAGGCTAGAGCAGAGGCCCTGCCAGCCCCGCACAGCGACGAGAGAATTACAAACCCCATCGGCTTCCACCCCAGGAGTTCCAAGGGGCTTGGTGAGTCTGAGATGGAGGCTCGGTGTGAGCAGATACTTAGCTTCAGTAGCTTATTGCATATTAGAGGATGTACTGACCAGCAGGAGGGAGGAAGCAGACACTAGCTAGGAAGTTACTGACCTGTCCAGACTGGATGTGACTGTCTCCGTTTCAGGAGGAGGCAGGGACGAGACAGTCCGGAGCAGTCACGAAAGGCGTTTGGAAGGTGGGATGGGCAGGATTGGTGAGCTGCTGCTGCAGAAATGGTGTCGTGAGAGGCCCCGGAAATGACTAGACTTCCACTTCCAGCTATGCCAGACTCACTGATATGCCACACACAAAAATATATACAAATCACAACTAAGTGTATCAAAGATGCTTCACAATGTCGGTCACCGGACAAAATGCAAATGAAAGCCACAAGGAAACACTCCTATTCACCTGCAATGCGGAAAATCAGAAAAGCTGCTAATGCCGAGCACAGGCAAGTACGCGGAACAGCTGCCGCCCTGCGTATCGCTGGTGGGGACACGGAGCGATCCCCGGTTTGGGAAATAGCCCGGCGGTGGCACAGGGGTCATGCTTGGCTGTGCCCTGACCTGCTCCTGGGTCTTCACAGTCAGCAGCTTCCTGCCCGGCAGCCCCTCCCCAACCTCCCCGTCTCTCTACCAATATTTAGTTATCTTTCAAGCTCAACAGACATAACCTAAGAAGCTTTCCCATTTCCAGTAGAGCAGGTAGGTGTCACCATCAGGAGAGCCTCCTAGCACCTTGCATTCCTTCTTGTAAGGATATCCAAGAGGGGAGTTAAATAATTAAGTTATTTAAATCACTGATTAAGATGACAACCCATGATTTAATTTCGCATCTCTTCATGGGAGTGTCAGCTTGGTGGGAGCAGGGCGTGTGTCTGTCTCTACCACTGTTCTGACTCCAATGCCTGCCCTGCACTCAAATGCGTTTGGAGTGAATGAAAAGTGAGTGAGTGAATTTATGTAGGAAACACAGGAGAAAGGAATAAAGAAGAAAGAGTGACATGTTTGGTTTTGCAAACCATGAGGTTAAAATATATGTGGAATATGTAAAAGGCAGAAGCCTTCAGAAAGAATTCAATCCCCGGCTTCCGTCAGACTTGTGAATTAAAATTAACTTGGTCATTTGAGGAGAAGAAGAAGAGATGCTTGCTCTGAACCTTGGCAATAGAAAGAAAATAACCATTAATGTAGAGCAGTGTTGCAGTGGACATGAACATCTTAGAGGGACTCGCATTCCGCATACTTATTTATCTTCCTGACCATAAAATTAGCCTAAAACTCTACATCAACTTTTTAGCAAAAAATAAATATTTTGTATATAGTCTTGATGCCTTGATTGATTGAAAAATACTCATTATGGAAAACAAGATACAATTCAACCATACTTTTGTATGCAATTTCAGAAATAAAAGCAAACTAAAGTATAATGAATTGAGTTCACACTTGGAAAAATTCAAGCTTATCATTTCTAAAATCAAGAGGTTAAGTCTAATTTTCAGCATGTAATAATTTGTAACATTAAAGTCTGAAATTACTTCAAAGTGAAAAGCTAAATATTAATTTCTCAAGTTTGGACAGACAATTTAAAGCTGGCTGCAGTCTTTCCATAAATATCCCTACTAGTTGTCGACATCGTTGACCTTGAATTTTACTTCTTGACCTTGATTCATAATCTCCTCTTGTGTCGGATTCTTTGCTTTCTATGTTCCTTTTCTTACCACCTCCCTTCTTTTCACAACATGTATTAAATACCATTTGTGCAAAGCACCATGTTAGGCATAGTGTGCACAAGAATGAAAACATACATATATATTATATATATATTTTTTTTTTTTTTTTCTTGACCCCAGGTCATGCAGATTCAGCTGGGGAGGTAAGCCTATAAACACACACACACACACACACACACACACACAACTAAACACCTACAATCCAATATGATAAGTATTAAGAACAATACATGAAAAATTGCCTGGTCACGCAGCGGGAGAAGCTAAGGGCAGAGCAGGCAGAGCTGGGGTCGATGGACCCTGATTTCTTACACAACTTTTGTAAGAGGCTCTGTCATGACCCGGGACAGAGGCCACTCGTAACATCTTAATGAAACCAACAGTGTGAGGAGTCAAGGCTTCCTGATGAGCAGATTTAAATCACCTCCACATGACTTAAGAAGCCAGATCCCAGGGGTGTGGGGTTGTTGCTGTTTTCATCTCCCTTGTAACCACCTCCCCTTCTCTGGCATAAAATAGCAATCTAAAGGCAAACATTTTGATACCAGGCCTCAAGAAAAAAGCTAAACATGATACTGGATTTCTATATCTTCCTTTACTGAATACCTCACGTACACTTTAGCGGTTCTACGTAAAGCAAAGGTGTTATTTGCTCAGTCATGTCCAACTCTTTATGACCCCGTGGACTGCAGCCCTCCAGACTCCTCTGTCCATGGAGTTCTCCAGGCAAGAATATTCGAGTGGGTTTCCGTTCCCTCCTCCAGGTGATCTTCCCCACCCAGGGATCGAACCCAGGTCTACTGCATTACAAGCAGATTCTTTACCAACTGAGCAGCCAGGGAAGCCCAAGAATACTGGAGTGGGTTGCCATTTCCTTCTCCAGGGGATCTTCCTGACTCAGGGGCCGAATCCAGGTCTCCCACATTGCAGGCAGTTTCTTTACTTTTTTGAGCCACACAGTATAAAATTTGAAAGCACTGACAACTTCCTTCAAAAATGGGAACTTGTTGCTTCCCAGGAAACAAGAGTAGAAAGGAAGACAGAGCGCTGTGAAGTGGCTCAGCCGTGTCCGACTCTTTGTGACGCCGTGGACTGCAGCCCGCCAGGCCCCCCTGCCCACGGGATCCTCCAGGCGAGAACACTGGAGTGGGTGCCGTGTCCTCCTCCAGGACAGGGCTCTATATGTCACGTAAAGGCTGTCAGGACCAGTTCTCCATGCACCTTCCAGTCCCACGTGAAGAGCCCTGTTCCGGCCAGTGACGAATGCCCTTGCCCTCGGCGTCCTACGGCCGGGACGCCTTCCCACCGGTGCCACCAGCAGCCTGCTCCTCCGGGCACACACGTGTGCACCCAGCACACCCATGCAGTCTCCTCCTCCGTCCATGACGGGATCTGTCGATGCAGACGGCGTATGAGGAGGACGTGCTGAAGCTGCAATTTGAAGACCATTTCCATAACTTTTGAGAGAACTGGCAGATAGGAAATGAGTCAAGAGTTTAGACAGACTGTCGGGTAATCAGGAAACTCATTAGAACAGGAAAATAACCGCAGCCGCTTCAAATCGAGCAGGAATTCAGCCAGATGCCAAGGTGGAAGCCACTGCTCTCTGTAGCACAAGCCTGTCTCCTCAATGTTGCTACAAGGGCCACGTGGGCCGTGGGTTCAAACAATAGGTTGAGAGCTGCGGCTCCCAAATTGCCTTCATCTCTCGTGCAGGGTAACCGCGGTGACATCAAGAAAGACAGACTGATCTCCTGTTCAGAGTCATAGTGCTGAAAAAATACCAGGACTGGGGCTCAGTGGCCTAGGCTGCTTGCATGAAATGCAAGAAAGGCATCAAGTGCAAGTCACGAAATTAAGAGACACGGAAGCTGGTTCAAAGTTTACTCTGCTACTAAGAGATCACAGGGAGCACACTTTCCCAGTATTCAACTCAGTTGACTCACACGATGCTTGGCTTTCAGAGTCCTCCACTCTGGAGGCAGCAAAGTTCTCGAGTGTCCAGAGAATGGGTGTGTGCATCCAGATTTTCACCACCAGCTTTTCATCGAACCAGCTTTATGTTCCTCCATGCAGAGGAAACTTCAGAGGAGAGGCTTTTAGGAGTGATGTGGTTTGAATGCAAGCGAGCTCTAGAAAGGCTGGATTGATGCCCTCAGCACGTTGAAGAGTTGATATGACACTTCCACTGTTCTGGTCTCAAAAATGGGCCCAGGGCTCCCACACATCACACACATCCATATCCTGAAGGACGACGTGGCCCCTGCAAGAACCAGCCGTGGACATTTTTGATGTGAAAGACGAAGGCAAACATTACATGTGATTTCCTGCTTCCACACCCTTTGTCCTCGTGAACCCACCTCCCTGGAAAGTTCCTCTCACTCATCCTTTAAGGCCCAGATCAAATACCATACCCTATGGGAAGCTTTTCCTCCCCATCTACCACTTCACGGTCATTTATTGATCTATGTCTCTGTTGTAGCTCCATTATGGATTATATCTCTATTAGTGTACTCATTACATGTTTTCTAAATGGGTGAGTGCCTCTGCAGCCTTCTCTCTAGTAAATTATGAGCACAGACTATAATTTATTTATTTTATATTCTCAGTGCCTAGTATGGTATTTGGCACGTAGTCAGAAATCAGAAAATTATTATTGGTTTCATAGCCTCTGCATTCCAAGAACATCAAAGATACTTAAAGGATGAAATAGTAACAAGGAGGTGGACAGAATGGAAGCTTACACAGGCAAGAACACTGGAGTGGATGCCATTCCCTTCTCCAGGGGGTCTTTAGATGCGCAGGGAAACCATGAATGAATGAAATCCCTTTGATCTGACATCCACCGTTGCTTTCGATGTTCCCTTGATACCTCCAGTTTTCTTGAAGAGAAACTTTTCTCCTATTAAAGAACATCCCTCCACTTTCCCACGACCCTGGCACTCTTCTGCCATCCCCAGCATTCTAGAGCAGCTGCTTTCCCGTACGGGAGAACTCACAGGACAGATGCTGGCACTTGGGTGTTTGTCTAAATGGAAAGGATCCCCTGGTGTAGATTTTTAAAGCCCCCAAGTCTCTGGAGCTGGCACATATCCCAGGAGAGCATTTGCTCAGGACCTTGGGGACCGCACTGATGGAGCCGAGGGTGGTTAACTAGGAGACCTTCGAAGGAGCCCTCCCAGACCCACCACAAACACCCACCCAATATAAACTGTGTCCAATCCAAACATGCGAAAGAGTCTCTCTTCTCTCACGCGTTCTTAAAGCAGACGAGTGTCCCACGTGTTTGCTCCTGCTCACAACCACCATCCTTTGCCCACTTGATGGTGAAGTCCTCGTGAGAGGTGAGCATGCCTCTGACAATTACGTGATGTGTTAGAGGTTCTGACCAGTTCATGGGCTGGTGATAAGACCTGCAAACATTCAGCTGAAACACTTGATGAGCCCAAGGTTTGAAAGTGGCAAATGAAAAACAACGTAACATACGTATAGCACATGTATAAAACATGCAGTCTTAGTATCCTCGTGTAAACTCTGGTTTACAGAAGTCTAGAGCGGGGCTTCCCTGGTGGCTCAGCTGGTGAAGAATCCGCCTGCAATGCGGGAGACCCTGGTTCGATTCCTGGGTCAGGAAGATGCCCCGGAGAAGGGAGAGGCTACCCACTCCAGTAGTCTTGGGCTTCTCTGGTGGCTCAGCCGGTAAAGAATCTGCCTGCAATGCGGAAGACCTGGGTTCAACAAAGCAGAAGCATGTAGAATGTTTGTTAAAATGTAATCACCCAGAACACATGCAAGAGACTCTTTCAGGACCGTATTTACTGCTGCTGTCTATTCTCCTCCCATTGCCGGAAACAAGCCCTTGTATGTTCACAGTCCACGCAGTGGGCAGGTAAGCCCAATACTGGTTGAGATTCAATTTGTCCTAAGGTGGTGTCTCCTCCAGCTGGGAGCCTGTGAAATCAAACAAGTTATGTGCTTCCAAAATACAGTGGCAGGACAAGCAGGACACACAGTCCCACCCAAAAGAGAGAAATAAGGAAGAAGGAAGAGGTGACAGGTTCCCAGCAAGTCCAAACCTCAAGGCTTTTTTTTAAGCTTGCCAACCTCGGCGTCTCCCTGTTCTGTTTAATCCTCAGCCAGATCAGGTGCCCCATGCCAATACGGTTTCCACTACCTGCTCACGCTGTGTGTAGACTCAGGATGCATCTAGAATGTCGACAAGCCCGCAGTCTCTCCCCTACCAACACCTGGGTTTTCCAGGGGCTCCGGAGCATCCACACACGTGCGCCCTGCAGGCAGCAGCCAAGATGCGGGAACTCCATTCTCAGCCCTCCTTCAGCTCCCCCTTTCTAAAGACTCCCCTTTGAGTTTCTAGTTTCTCCGCCACTCAAACCCAGCACACCACCGCTAGCTGGTTACACTGTCTTTTCTTTTCCTGAAAAAGCTGGGGGGATGAAAATGCCTTAAGGAAAGGAAGCTACAAATTTGTGGTTCTAACCCACAGCAGCAATAAAGATTTGCAAGTTTTGAATAAGCATAATAAGAAGCATGTAAATACTGTGTGATCCTCTCAAGCTTTTACACAAGCTCCAAATAGTAGCAAAGCTTATGGGGCACAAGCTTTACCAAGGTGCCTGCACAGGCAAGCATTGGTATTCCAGGGTTAGGACGGCTTTCATCCTTTGTCTGCTCACATGTGGAATAATACATGAATAATTAAGCAATGCTATTTTCTTTCAGGGCTTCCCAGGGGGCTCAAGTGTTAAAGAATCTGCCTGCTAATGCAGGGGATGCAAGAAACACAGGTTTGATCCTTAGGTCAGGAAGATCCCCTGGAGAAGGAAATTGCAACCCCCTCCAGTATTCTTGCCTGGATAATTCCATGGACAGAGCCTGGCAGGCTACAGTCCACGGGGTCACAAAGAGTCAGACACGACTGACTGAGCACATACACATTCTCTTCCAAGTGTTTTCAGTCTTTTTACAAAAATAAGCATTTTAAGTTTATAATAAGGTGGAAATGTATTCAATAAGAACATCTAGAAACTTAAAAATTCTGAAAACAGAATTTTTTTGATGTGTTAACTTGAATTTCTACAATATCACATTTAGAACAGTATTTAAGTGCAGGATTGAGGCACTAGGCTCTCATACCTCCTGGTTTCTATTTGCTTCTTACTTTATGTTTGGTGAGTAGATATCTACCTCAGAGTCACCTGAGGTGATGGTTCCATTGTGCATTCCTAGCCATCTCTGCCATCCTGTGTACAAATATTTCTAGGTAAAACTTAGGGAGTTTGTACTTAGAAGCAATTTTCCACGTCATCTGCTATGGTTATTGAAATTTCCTAATGAAGTTTTTTTTTAAATATCAAGGTACCTATTTATTAATTACATTTTAGGACCTTTGTGTTATTTTTCTTGACTTAATTATTTAATCATTTACTTGAAGAAAATAATTAAAACAAATCAAAATGGTATGATGCTTGAAGATTTTTTTTATCCTATTAGTTTTATATAGAACTTTAGAAATGTGTGTCCAGCAATAAAAGAATGACTACGAAGCTTTGGTAAGGAAGCTCTATGACATAAACTTTAATATTATATTAATGAGGGGAGGGATGGGAAGGGAAATATCAAGTTGATAAAACACAATACTATTGTATATGTGCCATTATTAAATCTATGTATATAAAAAACTGTACTGACATGAAGAATAGAAAGAAACTCAGCTATGTTAAGATGATAACAGTATACATCATTACCAATAGTCTTCATTAATGCTTAATGTTGTAATAATACTTTAAGAAAGGAAATTTAAGGAAATCCACTCATAATGAAATTAGGTAATACTGATTTTTAAAGAATCTTCAGCTTAAATCTTTTTCTATGAAGCTTATTAAGCCTCGCTCCTCTAAACTCAGAATTTTCCAACCGTAGCCTCAGGCAGCACTTGCAGAAAGAAGCTGAGGAATCACCCTCTCAGAAGGAAAGGAGTGTTTGCAGGGGTGCTGAGCACCTGAGGAAGAGAGAAACTCCAGGATCTAGGGGTCTGAAGATACACGGCGGGGGGCAGAGAGCCGAGGAGCTCAGGTCTCCTCACAGAGGCCTCAGGGAAAGGTGAGGCTTGAGGGGATAACTTTTGCGCCTGTTGTGAGCGGAGGGGGCCCGCAGAGGCGGAGGCGGGACAGAGGATGGGGGCGGGCAGACCTCTGTCGTTCCCACACGCACGCGCCCCTTCCCTGCAGACACACCCAGAGAACTGCGCCCCGAAGAGGGCCCTGTGCCCAGCAAGCTGCTGTCTCTGAGCCAGACTGGATTTCCCTTCAGATTAGAAACTTCTAGAAATAAGTGGAGCATTGGGAACTAAAACTTCAGTAATAAAAAGGAGTAAGAAAGCAAACGTGAGGTTTGGTCGTGAAGACTGCCTGCCTCTCCCTGCGGGGAGCAGGGGGGGCGGGCCGCGGAAATTCTGGTTTGAGACCCGCCACGCGTCCTTAATGGATGGGCGTGACCTTGAAGGGTCCTCCTGCATCGCAGTGGTAAAGAATCCGCTGCCAGTGCAGGAGACGCCGGATCGATCCCTGGGTCGGGAAGATCCCCTGGAGGGGGAACTGGCAGCCCACTCCAGTCCTCTTGCCTGGAGAACCCCATGGACGGAGGAGCCTGGTGGGCTGCAGTCTCTGGGGTCTCAAAGAGCTGGACACGGCTTAGCAACCGAAGGACAATCTGAACTAAAACCCGTGTGTGTTACGCTTACTGAGCACTCAGCGTGGGTACGGAGCTGTGCTAAGAACTGTTCAAGGACAACGCTGTGATTCCAGCAACCCACAGGCCCGGGTAAGAGCGAAGCCACGCGGTAACTGACGCTGTAAGACCCGACGAATCATCGACGGGGACGCGGCGCAGGAAAGACCCGGTGGATCATCGACGGGGACGCGGCGCAGGAAAGACCCGGTGGATCATCGACGGGGACGCGGCGCAGGAAAGACCCGGTGGATCATCGACGGGGACGCGGCGCAGGAAAGACCCGGTGGATCATCGACGGGGACGTGGCGCAGGAAAGACCCGGTGGATCATCGACGGGGACGCGGCGCAGGAAAGACCCGGTGGATCATCGACGGGGACGCGGCGCAGGCTCCACCTCCCCAGGAGAGGCCCGCTCCCCGTCTAAAGAGGGGGCGGGACCGGGCGTGGCCGGACGCACCGCAGACCCGGTCCTCAGCGGTCACCCCTCTTCCGTCTCTGAAGCTCCCTGCCCTTGTTGCCTTGTTTTCTCCTCTTGAAGGAAGAAGGTGCTCAGTTTTCAGGCACGGCCGGACTCCCCCCAGATCGCTGGCCTTCCTTCTCTTTCTCACGAGACGCGGCCGCTCCCTTAATCCCCCGCCTGGGGACACCCCACACGCACTCCTGGCAGGTCCCGCGCTGTGTCACTCTGCAGCTGAAATTTAAGACCCCACCTGGGGGCTGGAACCATGTTCTCTGTTCAGCATGATTTGGTCCATTGTTCTGCACAACCGTCCAGACTAGGAAAATAATCACAGCCGGCGTCCTCCGTGCACAAGCGCCCAGAGCTCTGCCATCGCCCGGGTCTGAGGACCACTTGTCACATCAACACAGGGGTGGTATTTAACCCAGTACCTCCCCTTCCTTTAAGGAGGCTTACTTCTTTTTAATGGCCAAATGAGACCACAGAGCATTTATCCTTTTCGGCATCTTTTTAAAATCAAAATTACTCTTCAATCCTAATTATGGTTATTAACTAATTAGTTCCTCCACATTTCACCTAAATAATTTATTGCAGAGCACTCAAGGACAAGTCTCAAACCTGAGAATGGCTTCAAGTTCATGCCATCACAGGGCATCAAAACAACGAAGCCGCCTCGGTGCCCCCAGCCTGCAACGTTTACCTTTCTCCAGGGGGACTGTGCCTGGCTCAGGCGAGGCCGAAGACACCTGAAGACACCTCCGCAGTTCATGTCCAGAAGGTAGAGCAGCAAACCAGCCTGTGAGAAAGGCCAAGCGTACATATCAGGGAAAAACACTGAAGGACAGAAATGTTTATAAAGCCATTCAGACTGTGAGCGTGTGTGCATGTGTGAGTGTGTGCATGTGTCAGTGTGTGTGCATGTGTATAGGAGCATGTATGTGCATGTGTGAATGTGTGCATATATGAGCATGTGTGAATGTGTGTGAGCATGTGTGAGCTTGTGTGAGTTTGTGTGTGCCTGTGTGAGCATGTGCGTGCCTGTGTGTGTGCATATATGAGCATGTGTGAATGTGTGTGAGCATGCGTGAGTGTGTGCGCCTGTGTGTGTGTGTGAGCATGTGTGTATGTGTGTGCTTGTGTGTGTGCATGTGTGAGTGTGTGTGCTTGTGTGAATGTGTGTGCATGTGTGTGCATGTGGGTGTGTGCATTTGAGTACATGGGTCGAGGGCAGGAAGATGGAGAGAGCAGGTAAAGAGATCCACAGAATTGAAGAAACAGGACGTAGCTATTTTCTGCGTCAGCCACCAACCTCGTGCAGTGAGATGTGGAAACAGGCTGCACCTACGGATGGTTGGCCTTCTTGTGAGACATCGTCAGAGCACGGTGCTGATAGACAGCAAGGTCATTCTGGACCAGGAGAGTGTGACCCTTTAAAAACACTGGGCAGATGGAGCTTTGTGGTCCCAGGAGTCTTGGAGTGACCAGTTTAGATGGACAGAGTAGTTCTGGGACAGAGACAGAAAGCTGAGGAAGAGAAATTTGGTTCAAAGGATGTAAGATCTGGCGAGCTCTCACCATGCCTTTTTACCAAGAAGAGACCCCCCCTCCTGCTTAAAGTGAAGGCCGCCGCGCACCAGGACACAGGGGTCTGCACGCAGAAGGCAGGCTGGACCCGGCCCGTGGCCGTCACCCCGTGCCCCAGGCACACCGGGCACCACAGGAGTGTGGGAGGGTGCGGGTGCCCGGACACACCTCCCAGGGAGGCCGGAGGGCAGAGCACGGGGAAGTGCAGGGCTGGGGGCCTGCCACACATCAGAGCCAAATCTGCCTCGGTGAGTAGGGCTAGCCGCTTCTTTACGAAGTCTTCAGGTTTCCTCACAGTTTCATAAACTCTGCTTTTCCAAAATGGCACTGATAAGCCTCCTCTTTAATTGGTATTCACAGAGGTGTCTTCAAAGGCCCAAGTAGAACCCAGCTTACATAAATATCATCCATGACATGCTTTCCAATCAGGGGGACTATCTTGATCAGAGATTTCACAAGAAAACACCTCTCTTCATAGCATAACACATGCCAAAATTTATTGCAACCTTGAAAACAGAGTATAAAAAAGAGCTAGGTTTTGTGAATTTTGTATTGAAGACTCTCTAGGAATTTGAATTAATATCACTGTGCTGGGCTGGCTAATGTGAGCAAGCGTACCATGCAAAGTCGAGAATTCTGAACTTCAGTCAGCCACAAAAGTGAGTTTGGAAATTAAAGTTTTGGAAGTATCATCGGTTTCCTCAAGGTACATTGTTTCATGTGAAGAGGAATAATTTGGGAGGTTTTTTACATTCATTAATAAAAGTATAAAATCATAGTTATATAGCATATGAAGCAATGAATTTTCACAAATGGAACACAGACCTGTATATACAAGAACCTTAACTTAGAACCAAAGTAACCAGCACCCCAGAAGTCGCACCTGTGTCCCTTCTGGGTCACCACATTGCCTCACGGGTAGCCACCACGCTGACCCACACACCGTGGATTCTGGCCACTTCCCGGCATTTACAGGACAGAGTTGGACACTGTGCGGTCTCCCACGTCTGGCTCCTCTGAGTCTGTAAGAGTCGCCCGAGTGCTGGCCTGCAGTTTGGGTGTGACTCTGCTCAGCATGGCATAGTCCCCGAGCGCGATGCTCAGCTCCTGGGTTTGCTTTGCCAGCGCTGGGCATTCGGTGATTTTCCAGAGTTTAGCTGTGATGGGTGGTGCTGGTGACGATATTGTACCACTGCCCACCTGTCTTCCAAAGTTGTTCCAACCTATCCTCCCACCGGAAAAGTCTGAGAGTTCTGGCTGTTTCCCATCTTTGACATAACTTTCCATTTTAGCTTGTCTGATGGTTAACAATTACAAAATTCATTTGCGTGTTTCTAAGGATAACTGAACTTGAGCACCTTTTATGTATTCATTGGCTATTTGGATATGTTTTTGCAAAGTATCTATTTAAGTTGCTTGCCCATTTTTTTTGTTGGCTCTTTTGTCGTCTTCTTATTGATTTGTTCAATCAATCAATGTCTACATATTCTGGGTGTGAGTCTTTTGTTAAATGGATGTATCATAAGTACTTCTCCTTTTCCATATAGTTTACCTTCCATGCTTTTAGTGAAAAGTTTTGATAAACAGTACTTAGTTTTATTATAGTTATGTATATCCATATTTTTTTTCAAGTTTTTGTTCTACTTAAGGAATCTTTACCTACCTTCAGTCACGAAGACAATCTATCATTTTCCTCTAAAAAATTTATTTTAAAAATTTCATTTTTAGATCAGCAGTGTGTAAAAATTTATTTTTTTGTGAACTGGTAAAGTAGGGGGTAACATTAATTACATTAATTTCCCATGCATGTGTGTGTATATATATATATATATATACATATACATATATATATACATATACACACACATATATATATGTATATATATACTGCAGGATCACAGTTTTCATAAATCAGGTGAGTTTTACGTGTGGGTCTGACTTCTGTGCTCTATTTTGCACTATTGATTTATTTTTCTATTCTCCCATTCTGTCCTAATTTCCTAACTTTATAATACAACCTGATTTCTGGTAGCTTAAGAATTCCAATTATATTCATCTGCTTTCATTATTACCTTAGCCATTTGTATATCTGCATGAGTTTTTAAAATTAATTTGTTTATCTGACCATGAGGCTTGCAGGATCTTAGTTTCACGACCAGAGATCGAACCTGGGACCTCTGCAGTGGAAAAACAGGATCCTAACCAATGAACCACCAGGTAATTTCCCTCCAAATGAGTCTCAGAAACAGTTTTTTAGTATTTTTTAAAAATCTGCTATAACTTTAATTGTAATTTTATTCTATCTGCAAATCAGTGTGAGAAAATCAAAATTAATACTAATTTTTTTCCAAGCCATGAGTGTGGTAATTTCTTCATATACTTACTGTTTTAATTTCTCTCAATTATGTTGCATACTTTTCAGTGTAGAGATTTTGCTTATTTTTATATGTTTGATGCTATTATCAATTTTATTTTCTACTGTTTATTGTTGCTATATAGGAATCTAATTAATTTGTACATATATGATTTTGTGACTGCTAACAAAACTAGTTAACTTTCTAACCTGATTTTAAAATTCTACTCGTTTGTCTGCAGAAATATTTGGGATTTCTAAATAGGTAATTATGGTATCTGCAATGTAGTGCATTTCTAACACACTATGTATCAGCCTGATTCTCAGAGAAGACTGTTCAAACATAAAATGCAGAGTTCTCTCTTTTTCTCCTATCTAAATTACCTTTCAGACTCTCTTCTCCATTCTGAAAATCTAGAGAACACATTGACACAGAGACACAGAAAGATCATCAAAGCCATGTGTGTGGACAGAGCTGAAGAGAACAGCAGGAAGCAGGCGAGAAGATGGGCATTTACTATGTAAAAATGAGGCACAGGCTTTTCTATTGATAACATTTATGAGCGTGTTTAATTAGAAAATCAGTAAAGTTTTATAGGTGAAATAAATGGTATGTGATATGACTGAGAACTGCATGTTAACAATTTGTGCATTTGTAAATTACTTTTGATAGCCATAAAAGTGATTATTTAAGGGATTTATCTGCATGGGGAAAATATTCCATTTCTCATAAGTGAACAAAGAAGCTAATAACTTATAGCCCTTCTTTTTATTATTATCAATATCTAAAATGTCTTCTTGGTCTTTTCATGTTAAAGCAATGTGAAGAAAAATACATGAAAATAATACTGTATTTAAAATTAAAGAAAATATTAATTGCATTTTTCTCAGAAAATGATTGAATATAACATATTTGGAACTTAGAAATATGTTATGAAGCCATAGCCACAACAAACACAAAATATTTAATTTAAATAAATACTGCCTGTAAGACACTGATGAAAAAAATTGAAGAAGATACAAGTAAATAGAAAAATAATTCACACTCATGAATTAGAAGTATTATTATTGCTAACATGTCCATGCTACCCAAAGCAATCTACAGATTCAATGCAACCTGTGTCAAAATTCAAGCAGCATTTTTCACAGAGATGGATAAAAATCCTAAAATTTGTATGGAAACACAAGGGACACTGAATAACCAAAGCCATCTTGGGGAAGAAGAGTAAGGCTGGCAGTATCGTGCGCCCTGATTTCATGAAAAACATTACAGAGCTACGGTAATCAAACCAGTATGAATGGGAGGAAACACTGGGAAATCATCAATCTGATAAACCATAAGGCGGTTCCTCAGAACATTAAAACCAGAACTGTCATACGATCCAGCAGTTCCACTTATGAGTATTTAACTGAAGAAAATGAAAACGACATTTCAAAAAGACAAATTCATGCTCCTGTTCACTGCAGCGGTATTTACAATAGTAACGCCGAGATACGGAAGCAACCTGAGTGTCATCTCTTCATAAATGGATCAAGAAAATATGGTGTATATAAACAATGGATTTAGCCATAAAAAGTGAAATCTTGCCATTTTTGACAAAACTGATGGACTTTGAGGGCTATATGCTAAATGAAAGAAAGCAGAAAGACAAATATCACATGATCCTAATTGTGTGGCACAAAACAAAGAAAAAAGCAAGCTCATAGATGCAGAGGACAGACGGACCACGCCAGAGCCAGGGGGTTGGCGGGGGGGGGGCTGGCGAAATTGGGAAGGGGTCAAAGGTAGATGCTCAGCTATCAAATACATAAATCCTGGGAATGTAAGGTGCAGCATGATAGCTATAATTAATAATTCTGTATTGCTTATTTGGAAGTTTCTAAGAGAGTAAGTCTTAAAATGGCTCATCTCAAGAAAAAAAAAAACGTAATTATACATGGTGACAGGTGATAACTAGATATCATGGTGCTAATTTTGCAATGTAAACAAATCTTGAATTATGTTTTAACCTGACACCCAGTGTATTATATGCCAGTATCATATGTCAACTTTACCTCAGTAATAATAAGTATCTTAAATAAAGTGGGTGGAGTCAAAGACCCAATAAGGAAGGCCTTGCAGATGTCCCTCAGTATTGCCTGCAGCTCAGCTGTGAACGAGGTGTGTTCTTATACTAACCTGTCCTAGGAGAGCATTGGAGGCTTCTTTCAGTTCCAGAAGGTTGAGTTTAATGAAATCGGAGTTTTACCTTACATGGAGCAAGCTGTATTTTCTGGATCAAGAACTAGGAAATCCTAATTCCTAGGAACTAGGACTGGACTAGGAAACAAGGGGGGGAAAAAATCCACCATTTCCAAGTTACTATAAAACTTTGTTTCCCATATAAAATGATAACATTTAAATTGGGTGACATCTCTATATCACTCTTGTCGACATTATATATTAAAACACTATGTCATCTAGTGTCCTTCAAGAAAGTATTTATGAAGGACAGTATTAGAGTGAACCAGACACCTTGATTAGGACCATGAGCTCGGGGTAGGGCAGGACTGGGAATGAGTGTCTAGCCTGTGCTTCTGTCCAGGGTCCTGAAATGCTTTTTCAAGGGAGATAGCAATTCAAAAACAGTAAGGAGGAAAGAAAGAGAATCGAAAAAGGAGATGAGAGGCAGAAAACAGGAATAATAAGAGAAAGTCAGGGAATAAACTTTCTTAGAAGTAGGCAAAAGTAACTACAGTGACTTCAAAAGAATGAGGAACACTTCTCACTTTTTCCTTTCTCAGTTTACCGTATCTTGGGATCAAGTATATCCAATACCATAGTCAACTGTGAGGTAGCAAATGGTAGAATATGAATTCCAATGATAAAAGAAAACAATAATATGATCAAATGTAGATATAAGAAATAAAAAGTGGCCAAAATTGTGGCTACAGTCACGCACCACCAGACTCCTGCCACCTGGCTTATAAATTATTGTCTATAACTTTTCCATCAGGTGTCCCAGGAGTCTTGTGATAGAAAGCCATGAATCTTAAATAAAATCTATTACGGACAAATAGTAAATGCTATATTGTGTCCATAAAAGTAACTAGACATTTGAGGCTTAGGGGAAAAGCTACAGTTTAAAGATAGCATGTGAAAAAAATGGTTTTTTATTGGCTATGAGCCTTCTGTGTGATATAAGTGCCAAGTAAGCTATTGTTTCTAACAATTTTTTTTTAAAGGAAAGTGTAGTGATAGGAAAAGGGTAAGTGGTGCCTGCCTGACTACTTTGGGTCAGTCAGGGCTCATCTCTGGTAACCGACTTCATCTGGTTAGATGTCAGTGGGAGACTGGAACACACGGCATTTGGGGATCAGGAGAAGAAGCTGAGGACCACAGCAGGAGGAAGGCGGACAGAGCGGTGGTCGTCAAAAGGAAGACGCATCATCAGATGTGCCATCTAATCCTGGAGGGGTAACCAGAACAAATAGTTTCAGGGTAAGAGTCAGTGAACTCCGGGAGCTGGTGATGGACAGGGAGGCCTGGCGTGCGGCCGTCCATGGGGTCACAAAGAGTCGGACACGACTGAGCAACTGAACTGAACTGAACTTATGAGTCAGTGTTCTCCAGAAAAACAGCACCTGTAGGATGGATGGATGAATGGATGGATGGATGGGTAGATGTTGGATAGATAGAAGAGAGAGAGATACATTCACTATAGGAATTGGCTCTCGTGATTATGGAGGCTGCAAGTATGAATGGACATTTGCAAGTTTTGCAGACCCAGGGAAGCCTGTGATGTCTTGATAGTTCCAGTCTAAGCCCAAAGGTCTGAGATCCAGAGCCTCTAGTGAAAGTCCCTTGCCACATCTGGAGGCTTGAGAATCAGGGCGCTGATGCCCCAGGGAAGAAAAAGATGAATGTCCCAGCTCAAGCAAGGGAGCAAATTCACACTCTCTGCCCTTTTTTTTCAGGCCCTCAGGGCTGAATGATGCCCACCCACATTGGTCAGAGTGTCGCCTTTACTCACTCTACCTAATCAGATCTAATCTCTCTGGAAACACCTTTGCAGACACCCAGAAATCATCTTTTTCCAGCGCTCTGAGCATCCCTCAGCCTAGTCAAGTTGACGCATAAACTTAGCCCTCATAGGTAGCATCATGCCCCTCAAGAAAGTGATGATCTAGTAGTCAAAGCCCTCCAGCATTGGAGGAAGCAGTCTTGAGAGGAAGTGTGTGCAGATGTACATGAAGTCATAATGACAGGGCGGGCACCAACAGACAAATGAACAGGTGAGTGTGTATACCTCCCACCTCCAGGCGCCCTCATGATCCATGGGAGGACTTCCAGTCTCCTGCACCCAGAAACTCTCGGAGAATTGCTTACAAATGCATAAAATGACTTAGAAGACCATTTTCACATTTACCTCTCAATTTTCTTTCAGTCTAAATTTAAAGCTCAGCTTTTTTGTCAAAACTGTCACTACAGAAAATGACATTATTCCATCAGGGACTTTTCATTGGCCTGAAAGCCTCTGTGCTCTAGAGCTGCCTGTCATTTGGGGTACATTTCTTTATTGATAAAAACATATGAATTAGCTCCCAAGGAAATGAACCTGTAAGGACACAACCCAAGTGTACACACACACACACACACATGCACACTACTTTTTGTGCAGTTAGGGTGTGTCCACAGACCTCTGAAGTTATATGGATCCAAACCTCTCAGCTCTGCTTTAGGTTCTCAATATCTCAGTAATAAATCATGAATCCTTGACAAGAAGGAAGAAGCAAAGTGACTTAAAATCAAGAACTGTGGGCACTGCTGAGTGACCAGTCCCTAAGTGAGAGGCATAAACAATTCCATCCATAGAGGAGTAAATTACGCGTGACCTCCGTGGGGCTTCTATTCTGTATAAAATGACGTTTGAGTTGGCGTCTTCTGCACTTTGGTCAAACGTTTGTTTTCAAGCTGTGTCTAAGCCACCATGTACTTGTTCCCTAATTCCCTGCGATGTTGAGGATGATTTTAGGGTGATGAGAAGAGCAGTTTGGGGAAGTAGGATGCGGTGTCTCTAGTTCGAGTCCTCCCTAACAACACTTGTAAATGGATCAGGTCACTGCCCCATCCGGGGCTCACTTTCCCCACCCAGGAGGTGAGACGCTCAAATAAACAATCTGAGGTTCATCCCAAGTCAGAAATCAGATTTCACCAACCTGAGGGCCTGCACGCCTAAGCCTGAGGGCTCCCAAAGGGCAGGTGGACATGCCCCACCTCCAGTGGCTTCCACTTTTATGCTGCTGTGGACAACTGTTTCATCTCAGGCCAATCTCGCTGTTCTTAGCCATTAGACAAGAACAACTTACTTCCAGCATGTGATGTGAGGGTTAACTGGGAAAATAAATTTAAAAACGCAGTCCTTATCACAGTGCCCAGCTCATGCTGAGCACTTAGTAAACAGTAGCTGTTAAGACTGGAGTTTTATTTCTTGCAGAATGGATATTCAGAAAGGAAAATCATCAGAGACAAAATTATTTTAGCACAAACATGGTCTATACTGTCTATTTGAAGGTATTAGGAGTTGGAGATATTGCAATCCATAAGCATATATATTTATATACCTTTATATAGATATATTGGAGAAGGAAATGGCAACCCACTCCAGTGTTCTTGCCTGGAGAATCCCAGGGATGGGGGAGCCTTGGTGGGTTGCCGTCTATGGCGTCGCACAGAGTCGGACACGACTGAAGCGACTTAGCAGCAGCAGCAGCATATAGATGTATAAATATACTATTCATAAATGTATATGTATACATTTTAAAAGTATATGTGTGCATGCATGCTAAGTCGCTTCAGTTGTATCCAACTCTGTGCGACCCAATGGACCATAGCCCACCAGGCTCCTCTATCCATGGGATTCTCCAGGCAAGATTACTGGAGTGGGTTGCCATGCCCTCCTCCACAAGATCTTCCCAACCCAGGAATCAAATCCACATCTCTTATGTCTCCGGCATTGGCAGGCGGGTTCTTTATATATTATAGGGATAGTTGTATCATGTTCTATATAAATACACCGCATATATCTGTCAAACCAGGTCTACCTCTCTGTCATTTCATGGTGACACTCCAGCAAATTTGATCTTTTGCAATTCTGCCCACCAGCCCTTGCTTCCTCCTCCCTGTAGCAAATAACACTGTTTTAAAGCTAGAAGTCTCTTATCCCAGGAGGTACTAAGGATCTAGACGTGACATCAAGCTCAGACACCACCTTCATCCTGTTTTAAAGCTAGAAGTCTCTCATCCCAGGAGGTACTAAGGATCCAGACGTGACATCAAGCTCAGACACCACCTTCATCCTTCCTGGCACTAGCTTTCTGGCTGCCTTCCTCCCGTCACTCTCCCACAGGGCAGCCAAGATCAGCGTGCACAGACGCTTTAGTGACGTTCTGTCCCTAAAACAGCCTCCCAGCACCAGGGGACCAAGGGGGACAGCCTGCTCTGGGTGGGGAGACTTGTCACCAGAGTGACACCCCGACACCCCACCCCCCCAGGCCGCTCCCTGCTCGGTGAGGCCCCATCTCTGCTCCACTTCTCCAGGCCTGAACTCACCCTTACTGAAGCCCTTTAAACAGATGACTTTTACGTGACTACTGGTCTTGTGACTGTCCACATAAAACAGCTCTCTGACCAACAGGAGGTCAGCCAGCATTTGTTGGCGACCCTGTAAAAGGAGCTTATTGGGGGAGAGATTCTGGTCCCATTCATCTCCGTAGGGTTTACCTTCCACTATGTGTGCGCAGTTTACGCCTGAAAATAGAGAGCAGGGATCTAAGATGATCTAGCTCGCACAGTTGTGAAATGCGTTGAATTACCAGCTAAGGTCCTGTTTCCCTATGAGCCCCTTGGGAGCAGAAGCTCCGTTCTTCCAGTCCCTGCAACGCTGAGTGCAAGGCACCCGTCAGGGACTAAGCACGTGGATGGAGGGACCCCAGGCGCTCTGGGAAGTTTTACTGCAGAGATTTCGATGAATCAATATAATTAATTACTGTCAGCATCAAGTGCAATCATTTCTAAATGCTTATCAGACTTAGAAATGTCCTAATTCCCTTCTTTAAAAAACACTATGCTTTGTAGTTCTCTCTAAGAAGATTAGCTTGTTATAGGGTAACATCTTGCACTTACTGAATACATGAAATGAAGTATCTGTTTTGTTTTGGTTTGGTTTGCCTTGGTTTTGAATGTGAGAGAATATACGCAGGAAAAATGATTGATGAGTTTATGTCAGGTGTTATGATCCTGAGGTTTTATCTATACAATTTCCTTCATAATTTCCTGAAACTAAAAACCAGTACTTTCCCCAACAGTGTAGGCATTGTTATTACCTCGCAGGACAGAAAGGGAAGGAAATATCAGTTCTGGTCTGGTCTGGTTCGGAGACTGTAGCGGTATACTGATTTGAAGTTTCCAGACAAGATGATTTGCTGGGCATATTGTAGTGGCAGTGAAGTCAGTAAAGAGATCAAGGGGGACACTTGATCACATCTTACTGCTGACCAGCTCCCGTGAGCCAGCTCTACCAGTGGTCACCTGAACATGGGCCCTCCTGAAGAAGCCCTAGGACCCACCTACACACAGCATCCCTTCCCTTTGGCCAAGGTCATTTTTAACTACAGAAAAGGATTGTTTGGGGAGGACATTGCTCTAGATTTGCTCTTAGGTGAAGAAATACAAGACTCTTCACCAGTTCCTGGGAACCAAAAAAAGAAACATTTTCTTATTTCATCCTACCCTTCTGATTGGTCCTTATCAATCCTGCAGAGATTCCAATGCCAGATAATTCCATCCAGCTTCTGAAGTTGTGCTTCCAGAGCACGGGTGCTGTCAAGCCGCCCACAGAACGGTTCTGAGGTTCCCCAGCAGGGCAGCCCCAGGGCAGTAACACTGCTGTCCGGACCTGAATGTCAGAGGTGCACACCTGTACAGGCAGGGACTGTAGACGCAGCTCCATGGTGTCTCTCCTGGGGAGGGTGGAGGGGGGATAGGGGAAGAGTGAGTGGAAGCAGAAACATAGAGCAAATGACCTGATCCGTCTTGTAAGTCTCCATCCATCTAGGCAGAGATCATTTAGAAAGTGTAGGATACACCAAACATGAATTAAAACTGGAGGTTAATTTCTGTGGTTGAACATAAAGGGGTATATTTGAAGCCTAGGTGTCGCTTCCGCAAACCTCAGAGCAGAATCAGAAGTCTCTTCGTGACCATGCATGTGAAAACGGTGAAGCAAAACGGTGCAAGGGGAGGCGTCGTTTCTTCCCAGACATTTTGGAAACTCAGACCTGGGAAACTGTTAGGAGTGGCCTGGAGTGTCAGTCGCATTCCCGGCACATAGTAGATGATCAAGATGGATTAGTCTATAAATTTTTAAATTCCCACAATGCTAACTGTTGCAACAGTCACTGCAAGACACTTTGGGGGCTCTACACCCTCCATTCAGGAATTCACTGGTCTATCGAGAAAACGGACACATGCTCCTCTCAGGGGTCACGTGTTGTCACGGTGGAGCCACTTGTGCCATCGAGACCTCGTTCCTGCTGTGAAGGCATTTGGGGCGCCCAAGGGACATGTGAATACGTCGGCAAATATGTGCCACCAAGTGCCGGGGCAGAAGAAGACATAGGATGCAGTGAGGATGGGGCTCACGAGGGGCAGGAAGGGCAGTGGAAATGATCTTCAGGTGTGTGTGGGAACGCTGGGGAGAGATGCAATTCCAGGAGAGCAGACAGAAGGGCAAAGGCTTACACACAGAGCCTGCTTTTCTTGGAAAGTCACGGTGGTATGAGAAGGTCCATAGAGAGAACTGATCTCTGTTGGATAACGTTGACAACCTTTAAATATGAGAATACGTTTCAGACAAATACCTGCTCTGTTAAGGGTTTTCAGCCCAGGAATTCCTCGTGTGCTTGTGTGGACAGTGAGAAAAGAACATGTTTATCTTCTGAAATAACATAAGAGCATTTAAAATCAGGTGACTTGTGGGCAACTTGAATTATTCAGGCAGTCATGGAGTAGCATAGCATAGACATATTTTAATTCTCAGCTATGGATTCTGCATGTGTAAGAGAGACTGATCCATGTGGAAAGGAGGTTTGGAAAGTTTGTTACTCAGAGTGTCTCCCCTTGGAGGTTGCATGCACTTCATCCCTGATGACAGAAGGAGGGTAGAGGGTTAATCTTAGGAAAAATGTCAACGAAGCCGTGACCAGTACATGTAGAAATGCATGACTGAGAAGTGCAGACGTAGTTATGAGACTTCTTGGCTTTCATGGGAAGAACAAGAGTTTCTTTGCCAGTTGTGCCAATCCTGTTTTATAAATGCCTGTCCTTGACCGCTAAGCTCTCTGTGTCTCACTATGATCCAACGTTTTCAGCCTAAGCAATGTCACAGAACCACACTCAGCCTTATAAGTACAACAGTTCAGCTGATGTTTATAAAAGCATCATGATGACAAAGAAGTCCCCAGTGCCATACTCTGCACTGTGACCTTCAGCTGATGGTGATTCCAACTCTATGAAATATCCACCCCAGGAGGCAATAGAAATTCCTTTTCAAGGAACAAAATGTGTTATATCCTGAATAATACTGATATGATCAGAAGACATTTCAAAAGCGAGCTTCTGAAATCCACAGAAGATGTAGAATTGTTCAAGAAGTTTCTGCATGTCTGCTCTGTAGGTGGTTCCAGTCCAGCCACAACAGGTGCTTTCTAAAGGCCACGGGGGCTTCTTGGTGTTCTCCCCACGGCTGGATCGCATACTGGAGTTCCGACAGATGCCCAGTTAACACTTGCCAAATAGCTGAAGGAGTGACTGGCGTCCATGCTCACGGCCAGCACCGTCTAGAAAGCATGTCCTCTACAGAGAGAACAAGTGATGTCCTTAGACCACGCGAGGGGACTGTGGTGCAACCACCATCCTTCAAAAAGCTCCTGAGTGAGGGAGGAAGATCCACTGAAGGAACCCAGTTACATCTTGGTGTTCAGTCGCTCCGTTGCATCCGACTCTGTGAGACCCCACGGATGGCAGCAGGCCGGTTACATAGAGAAAACTAAGAAACAGTGCTGGGGCAAGAGCGTGCCGGAGGGACCCGCGAAGGTGACCCGGGCAGTAAGAACTTCACATCACCCTCCTTTCTTAGGACACTCAGTAAATAGAAAGCATGTATTTTTTTCTTTGCATTACTGCCGTTATGAGTAAACCCTTGTCTGGGGGAGCGTCACCAAATGGGCAGCACAGCTGAGCCCTCATTAGCAGGCTCTTCGGGAGCACTGGGATGACCTCAGGCCCTTAGCCCTGTGAGTACTAGACATTTCATCACACCCACAGTTACCCATTATTCATGAATTTGAACAAAGAAAAAGTCTGTGATACGGTTCTTAAGAAGCGAGGAGAGATGTCAACGGTTGTAGGCAGGGACTGTGGGTCTGTCCTGGCTTCCCGGGGCTGCCCTCAGCAAACCCTGCAGACTCAGCGGCTGACACAACAGAAAAGTGTTCTCTGACAGTTCTGGAGGCTAGAAGTCCTAACTCGAGATCTCTGCAGGTTTGGTTCCTTCTAAGGTCTGGAGAGGATGTCCATGCCTCTCACCAGATTCTGATCCCAGGCAGCCACCCCTGCATTCCCGGGCTCACGGCCAGGCCAGCCCATCACTGCCTCAGCCTCACACGGCTCTCTCCCTGCGGGTGTGTGTCTGGGTCTCTTACAAGGACACTAGTTGTTGAAGTTAGCGCCATCCTAATGATCTCCTCGAGGGCTTCCCTGGTGGCTCAGTGGTAAAGAGCCCACCTGCTAACGCAGGAGACGGGTTCGGTCCCTGGGTTGGGAAGATCCCCGAGGAGGAAATGGCAGCCCACTCCAGTATTCTTGCCTGGAGAATTCCCTGGACAGAGGAGCCTGGCGGGCTACAGTCCATGGAGTCTCAGGGTCAGATACAACTGAGTGTGCACGCACAGTTAGTGACCTCATTTAGACTTGATTATACCTGCAATGGTCCCAGTTCCAAGTAAGGCCACATTCGCGGGCGTTGGGGATGAGGACTTCAGCGACCTTTAGGAGGACACACTTCCATACGCAGCAGGAGCCAGCCCAGAGCACCAGGTGGATGGCGGGTACAGACGGGTCTCACCACACTGCAGCCCCATACCGGCTAGAAGCTTCCTTCACAACCACAGCCCGAGTAGAGAAAAGTCACCCTGGTGGGTCTGTCTTCCAAAGAAGTGCAAGGTGAGGTCTTCTTTCATGTGTGTGGGGACGGGTTCTGCATCTCATCTGCTTACATGTGTGTGCACGCCTGTGACCATTCACCATGCGTGTGCACGTCTGTGACCATTCACCTCGCATGTGCACGCCTGTGACCATTCTCCATGCGTGCATGCACCTGTGACCATTCACCATGCGTGCGCGTGCCTGTGACCACTCACCACGTGTGCGTGCACTTGTGACCATTCACCACGCGTGCACATGTCTGTGACCATTCACCACACGTGCACACACCTGTGACCATTCACCACGCGTGCGCACCTGTGACATTCACCACGTGTAGCCACACACCTAAAATCTGCATTTGTCCTGTGTGTCAGTGACATCTCAAAGATGCTTCAGGGTGGTTCTGGACCAAGTCCAGCACATGCTTTCTGGGCGTGTACATGACAGGAATTCATAAGGACCCTGATCTAACACGGAGCTGAATCACTGTCTGACTTACCTGATGTCTTGTGCTAACATACAGGCATTATTTCTCCGACTTTATTCTGTGCCTACACTCAAGATAAGAGTTTACCAGTAATGTTCTTTTTCCCATCTATTATTTATGTAGTAATTTTATTAACTTCATTTATTCATTATTTTATTTATTCTCTGAGCATCTCCTATGCCCCAGACATTGCAGTAATTGCTAAAGATGCGAAAATGATTCAGACCCAGTCCTCTCTGTGAACCTCACTCTCTAGTCATGAGTCAGATACACAGACAGTGGCACGAGCCCCTGTGAGTGCTGTGTCCAAGGGGCCAGCAGGGCAGCAGAACCCCCAAGAGGGGGCCTCAGGATCAGACAAAACCCCGGCAGCAAAGGGGGGACATTTGAGTGAGGGATGGAGATAGGAAATTTTAACCACAGATGTGAGGGTCAGGCATGTAGGTGAAAAATACATGATAACGTGCATATAGGATATGTATGTTATATATGATAAAAATATATGATAAAGTGATGAGGAGACACACCTATGTATATGCAGACACACGTGTATGTGCACACATGCATGTGTGCGTGGTGTACGCGTGCTGCACATATGGTCATGTGCACGCTCGTGCACACGCCTGTGTACTCACTCTTGCACACGCACGCTCACTGGCGGGACCCTCTCACTGAGCACTGACCAGGTTGCTCCACGAGGAGCAGGGCCGCTGGATGAGGAGCGGGATGTGTTCCGAGCTCTGAGCAGCAGAAGCTACCAGGACCGAAGCGGCTGCTGTGAGCAGAGATGGCGGGGGAGGCCATGCACCCTGACCCTCGCTCCCTCCTCCTGCAGCTGGGAAGGCTGGTCCTCCAGGTGTGGGGTGCCTGTCCTCTGCCCTGGGGGGCCACCTGCTGCCCTGGGGCTGCTCCTGAGGCCGGGGCCGAGGCCCGTCTGTTCCGCAGCCGTCACCGCCTGTGCTGGATTCTCCAGCGCTTCCGGGAGTCGGCTCTGGTGCCCACACAGTCTCTGCTTGCAGAGTGGGCAGGTGAGGCTGGTCACCGCAGTTCAGGCTGACGGGGGTGGAAAGCGAGTCGCAGACGCATGTCCTTGCCCACAGTCTACTGGTCTGCCCGATGCCAGGGCCCCTAGTCGGTCCAAGCTCAACTTCACTGCCCCTCTGGACTCTCGCGTGGAGCCACATCCGGAGGGCAGCGTCCTCCTGTTTATATCCCTCCTTGTACACTCACAGCAGTTCTAGAGGATGCGGGAAAACACCTCAGAGAGCCTTGTACGAACCTCCGTCCCGGGAGCTCTGCCCTCTCTCCAGTGAGGAGCAGGCAGCCCCGCACAGCGAGAGCCCGTGAATCCTGGGGAGACCCGGGGAGCACCCGCCCTGCCTCCTGCCTCCGAGTCCAGCCCCACGCGGCTGGGCTCCTGGGGCGACACTGGACGCCTCGGCCATTCGGGCCTCGTAGCCCCCAGCGTGCTGTCCACAGAGAGGTCAGGGTCACTGGAGACCATAGGTGCTGGGGCCCAGGCTGGGAAGCGGGGAGCCGAGCCTGCCTGCAGCCACAGCAACGGCCGTGGGTCTGACATCCACGGTCAGGGCCCTCTGCCCCTTCTCCAGCCTCGAAGGTCGTTCTGGGTCCAGGGAAAGTCCGCACCTCCGGGCGCGGGGCTGAAACCGAGCAGAGCCAAGCCCTGTCCCGGGAGGCCTCGCGGCTTCTACGGGGAGCCCGATGACATGGGCAACCCAGTTGCCATCCCGGGCTGGGCCAGGCCCCAGGGCCAGGTGGTCGTGGGCTGGACACGGGCACCACTGTCCTTCCTGCCGGGCGGGACCCTACACGCAAGTTCTGAGCTCTGCAATCCAACAGGAAGTGTACCTGAGAAAACTGACCACTGTTCAATTTATATTGAACATTCACTGTCTTTCTAACACAGAAGCAAGCACCTTCAGAGGAACCCAGCATCGAGGAATGAGTAACTTAGTAACGAGTACCTAGTTCCTAGACCAGCGTCTGGGAACCAGAAGTTGGGGAATGAGAAGCTGTGTGGTTTCCATTCTGTAGGAAAGGACTCCGGGTTTAATTCAAAGTGCAAAAACAATGCAGGCGCTGCCTGGCCGCTCCCTCCACACTCTGTGAGCAATAATGAAGTCCCTCCTCGCCGGCCTCCCAGGCCACCAGCGAGGACTCGGCTGCGGTCAGTGCCGCCGGGAAGCTTCAGGCCTGAGGGGCGTGATGTCGGAGGACAGACAGAGGAAGACTTGCTGAGCCCGCGAGCTGGGCAGGGCCAGGGAGGCTGGCCATCCACCGGAGGCCCCACCGGGACCCCGTTCTCCCGTTCTCAATGCATCACAGTCCATGAAACCAAATGCGCAGCTGCCTTCCTGTGAAAAAGTGACCGGGAGCCGAGCGAGAACTGCGCGCGTAGGACCTGCCCCGGCAGCGGCAGGGGAGACTCTGCTCCGGACACGGACCAAGGGGCCCGCCCAGGTCAGGCCTCCACCGGCTTCTCCTCCCCGTGCTCGCTTCAGCCCAGGCTGGCACCCACAGGGCCCAGCAGGGCAGCTGGCGGCCCCTGCAGGACAGCCTCGAGGGCGACGACCGGCCTCCCTGAGTCCGCCCAGCCCTCATCACCCCCAGACCATCCTGAACCCAGGGCGTCTGGTTACAACCAGGGAGTGTCCCCCTGCAAAAACTCCCCCGGAGGGTCAGGACCCCCGACCGCTGCCCCACGGAGGAAGCCGAGGAGGAAAGGCCGAGGAGGAAAGGCCAGAGAGAAGGCCCACGGCTCTGCAGGGTGGGGCTTCCAGGGGCCTCAAGGAGAGGCTCAGGAGACCCCGAGGGCTGTCTCAGCGCCAAGGAGAGGAGGAGGAACATGAGATGGGGAGAGAGAACCCTTAACGTGCAGCCTCCTGGCTCTCAGGTGACCCTCGCCCCAAACTGCCCCCCACACGGGGTTCATGGAGCCGCAGATTCATTCAGGCCTCCAGCTCAGCCCAGAGGCGATACCCGCGCCCGGGAGTCAGGCGCCAAGGGCCCTTCCCTCCAGTCCGGGTCCCCCAGACTCAAGCCCGTCAGCCACTGGCCCTGGGGCGGTCCTGCCCTTCCACGGGGGTCTCTGTCCCTCTGTCCCTCCCATTTTGCTTTCGCAGTGAAGGCTTACTTGTTTTTACGGCTGCCACGCAGTCTGAGAAAACCCCTCAAGACCCGCCTGGTCCTTCTGGGAAAATAGGCTCTGGAGGTCAGGAGGGGGGTGAGGTTCCAGAGCGGGAGGAGGAGGCGCCTGAAGCCGGGACACAGGGCGCCCACTCCCGGGTCCCCTTTGCCAAGGAGAGCCTCTGCTGGCTGCTCGCAGGCCTGTGAGCCTCCCTCCAGCTCGGAGCCCTGATCACGGGTGAGGCCAGGACTCTGCGCAGCTAACCTAGGGCCACGTGGGGGCCCGGGGCTCAGATGCCCCAGGCCTCCCCCAGCCCTGCAGGGAGAGCTGGTCCTCAGTCAGCCCTTCCTGCCTGTGATGTCCACGCTCTGTCCTTCCTGAGGTAGAGACAGAAAGGCTGAGTGGCACATAGAGGTGAAGGAAAGGGGTCTTTTCCCAAACCCACAGACACTCTCCATGGGCACTTGCTACAAGGACGTCTGATGATGAAAGTGAAAAGGGGCCAATCTGTGCACCTTGGTCTGTGGGAGGGGGAGGTGGGGAGGGGAGGAGGAGGAGCAGGAAGGCGGGGAGAAGGGGAGAGGGAAGTGGGAGGAGGGGAGGATATTGGGAGGAGGAGGAAGGAGGAGGGGGAGAGGAGGTGGGGGGAGGAGGAGGGGAGGGGAGAATGAGGAGGGGGAAGGGAGGAGGGGGAGGGGAGTAAGGAGAGAATGAGGGGAGGGGAGGAGGGGGAGGGAAGGGGAGGCTGGGGTGGGAGGCAGCGACCCTCCGCCCCAGGGCTGGCTTCAGCCTCTGGAAGAGCTGAAACCCGCGCCCGCCCAGCCAAGTTTGTTAGAGGGTTTGTTCTTCCGCGTGGGGGGCACGGAGAACGCGGAGCAGAGAGCCGCTGGCCTGGGCTTCTGCAAAGCGCCGTGGGCACCGAGGGCGGGGTGTCTCCCGCTGACCTGCCCCGCGCCGCCACTGGGACTCCAGCCGTGGACCGGGGTGCGGTCCAGAAGTCCCAGCACACAGTCGCACCAGACAGACCCCAGCAAACCGCTCATCCGTGCAGGCCCATCCACCGGGCCCTCCTCGCCCCGGACCCGCTGGAAGCCGCAGGAGCAGCTGACTCAGGCGCCTCCCGTGTGAGCTGGGAGCACGACTGAGGCCCTGACTTCATCCGCAGGAGGACCGGAGGGACAGGGACAGGGCGGGCTGAGCGGGGGTCCCTCCCCCGCCTCAGGGCAGATGGATCAGGGCTGCTCTGGGCGGGTGTGGACCTGCCGCTTCTGCGTGCCCGTGGGACCCCAGGCCGTGTCGCTGCCCTCGCTCAGACCTCCAGGCCTGTCGCTGCTGCTAGGGATGCAGACCACTGAGTCAGAAGCTCCTGGGGCAGCCCAGGCCAGGTCCGGAAAGGCAGGCAGGGGTCCAGGTGGCCAAGCTCTGTTCTGAGCAAGAGGATGCCGTTTCTGCCAGAAAAGTCTCCCCATGGAATCCTGCGGCTAGAATGGAAGTGAACGCATTTTATTTTATTTTATTTTATTTTTATTAATTGGAGGCCAATCACTTCACAACATTTCAGTGGGGTGAACGCATTTTAATTCCAATGACTTCCACCCATTTCTGGGCCATGGATGTTTTTATCTGTGATCCCACTGTGCACTGGGGCAGATGGACACACAGCTGTTCTGTTTGCAGAGGGGGAGGCGCCTCCTGCCGCCAGTGGTCTCTCGGTGAACCCCCAGGGCCCCAGGCACAGCTCTCCAACCACCACATGATCACACTCCCACCTCCACTGGTAGAATCCTTCTTTATTGCGAAACTAACTCTTGGTATTTCAAGCATGTGGAGGCTCAAATGACCATCTTTCCACCTATCTCCTGTTTTTAAAAGACACATTTGCTATTGATCTATGCAGTCATCACACATTTTAGGCAAAAACCCCAACAGAAATGGGGACTCACCTCCGGTCAGCCTGTGCCTTTCTAGCTGTAGATCAGGTTCTAATTGTGTGACCTTGAGGAACTTACTTGCCCTTACTGAATCTTATTTATTTATCTGCAAAATAAAAGTAGCAACAATACTGACCTCACGGGGTGACTGAATGAATTAAACAAAGTTCTCACTGTCTTATTGGGCACATGATGAAGTGTTAGTAAAGTTAGGTGTTACTATGACTGGCGGAAGTTGGTGTTCTTAGCTGGTATTTCTGAGATGTTCTCGCTGCTGAGCAGAGATCAGCAGAGCTGAGGACGTCTCAGCCGTGTCCTTGGAGTCCCTGGAATGGCCAGTGGGGTCCTCCCGTCTGCACAGAGATGACAGGGCCTTCAGCCAAGACCTCCTTCCCTGTCCAGCCACTGGACGTAGGCCCACCCTGTCTCCCTGTCCCTCTCTCTAGCTCCTCTGGCCTCCCCCCGGTGGTGCCTCCCCAGGGTCCCCGCCATCTCTGCCCACACCTGCCCCCTCCGAGCCCTCTCTCCGCACCAGCTCTCATCCTCCCTCCCTCCCACGCTCACTCCTGCTGCCTCCCTGCCTTATTCTCCACACCTCACCTCCCCAAGAGATGTGACCTCTTCCGTGTGACCCCTGCCCCATTAATTCTTCATACCTAGTCCTCTGGAGGCTCCCCAGAACCAGGCCCCCTCCCAGCCAAACTGAATGAAAAGCTTTCAGCTCTCACTTTCCTGAATCTTTTCACAACAGGAAAATGTTGATGACTCCCTTGTTTACTAAAAAAGTCTCTGCTGCAGCTTCCTTGACACCAAATGCCAGGTTTTCACCTTGCCCAGCATGTCTGTTAGTCTGCTGTGGACGCCGTAACGAAGCTCTGCAGGTGAGGCTGCTTCAGGAACAGCAGTGGATTCTCTCGGTCCCGGAGGCCAGACGTCTGAGACCAAGGCGAACGCAGGGCGGGTTTCTCCCAAGCCTTCGGCTCGGTTTGCAGGCAGACTGCGTTCTCACAGTCGTTCCTGTGCATGGGTTTCTGTCCTTCCACGTGCTCCCACTTCCTGTTCTCACAGGGCACCAGCGCTGTTTGATTAGAGCGTCCCTGACGGCTTCACTGTAACTAATCAGCTCCTGAAGGGCCCAGCCTCAGAGGCGGTCACATCGGTGACTACACAGTGGGGAAGCCTGACACCCAGAAGGTGGGGGCACGCTTCAGCCTGTAACAGAAGTCTCCTGACGAGCCTCTATCCCGACATGCTGACCCCCAGGGTCCTGCCCGGGACAGCAGCCCCGGGCGGTCCCGGCCCCTCCCGGCCCTCATCAGTGGACAGTCAATCACCCCCCGGCCGCAGGGCGTGGGTCTCACGCAGGCCTCTTCGACTCAGCGCTGTCGGCACACAGAACCTGTCTTTCCTCCATGGTCAGCGCCTGTTTATGTTCTGCATCCCACATCTCGGTGGATTCACTTAGGTATTAAACTACCACCCTCTGTCCTTCCACAGCTACTCCTTGAGCTCAGCGTTTGCACTCTCAGGACTTACTAGAATGAGAATGTCAGAAACAATGGAACGTTTCGTCTACCAGGAGCGCTGGGAAGGGGACTCAGAGGCACGAGAGCTCGCCCCACGGAGGCTGGGCCAGTCCACAGGGAAGCGGGATTCTGAGCCTGAGTCCAGCTCATCAGTTCAGTGTAGTTTAATCACCCAGGATTAGTGCTGGGGAAGACTCTTGAGAGTCCCTCAGACTGCAAGGAGATCAGCCAGTCCATCCTAAAGGAGATCAGTCCTGGGTGTTCATTGGAAGGACTGACGCTGAAGCTGAAACTCCAATCCTTTGGCCACCTCATGCGAAGAGCTGACTCATTGGAAAAGACCCTGATGCTGGGAAAGATTGAGGGCAGGAGGAGAAGGGGACGACAGAGGATGAGATGGCTGGATGGCGTCACCGACTCGATGGACATGGGTTTGAGTAAACCCCTGGGAGTTGGTGATGGATGGGGAGGCCTGGCGTGCTGGGGTTCATGGGGTCGCAAAGAGTTGGACACGACTGAGTGACTGGACTGAATTGAAGCTTGAGGAAGCGCACTTGAGGCAGGCGAGAAGGAGAAAAGCGGACCCAGAGTGGGGAGGACAGAGCCCCCTGAGGGGAGAGCGTGGACCAGAGCCAGACTGGCTGCTTGAGAAGCAGGAGGGAGGCCGTGGGGTCAGGAAGAGGCCAGACCACATGGGCATCCGGAGACACACTGAGGATATTTTGTTCTTTTTTTGCAAAAGGTAATAGGAACTCATTGAGGGCCTTACATAGTGGGGTGACTTTATAAAACTGAGATGCCAGATAATAATGACTCTGACTACGAAGGAGGGATGGGGTTGGGGGGTCAGAGGCAGGTAAACCATGATGCCATCGCAGTGGTCCTGGCCAGCAGTGAGGGGCTTCGTCTAGAGCAGTACTAATGAGAAGAGTGCAGACAGGTGTAAGTGTGGGAGACACGCAGGGACACAAAGCTACACCCCGTGGTGACAGAGCGAACCTGAGAGGTAAGAAAAAGAACGGCGTCAGCGTGGTTCTGGCTGGAACCGCTGCTTGGAGAGTGACCCTGCGGTGAGCAGAGAGGTCTGGGCACACTAGAGCCGTCGGGGGAGCGGACACTTGGCTCAGGGATCAGCTCCGGGTGGGGTGGGGGGAGCCCAGCCTGCGGGGGCAGGCGGCACAGGAGCGGTTTTGGAAGAGAGGACAGAGCCGGTCCGGGGAGAGGGCGCAGAGTGAGCCGGGGCGAGGACTCAGGCGCTCCGCGGTCTTCGTGCCCCACGCCGTCTTCGCGCGCCCCGACGGCGCCTGAAGGCCCGGCCGCGGGGCGTGTGCGGAGCGGCAGGCCATCAGCTTTGCTGAGCGGGAGAGCTGTGCCTGAACTCAGCAGCCTGGGGCCACCGTCTGTCTGGGCCACAGCAGTGACCAGTCCTGATGGAGGCAGCAACCAGGCTGGGACTCAGGGCGGGAGAAGGGGCAGGCACGGTGCCGCTTTCAGGAAACGTGCCTGGAAGGCGCCGGGATGGAGCAGAAGCCGGAAGTGGGTGTGGGGTTAGGCTGGCCATTCACCTGTTTCTAAGAAGGAATTCCTGGATGGAGGCGGTGGGAGAACTGTCCTCCACGCGCCCACTGCAGAGCTAAAGACCCACTACTTCTCCCGCAGGCGGTGTTGGTGACTGACAGTCCGAACCCGAGTCCTGAGACTCTGCTTTATTTCTCTCTAATAATTTTATTTCTTTCTTTCTTGCTGTGCTGGGTCTTCTTTGCTGCGTGGGCTTTTCTCTAGTTGTCACGAGCGGGGCATCTCCTCTGGTTGCTCCTCTGGTTACTCATCGGGATGGCTCCTCTCGCTGCAGAACACGGGCTCAACAGCGGTGGCTCACGGGCTCAGCTGCGGAAGGCTGTGGGATCCTCCCGGATGAGGGCTCAAACCCGCGGGTCCTGCGTTGGCAGGTGGATTCTTCCCCACGGGGCCGCCGGGGAGGCCCTGAGGCTCTGCGTTCGATTGACAAGCCGTGTCGCGTCCACACTCACCCCTTCATGCGGCCTCTAACACTGCCGTCAGCTGGCCCTTGAAGACCGAGCTCGCATCCCTCACTGAGGAAGTGCGGAGGGGTCACGCCAGCTCCAGGGCCTCCCAGGAGGGGCTGGGGGCCACGGGGCAGCCCGGTCCTCCGCTCAGGTGTTGGTCCGAAGATCGCTCATCACAAAGCCCCTTTCCCAGGAACCCCTCTGTGATCGCCATGAGACCCCTCCTCCGCCAGGCCCGCTCTGCTCCTCTGAGCCCCGGGGATCCCAGCAGAGCCGGCACAGCCGCCAGGAAGCCGACCCAGGCCAGCCCTGATGTGTTCCTGTCACAGCGGCCGCCCTCACTAGTCACGCAGAGCTCCGTTTGCAGTCACGAGAGGCACTGATTCATTAAAACAGAGAGTCGCTAAAGTACGTGCCATCCCGGGGCATACACGGGCTTCCCCACGTTTTCAATGACGTCAGAAATCAAGTGCGTCCTGCAGCCACACTGCGTTCCCCATCCTGACATTTATTTTGTGAATTAAAATAAATGGACTTATTTTAATGTATGATTAAAGCAGTTTTAATTCATGATGGCTAGGAAAAAAAAAAAACTGTGCAAATAGTTTCTTTGAATGTGCCAACATGAAATAAAGAAAGACTATTAACCTGCATGATAAAATTCAAACTTTACAAGTTAAAATGCCTTCAAGTACATGATCTAAGAGTGAAAGACAGAGCGATGAATATGCAGCCAGGAACTGGTAAAATTGCTTTAATAATGTGAAGAGCATCACAAACATTGCTCAAGCTGGGAGTATTGGCCAACAATCGCAGTATTAATGCTCACTGAGTAAAGCTATAGCCGCGGAATTTTTATATTTGGAAACCTGAAGGAAAGGAAAAGTCACGGCCAATGTTAGGGTGGTTTATTACAACTACTAGTTCCAGGAAAGTCAGATCCTTGCTGAACAGAGTCTACGTATATTGTTATTATCTTTTGACATTGTTTATCAACTACAAAGTGAATTTTGGAAACACAGGATCATTCTTATATTTTTCATGTTGTACCTCCAGTACCTACTATAGAGTCAGTTCAGTTCAGTTCGGTCACTCAGTCGTGTCCGACTCTGCGACCCCATGGACTGCAGCACGCCAGGCCTCCCTATCCATCACCAACTCCCGGAGTTTACTCAAACTCATGTCCATTGAGTCAGTGGTGAAATCCAACCATCTCTTCCTCTGTCGTCCCCTTCTCCTCCAGCCTTCAATCTTTCCCAGCATTAGTGTCTTTTCAAATGACTCATTTCTTCCCACTAGGTGGCCAAAGGACTGGAGTTTCAGCTTCAACATCAGTCCTTCCAATGAATATTCAGGACTGATTTGTTTAAGGATGAACTGGTTGGATCTCCTTGCAGTCCAAGGGACTCTCAAGAGTCTTCTCCAACACCACAGTTCAAAAGCATCAATTCTTTGGTGCTCAGCGTTCTTTATGGTCCAATTCTCACATCCATACATGACTACTAGAAAAACCATAGCCTTGACTAGATGGACGTTTGTTTGCAAAGTAATGTCTCTGCTTTTTAATGTGCTATCTAGGTTGGTCATAACTTTCCTTCCAAAGAGTAAGCATCTTTTAATTTCATGGCTGCAATCACCATCTGCAGTGATTTTAGAGCCCAAAGAAATAAAGTTAGCCACTATTTCCACTGTTTCCCCATCTATTTGCCATTAAGTGATGGGACCAGATGTCATGATCTTTGTTTTCTGAATATTGAGCTTTAAGCCAACTTTTTCACTCTTCTCTTTCACTTTCATCAAAAGGCTCTTTAGTTCTTCACTTTCTGCCATAAGGGTGGTGTCAACTGCATATCTGAGGTTATTGATATTTCTTCCGGCAATCTTGATTCCAGTTTGTGCTTCCTCCAGCCCAGCGTTTCTCAAGATGTACTCTGCATATAAGTTAAATAAGCAGGGTGACAATATACAGCCTTGATGCACTTCTTTTCCTATTTGGAACCAGTCTGTTGTTCCATGTCCAGTTCTAACTGTTGCTTCCTGACCTGCACACAGGTTTCTCAAGAGGCAAGTCAGGTGGTCTGGTGTTCCCATCTCTTTCAGAATTTTCCACAGTTTCTTGTGATCCACACAGTCAAAGGCTTTGGCACAGTCAATAAAGCAGAAATAGATGTTTTTCTGGAACTCTCTTGCTTTTTTGATGATCCAGTGGATGTTGGCAATTTGATCTCTGGTTCCTCTGCCTTTTCTAAAACCAGCTTGAATATCTGGAAGTTCATGGTTCACGTATTGCTGAAGCCTGGCTTGTAGAATTTTGAGCATTACTTTACTAGCGTGTGAGATGAGTGCAACTGTGTGGTAGTTTGAGTATTCTTTGGCATTGCCTTTCTTTGGGATTGGAATGAAAACTGACCTTTTCCAGTCCTGTGGCCACTGCTGAGTTTTCCAGATTTGCTGGCATACTGACTGTAGCACTTTTACAGCATCATCTTTCAGGATTTGAAATAGCTCAACTGGAATTCCATTGCCTCCACTAGCTTTGTTGGTAGTGATGTTTCTTAAGGCCCACTTGACTTCACATTCCAGGATGTCTGGCTCTAGGTGAGTGATCACACCATCGTGATTATCTGGGTCATGAAGATCTTTTTTGTACAGTTCTTCTGTGTATTCTTGTCACCTCTTCTTAGTATCTTTTTCTTCTGTTAGGTCCATACCATTTCTGTCCTTTATTGAGCCCATCTTTGCATGAAATGTTCCCTTGGTATCTCTAATTATCTTGAAGAGATCCCTAGTCTTTCCCATCTATTGTTTTCCTCTATTTCTTTGCATTGATCTCTGAGGAAGGCTTTCTTATCTTTCCTAGCTATTTTTTGGAACTCTGCATACAAATGGGTATATCTTTCCTTTTCTCCTTTGCTTTCCGCTTCTCTTCTTTTCGAAGCTATTTGAAAGGCCTCCTCAGACAGCCATTTTGCTTTTTTGCATTTCTTTTTCTTGGGCATGGTCTTGATCCATGTCTCCTTTACAGTGTCATGAAATTCCATCCATAGTTCATCAGTCGCTTTAGTCATGTCCGACTATTTGTGACCGTATGGACTGTAGCCCACCAGGCTCTTCTATCCATGGGATTCTCCAGGCAAGAATACTGGAGCAGGCTGCCATGCCCTCCTCCAGGGGATTTCACAACCCAGGGGTTGAACCTGGGCTCCTGCATCTTCTGTATTGCAGATTCTTCACCACTGAGCCACGGGGGAAGCCCCCAGTAACGTGCACACACATTCAGATAATTATGACTGTTCTAGAGATTGTTACTGACAACAAACTTCTATAAAGATAAGCAGCATATAATCACCTTAATGTGCTAAATACCTTAACGAAGGCAGAGTCTCACCTAGAATGGTATCCCATTGAAAATAACCCAGTTGCCAAAACTTTTGAATTATTTCCCCACTCATTCATTCAACAAGACATTTTATATGCTTACAATGAGTTTGACATTAGAATAAAGTCTTCTCATGTAAAAATTTGACTTCTACTAAGAGGTCATCTTATGCATCAGTTCCACAATTCAATTATTTCCTTTGGCCATGTCTTTGATCTCTCTTTGTTTTTACCTTAGGGGCATGGCTGCCAACCTTCAGACAATGAGAGTGTGGTCTGCTGGCATTGTTTTTCCTCCATGCTAATATTGTAAAGCTCCTAATACTCTTCTTTTTATCTGTTCTCCATGCAGAAACTTTTTGTGCTAAACATTTTGCAAGGTGTATTAGGTAGACGGACACACCATCATAACTGTGAGAGGATATCATCACCCCAAACTAGCAGTGAAAGCTGGGGCTTGAATGGATAAGGATTCTTTGAACGTCACAGACAAACAAGCAGAGAATTTGGTCTGCAATAATCCAATGCTAAGTCTGGGGATGTAGGTTTTATTTTATTTACCATTGGCCAGGTGAATAAGACATAAACTCATTGGGAAGTTGGTGAGAAATTGTTGGTCTAAATAGAAAGATATAAACTACAAGTGCTATAGAAAAAAAAAAAAAAAAAGCTTACATGGTGGAGCAGGAGGAAACAATAGGAGAACATTCTTGCATGTGGACCATTTCCTGAAAGTCATTGCTTTAAGACTTTGTTAAATCTACCTGCCAGAGCACGGGGGTATAAGTAATATATAGAGACTTCTGTAATAATTCTGCTCAATGATCCTGTCTTTAATAGCAAAAAACACTTCTAGACAAAGAAAGGCAAAAGGCATTCTATTCAGGACAAAACCTAGGGAAGATGAAGTACCTGTGAACAAAGAGGCTGCTGCTGGAAGGGAAGCCTCTCTGAAGAGGTGTGGAAATGAGCCTGGGCGTGGTCAGAGGCCAGACCTGAAGTGCTGCCTTTGCTTTAATACCTAGTCTGTCGAGTTTGAGTCTAACGAAGGTCCTCCCAAAGGTCTGCCCCACTTCCCCCAAGTTTCCTTTGTTCTTTGAGACACACTTGCCTTTGTCCTCCAGTTACAACAGTCCTTGTTTCCCAGATCCTGTTTAGAATAGCCTCAGAGACACAAGGAGCAGCTGTTTGTATCAGACAGAAGATCCTGTCCGCTCCTGCCATCACCCACGGGAGTCAGGACTTCCTTGAGGACCCTGGCCCCTCACGTGTCACCAGGCAGGAGTGGACACAGGCTCTGCAATCAAGAGAGTGTTCAGGTTGGTTCAGCCCCTTGCCAGACGCCCTGCATGACGCCCCACCATCCCAGTTCTGTCGTCACTAGAGGAGGAAGGTGATGTCCACCCACAGAGGCTGTTGTGACCATGGCATAGAATCACAGGAACCAAGTTGCTTTACAGATTCTAGAAAATTCTTTTAAAGATGCGTAGCTGTTACTGTGCTTTGCAGCACTGTCTACACTACAGTGTCTTCAGGGGGTCACTGAGAGAACAAAGCGTACTTGCTGCAGGTAGGGAGCTGGGGAGAGGTAAACAAATGCAGTTCGTTTCAAAGCTGCTCAGCCCAGCAATCTAACGTCTTGTTCCAGTTGATTCAAACTGAACCACCGGGTCTCCCCTCCCGGGTGAGCACCAGGCCCGCCTGGCGGTCCGAAGGGCTGCTTCCTTGCCCAGCCGGCTCTGCAGCCCAGATGCCTGGATCAGCCCCTCCTCCTGGCTCCTCCCCACCGAGGTCCTGCCCAGATCAGCCTCCGTCCTCAGTTCTGAGGCTCAGCCCTTCAGTCAGCAACGGCCTTCAGCACCACGGCCAGACCCCCGTCTCTGAGCACGCTCCCGGCCTCCTCCTGTGACCGGTCCTCCCTCCCCCATCAGACCAGCTCGGGACTTGACCTTGTTTGCGCCCCTGACCTGGAGCTCTGCCTCTCACCCCAAGACATCTTCTTCCTTACCCTGCTGCTGCCTGTCAGCTCTTGGTCCCTAAAAATCAACATTATGCACACACATTAAATGATCATATTTTAAATAGCTTTCATCTGAGCCAAACAGGGACACAAATGGGACATCCCACAGTAGCAGGCAATTCTCTCACACTGCCCTTCCCGCTGAAGGGAGAAGACTATGTGGTTTTGTAGCCCTTTGCCCCGGCCTTGACTGCCCGCAACTTGTTCCCCACGACCTTCTTAAAGCCGCTGCTTCTCCACAAGCAGCCCCCTCTGGGCCCATCACAACCTTCCCTGCATTTCTGTCCTGAATACCGTACCTACAGCCCTGTGTTTGTTTAAAAATAGTCACTGTGGGTTATTTTCAAATATCCTTTGATGCTCATTTCTAACATAATTCCACAGCTATAAGAAAACAGATGCTGTATGATTTCAGTACCTTTGGACTATGAAATTTTTGCACCTTGTTTTCTACCCCTGGATATGTTCCAGTGTCTCTGGGTTCATAGTTTATGGACACTTGAATAGAATTTGTATCCTGCTGTTGTGTGAAAATTGTATAAATCTTAATTATGTTGAATTGGTTCACAGGGCTTTTCAGGTCTACTATATCCTTCTACCTTTCTATTCATTCTATTAATTCTTGAGAGTTTGATATTGAAACTCCAACTAAAAATCTTATCTACTTAAGAAAAGAATTGTAATATATCATGGAACTGTATGTAACCTTGTTCTATATTTTCCAAGTCTCCTGTAAATGTGTTATCGTACTTCTATAATTTAACAAAATGTTGACCAGAAAAAAAAAAGTGGTCATGGCTACTAATGACATCTTGTTCTCTACAGAGAAGGTTGCCAGGTGGGGGGGGGGGGGGGGGGGCGGGGCGTGCCAGCAGGGCAGAGGTCCTGGAGGGCGTGGCATCGCAGGCAGGGACACGGCTCGGAGGGGAGGCTGCTGCGGAGGCAGGTCCGAAGCAGAACCAGGCTCTGCCTGCTCTTGTCTGTGTTTCCTCATCAGTAAAGTGAAGGTGCTGTGCTGAATTATTTCTCGTGACCCTTAATGCTGACCTCACCGTCGGGCTCTGGAAGAGCATCCTTGCTAAGCGATCTTCCGAGACCGGAAATCACGGTTCTATTCTTCTCACGGTGCTGACAACACATTAAGGCAAGAACAGCGTTTCATGTTGATCTGTGATCCTTTCCCCCTCATGTCTCTTGATCTTAATAGTTATTATCCTCATTCTCTAGATGAGGAAGCGGCTTCCCTGGTGGTACACTGGGAAAGAACCCACCCGCCAATGCAAGAGGCGTAAGAGGCGTGGGTTTGATCCCTGGGTCGGGAAGATCCCCTGGAGAAGGAAACGGCAACCCACTCCATACTCTTGCCTGGAGAATCCCATGGACGGAGGAGCCTGGCGGGCTACAGTCCAAGGGGTCGCAAGAGCCGGACACGACTTAGGGACTAAACAGCGACAGTGGGTGAGGCACAGAGAAGCTTGCTGGCTCCCAGGGTCTCCGTGTGGAGCTGGGTGTGAACCCAGGCCCAGTGCCTGCAGCTCACTCTGGAAGCCACTTTCCGAAGCACGTTTACGCACTTGAGGGACTCACCCTCCCCCGGACCTGGAGTGGAGGAGGGCCCCGGAGGAGGGTCCTGAGAGGAAGCCCAGCACAGAGGGGCCAGGAGCGGGAGTGGGTCAGGCCGGTGGGGAGGGGCGGGCGGCGGGAGAGTCCGCGGGCAGCCTGGCCCAAGGTCGCTCCGGTCCCTGCCCCACCACCGCCACCGGCAGCCTCGCGCGGTGGGGAGCCGCTGGCGTCGGAGGGGAGAAGCAAGCGCCTGACTGTCCGGATCGCTCAGAGACTGTAACTGAATCACTCAGTCTCCTTGCTGCTGCTCCACAGGCTCCTGGCCTGGTGGCCTCTTCACCCAGCCGGCCACGCCGTTTCGGTGCCTGCAGAGGGCAGAGGCGGGCTCACCCTCCATGAGACCCCAGGAATGACTCCGCCCCCCACCCCGAATTGACTCCGCCCCCCCCAGGACTAACACTGCCCCCGAGGGCTGACCCCGCCCCCCAAGACTGACTCCGCCCCCCCCAGGACTGACACCGCCCCCAGGACTGACTCCGCTCCCCCAGGACTGACACCGCCCCCCAGGATTGACACCGCCCCCCCAGGACTGACTCCGCCCCCCCAGGACTGACACCACCCCCCCCAACTGACTCCGCCCCCCTCAGGACTGACACCGCCCCCCCATGACTGACTCCGCCCCTCCTCGGGACTGACACCGCCCCCCAGGACTGACTCCGCCCCGCCAGGACTGACACCGCCCCCCAGGACTGACTCCGCCCCCCCAGGACTGACACCGCCCCCCAAGACTGACTCCGCCCCCCCCAGGACTGACACCGCCCCCAGGACTGACACTGCCCCCCAGGACTGACACCGCTCCCACCCAGGACTGACTCCGCCCCCCTCAGGACTGACACCGCCCCCAGGACTGACTCCGCCCCCAAGGAGGAGTGCCCAGTCTTCACCTTCTTAGGGGCGGGGACGCTGGTTTGCAGGTGACCGCCCTCCGGAGCCCCTCCGAGCAGCGCAGGATGCCAGGCCCAACAGGGGTCGGGAGCAACGGACCGTCCATGTGCGTGCGTGTTTCTTTGGTTATGTATGTTTGTGTGTTTACTTTACAAGATGAGGAGCGAAAGCGGGGGACGAGCACTTGGTCCCAAGGCTCCTAGATAACCTGCCATCCTTTATCTGCAGAGAAAGGTGCGGAAATGGCTGTGGGGCTCCGGCCACGTGGAGGGAGGGCCGGCGGAGAGGCTGATGGGGGCCAGATCCAGACCTGGGCCCTGCTTCTCATGGGAGAGAGGCCTGGGTATCTGGGTCTAGCTGCTCTCGTGGAGCCCCCTCCTAATGACATAGACTCCTGGGGCCAGCAGACAGCCTTGTACCGTCACGAAGGGCCGAGACTCCCCAACCGATTCTGTGATAAGCTGGTAGGTACACCGTGTGCTAACCACCTGTTCACTATCTGCGCGCCTTCAGTTTTCTGTATGGGAAAGAAGGACCACGCAGCCTTGTTCCAGCCCGTGGACATACATGAGGCCAGGCGCACCACTGTAACTTCCGGAGACCCGCACGCAACATGAAGTTTGGCAGACTTGCTGTGTTCTCCGTGGTTACTAACTTTCTGAGTTCAGGTCCTTCACAGCTGCAGTCCTTTGTGGAATGCCAGCGGGTGTGAGGCTGGACACAGGGGCTCCTGGAGGAGGCCCTCCAGAGCCAAGGGCACAGACAAGGTCACACCAGAGCAAGCTGCTCAACGCTGAGCAAGGCTCTGCTTTTTGAGCTCACGGGTAGGGTCTCCACCCACCACGAGCCATTTCTAGAACCAGGTCCCAAGAAAGAATTCACCCTGCAGGTGAGTGGCATCACCATTTATGCCTCACATTTTAAATGGGCACTTGGATCAAGGATGTTTGAACTGTAAGAATGAACTCATGGTGGGTCCTCAGTGCCAGCACAAGTCCGTCCTTATCCAAGATGCCTTCAGAGCAAGCCCACGACTGGAAATCAATCAAGAATCCGCGAACCAAGACCTCCTTTGCTCCTTGCTGGTCTATAAGAGGGTGTGGGGCCTGTGAGAAGATCCTGCAGGTCCCCAGGTAAGGCTGGACTGGCCCCATCCCAGAGAGAAAATAAACCACCGCACGGAGCCTCTGCCGCAAGTCCCGGCTCGGCTGCTGGCCAGTAATTGGCTCTTAGGAAAATCAAAGCCGCTGTCCAGCTTCATAAAGTTCATATGGAAGAGAGCAGTAACAGCCCGTCTCTTGCTGTCAAGCTGTTGTGAAGGTTTAAGGTGATGACGCACGTAACAGCCCCTGGCCCCTGCTGTGTTCCCGGGCGAGTCTATCTGGGGCTGGCGTGCTGACCACTGGCCACGTGTATCGGGGTTTGGGGTCTTCCTCATTCCATACAGCAGAAACCTGTCTCTTGAACCTGGAGCTCAGAGGAGGGAACACACACAGGTCAGGGGACTCCAGACTTTCCCATGTCATGTTTCTGAAGATGCGGCATTTAGCTGGGAACTATTTTCTGTCTTTCTTCCCTTCAGGATGTTGGAACAGAAATATTTCAAAGAGGAAATAAAATGCAGCAGAACGTTTCCTTCGGTGATGAGACTCAGCACCCATGGGGTTTCTGGGGCTCACTCGCAGTCACTCCTGGTGGCAGCTCTCATCAGCTTGACCTGGGATAGTATCTCCCTGAAAAGCATATGAAACATACTTAGAAATCCTGTGTCTGGGTTGGCAGGCCAGGGTCCAGCAGTGTCCTCACAACTGGGAGATCACAGACTGTGGCACGGCCTTGGGGCTCTGGACCAGGTCAACTCCAGAGTGCAGCCCCTACCCAGCCAGCACCAGCCAAGAGCTCTCATTAAACTCCACGGAGATCCAGATTCTCTCAGATGAGGCAGAACTGCTAATTTTGGGCAGTTTGCTTAGGACACCAGCTGTGTCCAAGGCCTGCCTTCTGCAGAGGTCACGGTCCCTGTGATGGTCCCTGAGGTGTTCTGAGCAGAGTGGCGCCTACTGCAGTGGCCATCCAGAGGCTCCTCTCCCAGGAAGGTGAGGGCAGCTCAGGGGCCAGGCCAATGCGAGCCTATTCCTGGAAGCCAGGGAGCCCACACACTTCAGAGGATGCCCACAGATACGCCTGTTTCCTGGAAGAAACACGTGAGGCCACTCTGCCAGGAACCAGTGCCCAGCTGGCAGCTGACCAGCAGGGCGGTCACTCGGGGACACAGCTGCTCCTTTGACTGCAGAGTATTGCCCTCCCCAGCCTCCCCAGACTCTGGAGCCTGCAGGAAGGCTGCCTGCAGCGATGGGGATGAGCTGAGCTCCCCGTCACCCCGACATGTCAGAAATGCAGAGTCCCAGGCCCCACTTCAGCGGGACTGCCTGAGAATCTGCCTTCCAACCTCCTCTCTGGGGATCACGTCAGAGCGTGGACATGCCTCTGCCCTTTCTCGGCAAATCCTGGGCAGATTAGGGAATTGATTTGCTTTCTGGTTTCTCCAGTTCTCTGTCCAGCTTTCAAACAAATTAGCACCATTTTCTATTTTAAACCAATGTCACCTTGATGAAAAATTCACCCCGCACTGCCCCAGACTCCGCGGGCGTGGGAGGAGGAGGGGGGTGAGGCGTCTCGATGATTTCCCCTCCACGCAGACCTTACAAGCACCTCGGGGGCCTGAAATAGCTCGACCACCCCTGCGCAAATTGCAGGCACCGAGCTGCAGCGCCTGGCGATGGGCGGTGCTTCCTTCTGCACATGCTCAGCCCAGGGCCACGGCGGGTGGGGGCTCCAGATGGGAGGGGCGGCTGCTCCTGGTCCCCTGAGAAGGGCGGGTCTGGGCTGCTGCCCCAGGAGCAGGCTGCTTCTGCGTGGTCCTCGCGGTCAGGACCAAGGACAGCAGCCTGCCCGCGAGGAGGGGAGGACTGCGCCTGGCAGGCGACATAACCTCTCTGCTCTGAAGGCGAGAGGCAGGTATTCAGCCACTTTTGGAGGCTGCTCTCTGCCAAACCCCAGACGCGGGGACAGACATCATCACAAAGCCTGCAGCCCCGGGGGCCTCCTTGTCTTCGCAGTACCGCCTGCCCTTTCCCCAAAAGCCAGTCCCATCCTCCTTCCAAGACCGGCTTCAGGGGCCTGGCCTTTGAGGAGAAAGCCTGTCACCTTGGAGACTCCCCATCCCAGGCGTGATCCTGGTTTGGAAACGTACCTGCTGTGTGTGTTCATGTGGGTGGTTCACGTCCTCTGAGCTATTGGCTTCCCTCTCCTATTTCACTTGTCACAAAAACCTGCGTGCGGTCACCTGCCAGGTGTGGGGAAGACGCATTGAGACAGCACCACATGTAGAGCAGAGGCCTTTTGCGTGTACAAGACTGTTCACCGCCTCCTCTCATCCCTTCTCCGGTGTCTTAGTCAGCTCCAGCTGCTAAACAAGGAGGCAGGAGCTTAGACAGGAGTCAGCTATGGCCTCAGGATCTGGGAACTGGCTGTCTGCAGGGTAGGGTCTTGGAAGACCCTCTCCTGGGCTTGCAGATGCCACCTTCTCACTGCACCCTCACTGGGTCTTTTCTCTGCAAGCACATCCCTACTGTCTCTCTGTGTCAATTTCCCTGTCTTATCAGGACTCCAGTCAAACTGTGTCAGTGCCCACCTTAATGGCCTTGTTGCACCTAATCGCCTCCGTCAAGGTTTTGTCTCTGAAAAGAGTCATACCCTCAGGTGCTGGGAGCCAGAACCCTGACAAGTGAATGTGGGGGACACACAGTTTGGCCCACAACAGCCGACTCTCCCTTGTCCTGTTCCTCTTGAATTTCTACTCTCTTTGCAAATCGCTCCTTGGACATCTTATGAACTTTTCCTACAAAGAATTACCTATAAATCTTGTCTGGATTTCCTCTATAGAAGCCTTTCACCAAATTGCAGCCCAGAATAACATTCCCCATTATTTTTCCACTGTCATACATCAAAGTTAAAGCACCTGTCCACCCATCTGCCTGTCCAGTCGTTCATCTCTGGCACCTTCTACTGAGAGCCATCCAATAGCCCAGCCTTGTTCCAGGCACTAGGAGGATCTCAAAGCGAACAGGACAAACTGTGGAATCTCTTCGACATGGACAGAGATTGGACCGTGGACAGGACAAACCACTGACATGTGAGGGGAAGTTTCTGCCTGTGTAAAGATAAAAGCTTTGATTAGTGAGCCCCAACACCACTTCTAGCTTGAAAGCTCTGTGACATTTTCATCATCTTCACCAAAAAGCATTGGAAAGGTGTTCTCATCACAAGGACCCCTAACACTGGGAGTTGTGCTCCACCCACTAGAGGATGCTACATGGATCCTTTCTGTCTGCAGGGAGCTTAAAGCTGGAGATGGATGGTTAACCCCCACAGGCAGGTAACGTTAAGGTAACAGGTGACTGATAGGATTGTAAGGAATCATAGGAAGGGTCCTGAGGACACACTAGTGGCAGGAACAGAGACCCGACCCTGTGACCTGGCTCTAACCTGTCTCATTTACCCTCTCATTTCTCACAACCAGTATTGTCTGGAAGGTACCAATACTTTTACAACCACAATTTAAGATGAGGTAACAGAAATATGCCAGGAAGATTGACTCAGCCAGACGGTGCCGGTGAGGATTCAACACCAGGGGCTCAACAGCTCCCCTCCCACGTCCCTAGGAGCCCTGCCCCGGCGGAGGGCGCCAGCAGGAAGACCAGTCTCAACCAGAAGCTGGGGGCGCTCACCCAAGGGGCATCTCTTTGGAGGCAGAGTGTTTTGTTTTCCAGAATTAATTATGATGAAGGTAACACTCTAACCCTGTTCCGCTGAGACTTTGAAAACTGAAGTGCTGTTCTTTTATTAATTCCCTGGAATCTCCAATGAATGAATGAATGAATGAATCTAATACGCGTTCATCAGGAATGCGAATAGATGGGTGCCCCTCAAGGACCACAGGCTCCTGAACTCAGAAGCGTGTGCAGTTTCCTTGTCCACAACCCCCCCTCAGCTCCGCCCCCCATGAAGATAAAGCTGCATGACGCTCAGCTAACCTCCCGGGACCTCCTATCTCCAAGTAATCTCCCTTCCTCCTGTACCTCTAATGTGAGCTTCTGATATGATTATTCTATTCCAGCTGTATTGTAGTCATGTGGGTACACCTTCTGTCTTAATCCCAACCCTGTCCCCCGTCCTTCTGTTAGCTGGAGGGGTCCTTGAGCATCAAGCTTACAAAACCACCACTGATTCCCACGCCCCCACCCCAGACTCATGTACACACAGCACCTGACCTACAGTTGAACGTGTAACAGCTCTGTAAACCACGTCTGTGGCGTAGAGGAGATATTATTTTGACTCCTAAAGAAGCAAAGTGTCACCTGAAAAATTATTAATAGCAGGGTTCAAAGAGAAGGGAGCCTGCTGGACTTGATCCATGAGCTACAAAGAGTGTGAAAGGGGATGGGGAGATGGAGGGGAGGGGAGGGGAGAAGGGGGGGGGGGGGCGGAGAGAGAGGGGCGTGCTCCAGACTGCAGACAGGGGGGAGACACCCCAGCATGTTGTGAAGTCTTGAGTTACAGCAATTTTAAACGATAGATGCAGAGTTGAAATCAGGAAGTAGAGCTCGGCTCTGCAGAGGGTGCAGGAAGGTGATTTATAGCGGCTGCAGCGCGGCTCGCGCCTCCCAGACACAGGCTCATCCCACACGAAGCTTCTTTATATGGGGCTGTTAGCTCTGCTCCGCTGACTTGGGAGGCTACATATTTTTAATCTTTATTATTTTTAATGCTATACTTCATCCCTGGGCTTCTGGCTCCAGCCCCACTCTGACCTCAGAATTCTAACAGCAGCACAGCCACTGCCATCCGTCACCCCCACGCTGAGCGCCCGGGGTTCTTAAATTAAAAAGCGTGGGAGGGAGCGGATCTCCGCGCTCCTCTCAGCCGGGAACAGTCTGCAGAGGAGAGGCCGCGGCACGCTCTGACCTGGACCAGCGCGGCGCTGGTGCGCGGCCCTGACTCTGAGTTGGATGCTGCCCGGCGGCAGGATCAGAACGAGCTCACGAGGCGTCTCCTCTAAGGGACGCTAGACACACAGGAGGGGAAGGCGCTGCAGAGAGCGCCCTGTCTGTCCCCTGCCCGGCGCTGTGCACGCATGACGCAGCCGGAGGGGGTCCCCGCGATGCCCCATGCCCGAACTCCGCCTCCATGCTCCCGGCAGACCGCAGGGACCTCAGCGATCACACCTCTGCTGGGTCTCACTTCTGCTCACCTCTCACTCCTCTGAGCGCAGGCCTCAGGCGGCCCCATGAAAGGGTCTCCAGAGAGTGCCAAGCTTGTGAAGTACAGACTTATCCCTGGGGACCGCTACCAGCCACGCTGTGCCCTTGAAAAGGCCCGAGCATCCTCACAGCACGTCCATGGGCACTGACCCCACTGAACCCACCCATCACTCTGCAGAACAGATTTCCAGAGACATGTTTCGCAGATGAGAGAAGGGCCCAGAGAAGATGGATGGTTTCCCACCCCCTGCAGCCCCCGTGTGATGGAGCCAGCAGCCTAGAATTCACAACTCGTGGTCCTAGGTTCACCCTCGGGGGTGGGTTTCTCTCCTGCGGAAGCATGGAGGCATATTTCAGTCTGACACCCTGATGCAGATAGCAGTCTGGCAGGGGAGGGCCCCTTCCCACTCTGGGCCGTGGGTCAGGCTGAGTTTTGGGGGCGGCAGGCAGCCACCACTTGGACCAGCTCCGAGAATCCAGAGGGCTCTGTTCCTCTGCCAAAACCTTTCCCGCCAGCTCCACTGATGGTGATCATTTATCATTCATCCTTCAGAATTAAGGTAAAACCTTAATTCTGCAGAGACCCCTAGGAAAGTGCCTTTCCTGGGAGCAGGTTTTCACCAGGCAGGGAGGGTCTTCTGCAGAGGGCACCCAGAGGTACCAGGTGATGCCTGCTGGGCCACCATCTGAGGCTGAAGTGGCTTCTTGTGTCATAACCCGAATGAAACATGCACTGTTATGCCCACTGTGCTCTTGCCTTCCAGCTTCAGTTTACAAGACGGTTCTTCTGTTTAATGACTTTTGTGTCTCAACCTTCTTGTCTTTCCAGGGCAGCATCTAATAGATATTCTTAAAAGGCAACTTGGCGTACAAAACTGCACCATGAAGCTATGTCTACTGAAAGTCAAAGCCGCTCCGTCGTGTCCGACTCATTGCGATCCATGAACTTATACAGTTCATGGAATTCTCCGGGCCAGAATACTGGAATTGGTAGCCGTTCCCCTCTCCAGGAGATCTTCCCAGCCCAGGGATCAAGCCCAGGTATCCCACTTTGAGGGTGGATTCTTTACCAGCTGAGCCCCCAGGGAAGCCCCAGAATACTGGGGTGGGGAGTCTGTCTCTCCTTCAGGGGATCTTCCCAACCCAGGAATTAAACCAGGGTCTCCTGCATTGCAGGCAGATTCTTCACCAGCTGAGATACCAGGAAATCCCAAATACATCTACTGGGTGACTATTAAATACCGTCTGGTAGCAAAACACCATGGGTGGATCACAAACTATCACAATAGCCTTTTCAAACAGCTTCACTGGCATAGTCTACCAAACATTTAAGGAAAAACTAATACCAATCCTCCTCAAACTCTTTCAAAAATACAGGAGGAGGGAATGCTTCCAAAATCATGTTACATGAATCACCCTGACACCAAAACCAGACAAAGACACCAGAGAAAAGACAGCAGCAGGGCGATGTCTCTGAAACTTGAAGACGCAAAAACACTCTGCAGGGCATTAGCAGACTGAGTTCAACAATGCGTGAAAAGGATCACACACCATGACCAGTGGGATTTATTCCAGGGCTGCAAGGATGGTTCAACACCTGCAAGTCAGTCCACGCGACGCACCATGTTAACAAAATAAAGCATGAAAATCAGATTGCGTGATGTTTTAAGCATCTGAATAATCTGACTGTATGCTTTCATATTCTAAATTTCCTTGTGGGAACTCGTTAGCACTACTTTTTGTTGATTTTTTTAGGCCAGCAATACAAAGAGGTAAAGTAAAGAATGAAGTGACAATTGTAAAAAGAGATTCTCCTAGTATTTAATTAATAACTGAACCTTTTGTGAATGTGTCTTATGGGTGACTCTCAGGGTATAAAGCTCTGAGTCCCTCACAATTCTCTCTCCTGTGGTTTCCAAAACCCTCTGGAAGGTCACTGTCACCTTCTCTGGCTAAATCAAAAGACTTTACCTGGGGGCCTCATTCCTTACATCCTCTCCAGAAAAAAAACAAAACAAAACCATGGGGTTCTACGATGACAGTTTTCCTCTGGGTTTTATCAGTGGTTGGTTGGTTTCTTTAGTGGAAGCTTTTCTCTTTCTGTCTCCTGTTTGTTAAGCATGGGCACCAGCTGATGGGTGACTCTGGGCTCCACGTGCATTTCTCTGTAAACACGGTGCTCTCAGATGCTCCTTCTTTCTCCTGCCTCTGCAAGGGAAGGAGAAGGCTCTGCACTTCCTCTGACCCTCACCTGACCTTGCATCTCTTCCCTGCCTCCATCTTACCAAGTGACATGGAGCATGTACTAAGCTAAACAGTCTCTCCTCACAATGAGTCCCCCACTTAGATTCCCCTGTTCCTCAGTCCAAGAATGGGCTGAGCACACATAATTAAAAAGCAAATAACCATTGCATTTAATTATATCAATACTTCATCCATCAAAAATGCCATTTAGAGTATACAAGATGTTCTCATATGAATTCCCCTGTTTGATTTTTATGAAAACTCTTTCAGAAGGAGATGATGGATATTGTTTCTGTTTTATAAATGAGAACATCATGGCCCAGGAATAAGGACTCGGGTTTAATTAGTGCTAGTTCAACTCCCAGCTTGGTGCCTCATTCAGTCCTCTCTTCAGTATCCATAACTCCAGAAAGAATGAAGAGATGGAGCCAAGGCAAAAACAACACCCAGCGGTGGATGGGACTGGTGATGAAAGTAAAGTCCGATTCTGTAAGAACAATATTACATAGGAACCTGGAATGTTAGGTCTATGAATCAAGGCAAATTGGAAGTGGGCAAACAGGAGATGGCAAGAGTGAAAAGTGATATTTTAGGAATTAGTGAACTAAAATGGACCGGAATGAGTGAATTTAACTCAGATGACCATTGTATCTACTACTGTGGGCAAGAATCCTTCAGAAGAAATGGAGTAGCCATCATAGACAACAAAGAGTCTGAAATGCAGTGCTTGGATGCAATCTCAAAAAGACACAATGATCTCTTTTGTTTCCAGGGCAAACTATTCAATATCACAGTAATCCAAGTCTATGCCCCAACCACTGATGCCGAAGAAGCTGAAATTGAATGGTTCTGTGATGACCTACAAGGCCTTCTAGAACTAACGCCCAAAAAAAGATGTCCTTTTCATTACAGGGGACTGGAAGGCAAAAGTAGGAAGTCAAGAGCTATCTGGAGTAACAGGTAAGTCTGGCCTTGGAGTACAGAATGAAGCAGGGCAAAGGCTAATAGAGTTTTGCCAAGAGAACCCACTGGTCACATCAAACACCCTCTTCCAACAATACAAGAGAAGACTCTACACATGACTTCACCAGATGGTCAACACCGAAATCAGACTGATTATATTCTTTGCAGCTGAAGATGGAGAAGCTCTATACAGCCAGCAAAAACAAGACTGGGAGCTGATTGTGGTTCAGATCATGAGCTCCTTATTATAAAATAAAGACTTATATTGAAAAAAGTAGGGAAAAAACCACTAGACCATTCAGGTATGATCCAAATCAAATCCCTTAAGATTATATAGTGGAAGTGACAAATAGATTCAAGGGATTAGATCTGACAGAGTGCCTGAAGAACTGTGGATGAAGGTTCATGACATTGTACAGAAGTCGGTGATCAAGACCACCCCCAAGAAAAAGAAATGCAAAAAGGCAAAATGGTTGTCTGAGGAGGCCTTATAAATAGCTGAGAAAAGAAGAAAAGCAAAAGGTAAAGCAAAAAAGGAAAGATATACCCACGTGAGTGCAGAGTTCCAAAGAAGAGCAAGGAGAGATAAGAAAGCCTTCCTCAGTGAGCAATGCAAAGACATAGAGGAAAACAATAGAATGGGAAAGACTAGAGATCTCTTCAAGAAAATTAGAGATACCAACGGAATATTTGATGCAAAGATGGGCACAATAAAGGACAGAAATGGTATGAACTTAACAGAAGCAGAAGATATCAAGAAGAGGTGGCAAGAAAATACAGAAAAACAATACAAAAAAGACCTTAATGACCCAGATAACCATAATGGTGTGATCACTCACCTAGAGCCAGATATTCTGGAATGAGAAGTAAAGTGGGCCTTAGGAAGCATCACTACAAACAAAGCTAGTGGAGGTGATGGAATTCCAGCTGAGCTATTTCAAGTCCCAAAAGATGATGCTGTGAAAGTGCTGCGCTCAATATGCCAGCAAATTTGGAAAACTCAGCAGTGGCCACTGGACTGGAAAAGGTCAGTTTTCATTCCAATCTCAAAGAAATGCAATGCCAAAAAATGCTCAAACTACTGCACAATTGCATTCATCTCACATGCTAGCAAAGTAATCCTCAAAATTCTTCAACTGAGGCTTCAACAGTATATTAACCAAGAACTTGCAGATGTTCAAACTGGATTTAGAAAAGATAGAGATCAAAGACCAGAGATCAAAGAGCCAACATCTGTTGAATCATAGAAAAAGCAAAAGAATCAGTTCCAGAAAACATCTACCTCTGCTTCATTGACTATGTTAAAGTCTTTGACTGTGTGGATCACAACAAACTGGAAAATTCTTAGAGATGGAAATACTAAACCACCTTACCTGCCTCCTGAGACATCCATATGCAGGTCAAGAACAACAGTTAGAACCAGACATCGAACAACAGACTGGCAGCAAATTGGGAAAGGAGTACATCAAGGCTGTATATTGTCACCCTGCTTATTTAACTTATATGCAGAGTACATCATGCGAAATACCAGGCTGGATGAAGCACAAGCTGGAATCAAGATTGCTGGGAGAAATATCAATAACCTCAGATGTGCAGATGACAGCCACCCTTATGGCAGAAAGTGAAGAGGAACTAAATTAGAGCCTCTTGATAAAAAGTGAAAAAGGAGAGTGAAAAAGCTGGCTTAAAACTCAACATTCAGAAAACTAAGATCATGGCATCTGGTCTCATCACTTCACAGCAAATAGATGAGGAAACAATGGAAACAGTGAGAGACTTTATTTTCTTGGGCTCCAAAATCACTTCAGATGGTGACTTCAGCCATGGAATTAAATGACGCTTGCTCCTTGGAAGAAAAACTATGACAATCTAGACAGCATATTAAAAAGCAGAGACATTATTTTGCCAACAAAGGTCCATCTAGTCAAAGTTATAGTTTTTCCAGCAGTCATGTATGGCTATGAGAGTTAGACCACAAGGAAGGCTGAGCATCAAAGAATTGATACTTTTGAACTGTGGTGTTGGAGAAGACTCTTGAGAGTCCCTTGGACTGAAAGGAGATCCAGCCAGTCCATCTTAAAGGAGATCAGCCCTGAATATTTATTGGAAGGACTGATGCTGAAGCTGAAAATCCAATACTTTGGCCGCCTGATGCGAAAAGCTGACTCACTGAAAAAGATCCTGATGCTGGGGAAGATTGAAGGCAGGAGGAGAAGGGGATGACAGAGGATGAGATGGTTGAATGGCATCACTGACTCTATGGACTAGAATTTGAACAAGCTCCAGGAGTTGGTGATGGACAAGGAGGCCTGGTGTGCTGCAGTCCTTGGGGTCTCAAAGAGTTGGACACAACTGAGTGACTGAACTGAACTAAACTGTGGTTTTGGTGCAAGAACTCAAGCAAAGTTTCCCTCTTGTCCAGCGTGTCCTCTTCCCCAGATCGGATTCTGATACTGTCTAGAGAAAGACCCAAGGTGACGGATTGTGTCACAATGTCCTCAGGCTCATGGTGACTCAGCGGTGTGGTCCATCACATCAGCCAGACTGTGAAGGAAAGATGATTTCCTGCCACCTCACTCATCGCCCGACAAGAGGCTCTCAAGGTGGAACATCCGCGTTTTCAGCAAGCATCACTCTTCCCAGTGCACTCTGTGCGCACAGTTCTCGGCTACTTGGCTGGGTCATTGTCTCCTGACAACTTTTACTGAAATAGAAATTCTTCTTAGCTTTTGTTCACTGATACTCACGACTTCTCCAAATTTATCTTCCAGGAGTGGCTGAGCTTCCGCCTTGCAGGGTTCTGAGCTGAACTCGATGTCCTGCCGTCAAACCAGATGAAGATGCAAGAGTTATTTAGTTCAGTCCTCCTCAGCTGTTCTGTCTGCTGTCATTTTCTTGCTTTGTCATTTTACTTTCCCCGTTTTTTAAAAAAACAGGAGTCCATGTGAAAGCAAAGTGCATGGAGGTTGATAGGATGCTCCCACCATCTCAGGGTCCCAGGCACCTCGCTTAACTTACGGGACCTCAGTTTCTTATCTCTGTAGTGAAGTCAGATATAAGAGGTGCATTTCATGCAACACAGATTCCAAGGAAATGATAACATTGTTATAATATCGCAATTCTCATCAGTGAGGTGGCGGTAACTGGACTTCATGCTTCCAAATATCTAGGACCCAGAACTTGCCTGCTCTTATTTGATGTAAGGAATAAGGAGCATCACAATTTCCAAGTGATTTTCTATATTAAATCCTGTAATCCTCCCCACAGCCTCGTGAGAAGATATTGACCTGATACTTGCTCTATGGGAGGGGTGGGTTGGAGAGTCTGGTACCTGCCCAGGGTCAGGTAAAGAGTCTTCCAAGTCATAACTGACCTGTCAGTAAAGAGTCTGAAGGTACAATCCCAGAAACGGACTGACTTTGGCTTAACTGAGGAAAAAGAATGAATGAATGAATGAATGGTGAACGAATAAATGAAGACTTTGGGGCCATTGTGGGCTGACTCACAGAACGGAATGGTTGGATCTCCAGGCCCAGGGGTCTGCAGCACAGGGCTCTCTCACAAGAAGGCTCCCCATGTCCCCCCATTGCTGGATGGGTGGTCCCGCCATGAACCCCCAGGAGGGGCATCTCTCGTCTGTGTCCAGCAGGCCCATGAGGCAGGCAGCCAGCTCTGTGTGTTCACTGCGGCCAGGGGAGGCGAACTGGAGAAGGGTGTCGGGGGCCTGGTGCTGAGATGCCGTGTCTCCGTGGTCCTAAGGCAAGAACGCACATTTCAGTGTCCTCTGCTCGGATGTGTCCCTCCTTAAGTGTGGTAGTCACTCAGTCATGACCGACTCTCTGTGACCCCATGAACTGCAGCCTGCTAAGCTCCTCCGTCGATAGGATTCTCCAGGCAAGAATACTAGAGTGGGTAGCCAGGCCCTCCCCCAGGGGATCTTCCCGACTCAGGGATCGAACCTGGGTCTCCTGCATTGCAGGCGGATTCTTTACCACTCAGCCACCAGGGAAGCCCTCTCTTAACCAGAATCGAAAGTCTTTTGACCATACAAAAGTGATTATTATGAAGCATTTAGAGCCAGCTCTCAGGGGGACCATCGATGAGAGAAGCGTGGTGTGTCTCTGGCCTCCACTCACCCGTGGGAGGGGAGTGATGCTGGGCTGAGACCAGACGCTAGGAGCTATGGGCTCAGGCTTCCTGCTGCCCCAGAGTGGTGGGGGGTCACAAGCAGAGGATCCCGTAAGAACTCCCCAAACGTTGGGTCCTCTTGGCCCACTGCGCTGTCTGAAGCTCCACCTGGAAATCTTACTTGTTTAGTGCAAGGCCCAGCCCCTTGCTAATAAATACAGCCCCGTGGAGGATTATCAGCCTCCAGCCCTCCTGATCAGGAAGCACAGTCCTGTCCCCAGCTGCCAGTGGAGCTGGGCTTGGTGAGGTCTGGGTGCATACTAGCTGCCACGGTCCAAGGTCAATGGAGAAAACATGAACAACACGGCAAAGACTTCATGAAGCGACACACATTGTCTTTGGCAAGCATCCCATTTGGTTGTGATGCTGTCCCCTTTTCTTCTGCATCTAGGACCTTCCTTTCACGAAAGTCAAACGGCTTCCCTGGTGGCTCAGAAGGTGAAGCATCGCCTGCAATGCAGAGGACCCAGGTTTGTTCCCTGGGTCGGGAAGACCCCCTGGAGAAGGGAATGGCAACCCACTCCAGTATGCTTGCCTGGAGAATCCCATGGATGGAGGAGCCTGGTGGGCTATAGTCCATATAATCGCAGAAAGCTGGATATAACTGAGCAACTAATATCTTGACACTTCACTTTAAAGCTAGCAAGTCAATGGCAGCTTTCATCCTATTGTGTTTTCATGTGATTTTATTAGTTCCTTCAGTAGCAAAGTTCAGCAATATCTGCTGGAGGACACACCGAGGACAGATAAGACACGACTGACCAGGAGCGCCTGGGTGGCCAGCAGGGATAGAGGGGCTCCCTCAAGGGGGAGAAGACACGGCAGGGGAGGCTGAACAGTGGGGAGAGAGACCTTTCCAGCTGACAGCTTGATGGAGAATTCTCGAGATGAGAGAATAAGGTCCATGTTCATTTTGCCTCATCCGACAACCCAAACTTCACACAGCTGTTCATTCAGAGGGTGCTTCTGACCCTTTTCCACCGAATATCTTGGCAAGTGTGTTTCCCCCGCACGCTGTCACTGAAGACGGACCCTGGCAAAAGTGTGTGCTCTGAGCCAGCCGCTGCCCCACTAAGGATGCTAGTGAGCCCAGCAGCGGAGCTTAAGATCTGCTCCAAAAGGAGACGTGCTTCCCGTCACCTGGCTACTTTCAGAGGAGGTCAGCCTGCTCCCACCCCCACCCGTCCAGTCCTGGACGAATGAGTCAGCCACCCTGACCGGCACTGTGGCCCTTGGTCCACCCAGGGCTAGAGGTGGAAGTTTCAGAAAGGCACCTCAGTCCAGACACGTGGCCGGTCAGCCCTGCCTTCCCTTGGGTGTGCAGGAACCCCCGCGAGCCTGGAACACGGGCCGCGTGCGTGTGAACGTGTGTCTGTGCAGCGGGTCCATGAGCTGGCGTCCTCCGGGAGACATGCGGCGTTGAAGGAGAGTCAAGGTCACTCTCCAGACACGTGTCCTTCCAGCCACACTCAGCCGGGGCCCGCTCTGCAGCCCACTCCAGCCTGGCACGGACGTGGGCGGCCACATGGCGGCCACAGCTGGTGGAGGACGGGGCTGCGGGCCCGCGGGTGGGGGGTCGGCTGCCCACCCCGTCTCAGGAATGTTGGCCGCCTCCTCTGGCTGTGGATCCAGCCTGGGAGGGGCCTGGGTGTCAGGAGCTGACTAACCGCCTCATGCATTTTGCATATGCTCCTTTTGGCTGACGCGGCCACCGCTGGCCCCAGGTTTGACCTGGTTAGAAGTGGAAGTCTGATGTGCCAAGGTGGCTTACACACAGAAGCAGTTTTTTGCAGCTAGGACTAATTTGACTGTCAGTTCAGTTTTGAAACTGAATACATTTGTTGAAATCTGTGTACACTGGTTCCCAGTTTTATCAGCTAGATAAATCTTCAGACTGACTTTATTTGACTTCTTTCTCTTTACCTTAGTTTGTCTTGTAGTAAGGTAGACATTTGGTAAGAGTTGCGATAGTCATCAGCAACACCCAGCAAAATCTGACTTTTTTAGCCCTGAGGTTATGTATTTTTTAACTAGGAATTGAAATGAAGGGATAATGTCTCAATAATTTTATCAATATGAAAACAATCACCTGTTTTTAAAAAATTATACAAGGACAGCGGATATTAGGCAAAGGACAGAAATCCAAGTTCCGCAGCCTCGAGCAAGGAGACATGCGCTGGCTTACAGGACTGGCAGGACGCGGGGGCTGGGGGAGGGCTGCAGGTAGCGGCTCTGACAGCTCAGAGCTTCCGCTCCATCCCACGCTCCTTGGCCTTGGCAGTCTTCTCAGAGCCCTGTCCCCTCTGCCCCAGGGTTTACACATTCGTGTGCATCTTTTAGCTGATGTTTGGATTATTTCCAGGGCTAGGAGAAGGAAATGGCAACCCACTCCAGTGTTCTTGCCTGGAGAATCCCGGGGATGGTGGAGCTTGGTGGGCTGCCGTCTATGGGGCCGCACAGAGTCGGACACGACTGAAGTGACTTAGCAGCAGCAGCAGCTGGCCATCACAGGTAAAGCGACTGTGAACAATTCAGGCTCAAAATCTCTGTGACCTGGTGCATACTTCCTTAATGCTTGAGGAAATACCCAGGACTTGAAGGTCTGGGTCATGTAAATGGGGTGCGTGTGCTTGACTTCTTAAGAAACTGACAAGCTTTCTCCCACAGCGGCTGCACCCTGTCCCGTTCCCCAGCAGTCCCGAGGCCCCCAGCCCCCATAGCCTCCTCCACATGCACCGTGGGGAGTGTTCCTTTAATTTTATTCATGCTGATAGGTTTGGAGTGGTGTCTCGCTGTGCTTCATGTTATGGGAAGCCCATTTTTAATGGACATTCATAGTTACATGAATGTGGGTTATTTCTGAAAATACAGTATATCAAACATTACTGAAATCACCCAAATATCTACTGTCTTCCCCTTTATCACAGAAAGTGGTAATCCTACTGGAAGGAACTATGAAGTCTGTGGGGTTTGTGTTTTCTGGAATTTCTTTGCTCACTTTACTTTAGATAATGCTTTAAACGTTGTGCTGTCTCCCATTGTTCCTTGGGAAGAATTCTGTTTCAATAAAATTGGTAAGAAATAAAATGTTGCAACATTTATATTTAAACTTCTGTTCAAATTTTGCACTTAAGTTGTATTAAAATCTGCAAAGGTGATCTCCTATAACCCTGAATGTCGTATTTCAGGGGATTGCCAGGAACTGAATGTGTGTTTGGGGAGAACCCAGACCAGTCCAGATATTTGGAGTTCTAGGCTGGAGGCCTCCGGAAAGTCAAGATGGTCCGTAGGGAATAGCACCCTGGCCGCTGAAGCCCCGCTTCCCCCACCCAAATTAGCGCCGCTGTGCCCCCACCCCCCCCCCCCCCCCCCGCCTGCCCCAGGTGATTCCTAACCGTCCAGAAGCCTCAGACCCGCGGGCGTTCCGGCCGGCCTCCGTGCTCCGTGACTTCACTGCCGCTCTCCCTGTCCAACTGAAGCACATTTTCCACTGGCACGTTTACAGGCGTCCGCGAGGCTTCCTTCTGCCCCGTTTCCTGAGTGCGCACTGCTGTTTGTGCGTTGGCACAGGTGTGGGGAGTCTAGGCCAGGAGGAGGGGGCGCTCACTGCCGAGCAGGTGGAGGCCAACGCGGCCCCCGCCGTCCCTTCCCTCCACCTGCCCCGTGTCCCTCTCTTCCCGCCAGCTCCAGCCTGGCCCGATCCCATCACTCTCTGTCTCCTGCATCGGCCGGCTGGGAGCTGGAATCCTCTGAGAGTTATTGGCCTTTAAAACAACAAGGACAACACCCCCAGCAAGTCAGGGGAGAGTAGGGCGCTAAAAATGCACTTTGAGGAGAGAAGCTGTGAGCAGGTTGATTTGGGTCTTGCAACAACCCAGTTACCTGAACAACCATGAGCTATGCAGAGCATTTTGTGGATGAGATAACTGAGGCACACAGACTTTCGATTATTTTGAAAAAGACGACTCAGCCGGTGATGGTGACTCCAAGGCTCGAGTGCAGCCAAGCTCTGTGCCCTGTTCCCTTTGGCCCCAAACCCGTGGCTTTACTGACCTCCCAAATCTGCAAAACCTATCGGGTGACAAGCTCACGGCAGACCTGAACCCACACCTCGTCTCTGTCCCACACCACCACCACGGGCCCGGGACGGGCAGCCACGATTCCCAAAGTGTGAGCTGTTGGCCCTCAGAGGAACCCCTGTGTCTACGTAGATGCAGACTCCCCTAAACCGCTCAGACCTTGAGTCAGCATCCTGCTGATGGCCCAGAAATCTGCGTTTCTGGGAAACACACTGGATGACATTTGTCTCTCCTAGAATTTGAAAACTCCTGATGTAGAGGTTACCAGGAAGCAGTGGTGAGTGTTTCTAGCTGGGGGCCGAGTTCCCCTGGCCCCGGCTCACTTGCCGGACTGACAGGCACAGAACTGACTCTGCGGGATGAGAGAGGGGGGCTCCTCCTTCACCTCCATGCTGGGCGGGAGCCCCGACCAGAGGCGGTGCTTCCATTTGATGCCTGCGCTTTCCCGGTGGCGCAGCTGGTCCTCAGGCCCAGTGAACATGGCGATCAGAGAGCCCCCGTCCTGGGATGAGGGTCTCTGGGGGTGTGATGGGGGATTAGTAACCATCACAGGGACCACAGGCATTCCTTGGGGCTGTGTCAGCAAACTAGGACACACAGGCTGTCCTGCTAAACCTGTGTTTCAAAAATGCAGGTTTGTTCCGACACGACTGAGAATCAGGGACTGATCTGAGCCGTGATGGGGACTGCAAGTTCACCTGTGTGTGATTCCAGCCTCGGGAGACCCGAGGTGAAGCCAGGCGGGACGGGGCCAGGTGGGCACACGCAGCCCTGGGCATCCATGGCCTGACTGTCCCACCCCTGCCGGGCATCACAGGCGCACCCGTCTGCCCTCCCTCTGTGCCCCCAAGTGCCAGCTCCCTGACAGCCTCCCCTCGGGCTCTGCCGGTCCTCTTCTGGGCAAAGTACCGTCACAGGACTCTGCTTCCGTCCTTGGCTGGGTGTGCAGCTGTGACCTACTTTCATGAGGTTCCTTGTTTTTTAATGCGCCACTGACAAGGTTTTTGAATGTCGCGTCTCCGCTCCCACCAGCTCGGGGAGCTTTGCTACATGGTTTTGCATGCCGTGGTTATGTTCTGGGACAAACACCTTTCTCCACACCAGACTCCCTTTGGGCAGACCCACCTCCCTCCCGCGAGGCCAGGAGCAGAGAGGCGGGAAAGAAGGCGGGTGGGAAGCAGGTCGCCAAGTCTGCAGACCTGCCCTGGGAGAACCTGGTGTCTCCTTGGGGCCCAGGTGACCCTGGGACAGCAGGGCGGCACAGTGATTCATGCCTGTCTTCTTTCCAGAAGACAGTCGTGGTGCGAGATATCTAGGCCGTGTGGAGAGCAGGCCGGGGCCGGTGGGGTTGACATGGAATTAACAGTGTGTGCCCGGCCAGCCCCCCTGGACACATGCCAGGTCCCGCCTCGGCCTGGGGCCGGGTCTGCCCGGGAGCAAGGGGCCCTGCGATTCACGTGCAGAATCTGCAAAACTGGAGCCCCGCCAGATCCCGCAGTTTCAGGCACAGCCCTGTCCTGAGCCGGCCCCGGGCGGTCTCTGAGCTGCAGACGGACGGAGCCTGCCGGTCGTCACTGGGAGGCGGCCCGCCGAGGACAGTGGCCGGGCCTCCCAGAGGAGCGCAGCGAGGAGGCCCCTGGAGGGCTGCGGGGAGCGGGTCCTGGGCGACGGCTGCAAGAAGGGAAGGCAGCTCGGCTCGCCCCCCGCAGTCGGTGCTCTCCTTTCCCACTCAAGGCCAGGCCCGTTAGCTCCCCGCTCTCACTCCATCTCTCCGTGTCTCTCTCTGTCTCTCCATCTCTCTGTCTCTGTCTCTCTCTCCCCCACCTCCCCTCTCTCTCACACACACATTGCTCTGGCTATATTTCTAAGATCTTGTATAATATTCTCAAGAAAAATGTCACTCCACTTACCCAGGGGAATTTCCAGTGAATGTCTATTGACTCCCCCGTGGGGGGACCGCCCGTCGCCGGCGGGAGGAGTGAGGAAGGTTCAGAGCAGAGAAAGCGGGGAGAAGGGGTCCCGGACCAGGGGTGACATGGCTGCTGATAATCTCCCAGAAAGACAGATGTGATACCAGCACCTCATGCAATTTTTAGAGGAGTCCATCAGGCAGGTATGACCGTCTGCGATCTACAGTCGAGGAGATTTAAACCTGTGGAAGTTAAATAATTCATCTGCCCGGGGTCACGAGTGCTGAGTGGGGAGCCGGTCAGATCAGCCCCAAAGCCCTCCCGGGTCCCCTCCGTCTGCCGCCTCGGGGACGGGGCCTGGGGACTCAGCGGGCCGTGAGCATGACGTTGTGATCCGGGGGAGGTCAGGGTCAGGGGACACTCGGGGCCCCCACTGCGGGAAGCCCTGCTTCCTGAGGGGAGCCCGGGGCTCACCCTGCCCCCCTTCAGTCTGAGCGTCTGTGAAGGCTTCACCGCGCAGTGAGTCGTCCCAGCAGTCGAAGCCGTCTCCATGGGTGACACCAGCTCTTTCGGAAGCCTGATAGAACGCTTCAGGGCTAGCGCTCACTGTGAACAGAAAACAGGGCCAGGCCAGCCCCCCTCGGGGTGCCAGGACGCAGCACCAAGCCTTGCTGGACTCACCCAGCCCCGCCTGAGGTCCTTGCGGTGCTCACTGACGCCTTGGTGTTGAGGGACTGTCTACTGTAAGCACGCTCGCTGGTCACGACGCGCAGAGGACAGGTGACCTCTGTAAGGTCTACAGGCTTATGGCTCAGGGTCCAGAGGGGGCTTCTCTCCAAGGCAGGGTGTGACCTCCCAGCCACAGAGGGGTGAGTGTGCCCCTCTCCAGGACCAAATGAGAGGGCGCCCGTGGGTGGCTGAGAACCACCTGGGGCCTTTGGGACGTGCTGGCCGAGCCCACGATGGCCGGGGCCCAAGAAGCCCACAGGGAGTGGCGGTGCCTGCTTTTGTTCTAAACACCCTTGAGTGGGGGTCTGGGCTTCTATGCACAGTTGTGCGGGCTGTGCACTGCACAAACCAGACACGGAAACTCCAGGCGTGCACAGCCAGGATTCTGGCGCGCGTGGGTCAGGCGCTGGGCCGGTGATGCACCAGCCTCAGGAGTCCTGGGAGGAAGCCTCACTGGCTGGCTGTGGGGCTGGACGCGGGGCGGGGGCCCCCAGGAACCTGGGAGCAGAGGGAGCAGGTTTGGAAGTGGGTCGGTGGGAGGGGTGTTGACGGAGGGTGCCTGGGCCTGAGGCCAAGGACAAGGGAAGGGCTGGAAGGTGGGGCAGGGGAGCAGGGCGCAGGGCTCTCCTGAGAAGATTTGTCCTCTTCGCCTTGGGCCGGGCTGGTCCTTGAGACCGAGAGAACCGTCCTCGGGGGCACGGCGGGTGTCCCACGCCCGACCTCTCCCACAGGCTCTGAAGGCCCCAGGCCCGGTGTCACCCAGCCCTCCCAGGCCCCGGGCCCCCCGAGCTACCACACAGGCCCCCCGAGCAGGAGGACGGCCCTGGCCCACCCGGGCCCGGCCTCCCTCACCACCTCTCTGCCATCAGCTACAGCAGGAGCCCCCGGCAGGGACAGGACGGCCGTCGCTTTCTCTCCAAAGGAAGAGCACCGTTGCCTCCTGGAGCAAATGAAAACGAGGTGCAGAGCCACTTCCGGGTCAGCCGAGCACAGGGTCACGGGTTCTCTGCTCTCCCAGCTTCCGGAGACGTTCTCAGCTGGGGCGTTCTTCCCTGGGAGTTGCTCTGAGGATGAAATGCAGGGATTTGTGTGCTTGCTTCTAGAGCAGTTTACAGTGTAATTCAGGGCAGATTGCAGAAGGAAGGTGCGGATCTCAGTAAAGGCAACCTTCAAACAACCAACAGGAAAATCACACAGCCTCTGCCCCGGCCAACATCACAGGTTAGTTGTTAATAGTTAACAGTTGTTAATAGTTGCCTGCTTCTCCAACTTCAAAATGCACAGGCGTGTCTCAGAGATCTTGTTAAAATGCAGGCTCGGAGTCAGCAGACGACGGACCAGCCTGCAGATCCTGCACCTCTAATGTTTTCTTGGCCAGGACTCCACAGACCGCCCAAGGACACAGGCCAGGCCTCTGCTGTCTCCTCCATGGTAGCTGAGAACGGCTTCGAGCTTGTGAAGGTCTGTGAAGGAAGACAGAAAGGATGGTGTGGCAGAGATGTGTGAGCCGCAAGGCCTGAGCCGGGGACCGTCTGGCCTTGAGACAGGACACTCGGCGCATCCCTTAGAGTCTCCGACGCGGAGCCGGGAGGCCTGGCGTCTCGGCCTGGGTGGAATCTGGCCGTGACCACTGACTCTCCTAACGACGGCCTCCAGAACAGCTGCCAGAACCTGAACATCCTGACGGGACATATACCCTGAAACAGCTCCTACCCCTGGCCCTGGAGGGGTGAGTGCAGATTCCCATCAGGGTTGCCACGCTTCTCACCAGGAGACTCAGACAACCCCAGGCCTGTAGTCTTGGGGAGCCCCCGACTCTTCCTGGTCCCCGAGACGTCACCTGGATCTGCATCTCCGGAACTGCAAGCCTCAGACCCTAAACATGTTCCCTTCGCTTGCAGGCTCCTCTCTGCCATT